>NC_081252.1:32789198-33422055 GCF_030490865.1 Poecile atricapillus | reverse complement strand
ACAGGTTGATTCAGCTCTCAAGAAGGTGGAATGAGTGTCAGAGCCAGCACGGGATAAACAGAGAGGGTATGTCTAGGAGAGGGGGCAAGAGACATCCTGTTCACTCCTTCCACCTTCCTTCTGTCTCCTCCTCTCACTGTGCCCTTGCACAGGTTTTGGAATTCACTGCATCCTTCTGCAAAGTCATCAAAACTCACTAGAAGAGCAGAAACTATTCCAGTAGGAAACAAATGAAGAACCCCACAGCACTCTGCTGAGCTGCTTCCTTCAAGATGTTTACAGAGGGTGCAATATGTGTACTATATTATCCAGATTCTGTCAGGTGGGGTGAGGTGAGACAGGAGCAGAGGCACAGTTTGGAGGAGAAAGCAAGACCAGTTCCTTTGGCTGACAGGAAGGTGTTCTGCCCACTCCACTGCCAGACTAACTATAGCCTGGGTGAGTGCCTGCTGTGCCACACTGGGACACCCCTGAAGGATGGGGAAAGTAAATTGGCATGTAAACTTAACCTTGCACCCCCTATTTTTCAGAGCCTCAAATTACATGGAACCATAGGGCAAATGAAGCCCTTAGTCAAGGAAACATGTTAATTAATCTCCTAAGGGTTTGGTGAGGGATTGTTTACAAAAAGGAAAGCATTTGCTGTAGGAGTTTGACTCAAGCCTCAAAAGGAACTTCTGTTATAATGATGATGTTACATCTAAACATATAAATCACTGTATAAATTACTGTCAAATGAGGAATTATAAGGACATGCAGTGTTGTAAGCTCCTACATGTGTAGAACTTTTACCAAAACTGCTGATGATTTCATAATCAATAGTGATCTCTGACAAAGGTATGAAACCCCAAATCTCCTCCACAATCTTGGGGCAGTGGCCTCAACTCTGGCTGAAGAGTAACTCTCCACCACTTCCACCAAAACTACACCATTGCACCAAGAGAGACCCCATAGGGACAATAGGGCACTCTCTGGCCATGCACTTCTGTACAGCACTTCAGACACGTGCTCCTTTTTACAGGTTTGGATCTAAGTAAAAGTTGAGTTAATGCACTTGAAGTTGTCTTGAAAATTCATTGCCTATATACTATGCCAACTAAGCTAATTCCACTATGTAAACTTCAAAGAATGTTTTTCATTGCTAGACCATAAAGCACTGTCTAAAATCAACTCTGTTTTACACAGAAGGAACAGAGCTACTGAAACACAAAATGTTTTGCCCACCTGTCCCTGGCTGGCCACCAACATGGCCACATACAGAACTAGAGCTCCCTCAGCCCCACACTAACACGCTCTCCACAAGGTCACACTGATTCTGCACCCCCAGCTCCTGTCAGCCTCTGTAGATTTTACCAGAGTGAGCTAAGGATAACCACCCCACATTGAAACAACGGATGGCAGCCAGCAGAGTCACAAACAAGGCCTCTGCTCCCACCTCCAGCCCCTCGCTGAACCATGCCTACAGCAGGGTGAAGCACGTGAGCTGTTGCGCGTCTGTGCTTCCGCACTTCCAATAACACACGGCTCCTCAGGATTATCTCCTTCCCTCCTTGCTAAGCAGATAGGACTGCAAAGTCCATTAACACATAAGAAATTGCTCACCACTGACACACTGCTGCAGCATGCTTGACAAAGCTTAGCGAGTGAGCGGGACATTTTGTCACTTAAGTGGCATCACTCGGAAGCAAGTCCTGTTGCCTCACCACCTGCCACGTGCAAAGTCACCATGAACCAGGGAGCACAGGCATCAAGCAGTGCAAATGCACTGACCCACCATATCGGCTCCAGACAGATGCACAAAACCCACAACTTCCAGCAAGGCAGGGTTTTGTTTCCAAGGCATTGTATCCTGGAGAATCCCTGGTTTTGCAGGCCTCTGATTTTAATCTCTAGCACTGTATGACTTCTGGAGCACACTGGGATTTTCTCTGACCTAGCTATTGCACACTATGGGCCACATTCAGTTTCCAAAACTTACTGTAATATTTACTAGAACTAGATTTTTATTACACAGCAGTCCTGAAAGGGGGAGCTTCTGAGGAAACGCAGGAGGCCAGAGCTCTGTACATCTGTACTCTGCACAGGAAGTCCACTCACTGTACTCCTGATTCAAAGATGAACATAGCCTGAAAACAGCGCAGAGGTTAATGACTACCTCTGATGATGGCCCCAATTACTACTTCCCAATGTCAGGGCTTCAGAGCCTACAATACACGTCTTTTTAAACCTTGAATTTTGATATGTACAATATGCATGCTATCAGTGCATTGGTTTCTCATCTTGTCGCTTCTGATCTTATTTTGACATCTCCTGAATCCTGCAAGATATCAGCAAATTCATGTCCTTATTTTCTCACTAAAAGTTGATGCGTTGTTACATCTCTTAACCCCATGCCCTCTGTATTTTGTTTACAAGCTAACACGTATGTAGACACACACTAGTGATTAAATCTGCATTTCAGCCCTCCAATTACTTCAGAGAAAGATCACTTGAGACAATTCAATTCAGGCTTCACAAAGAGGCTGTCTATAAATGAGGATTTAAGAACTAGAAAAGCTACTTATCAGTTCCCTGGAGAGCGTCTGAACCTGAGAGCACTCGGTACAAAACACTCCTCACCACCAGAACAGAAATCAGTGGCAATCTTGGGACTTTCTTGGAAGGTTATCTTCACATCCAGAAAAAACAGGGAAGGTGAAGTAAAGTTTTTCTTAGCAGGAAAGTCATGTTTATGAAAGTGGAAACTTTAAAATTATCAAATAACAAATACTCTTAATCACTATATTAAGTTCTATATCCTTGCTGCCCTACTGGCACTTCCCTTCTTGACAGGGACTCTAGGATACTGTGGGTATGTACAGCATTAACCCCTGCAAACAGGACTCTCTTCTCTCCTGCCTGGTACATGTTTGCACGTACAACATCTTGTTTGTATCACACGCATAGAGGAAGAGCTGAAGAGACAATACAATTGTGTTCCACACTGGAAACTCATGGGCTATCTAACATGAGTAAATCCAGATGCTTTCAGCTCCCTCCACTTATTCATATTTATTTTAACAGGTGATCAAATCACAGCACTTAGCAAGTTAAAATAATAAAACACAGTTAGCTCTTTGAAAAACAAATATGTGCCACTAAGAACAAAGAGTTTATGTTTCCCATCATTCCCCTCTCCTTTGAATCAAGACAAATTTGCCGTAAGGATGAAACATGACAGAGAAAGAGAAAAAGGCGAGGCAGAATTCACATCAACTCCTACAGCATTATGTAAAAAAAGAGGTTTTTACTTTAATTCTTACCTCCTCTTTCGTCTCTTTAAATGAAGACTTTAAAGATCGGTTTCGGGAGTCCTGAGGTTTGGCTTCTTCCTGCTGCCCAAAAAGTTCCTCAATTGTCTTCGTATCAATTTGATACTGTGGTCTTGCAGCAATTGTCCAGATATTGTTTTTACCACGGACTTGTTCTTCAGGGATAGTTTTCCAGAAAAAGCTCCGCATTCGTTTTTTTTTGCCGTGGCTGTCATGGCCATTTACCAGCTGTGGAGGCAGAGGTATGTTGGGGCCAGGCAGTGGAGGAGGGGGTGGTGGTGGGGGCGGCATTCCCGGGGGGAGCGGAGGGGCTGGGGGAGCCCCGGTGAGGGGACATGGCGCAGGGGGTGGTGATGCCGCAGGCTGAGAAAGGTGAGGCTCTGTCGTCGTATCCTCGCTCATTAATCCCGTTGCAACTGGAATAGCCCCATTTTCCTTATCATTGACCAAGGAGAGACAATTCATAACATGCATTTTACAGCCTCCCCGAAGGGGAGAGTGTTACTTCCTTGGATGGGTTTGAAACATTGAACAGTCAGCGCGGCAGCCGCTGGGATCACGCTGGGATCAAACCCTATCTGCCAGCAGCGGCAGCACGAGAGGGGACTGTACCATCTCCACAACCTGTGACAAAGGACAATAGGGACACTCAGATCACAGACATCGGACATCGTCCCTCGCACTGAAAAGACACCAGCACTAAGGTACAACAACTATTAAGTTTTCAATCCAGAAGGGAAATTCAGTGAATCAAAAGTCTTTCACAGGGCAATTGTTTAACATTTATCCATACCACTCAACATTTCAAACAGCTTCAGGTGCTTAGATTTCAAGAACATATATAAAAACAAGAATACTCTAAATCACCCAAAGTAGATACCAAAACTACCTATTAATCTCCATTCAGTGCAATTTTGTAAGAGAATATATTTATCTCAAATTATTAAAACAAATATTATTCCACTGCTAATTTCAGATACTCTTTTAAAGTTGACTGCACACAGTACTAACTATGGTACTGGATTAACTGCACCAAACAGACCCTTTTTGAATCCTCTAAACTCATGGTTCAAATCCAAACTGTGTTATAATAGCTAAAAATTTGCTGATGATTTAACAGTCTAGGCTAGTGCACTACTTTTTTTGCCTTTGTATTATCCCACACAATTGTCAATAAGGGCAAAAAGAGTGTGCAGTCCCTAAAGGCTCTGCGTTCACTGAGCATGAACTTCAAAGTATTACTGGTCTGGCTGCACTATCTCCCAAAATACACTCAGAAAAAATGACCACAATTTGATTAAGCTGTCCTTCATCACTTACTTCAGCATCTAGGTTCACAGTGCCAGCTCAACAACAGAGAGAGAGAAAAGACAGCAAAGCTGGCAGGAACAGGACCCTACACATCTTAAGCATTGCACATATGCAAAGCTTTAAATACTTCGAGAAGTTTTTATCTCTAGATTATCTCATAAAACAACAGGAATCACAATGGGTTTTAGCACTTTTCTTATACTGTCACCTTCTAAATAAAAATGCTGTTATTAGTAGCAAATCTTCAGGTAAGAGCATGACTTCCACAAACCCCACACTTTTGGTAAGCCAAATCTATTGAAACAGATTAATTCATAAGTCTCAGAGAAAACAAATTAAAGCGTTTCAAATATATAACAATGAGGAATCTCATGATTTTATGGAAATTTGGAAGCTATCTCAAAAAAAAAAGATTTGGGAATTTATAAGAAAAAATTTTAAAAATTCAAAGATGCCACACAATACAAACTTAGACAGGAGACAGCCCCTGAGCAAAACTCCATCTCAGGAAAATGCAACATAAAAAGCTCAAGTCATGCACTGGCACAAGAACAACATCAAATCAGAAATTTGGCACTGACTTAGTGGTATGCCTCCTCAGCAGGTTTCACATGGGGCTTATAGCAACCCAGATCAATTTGACATTGTATAAGAGTGATGAAAAAAGGTCACTATTTTTGCCAGAGATCCATCACTAGACTGTACATGAACAAACAGACCCAAGTCACAGAAACAAGCCTTAGGGCAAATTCTCTCTTTGTCTGCAAGGACTCAGCCACTCACAGCTTCACTGAAATCAATGGAAAACAACACAAAATCATCCACTGTACCTTTTCTTCTCAAAACCTTGCTCAGGTAGCAATGAACTCCCCTCTCCTGCTTCAGATTTTCTAATCTCACACCTTACGTTATCCGGGTGTTTACAAGAATAGAGAACATACATAAAAACCCGTATGAGACTTAAATCACTGGCATGATGGAAAATATTTTAATGGCATGTAAAAAGGAGAGAAGCTACAAAGAAAGTGGATCAGGATAGAGTGTTTCAAATTTAAGTCAGCATTAATACCCAGCTGCTATTACAGGGCTCTGTATGTTCACGCCTCTCCTCCCAAATTCAGGATCATAGAAGCAGAGAGGCATAAAAAAGCAGGTGCAAGGTGGTGGAAAGAGATTAACCACTCAGAGCAATTAAGTGTTGCATTAATTTAAAGAAATACTCAACTAGGAAAAACACTTTTCCTCCCTACTACTTATTTAAAAATGAAAAATGTATTAGCTAGTTTTTCCACCATCACAAAGCAGTATTCAACATTATTATTTTCTAACTTGGGTTCCCACACATTCACAAAAAATAAAAAGGAAAAAAAAAAGAGACACAGACAGACTGACCGACCGTACCCCAGGCAACATTCAAGAACCTAATTTTGAGACTTTCAATAAATCCGTATGCTTTTGGAAAAACAGGATTAAATCCTAATGGAACAGAGTTGTAGGAGATGAATCATCAGAGTCCCAGCACTAACACACAGGAGAGGAAAACGACTGATCTCAGACCCGAGCACTTCTGAGCTAGACAAGGGACACTCCTAGTGAAAGGAGTGGAGAAGGCACGGGGAAGAAAACATCCCAACCTAGATGTAAAGATAGATAGAACAGGAAAAACTGTTTTCAATCCAATGAGCCCTGTGCTGCTTTAGATGAGGTAACAGCCAGAACCAGGAAAGGGGAGGAATCAGCATTTGGAAGGAAGGCACGAAAGGAAAGGCACAACATAAAGGCTGGCATTCAGCTTTGTTTTCTGACAGGTAAGCAAGATCCAGGTGACAGAGGTCACCTGCTTGTAAGAGGATGGCGGTCTCGAGTTACCAAGTACCAGGAGACTGGTCAAAATTCCCTTCTCATGCTGCCTCTCTGGAGGAGCGGCTCAGAGCTGTTCCCAGCAGAGGCTCCCACCACTACCGTGGGTGGGAGAGGAGAGAAGCTGGCAGCCAGGACAGGTTCTGGGCTGCTCGCTGCTATCAGCAGGTGCCTCTGAGCAGGAAGTACAGCAAGAGGAGGTGGGGAACAACGCAGCCGTTCCAACTGCGAACTACAGATTAGCGAGACGCTGGGACTGGGATGCATAATAGAAGCCAAGCAAAATGTTAACTCCTAAGGAGCCTCTCCACACTTTTCAAAGGATTAAAGGGGAAAAAGAAAATGGACCAAAGAACAAACGTTTAAGATGTTGCAATTATACCTCACTGTTGCATGTTTGTTATCCAAAACAGCCGGAGAAGCACCAAAGCTCTAAAGTAACATCTTTACTGCACGTTTTAATTGTGTCCATATTTGGCATAAAAGAAATATTTTATTTCTTTGTCTCATTCATTGTTTTAGCCAAGCTAATCTAACTTGGAAATGTAATTTAATATTAGAGGGTGGGGACAACTTTCTCCTCAGGTAAGAGAAACACTCTAAAGTAATTTGTTTCTTGCAAAAAAGGCAGTTGCCACTGAGACGGACACAGATTGTGTTTGCATACACAAATTAACAGGTGAAGTGCACGACGCACTGAAGGGCATTTCATAATTCATACTGAAAGACATGACTCCCTTTACTCACACCTTATCCTCTCCCCTGCCCACGTTTCTGTATCAGGCACCCGCCAAGTTCTCATGAGAATAACGCCGAGCCCAACCACAGCATTTGGGCGCCTGTGTCTTAACAACAACCCTACAAAGAGGCAAAGGGAGCAACTAGTTGCTGACTGCAGACAGAGAGGCTGCAAACGCCGATAACCAGCCCCGGATCCTGCCAAAACCTGCGGGTTACAAAGAACACGCAGCTCACGCTACCCAGCGACTTGGCACTTCCCCGCTGAACGCATCCCACAAAAGCTCTGCAGGGCACCGCGTCCCTGCCGCGGGGGCAGCGCCCGGGCCAGACAGTGACCTGGAGGGCTCTGGCCGGGGCTCCATCCGGCTATTTTCCCTTCGGGTTCCCAGGTGCGGCTCAGGCCCCGCCGCAGGGAGAGGGCTCCCACGGGAGCAGCCCTCAGCCCCACCACCGCGCCCTCCGCCCGGAGCAGGTGCCTGGCTCAGGTGCCCTGTGGGGGCCCCTGCAGCCGGGACCACCCGAGGGGCCGCGAGAGACCCTTACTCCCTAATTCCCTTCCACCGACACGGCAGGCCACGGGGCACCGCGGAGGGCGCTGGTGGCTCGGCTGCACCCGGGGTAACACCGCGCCCGCTGTCCCCGGGCTCCCGCCGGACCCCGGCACCCCGAGACGCGCCCGGCCCGGCGGGAGCGGCCCGGCCCCGCTGTCCCTCGCAGGACGTGGCGGGGACAGCGCTCGCTCCGCCGGAGAAAGCCGGGGAGCCCGGGACAGCGCCCGCCGCGCCGTGCGAGAGGAGCGGAGCGGCGGCAGCGGCTCTCCGGCCGTGGCAGGGGCCGGGCGGGCCCGGGGTCCCGCGACGAGGGGAGCCCGTCTCCCCGGGAGCGCTCTCTCCTCCTACGCCTCGGGAAGGCAGCGAAGGACCCACGCAGGCGGGCGGCGACCCCCCTGCACCGCCCGGCCGCGCCCCCCGGCAGTTCGGAGCCGCCGCCCGGCCCGGGGCTCCCCGCGCCCCCCGCTCACCTCGGCGCCCGCGGGAGCACGCGGCGCAGCCCGCTCCGGTGCCGCCGCCGCCGCTTCCTCCCATCGCGCCCGGCCCGGCCGCGCCGCCGGAGCGCGGGGCGGGGCAGCGCAGGCGCGGCCGGGCGGGGCCGCTGCAGGTGACCGCGGCCGCCCCGGGAGCGGCCCGGGAGAGGGGCAGCGGGGCTCGAGCCCCCGTGCCCGGCCCGTGCCGCCGAAATGCCCGAGCCGGAGGAGAGCGAGCCGCGACCCAGCGCCGGAGCCGCCGCCGCCGCGGCGAACGGAGATGCGCAGTGGCGCCTCCGGGGGCACTGGGTCTAAGCCAGCTCCGGCCGAGCTCATCCATCCATCCTTCCACCCATCCATCACTGCCCGCACCCTGTCACTGCACTCACAGCAACTGTTTCTACAGAAACAGGGCAGCGGTGCTACCGGCGGCGCGCCCGGCTGGAAGCACCGGGCTCCTGTCCACGAATGAAGCCTTTCGCCCTCTGCCCACGCTCCGGAGCAAGCGCATCCCTCGGTCCACCCGCATCCCTCAGCCGGGCGCTCCCCGCCGGCTCAGCCCCACAAGCTCGGGGGAAGCAGGCGAGACGGGCCCCTTGTGACTCCAAAGCGGACGGTGTGAGAGAAGTGCAGACGAATTTAAGATGTGATCACAGCCCTGGGTTACAGCGCTCCAGGCAGCAGCGCATGTGAGTTGTGGATACCCCAAAGCCAATGTACCATCCACTGATAAGACAGCAAACAAATGGTTCTAAACTTTTTAATCAAGATATATTAAAATATTTTATTAAGAAAATATTTTATCAAGAGATTGAATCCTGTTTCTAAAATAAAACCATTTTCCAGGAGAGTAAAGGTGAAGAACCTCACTCAAGTCAATTAATAGCTAGCCCACACACCCCAATCCTACTTTTTGCAGAAGGCAAATTCCAAAGGCAGAAACAGAAACTCTTCCTTTCCTGAAAAAGGAGGGAGGGACAAAGAAGAAACATCTCTTCCAGTCTCACTTAAGAAGCCACCAGAGCTTCTGAGCTGAGCACAGGAGAGAGAAAATAACACCTTGGCACAAAACCAGGTATAGGAAGGCAGGGGCAGGAGGACAAAATCATGTCTTACCTGAGTGTGTAGTGCCTCACCTGTGCTATTTACTCTGCTCAGGTATTGGAAAGCAGGAACCAGAGGGGGAGTGGGAGATCTGTGGCCTCCTCTGGCCCCAGGCCTGGAGTCCAGACCCATGGTCACTGAGGTTACACCATTCCTGCTCACAGTTCCGCAGCCAGACATCTGACCTACTGGTCTGGCAGAACAGCCTGCTTGAGTCACCTCAATTAAAAAAAGTAATATTAGAACAAAATGAAAACTTAAGGACTATAATGCCAGAACCCAGTCATTTAAGCTGAAAATTCACTGAGTGAATAGAGTTCATCTGCAGTAAAAGGCAATTCCCATCACAGCACACATCTCTGCTTGGCAGGGTTAGCAGCAGCTGGAGAGGACACGCTCAGCTTTGAGCCAGCGTGGACATTCCTCGAGAGTGTCAGGTCAGCCCTGAGGTCATCGGCGAGGAAGCGCTTTGCTGCTTGGACTGTAACTGCTTGTGCTGGAGCCAAAGGGACTTGTTTTCATTGCTGCCAGTCATGAGCACAAATGTTCGCTCAAAAAGACGGAAAGAGCAAGCCAAACAAGAGACTTGCATAATGGCATTGTATTGAAAAAGTCAGAACCCAAACAGAGCAGCAGAGGACCTAGGAGCCAGTCCGGATGTGAAGTTAAACTCTTCACTTTTCCTCACCCTGTGGGTTTGTTCTTCCAAACTTTTCCAAAACATGTTAGCAAATTAATTTTAAGCTTTTAGCTGATTTTTTTCACCTAAACCTGTAACACTCAACAGGCAAATATTTTGCCCACACGGCTAAAATTAATCTGAGTTATAAACAACAGAAAACAGGTCTTTACAGTAGGAAGTATTAGGCAACTTTAATAATAGGTAGATCAAGCAGCCCCACCTATAATAAACAACAAATGTACCTCCCTAGAACAGATAGCATTTAGATGAGTTGGTATAGTACAAAACTTAATCATACTGTTCATTTTTTAAGATCTCTAGTAAATGAAATGCTCAAGACAGTTTTCAGGATGATTTTTTTAAAGGCTTTTTTTTTTTCTTATAAGAAGTAAAAAGCCACCTTGTTTTTTGTAAACTCTGCTATTCTTCAGAGCACAGAGCTTCCAGTTCTTTAGGCAGAACACAAATCTAATGACTGAACAGATCTAATGGAAATAAAGCAAGTTATACCACCTGAAAAAAGGTGGTATATCTTCATTAATCTTCATTACAAGCCCTCAATTCTACAAGGTTTGGACAAAGGGAGGAAAAAAGTTAATTGTGACACTCCTGTCACATTAAAACCAAGTTATATTTGGGTTCAAAATTAAGCACTCTATTAGTTAAGCTCTCAAAACAAAACCCTGCAATTAATTACAACCATCACATAAAATTAGCATGATGCATATGCATATTTAAGAAAAGCAAATCAAACCTGAACAGGCAACACCAGTTTTTAGCACTATTTAGCTCTTAAGTGCTTGAATTTACAGCCCTTAGTATTCTTTAAAAGGCATCGAGATGTACAATTATTTAATTAGCAGAGTAAGACAAACTATTTTTTAAGTACTCGGAACACACTGCTGATAGCTGAACTGCTCCCGACTGAACCAATGGATTTATGCTGCCATAAACAGCAAGAACAGGGAAAACCTGAACTAAAAAGTCGTTTCAGATTTATTCTGTTCTGTATCTGATCTCTGCACTTAATTAAGAAATGTTATCACACAACCTGTGGCACCCATCTCAGTCCTACCAACCAATGTTACACAGGAACTCTGCAAAGATTCTCCTGGTCTCTCTTTCTGCTCCTCCTGGAATATCAAATACTCCCTTTCTTCCAGTAGCTATTCTCTTGAAAACAGATTCTCATCAGGAGATGAGACTGAGTGTATTTGCTCAGAAAACAAAGTTCTGTTCACCTACAGCCATTATAAAAACTTGAATGCTCACTTTATGCTGGGAACAAGTACTTTACAGAAATACACCACCAAGAGCAGACAGCACAGAATTGTTGCTGCTCCTGCTCCTTTCTTACGCTTTTTCTTTTTTTAGAAAGGCAGCTGAAGTGTAAAAGGCAGTGCTTCTGTGCCAGCACTCTCAGCCGCAGGAAACAAAGGATTTGCAAACCAGAGACTGAGCTTTTCTGTCCAAGGCCACTGCACTGCAAGGTTCATACCCTGCTGCTCTGTGCCTCTGAGCGGGGACCCTGAAGAAAACAGCAACACATCATTTTCCTTTTCCACTGCTTCTCCATCAGTTTATGTCCTTCTTCTCCAAGGCAAGCACAGGCCATCCTACCTGCTACTCCCACACTACAGGGTAAGCTGCTTCTTTCACTCACTTCAAACTATTGCCACAATGACAAAAACATGTAAACACTCCCCATTTTCCTGGCCTTTTGGTTTCCACACAAGGCTTGTAGAAATGACGAGGAAGGATGTTGGTCAAAACAGGTGTAGAGAGGTGAACAACAGCGTTGTCACAGAGAACTGTTTTCTATGTATCCCTAGCTTTAACAACAAATCAACTGGAAAGAACATAAAGATGTCAAGAAGTGACTAACAAGGCCAAATAGTAAGAAGTGAGAGAAATATAAACCAAGCAGCAGTGAATTCCTCTGTCTAATAAAGATCTTCCAATAATAAAAAATACACCTTTCCATTTGACACTGAGCAACGAGTATTTGGTAATTTTAGGGTGGGAGTTGCCATAAAATATGATAAGATTCGTGACTAATATAAAAACTTTTGTGACTAGTACGACCCTTACACCAAGCATGCAACATAGAAAAGGTAACCAGACTAAAAAAGACCCCAAACCTAAAGATAATTGTAGATGAGGAATTCTAAATAATTACAATACTTGACACTTGTAACACCACAACAAGGAACAAGAGCAGATAAGCAAAACATAAAAAGCAAATATGCTCCCCATTCAGTTCAAAACAGAGTTAAAGTGAACATTTAGCTTTCCTTTTACATTACTTTGATCATTTTTGAAAGGACAGACAGACTAGAGATAAGGTTTCTGGGAAAACCAGTTGACTGAAGATTGAAAAAAGGCTGTTATTTTAATGATGTTGGTGTGTTACTATACTCTGCTTGTGTAGATCTCTTTCCAAATAAAAATACAAACACATTTTGTAACTAGAAAGGTTCTTTGTAAGGGGCTTGTCAAAGCATGAAGTAGGCCAAAGAGCATTTTTAGAGAAAAAAAGCTGTAGAATTCAGATGAACAAAACAACAGGAGCAACAAGTTTCAAACAAACCAGGAGTATGGATAACTTATAGTATGATCACTGAAAATCAAAACAGCTCCCCAAGTCTCTGGTACAGCAGCTGGAACAGCATATCTGAAAATGTTAGTATTTGAGTTCTTCTAAGAAACCTCACACAACACTGTAAGCATTAATGTAACAATTTGTTAACAGAGATTAAATCTTTCACAGACAAGTCTCTACTAGGTGGGTATGGCCTCCTCTACAAACAACAAAAACACCCCATCCTGACAACTGTTCACTTAGATAAAGGTCACGTTACAACCTCAAGATATTTATAATGCTTTTTTGCGAGAATCAGAAAGCCTGACAACCATAATTAGTTCCCATTGGAAATGCTGAAGCGTCTTTTCTATTACAATCTCTTGATATAAGTTTCTAAATTTGGTTAGATCTAAAAAGCTAATTTTAAATGTAAGTAAGAGCTTGAATTATTTCATAAGCACATGTATTTGAGCAGTGACAAAGAAAGTTACAGCAGGCTACTATCAGTTTAATAACCTACTCATCACTGGAATAGAGAACCCTCCACACTGAGGCTACCCATTAGAACAATTGCTTTTCTGAGCAAAATGACAGTAATTTTTCCTTCCCCCTGGTATTAAACAATACACAGACAGGTTTTAGCAAGTAATCTCTTTGGTCCCACCTTTTCTTCCAGCAATTTTAAGCCATTGCAAAAGTTTGAGCGTTACACAATGCCACATCGGTCAGTCTTTCTTAAGGCAACTGCAGACTCAAGTTCACTCTAACCATTTCTGACAGTTGAGTTCCTTCTGAGCAGCAGCGATCCTAGGCAGGAGACACATGAATCTGAGGGAGAAACCAAGAGCACATGTTCCTTATGCACCCTTTTCCTACAGTGTTCTGAAAGCCGATACTTCAGTTGTGGTCAGTGGGTTTGCATTCTTCACCCCTGCAATAATGCACTTCCCAGCTCACTTTCCCTGCACTGTCATACCACACATGTGCCAGGATTCAGTGGAAGCCAATGGCTTTGTAAGAATTGTAAATGAAATTTTATTTTCTTTAGAAGTTCAAGTCAAAACTCACATTTATTGAAAGATTTGCTCCACTATGGATTTACTTTCCAGTTAAACTTGCCCACTGTTAAAACAGCATCACTACTAGCACTGCTTTATGAGATATTCTTGGGCAGGGGTGACAACTCACAAAACCAGGACTAAGCTTTCAGTGCAGAAGCTCCCTTCTACTTTTAACCATCACAAGGTCAAGAAAGTTTGACTGCAAACACGTTTAATATGAATACAAAATTCACATAGGATATACATTCTAGGGAACGTAACTGAGCTATTACAAGAGATTCTGACAGAACAAAAACATAAAAGAAGGCTCTGTCAGGCCAAGAATTTAATGAGGAATGATTAAAAAGTTTGATTTACTGTTACATTACAGTTGTGTTAAGTACTGAAAACTTTAAGAATGTCAACTGAGAAGTGTTTGAACATACAGTACATAAATCATACAATCCACACCATTGTAAATAACATATTTGAAGTATTTCATTTTACTGAACATAACATAAAGCAACATAACATGTGCAAATGAGGACTCCAATATATTGAATTTAAAATGTTTGTGATAAAATTGACATATAATTTTACATTTAAGGACTACAGAAATGATGAAGAAATTAAAAATGTGTCCTCCATTTTACTCCCATTACTGAAGTATGCTTTTCAATTAAACAGAAAAAACATACTGGCTTAATTTCCTCTCACCTGTCCATGAAATTTAACTAAAGTTTTAATTTGCTCTAAGTGTACAATGACACAGCATTTACACAGTCATCTTCCCCTTGTTGGGAACTGACAAACTATTACATGAAAGGGTTCTTAGATTATGTACACTGGTGGAAAATATTATCTTATAAAAAGGCACATACCTGTGATTTAAGGCTAGTACGGCATTTGTTTCATCGAGAAAGAAACATTTTAAATGAAATCAGTACATTTAATGGTTGGCCTCACTCAGCAAACCACTTGGTGCAAAGCAAAAATGTGTGCTCAGAAGCCTCAGACTGACAGTGATTCTTGCTTTAGTGTTTTTGTTTGGTTTTTTAACCCTTTGATGGAAAGGTACATTTTAGAAAAAGGCATTTGCTGCAATTCCACTTGTCAATGAGCCATCTGCTACTGTTGCCTTAAATGTGGGTATCACATATAGGCCTTATATTATTCATCTGCAAAATATTATTTTAACTTTCTCCTTTTTAAAAGTCATATGAAAATTATTAAAGATGTTTTCTATATTCATCTATAAAATACCAGATGTTGGTACAAATCATGTAAACCTCCATTTGGAAATATTTTGACTAGCCACCAAAATACCAGAAATCACAAGCATCATTTGTCAGTGCAAATCTATAATAGTTTTGTTTCCCCTCCCTCCTTCCCTCCCCTATCCCAGTTACAGAAATAACTGCCAACCTTTACATACAAAAGGAGTGCTCCATATCTGAAATTACAGAAATTATGTTTGGTTACCTTAAAGTTGCCCACTTTCCTATCAAATTCAGTTTTACAGTATTATAAAAGGGGAAAAAAATTAAAGCTGTCCATTCAAGAATCACTACAACAGTCCTTCAACCCCAACCCTTAATTATTCTTAGATTTAAAGAATTTTAGGTTAACATTGGGTCCTCTTCTATGATCTGATTACTGTTCTTCAAGCCAGGATGGGGCATCTGCGCCAGGAGTTTTCAATTTGATGTGGAACTGTTTAAGTGTCTGTTCAAGCTGCTTTTGATTGCCAGCAAAGTACGCCGCAATGGCATTGTGGAACAGAACAAGCTGATTGTGCAATACCTTCACCTGCAGGCAAGGAGAGAGACATAAGATGAGGAGGCTGATGTTAACATCATCACAGGTCAGTTATAACAAAATAGGTGTATTTGAAATTCTCAGACTTCCTACAGATTTATTTAACAAAAGCTTAAAAATACAAGATATGAAATGCAAATATGAATTTCTTTAACATTAAAGTGATTCAGAGTTTTCATAAAGTGTGTTTAACAGTCAATACCAACTCAGCATGCACAGAGCAAACATAATTCAGTAAACAGCATAATGTTATCAAATATCAAACACTTGATTACAAGTACTTGATGCCTTGAAATTAGATGCCAAACCTCTAAGATACGTGCCTGCAGGCCACATGGACCTCCCTGAAACAGTACATGGCAAGGGCATTATCTGAGCGTACAGTTCATGCGTTTGCCCCCCTTTCCAGCTCACGGACACCTAAATCAAATTAAACTGATGTCCTTCTCCCAACAATATTTCTTGCCCATCTCCTGTAACACAAGCTTATTTACAGGACTTTGTCAATATCTCAACTCTAACATTTATGCAAAGTCCAAGTAGTCATGAAATACACCTGTCACAGCAGCAACCAAAACCTGGGGAGAAGAGCACAAGGGCTGCTGGAGGGCACCACTGTTTTTCTCTTCCAGTCTGGTCTATGATAACGAGCTACAGCCTCACTGATGAAGCCAAAGTTAAGCAAATGTTACATTTCCATCCTAGCACACCAGGAGACCTGAAGTTGTGAATGGACAGCAGTGTCGCTGTAGGATACGCAATGACTCACACAGACACGGCTCCCGTATGACAGGGAAAAAACTGGTTTTATTTTTACAGCTTCAGTATTTATAGATTCTCGGCAATGACCAGGGATTGGATAGTTAGGTCACCACCTTTCCAATCACACTGGTCATGAGAGACGTCCATCAAAAGACGCGTATCAGAAAGAATGTATACATATCTATGTTTACAGTCACTGTCCTGAGAAAGTTCTTAGAAATTATGTAAACAAGATGGAAAGTCTGAGTTTTCAGAGCGACACAGCAGTACGCTGAAAGGCATCTGTCCAGTTTCTCCTGCAGCCAAACCCTGTCCTTTTCATTCCTGAGTGTATTCTCAGCCCAGCACCACCTTATTACTCTTGTGTCAGACCTCAAATCCCCACAGTAGTGGTGGCCCTGTACCTGTTTCCAGCCTACAAGGTTGAGCCCAGCAGCAGCAGCCAACATAGAAGGGAACAGAGGAATAAGGTGACTGAGTGAGCCCCAAGGGAAGGTGAAGGAGGTAAAAGATTAAGCTTTCTCTACTCAAATTTTAGATCACTGTCCCATCTCTCAGCACAATCCACAAGGGACAGTCTACCTCTGTCATGCTGGGAACCAAAACTGTCCTTGGGCCAGGTTTGGCCTATGGCCATCAATGGGCCATGCCTGTTTTAACAGGTTATTTGTTATTGCCTGCTGTGCTCCTCTGAAATGCATGCAACTCAATACAGAAATTCTTGTCATCTTCATTTAATGAAAGATCTCTAATTTACCCTCCACCACTGTATCTGACATGCTATGACACCTGAAGAGTGCAACATTTATTCAGAAATGTAATAAATATATTTTTAAAATTCCTTGAGAAAAAAAGAGCTGAGCATGTGTGTGTGTGTATCCCTGCAGGAATATATAAAAATTCTGCACCAAGTTAAAATATCTGATTACATTTATTTATTTATTTATTATTTTTTAAACTGAATAGCAAGCTCAATTCAAAAATTAACAGATAACCTGTTCTTTGCTGGCCCAAAAATTCATCTAAATTACTCTGACAATCTGAAAACTGGAATTCCTATGTTTTCTCCCTATGTTTCCCCTAATAATTCAGGTTAATTTATGCAAATACATGCCAAAGAATAGCCTTTTTGTCTCATTAACAGTGTAAAATGATACTTTATTCCACCAAAAGGCTCTTCAAGAAAATATATGAGAGATGTGAAAGGAATTCCCATCATACCTTGAGATGAAATTTTTTTCACTCACGAAAGAATTTACAAAATTTATCACATACAGACATTTTAACATCTAGGAGATACAGGATTTAGCTAACTACACTTGTTCAAACAGAGTTCAAATGAGTCATAAAAGATGGCCACTTCTTCAGTTTATGTGGGCAGACAGGTATATAAACATATGGATTTTTCATCTATAAAAATGTTAATTACCAAAATATTACACTTTATAAGTGGAAAATGTCATAACAACATTAAGGGTTTGCTTTTAAAAGTTTAGATAGAAATCACAGTGCTTTTCTTGAGCAGATTCTTTCATCACTGACATGCAAGACTTCATGCAATCCAAGCCAGGAATTCTACAGAGAAGTACACTCACTGTTATAGCATATTATTAAAATGCTACAAGAGTTTTAGGAACTCAAATAAAACAGGGGTAATGAACCTCCTATCCCAGCCCAAGTTCATCATTCTGAGACTATATTTGGTACTTTGTTTGGGTAGCTTTGTGAACTGCTGCAAAATCTTCTGATAATTTTAAAAATTCAGTCAGGTTTAGGCTCAAGGATGTGCATGCACACACACACACAGAGGCAGGAACTGACAGTGTAGAGGCAGATAATTTGGACTGAAAAAATACGGTTTGTTTCGGAGGGTTTTTTTGAACTACTAAAGCTACCTCATTGTATGAGGTTCTATCCCCTGGATCATTGTGGAATAAAATTTGTGATTGTTATCAAACTGGTTGCAGAGGTTCAAACTGTTACAGCTTCTACTCTCCTCCTTCAGAAGCTAACTGCTAAGTGAATCCCAAAAGTGATGGTGGGATCTTCTTTTCCACAGCTTCATTCAAGAAACTTAAGATAAAGTTTTTCTAGAAAAACACCACTTAAACTGACACTGTACAAACAAGTTCTAGTATGAAGCAGCAGACAGCAAAGCAAAAAGCTGTAACACCTCAAAACACCCAACGTAAACGTCCAAAGCAAAGCCACCTGCAACCACTGCTAAAGACTGGACACCAACTATTCATTTGAAACCAAGTTCAAATATACCCACTTTTCCCATGAAAGAATCTCACTCCAGATTGGGGAATGGGAAAGTACCTTGCCCACTCCCATATCCAGTCACTGATTCCAACTTCCACACTGTATTTCACCTTAGCCCTCTGTTGGCAAAACATTCATGCAGATATGTAGTCAGCTGGATCAGAGAACAATCTAGATTAAAATTAAGTGGACAGCAACATATCTACTTTAACCTGGATCAGTTCCCCAATCTGATTCTCTACACAGCTGCAAAAACACTTTCAAACACTAGAGAGAAGGCAATAGGGGGGAAAGGGGAGGATGAAGGGATCACATTTTTTTGGCAGCAAAGCCTTGAAACAATTGTCAGATTACAGCAGTAAAGGCCAACTCTTGGTCACCAAACTGCAGCACCAGTTCCAGAAAAGGAGTGTTTGAAGATTTGCCTCAATCTAAGAATACTAATGGTATGCTGCTAAAATACAGGTTCCAATGTATGACTAACATAGCTGTCAAAAAGACATTGTGCTTTACAGTTGAACAACAGTTAAAATCTTTGTTCCTGTTTAATTAACTACCTATTACATAACTACCTATTTGTTCCTAATTATAAGCAGAGTGAGCACTCTAATACAATTGGCAAACATATCTCAAAACAAAACCGAACTTTGTGGATGAAAATATAAGGATGAAAACCAGACACAACCTACACAGGAGACGTAAGTGTCATAAAGGGAAGATAATATAGGTTGGATTTGACTTTCCATATGGATGCTCTTAGCATTTCAGTTCTTTCTAAATACTGTCCTCTTTCCCCACCTCCCTCTGAACACTGCATTTTCTGTGGCACAGTATGTGTGTATTTCTTTACACCCTCCTCATTCAATGTGTTTCAGCCATCTCAATGACCAAAAATATAGCATTTCTTCCAGTCTTTCTATGAGTTTGTACCTCCTCACACCCATCACAATCCTTTCTCCTAGCTATCTTAATTTGAAGGTACTTAGTCTAAACAGTTTAATCATCTGGGTCTCCACTGCATTGCAGACTGCTTTCATTTGTAGATGTAAGCATTTAAGAATCAAACTCCTGAAGTACAACTCAAAGAAGTGCAGTCAATTTCCTTCTCTACACAGAACGGTATTTGACATTTCTTAAGTGCATCCAAGAGTAACAGGGTTTTTTCCTCAAAAGGACAAAACCTTCTAAAACTGTTTTCAGAAATGACAGAAATCTTTGAGCTAAGAATGGGCCATCATCCTTATTTGAAAAAAATTAACTATTTGTAAGATGCAGATTTTGAATGCAACTATTCTTACAGTCATTAGCAAATGCTACCAACTTCGACAGAACTGTCAGCTGGGGATAGCAACGACAAAACTTTCTATCAGCATTAAGAAAAATGAGTTCTAACCTCAAGATCAAGTGTTGTAATAAAAGTCAATCGAAATCTTGTGTATCTTGGTTTTACAGACAGAAAGTTGCAATTCCAGCTTTACTGTAAATGCAGCTCTCTGAGCCTTTGAAGACTTTTAATTGAAATATTAACATATGAACTGAGGAGAACAGGCACAAAGAGACTGCAATCATGTGATGCCTTTTCCCAATATAGGGAAAACCTAGATAGGGCCATCTAGATTATGGGTTCTTTGGTGACATTTGTAGCAACACAGACCAACTGGAGCCCACCAGCCAGTTAAACTGGCTTCAGAGGTTCTTTGCAGCACCATTTAATAGGAACACACTGCTGATAGCTGAACTGCTCCCGACTGAACCAATGGATTTATGCTGCCATAAACAGCAAGAACAGGGAAAACCTGAACTAAAAAGTCGTTTCAGATTTATTCTGTTCTGTATCTGATCTCTGCACTTAATTAAGAAATGTTATCACACAACCTGTGGGACCCATCTCAGTTCTACCAACCAATGTTACACAGGAACTCTGCAAAGATTCTCCTGGTCTCTCTTTCTGCTCCTCCTGGAATATCAAATACTCCCTTTCTTCCAGTAGCTATTCTCTTGAAAACAGATTCTCATCAGGAGATGAGACTGAGTGTATTTGCTCAGAAAACAAAGTTCTGTTCACCTACAGCCATTATAAAAACTTGAAAGCTCACTTTATGCTGGGAACAAGTACTTTACAGAAATACACCACCAAGAGCAGACAGCACAGAATTGTTGCTGCTCCTGCTCCTTTCTTACGCTTTTTCTTTTTTTAGAAAGGCAGCTGAAGTGTAAAAGGCAGTGCTTCTGTGCCAGCACTCTCAGCCGCAGGAAACAAAGGATTTGCAAACCAGAGACTGAGCTTTTCTGTCCAAGGCCACTGCACTGCAAGGTTCATACCCTGCTGCTCTGTGCCTCTGAGCGGGGACCCTGAAGAAAACAGCAACACATCATTTTCCTTTTCCACTGCTTCTCCATCAGTTTATGTCCTTCTTCTCCAAGGCAAGCACAAGCCATCCTACCTGCTACTCCCACACTACAGGGTAAGCTGCTTCTTTCACTCACTTCAAACTATTGCCATGATGACAAAATGTCATCTTACACAATAAACAGAAAAAAATAAAGCTTACCTCAGAAAAGCTCTCAGCAGATAATTATATTTAAGCCCGTATTTAAGTGTAAAGGAAGTCCTTTCTATAGCTCATTTGGGGACAAAATTACACACACCCTTTAGTAAATATTTTTACATCTCTAGTGTCAAAACTGAGAAATGTCAACCACTGATAAAAAGGCTTAAGCATGTAGATTCCCTACTGTATTAATCTAAAAGGCAGGAAGGAAAAAACAATCTCTTTCAGAAACAATTTGTAGGCTGTGACTGCTAACAGGATGCTTGGTCTAATTCAAGACTGTCACAAGGAAGACAACTTCTTCAGTGTTCCCTAAACTATCTAATTTAGTTTGAAAAAATTATGGAGACATGTTTTGCATAAGATGGAAATAAAATGCTTTTGCTCTGAAGCCTTCTTATACATATAAACATAAATTGGTAAGTATGTTATATAGATAATGGAAACCATGAGGAAGCAGGTTAAGTCCTATTTTAAACTAATTTGAGTTTAAGCACCAGAATTCTTGTACAGATATGAGCTGGAAGGATTAAACCATTTTAAGAGAGGTACTTTGTAGTGGTAGGAAACAACTTACAAAGAGAAGAAAACAAAGGTGGGGAGAGTAGGAAGACACCTTCAGCATACCTGTTTTCAGCCTAGCATAGTTTTTAAAACCCAGTTCTCAGCAGCATTTTCTAATTTAAGAATCAGTATCAACATTTAGATTAAATGTCAGCTTCTTCAAGAAAATTAACTTCAATATGAATTTTTTCTATCCTTCTATTGTCCAATTTTTCCAGCAAGAACCAGAAATAAAGTCAGGCCAATGCCAGTTTTTGAGTCACTTGATGTTCTGGTCCATCATAAAGCCAACTTTTGACGGCTGTGTGATTCCAGACCAGGAAGTCCTAATGCAGATGTGTGTACAAAGGAACAGTGCTCAAGAGTTATGTATTAAGCATATATTGTTTTGGAAACCAAAAAGCTTGCTTATTTTCTTGATCTTTTTCTTATCATCTGTTGATGGTTCATGTTTCTTCTGTGACCTCTATCTTTATTCTAAGAAGCCGATGCAACTGAATATGTGATAATGTATTCAAGAATAAAAAATAATAATCCATTTTAATTGGTTTAGCTTGTCCCCATGATTTTTCCATTAAAGTTTCCTCCTTCCCTGCAAGAAGCATGGTTTGCTATTGTCATCTGGGGCCAGTCATGTGTTCTTTGACAGGCTGCTGTTACCAGTGTTTAAATTTTTAAAATACATTAATCAACCCATACTGAGAATGTTAATCCACTGATAATGTTAACCCTGGATAAACTGACAACTATCACCTATGTAAGTTTTAATCATGTTTTCTTTCCTCTGAAGACACGGGAAATACAGCCACACATGATTATAACCAACTCATTTACCATGAGTATGAACAAAAATCAGATCTTGAAAGACCATAATTTTCACATCTAATTAGAGACAATTTGAAAGGACTTATTTATCAAAGAAAGGACAGTTTAAAAGTTTTGTATGTCAGTTTTATTCTTGCCTGGTAGAATAAGAAGGGTAAGAATCACATCATTAAGAGGTTATGGATGAAATGGTAGGGTTGAAATAAACACATAAAAAACCCCCCACCCTTCAAACCAACAGTTCAAGAGTCCTGTTTTAAATTAAGAAACTATAAGGGCATTAATTACAGAAACTAGTACTTCTCAGTTCAAATTCTTAAAGAAGGCTTAATTTTAAAGAAGCCTCTTCATAGTTCTGTAGCTTTCTTTGTTTATAACCTCTGTGACAATGTTGCCAAATGTATGTATTACTCTGAATATTAAATCAGTAACTAAGTGACTCATTTAACCATTAAATGTGGTAAACTGGAAAAGTAGTACTTTTGCAAACTTGAAACCTCCTGTAACAAGAAGAAACTTGCTGCCACATTATTTGTCATTTGTAGCTGGAGCAGTTTGATTAGGGACTTCTAAAGCTGTGTGTTCCAAAAGCCTGTCCGCCAGTGATACAGCACAAACTCAGAAAATTCAGCTTATTTTCCTCACTCATTCTACTTTTAGATGAATACATATTTCAAGATGTAAAAATATGTCTAGAAAGCAGTAACTTCTAGAACAAATCTCCTAAACATAACATGAGTTGTAGCTTACCTTATTTTCTTCCAAAAATTTCAATTTGATAGACACGTCATTACGCATTTTGTCGTATTTCTCTTTATGCACTTGAAACAGTTGCTGTGATTGTTCAATCTTTGGCAGAGTGTTTGCATCACGAGGGCCAAGATTCAGCTCTTCCAGGTCTGTTCGATAAGCATCGTATTCAATCCTGATAAGAAAGAGGAGAATGGAAAAAAGAGCCATCTAAGGGCAGTGCCTCAAAACTGACTTCACATATACAACAGAAGATGAACAAAACAGTTAAGTACAGAAAAAAAACCTGGGCAAGTTTTTTTCTCCCTCCTTCTATTTATCAAGCAAACCCACACTGAAGCACATTGTATAAAACTGCCTCAACAAGCACCCTCCCTTTTCTGCTCCTGTGTCGGCCAACATGCTCTCAACCTTGTTTTGTACAGGCTTCAGTAGTCAGAGCTTTTCCCGGGACATCTCAACCTACTAACCCAGAAAAAGTATCAAATATTTTTCAGATCATTCTTCTGCTGTTCAATCAGTTCACTGGAGAGTTTGTGTTGAGAGTACGAGGCACACCATGAGCACGACACCCCCTTTAATCTGATGTTTCAAGCAACAGGTCACTTACACCAAACTCTGGCCTAAAGCATTTTCAGCATGCTCCAGGCCTCTCCATATGTGTTAACTGGACAGTTTCATAGCCCTTCCACAAATACTTTTCTGAGAACTTGTCTGTTCGATGGGAAAACAGACTGCAAAAAGATGGTGCAGCCTTGCCCAAAGCATCACTCCTCCTTACCTACTTTTTTGTAGCTGTCAAATAATGGAACCTAGCATATCCAATTTCAATGGGAAAACCCACACTATTTCTGGCCTTTTAAACATGCTTTCTTACAGACATTTCTTAAACTGGAAACAAATCAGGATTAAAAACTGGTAATGATACACAATTTTCAGTTGATGTAACTGCTTAAATGAAAGATACAGCTTTTTCAGAGGTAAAAAGAGTAATATTCACAGGGCTCTTCCTGATTTTCATTGCTGCTATGATTGATGATTTATATGTAATTTATGGCTTAATTCCAAAAAGCAAACTGTTAAACTAATAGAGAGCTGATAGAAGAGTTGAACAGATGAAGGTTAAAGTGCAACTGGGGACAGAAAAGGAGAGGCACAGAAATAAATGCAGCCTACTTTCACAGTGCAAAATGATGAACTGGCCATGTCAGTGAAGGAACTTGACATAATTTATTTGACTTACTAAAATGGCAAAATATTTGATTTCTTTAGTGAACAGAAAGGGAAAGCAATGAAGGTGTTTCAGGAGGGAAGAACCATATATTGAAAATGACTGACAAGAACAATTGTAGCAGATATATTTTGCATAAATTTTCAAGGTGATACCTGTAAAATGTATGAACTAGAAGGCAGAATTAATTCTGCCTTCCATGCCTTAGAAAGTTTACCCAAATATCAACATAATGACTATTTTGTTTAAAAATAACCATTAGAACAAAACAATTAAAGAAGAGGGGGAAAGAAATTCAAAACTCAAGCAGTTTGCAATTTCTGACCTAAAAAATCCCAAATACCACAAAAAAATTTATGCATAAACTACATCCTTAGTCAAATTAAAAGTAACACACTTAATTCTGGTAAGTGAATGCAAGTCAGAACGTAACCACTCATCAGAAAGAGCTCCAAATCCCTTGCAAGAAAAGGGAACCCAGCTTTAGAATACTACTCCACATCTAAAAGTAACCTTCTCCATGGTAGAAAAGCCATTATTCACTCACTAAGAAATTTCTGTTTTATCTTCCCCTTTTTGACCAAGCCTGCAACTTCTGCATAAAAACTGAAGTGTGAATTGCAGGCATTGCTCATCAACAAAGGCACAAGACTAAATGTCTTTCAGTCAAAGAGATTATTTTACCTATTGCAATGCAGCTGGATAAAAGTATTAATCTTCCACTGTCACGCTACTTAGAAAGCCACCTTAATCTAGCACGTGGGAAAAACCAGCTATAATTACTCCTACAGCTAACAAGTAAAATTCAATCTACAAGGGAATATATACAAAACGTTTGAAGATCTGTGCAATCACTTACAGTTAAACAGAAACCCTCATTAGATGAGAGCTGTGTTACAAGGTTTTTATCTGTTAGTCACTCAAATACAAGGCCTGAGCTGATACAGAGGATCAGCTTCCTGAGGATTAATTCACAAGGAAAAGAGCTAGACACAGGATAGCTACCTGGCACTTTCGTACTGTTTCACAGTCAGCAACGTATCCTCAATTGTTTTATTCACCAATGTATTCACACTGGCAATAAAAAAGTTAATAGCCCCGAGAAGTGTTTCTCCATTTTTAGCTAGAAGTTTCTGTGTATCTGCATTGTAGCCAAACTCCTCCTGTAAACAAAGAACAGAGAAAACAAAGCTGTAGATCAATTAAAATCATAGCATTCATCAACAACTATATAAAAATATGCAAACACAGATGTGGCAGATCTTTCACTTCTGTTTGGGTATGATTATGATTAGATAAATATGATTTCAATACAATATTTAGTTCACAGTTCTTACACAATCTCTCCAACATCAGTAAAACATAGTTTACAATTTTGTTACCACACATGATGCAAAATCCTATTTTATAATGTGATTTTTCTGCACTCTGATATCTTGAATGCTACTTAAAAGTAAATGGTAATGAAATTTTCACATTGTCATTCAGCAGGGTATTAATCCAGCATCTCTCATGGTTGTCTAGGTAATGCTTTAATATGAACAGAGACACGGCTACATTAAATACAGTAATGTAACTAAATTCACAAGGGCACACAGCATTAATTAGCTATTAAGTTTTATTCTTACATTCTGGAAAGGAGCGCTGCAAAAAACCGCAACATCTATCGCAGTTTAATAGGCTGTAAATAATTGAAGAGAAGAGCATGATAATGAACAGCAAATAAAATTTTTCATGCAGCTCATCCATTAGTTTCAAAGGGACAAGGGCAAAATTATTTCCAAGGCATTCTAGTCACATTTAGATATATGTTTGTCCATGTCTCTCTGTTAACAGCAGTGTAAGCTGATCAAGATTGCAAAGATTTTCCTAATGCATGGATGCCAAATGAATCCAATTATTATATCTATGTCATCCATATGGTATCTCTGTATTCTACAGATGGGAGTTCTCACAAAAAAGTACAATCCCTAGTTGTAATGACTGTAAAACACACTAGGTTCATATTTGGAACTTTGGTCTTTTTAGGCTTGCACGCTGCCAACAACTGACTCAGAAGTGCTGTATTCTCCCAGTTTCCTTTCATGTGTCTAGAAAATGAACACCAGAGCCAAATGATATTTCATGTTAACGAGTTCATGACAGTAAGGGTAATGGGCAATGGTAAGAGAAGAATCCTCTAGAAAAGAAGGTGCAGTGGAAGTGAGCAATTGAAGGAGAAGGAAAAAGAAAAAGAACTTAGGGCAAGTTGTCATGAGCTAAGCCCTGTAAACACTGCTAAAGATCTGTCATCTTTGCTTTGTACAGCTGCTTGGGCAGCAACAGCAGTTGGCTAAATTGCTACAGATTTTTCTGGGAAAAAAAACCCAACAACAAATCAAGTATTTTTCAGCTGGCTTTGCACTAACATTGGCAGCTACACAGCTAACACAAGTGCTAGCACAGAGAAGAAATAGCAGCATGCGGGCAGAGACAACAGCAGTAGGACTGCCCCTTCCAGCAGCTTGGTCCCATCTATTTTTCCTCCTTCATGTGCAAGACTGCAATTAGTTTTCCAGCTGGTCCTCTCACTCAGATCATCCCAGACCCAAATGAGCCACACTACCAGTTCAAAGGGGGAGTAAGAAGGACGGGACTGCAGTGGTCTGCAGTACTAAGGAATATGCTAACCAACAATCATCTCCTTCCAGTGGCTCATAGTTTCATACGAATGTTTCAGTTTTGTCCATGACCTCTGCAGATACCTCTTAAGAAACACACAGGAAATCCTTTCTTCAGCGGGAGCTTACACCCAGTTCATACTCTGTGCTTCGTCAATTAAAATTTGGATTCATCTGCCTATGTAATTAGAGGCACATGAGCCTGGAACCAGCAGTTATCTTTGTATCCAAAAGAGAAACAGCAACCCATTCACATGAAGTAACACCTCACCAGATACCACATTAAAATTTTGTTATTATGTATAAAAGAAGAAGTATTACCTTGAGAGCTGGGGGGCTTTTTAATTTTATTTAAGCTTATACACTGTTATCATATTAAACATTAAAGACTAACTGTTCAGAAATTTTATTTTTAGTCCTGCACAAATTTTAGAGTCAAAAATCTAAAAATCCAGAAGTAGGCCAGGCTACAGATTACACAGAGGGAAAACACAAAGAGGAAAGAGACAAACACCAGGCAAGCCTCCAAGAAGCAAAGGTTAGATAACTTTTATTACAGCAGCAGAAACTTTTATTTGATTTTCATCAACAACCCCATTCAAGAATCTACACAAGAGATGAATGACGGAAACAAATTCCAAGACCAATAGAAGACATTGAAAGAACATGGAAGATCAGTATTCCCATTAGAAGTTACAAGCTAATAATGGGAAAAACCCCAAGATTCATTAAATGAGCATGATGCCAGATTCCATCCTAGTTTTGGAAGAAACACCCAGCTTCAGCACATACTTCATAACAATCACTAAGTTGTGCCACAAACCACATGCCTGTATTTGTGTCAAGAATAAACTGATTATTAAAAGCTTCTTTTAGCAGATAATTTAATTTCTTAGCTGCTAGAAGTGCTCTACATTCACAGACTTTCATCTGTCAGACTAATATTAAAAATTCCTCCACATTAGTGTAGGAGTTTCACATTTTTTCAGCTAGCTATCATTGAAGGTTCATCTGTGTAAGCATGAACTCCACCTACTCCCTTAAAACTCAATGGGAAAAGACAATTATGAAAAGACAGATGTTTTTAAAATCACAAGGATAATTTGAGCTGTTTCAGCAGCTATGTTTTAGGGCATTATTAAACCATTTAATATTGGTTTTCTGAAGGATCCAATTTTGTAACTTTGCAAATGCAGAACAAGCAATGTAGAAGCAAGCCCGCTACTATACTCTGTAAGCAACATCCACCTTGTCTCTCTTTATAGCAAACAGCTTTACTACTGGCAACAGAAAGTGCCAGTGTTACATAAACTTCTAAACCATTGAATCATAACAACCCAGATATCTCAAGATTGCCTCTCTTGCTCAGCAACTCCAGACAAGGTAAGAATACAGATTAGTCTTATTAGTAGGAAAATTCTGATTAAAAAAGGACTTTGAGATCAAATCTCAATGCTTAAATAGGCTACAGAAAAATAATTTACTCACATTCAATGCGCACAAATGAAGTAATGTGCCCTAATCTACTTATTCCCAGGCACATTCCCCAAAGACATCTTGCAATTGAAGTGACGTAACACTCTGGAACACTTTGACGACATTTCATTAGGTGTAAAATTAATATTAAAATGCCTCTTCTCTACAGAGCGGAATTGTCAGTTCTTCATCAACTAGAGACTAACACTTAAGAAACAATAAAGACCTACAGTAATTTCAGTAATTTCCTATAGTTTTAAATTCATCACATAAGGTGTCAACACGAAGAGCATGTAATGTATTGTTAACTACAATGTTTATAAAGGTGGCTGCTAACTAGCAGATACCCTGCACGAGTCAATTAAGCTTATCTTCATCTCTGCCAGTGTATTTTTTTAACATTATAAAAGTCTTACATGAAGTTCCAATGATTTCAAACTCAGGTCAGCAAATGCATCTCCAAGTTGCCTTTGGGTATGTACCATCTGGAAGAGCTGCGTGGACAGTGTCTGTGCCAGTCTCAAGATATTTTCATATTTTTTTTTGTTATCTCTCAATATATCTATCTGAGCTTCTAGTTCCAGGTCTACTGTTCTTGAGCCACGACCCAGTTTTTCAGAGATGATCTGACGTGTGCACTGCAGAAAAAATATTAAATTATAAAGATTCAAGTATATTCAAGACAACACAGCATACACCCATTTTCAGCTTCAAGGGACATATAATTACACACAATTCTTTCACAACCACCCCTCCCAATATAAGTTTGCACAACAAACTGAAAAAACAACACAGTCTTCAGAAGTTTATCAGGACTCAGCAAGAACAGTTGGACAAGTCTCAACTCCTACTAAGATGAATATTCAAGTTAGCAAATCAAGAGCATAACTAATTGTTTCTCAAGTAAAAGAACACTTATCTCTTTATAGGTTTGGTGAATCTCATTAAGTTAAAAGAAGCATTTTAGCACACTGCATTTAAGTCAGTTAATAGGAGCATTACTATTCTGCATAAAAACGTCTAGTTAGTAATCTTTTGGGCTTTGTCTACCAATCATCCAATTCCAGAGCATACATGTTACATTTTCCAAAAATGTTCTTTTTGAGGTTTTTTTAGGGGGAAAGTAAGAAGGTGATGGTTTTCAGCAAGATTTTTAAAGCTGACTAGGAAACTGGGAACTCCTACTGAGAAATATGCAAAAGAAATATAATGCATTTATTATTTACACAATCTTTAAAATGGAGATGATTGACTCAGAAAGACTATTTCTTTCCTGTCATAAGTCAAATTCTTAGTAGGTTTGCAGTTCATTAACACACTGAGCAGGCAATGTGCTCTTACGTGGCTGTAGACACTCTCACCCAGCCTATGGCTGTGACAGAGCAGGCTGCTACCACATTCCACTGATCTGTGACACCTTCTCTGCCAGAGATTCGAGCCCAGCTTGGCAGTGAGCCTCACAAAATGCACAGTGGGGATTCCCTTGACTGAGACATAGGAGAAGCCATTTGCCAAGCAGATGTGCAGCAAAGCTATACAGTTTCTCTATGGAGAGCAGTATTATTTACTGCTGTAGTAAGTTACTTGAAGCTAATCTGTGGTCCCAAAGTGTGAGCAGATAACCAACTTAGACGTATGAAAAATTACTGCTAGAAACAAAAGTTATAAGGAAATTAAGTTAGTAGCCAAGGCCACAACTATTCTGAAAGGACCTAACTTAAGCACAAAGCTGCCATTTTAATTTTTTTTTTTTTGTGAAACAATGCCCAAGTTTTTTTCTTTTTCTTTTTTTTTGTGAAACAATGCCCAAGTTTATCTTATAACATACACTACAGCACTGGATTTCCCAGGGTTTCCCAATTCAAGGACTTTAGTTTAATACCATCTTTACTTGTGTCCAAAGCACATTCAACCAGCTAGAACTTCCACGTCCTTTATTAATGTCATAGATGAACGCAGGAGAGACTCAAGAATGATCAAGGAGATCAAGTTTGTCATGACCCATTAGGTTTATAGAAGATACAGACTATTTGGGCTACTTTGTTAGATTCAAGTAATTCACAAGAAAAAGCACAGCTAATCTAGGTGACGCTTGTCTGTCAAGCATCAGAAACTCGGGAGAGCATAACAAAGCATGACATAGAATACAACTTTACTACCAAAGACTCCAAGAGAAATTGAAAAATGCAGCTTAGCTCTGAGTGTGCTAAGAGCATAAATAAGCCTTTCATTAGGAAGTATGGACTTGATGGTCAAATTCTGGCTATTTTCCAAAAGAGCTGATGCACACACAGAAAAAACCCCCATGGAAATCCAAGAGAAAAATCTGAAAAAGATTGAAAAGAAATGGAAAGCAAATTTTTTGAAAGCAAGGATAAATTACAAGTGAAGGAATTATTTTCAGCCAAGGGGTATTTGCTTCATAAGTCACAGCAAAACACCTAAAAAACCCCAGCAGTGACAAGTGAGGAAAAACCAGTAATTGGTTACACAGCATACTTTGTTAACTCATATGTAGCAAAAGATAAAGAAAATGGACAAATCTATTTTGATTTACTCCAGTTCTAAGTGGACTAGTACAAGCATACACGTTGCTCTATATTCTCACTAGCAAAGAAAATTCCATGTATTAATTCCATTGTGCTTTGTTCTAAGAGTATCTATAAAGGAAACTATCTAAAGGAAGCTATGAAAAAGACCATGCAACTCAAAAAGAAATCATACAATGCAAAGCTTAAGAAAAACAACTCAGAGAAAAAAAGGTTACCTTACATTGTATGTGCCAAATATGAACAGAGGCATTGCTGGACATGTCTCAGAAATAAATAATCTACTAGTAGCCTAGTATTAGAGAGGTTTGTAAAACAGGTTTGTCTTTTTTTTTCCCCTCAAAGTTTAAGAAGTTGTATGAAAAACAAAAATATAAGCTTGTTAGAATTGCTGAAAGTCAAGAAGAGTCTTGACTTTCTTGAGCCTAAATGCTTTTCCTAGACTGAAAATCTCTTTTTCATCCAAAGGGGAAGGCATAGACAGAAGAAAGAACAGAAAAAGATCTTGTCACTAGACTATGGAAAGAAGGGCTATTTCTCTTCACACTAACTCATGTTTACTAGGGAGCATGCAACTGGAAAATGTCAAGGGCGATGGTAGTTGCAAAGGCATTTACAGATGGGAATGACTTCTGAACATACCCAAAAATTTTGATTTCTCAACCCTGATACGGACACCATGGTAAAAGAACTATTCATGTCAGATTCCTAGAGAACTTCCTAACAGCAAATTTCACCACTACCGCCCCTTGTATATTAATGTCCGGTACATTGATACCAGAAATTTTCAATTCAGTGGGATTCAAGTGCTGACATTTACTCCTGCCCTTTACTTCTGCATCTTCAAATTAGCTACTATGAGATAAGGAGGATACTTCTTCCCATGATCTTCTTGATGGGATCAAGCAAGCCAATAGTTCCACAAATTTAAATACTGTCTTTAACCATGTTAAATATACTTTTTGTACGAAGCCTACAACATAAATGTATGGCATCTCCAAGTACAGAGGCACAACACTCCATCAACTCAAAATGAACTTGTAATTTCTCTGAATGATCTTATATCTTTAAAAAAGAGTGTACAGCAAGTCAATATGGAACTCTAGAAAGATTGAAACTGACACATCTCCTTAGGCATGTTTTCTGAAAATGCTAGTCTTTGTTTTCTGTGTCATTACTGTATAATTCTGGATTTCAGCAAGGGGGAGGCTTAAGTCATAAAAAAATCTAAAAATCTGGACTTTGCAGACAGTACAGTCAAAGAAATAATGCTCTAAACAAAGATCCAAGACCCTTTTTTCCAACATATTTCACTAGTCCTCTGGCTGTTGGTTCTTATCAGTGAGTTTGAGACATTTTGAGTTTTTGTGGGTTTGTTTTCTAAATCAAGGTACCAAAAATATAGAATAAAGTCAAATCCTGTCCTATTTAGTTGTGGTATACTTGATCCCAAGAATCAATGTTTTAAAGAGACAAGAGAATTTTAAAGAACAGCTTCAGGTGAATAGCATGCATTCTGATTGGACCACAGCATACTCCGAAGTAGCTGACAGACAGAATCACAGAATGGGTCAGGCTGGAAAGGACCACAGCGGGTCCTCTGGTTCAACATCTCTGCTTAAATAAGTCCATGCTAGAGCACATAGCACAGGATTGTGTCCGGAGGGCTCTTGAGTTATCTCCAATGAAGGAGACTCCACAAGCTCTCTGGGCACCCTGTTACAGAGCGCGGTCACCTGCACAGTAAAGTTCTTCCTCTTGTTCAGGTAGAACTTCCTGTGCATCAGGTTCTGCCCACTGCATCTTGTTGCTTGGCACCACTGGGAAGAACCTGGATCCATCCTCTTGGCACCCTCCCCTCAGATACTTTATAGGCATTCATGAGGTATCCTCTCAGTCCTCCCTTCTCAATGCTGAACAGGCCCAGCTCCCTCAAGCCTTCCTCACACGAAAGCTGCTCCAGTCCCTCCACCATCTTTGCTGCTCTCCACTGGACCTGCTCCAGGAGCTTTTTGTCTCTCATGTCCTGAGGAGCCCAGGACTGAACACAGCACTTCAGATGTGCCTCACCAAGGCTGAGTAGAGGGGCAGGATCATCTCTTTCAACCTGCTGGCAATGTGCTTCTAAGGCACCCCAGCATACCACTGGACTGCAACTTCTGCAGTTGCTACAATATTTAGATGACAAGAAAAGCAGCAAATCTAAAAGCTATTTAATTAGACATAAAAAATAAAAATAAAAAATAAAAAAGAAACTTCTGATTCTAATAGAAAGAGAGCATAAGCATCTACTAGGTGTAGAATGTCATCATCCCTGCTTCTCATCCTCACTGAGGAGGATGTTCTTATTTGAACTTAAAGAACACAGGAGGGATTCGGACTTTCCACAGATTGTTAATTTCTTCATGGTTTGATGCAGACCTCACTGATGCACCTGTCCACAACTCTGTCATTTAAGCTGTAGACACAACAAGAAGCTATTTTTCAAAACTGGTCTTTGTTTAAAATTTTTGACAGGAATGCATTCCCTGACAATTGTTCCTTACCTTACAGCTTTTTAATGAGAATCACTTCTAGCAAACTGGTGTGCTTTAAACACCTTTCCATTATTCTTATGTTATTCTTTTAATTTCATCAAATCTCAACTGATCAGGAAGCAGAAGCATATAAAATACACACAAATTGAAGTAACCATTACAACACTAAGAAAAAAACAATCAGCCAAGACAAAACAAAGCCATCAGAATAGCAATTAACTAGTTTTGAACTTACAGATGTCCCTGATTTGTTCACATAAACTAAAATCTTATTGTATCAGCAGTCAACTCAAAAAGAGCAAAAAGATTTAATTCCGAGCTTTAGTGTTGAAATCCCTACATTCGGAATGACGAAGGAAACATTAGAAATGGAACATTCTTTACCTTGCTAAATCAGTAATACGTATTAAAGATTTCCCATATTATACCAGGGATTTAACAAGGAATGCTCGGAAGAAAACTAAGCCTTTCCTATACATTTTTGCTCGTGCTCACTGCAACAACAGCTTACTTTCATACAGCTCTATTCCTGTCTAGTAGCAAACTCACTTATAGAATACATACACGCACACACACACACATATGCCTGCATACCTTGTAAGTGTTTAGGCTCCACTTCCTCACCAATTCCAGTTTCTCCATTGCTGGATTTTTTACTTCATCTGCTAACACAACAGGTCCACTCTTCTGCTGAGCTCTGCCCCCTGTGTCAGACACAAAGCAAATCTTCAAGGCCTTGGGTCTGGGCTTTTTGTTTGTTAGCTTGTTTTAAGAGATTAGTAGCAGGTATGGAAGATTTGTGGAATTGCACATCCAAAAGCAGAGCAAGGTGATAGTAAAAACTTAAGATGAATAAGCAGATTTTTTAAAATCAGTTCCAGAAAGAAAGACTTACTTTAAAACTGATACAAAATGTATATATATCTCACTATTTAATGAAGTAATAGTCTGAATTAAGCATACTGAAAGCTTAAAACAGCTTTTGAGACATGTTTATTACTTAATCTATGTTTAAAAACTCCAACAGTTGAACATACTTCTGCATTTAGTCAATCTAAAAGCCTGTTTACAACCTGAAGACCACTGAACAACCATTACTGGCATACTGTTGTCATGAAGTACAGAGTTTTTTAATCTTATCCTATGAAAATCATTCTTTCCAGAAGATGTGTTCAGCCAATATTTAATTTATTTATTTCAGTTTTATTAGCTCACTGTATTAGGAACAATTAATTCTACAAACCATAAGTATAAAACCAGCAAAGAAGAGATTTAAAGCAACAAATTAAAATACCTAGGGCAAATCACCACACACAAACTGCCATTACTCATCATTTTCAAGCTAGTATGAATATCATGTGGATTCCATGTTTCAATTTTGCAAAATTCCTAGTGTCCTCCTAAATATTCAAAACTGCTACGCATCATCACTTTTAAAGCAACATTTTACTTATTCATGTCCATATTAATTTTAACTACTCCTGACTTTGATCCCTACTGCTACTTACGGTCACCTTAGTCTTTCCAAGTTATTTATGCAAGCAAGAGTTTGGAAAAAAGTCTATACAGATGCCTCAAAGATACTCCTTTAGCATCAAGTTCTACTGTGCTTTTTACATCTTCAATATGCTACGCAAACATTAAGTGATTAACCCTCTCAACACCCTTATGAGGTAACTGAGTAAAGTTTTCTCCTTTTATGCAGGAGGAAGCAGACTAGGATGTTAAGTAATTTGCCCACAGGCACAAAATGAGTCAAGCGGCAAAGCTGAGTTCAGGTGTTGTGAATTCCTAATGGCTGCCCCTATAGTCTATTGGAATATGTGATCATTTGGGGGATAAATTCAGTTTTAACCTAAATAAAATATTTTGGTCACTCCTATTTAATCTACTGTTTGTTATTATTAATATTAGCTGTAATTTTCATTTTACGGAGTGAAAGCAGCTTAGAGAGGAAAGCAGAGGTTAATTTGTAAACTATTGAAGTCAGAAGTGAGAGCCACCAAAATCCCGCAGAAATTTTATTTCCAATTAATAGTACATCAAATAATTAGAAACATGGAAGGGTTAGTACGGTGTCAGCAGAGACAAGGGAGTTATCCAGTCAGTGCTTTGATACCTGTGGGAATAATTAAATCACAACCTTGTCCAGCCAGTCTGCTAGCTGCTGCACTGCTAGGAGATATAACAGATGATTTGGGTGATGCTGAGGAACCTGAAAAAGGGACATTTAACCATGAAAATCCATCATCTTCCCTTAGAAGTGAATGTGCACTCTTACAGAGAAATGTCTTCAAAACAAAGAAACATTTGCTTCAGCAACTATAGAAGCGTTCACAGAAAAGTTGTTGGAATTTCTGATGGAAATGCTTTTCAAGAGGTACATCTCTCCATGTGAACTACTCCAAATTTCCTTGATTTAATCTTTTTCTCTAGGTCACGATGACAATTTTTTTTTTCTGTAAGAAGAATCAAAATGCAACTGGAAGGTGAAGTACAGACCATAAATAGAAAATTCCATGGAAGATTATTAAATAATGATCCACAGCTGAAACACTCTTTTTCAGGTCTAGGTAGAACTCTGCACTCTCACTGAATGGTACTTAAAGCACTGAGGGGTGAAGCAAGCCCTGAAATCTCTGCCAATTTCAGATACACTTTATTGATATCAGCTCTTAAGTCTGTGTAAACATGCAGCAATAAGTTATCCTGAAGATCGTACAAGTCATTAGCTGTGAAAGGGTGTACACTCATTCCCAAAAGAAAAATTTTACAGCACTTGCTTTTTCTCTTAAAAAAACAAACAAAAAAAACAAAACCAAAACAAAAAACGCCAAACCAAAACAAAAGCAACCAACTTTAAATGACCTGCACTGTGTGTGTTCTCTGAGCTGTTTCAGGATTATGCTCCTTAAGCTTTTCAGAGCTTTGCCTTCGCTTTATATCTTTCATAACAGATAAATCTGAAGTGGCTTCCTTATGGAATTTTCAGGATTTAAAAAACAATTAAGTTAGCTTCCTCTGTAATGATGAACGACCACCGTACTGGGAGGGGGGGGACTTTAACTGCTTTTGCTGAGAAATTCCAATATACCTCAGGGCTAACAGTGTGCTATGGGGAAAGAAAATCAAACCTGAACTTTGCAGTTTCAACAAAATTTAGTTATCAGTAACACCAAAAACATCACTCAAAGTAATTGGATCAACAATCAGCTTTAAAACATTCCACAGAGCACTACTAACATGAGATAAATAAATCCAATGATTTGGATCCAACTGCACAGAAAAGATGAGACAAAGACAGCTCACTTGCTGTGTCTTTCTGTAGATACGCATTGCATAAGAGCTGCAACTGAATTCATCCAGGCATAAAAGTTTGACTGCAAGATCCTGCCTGAATCATTTCAGCAAGCGAGCCAAGACAAGCAGTTAAAAAAATCCTTATCATTTGACAGAGTATTAACACAGCCTTATGCATGTTTCATCATTCAACATCCCCCAAATCCTAAAAGCCCTTCCCCTCCAATACTGTCTACTTTGCATTCAAAAATGAAGCCCTTATAAGGCCACTCAAACAGAAGACAGAATTTTTAGAAATAGGGCAATCACTCAACTTTTGTCCATGGTTTCAATAGGAAGCTCTAGCTTTTACCACTTCTCTCTCCCTGATTTTGTCAGAACATCAGGAAAAATCCAAAGAAAATATCCTTGGAGAAAATCTTTGATACTCAAAATGTTCAAAGCTCATAATTTGTGTACAGAAATTTCCACAGAACATTTGCATTTCAAACACATTAGTGCAGCTTGAAACATCTTCAGACACTTTTCCCTTACAGGCTAATACTCTTAACAGTTGCAACTGTTATCCTGGTAATAGAATACAAAAAGGCAGGAATGGTGAGCAGTTTGCCATCTGCTCCAGTTTTTAGCTAGATATTTTGCTATTTTCAAAGGCATAAAGAAACACAGCATTCACTTTGTAATATATGTAAAGTACAACATGTAAATCAACTGTTTTCATAAACAAAGAATTTTACAAAACAGGAAATTAAGCAACATGTAAATTAAATTTATGACTACAAAGACACTTATTTTCACAGCTGCACATCTGAGATAATCTAAAATCTTTCAAATTCAGAAACTGTCAAAGGTACGTAATTAATTAAATACCATTCGCCCATACAATATCATGGTATTCTACTGCTTTTAGATAGGAAATAGTGACATAATTGGCTTGTCTATCACTTTGCATTTCTCATTGTTTAATACCACTTAGATTCTCTAAGGCATACATTAATACGACAAGAAGAACCCCACTTTTTTATCTACTCTCAATAAGTGAAGTGTGTACAACAAATAAATAATTCTCCAGTTACATTTCAAATCGAAACAACTTGCAAAATCTGAAGAAAATTTCAACACAATGTAATAGGAAAATTCTTCAGCTTGACACCAGTTCAAGGTGCTCAAGGCCTTCCATTCCTGTAAGTGCAGACCAACTTAACACTAAGTAGTTTCCTCCTTGTCCCTCCTTGTTCCTATTGTTTCCTAGTCCCTTGGCAGATATTACAAGTGTAGCCTATATTCTCTATTTTAACAAACCAGCTATAAGTGAAGATAAACTGGTTGTCACTAATGCAAATCTTAAATGTGTACATTTATCCAAACTGCTCAAAGCAACTACAGAACATTGTACTTCTGACCATGTAAGAATATGCCTAAAGATTTTAAACTGAGAAATACAAATAAACCCCACTTACCTTTACTTGGAAACTGTCCTGCCTCAACGACTCCCTCTTTGGCACCATCAAAGCCATGAGATGTTATTTTGGTTTCAGAAAGTCCAAGTCCGACTGGTAATGAACATTTCAAGTCCTGGAAAATATATCAATAAAAATGGAAAGTTAAAGCAAAAAAAGCAATTTAAGTGACTCTAAAGTATTGTAATGCAGTTTCAGCAGCTCTCAGACAAGCAATTTTGCCTTTAGTCTGGAGAGTCCTTGCTGGTGTCATAGCTTTCTACTGGTATGCACAAATAAAACATAAATGAATGAGAAACACTGTAAGTATAGCCTGAGTATTTATTCTAGATTTTTCTGTTATATTGATGACCAAGTAGAATGCCAGGTCTTAGAGAAGCAGTTAAGAAAAATGTGGCCAGAAGTATCGTGTTATGTGGTCTGAAGCTGGTTCAAGCAACCATGTCAGTTTAATAAAGTTTCCAGTTAAAAACTGGATATAAGATTATCAAAAACACCTTACAAACCAAAACACTGTCATAATGTTGAAGATTACAAAAAAAACACTAAGCAAGGAATAGCCTTAAAATTCATAGCATCCTTATTTCTTACAAATAGCACATGAAATCTTTTTAATGTTTGACATGGATCAAACATTAAACAGCTTCCTTCTGAGCACCTATTCTGCATCATAAGTGCTTGGACCACAAAGCTGCCACATACTTTTGTTTGCTTTTGAAACTCCTTCATTTAAAATTGCCTGAGATCACCTTGTCTAACTTTTGAGTGCTAGATCAACTATTTCAATCAGCTCTCAAGTAACCAAAGTCTTCACTGAAACCCCGCACAGGCCTAAGAAAGACTCCACACACCACAGCTCACATACAATCCTACTGCCCATTTTTGCTGTCTTACCTACCTCTACAAAAAGCTCCCCACAGGTTTCCTGGACTATACTGCTGGTGATCTAATTGAAGTTTAAGCCTCTGGTGTTAGGGAAGTAGACATATTACTTTTAAAAAGTTTGGGTTTTAAAGTAATTTAAAACCATTAATTCATAGAAGTGAAAAAATACTATGAAAGCAAGTAAAATGCAGTTGCAAAAAATAAAAGCATCACAAAATCAAAGAACTGTCAGTGTCTGGAGTCAGGTACTATTTTGCATCCCCCCTCTGCTTCCATACAGACGTAGAAAAGTGGAAGAGCTACAGAGGATCACTAGAGAAAAGCTACACATAGCTTTAAGATGCCAGTGTCTAGACACATTTAGTAACTGTTTATGATCCATGCAATGCTTCTAATTACAAAGAAAACACAACCTTTAAAATCTAATCCATGTTTGACCTATACGTATAGTCACTCAATCCACAAACCAGAAGCAAGGCAGAGCATAAGAACGATGCTAACACTGCCTAGAGGCTCAGATTGTCCCCCCAGATTTATTTAGATGTCTTCACTTTAGGACAAACCCCTGGGAAGAAGAAAAAAGTCAGAACTACAAACATATGAATTCCAGCAAATTAATTTTTCCATGTGAATTCCAAAAATCTTGCTGACATAAAAAACCCAGCATGTTACTGCAAAGAGTAACCATTTCCTACAGCCCAAACTTTCACTTATGTGAACAGGCTATTTGATAACAGATCATGCCATATTTGTGTACCTGAAGCATTATGCAAAAAAAAAAAAAAAATATAAAAGAAATATTAAAAAAAAAAAAATAAACAGCATGGAAAAGCACACAGTAGTCACATGCAGAACCTGATCTCCCAAATCAAGCATATCAGAATTTTGGATACATACTGTTTTCAGTCTTCACAAGTGATTTAACATTGGTGCTTTCATTTAAGTACTTGCAGTTGGTGGTATGCTGGAAAGCCTTTGCTTCAACTTAGTTTAGCTAATAGAGTAGTTTAACTCAAAATGTAGCAAGATACTAGAAGCTGAAAGAGCAAAGAGACTTGAAAAAGGATAACCAGATTGCAGAGAAGATGCACTGATTTCACAAAAAGGACATGGCATGGATTATTTTTTTCCTGAAGGCACCCTGGCATGTTGTGTAGTTTTCAGACATATCTAAGCCTGTAGCCAAACAAATGTAGTCACTAACCTGCTTAAGCACGTTCACAATAGGAATCTAAGCAACGATTTGTATTTTAAGGTTAAAATGCAGAACATCTGCTTTGCTAAGTCAGAAGTTAAACACAAGCTGAAAAAACTATAGAATTAAATAAACCAAAACACTATGATTCATCCATCTCTTAAACAAAAACTTGGTATTTGGAATATGAAAATTTTAAATATCTACAATTGTGCATATATACATATGTATATCTATATATATATCTCTCAGAGTTTTTTACATAAACATATATACATATGTATATGTATACAAACACATATTTGTTCAAAGAGATCTACTTTTTTTCCCCACTGTCAAAAAGGCAAAGTTCAATTTAAAGAAAGGCAAAGTTCAATTCAAAACCCTTTTTAAACCCTAGTTCAAATATATCTTTATGAAGAATGATATTCTTGCATATGAATTTAAAAGAAAACTTTACCATATGTTGATTCCAGAACTGACAAAAAGTCAGTGATTATCAAAACAATACCTTTTCATTGTTTACAAACATGCAAGTTACTGTGCAGAGGAGACACACTGCTACATGTAAACTAAAAGTTTTAATGTCATTCTTGCAACTAATTGTTCTTGCTTTTTTTTTCTTTACACTAGTGTAGATAAACAAAAAAGCTAGCAAAAGATCTGTAATCATACTGACAAAACAGTTTATCCCTTCAATAACTTACAATGAGGGATAATTTAGAAACACTCCACAAAATGTCACACTTAAGGGAAGGTATGAGTGTACTTAATGTTTGAGTGGTAAGAAAGCAATATAAATAGCTTTTGTTTTTGTTCCCACTAAATGTAAGTTTGGCTCTTACAACATAGGAAGTGAGGACAGATTCCCCTACTACAATATGATTATTATATTTTGATAATGTATTGCTCTTCTAGCTAAATTTAAGATTCCCCCCCCCCCCTCCTTCTTTGTAAAACCTAAATTCAAGTCTTTAGAACTGATCAAAAATTACTGATACATGGCAAGCCCACAAATCTGTTAAGGGGTCACCATCACCAAAAAACAAATAGAAAAATGCTTCATTAATAATTTTCATTTGTATGAGGCTGAAACCATATTTATACAATTACTACCTAGCAGAAGTATTTTAACTTTGTAAGTTCATTGAGACCCAGAGCTAGAGGTATAAAAAGCCACAACTCAGAAGATTCCCAATTTAAAAGGTTGCATTACCTATCTCATTCTCAAACATTTAGCAATAAGCAAAAGCATGAAATGTAGTTAAACAGAATAAGTGCACTAGCTTAATTAGGTCTAGACAGTTCATATTTATATGTCATTGAACATTTAAGCCACTTTAACCATTTGTTAAAACCCACTTTAATGACTTCAAATGACTATGCTAAACTAAACGTATTTTAGTCAGGTTAGCCTTATTTACACAACTCTATTATACAGTTCATCTGATGAAGCAGTACGAATTTTTGACATAGCAATCCTATTGAGACAGTAGACACAGCAAAGAAGTCATTCAGAATGCACATCCATGAAGAAATGTTGGCTGAATTACAAGACTATTTCCAAAATGGTACTTCCCAATCATGCTATTCATAATAATCTAAAATAAAGAGGGGAAAGACCAGAACTGTACTGTTTCTCCAACAGCACAAACCAACCCAGCCAAAACTTAATTTGTAGGAACTTACTTAGCTAAGGAGCAACTAAAGAAACAACACTGTATTAATTTCTTAGTTATACTACTGCATTAGTAATGCATCACCAAGCATAAACTTCTGTTTAGTAGCAAAAGGAGGTTTGACAGGTACAATTTCACTTGCCTTTAATACCTTAAATTAAGGTATTCTTAAAACCTCACACCAATGGCTAGTTCAACAGTGGAGCAACAAATATCAGATATCATATGCTTGTTTTTAATGGTGGATGACATTTTAAATAAAACTACTCAAGTAGACTTCAGAAAAAAATTTACAACATATCTGGTTGTAAAGTTCACAGCTTACAGTGTGATTATAAGTTCTATGGAACAAAAGGTTATGTAGATAGACATAACATCTATCCAGTAAGATACATGGGCTCTGAACTTTAACTTCTTATCAAAATCACGTGCAAGTAGAGCTCCTCGAACATATTCAGCATTTTCTTCTTCTCTTTGCCCCTTTACATCACTCAGTTCCTATTCCCCATGAATTCAGCCACTAGATCCTCACATCAGTGTAAATTCAACATAAATAAATGGGAGAAGACCTGAAGGCTTTAATATTTGATGAAGTGGCAAATAACAGACTAACACATTTCTTCTACTCTCCAATACACTGCTCTTCAATCAGAAGACCCCTTCTACTACATCTCTTTTGATTTAACTGAAGTCATACTACAATCGAGTTTTAGTTTCCTTCCCACTCTCATCATTAACACACAGATTTTTGGTTTTTCAGACTTTATGAAGAACATTTGACTTCTTTATCTCCTCAAACCAGTTTTCTAGAACTGACACAGTTCTCAAGATATATTTTAAATCAGTTCTTCATTAATTAAACTATAATTACCCAAAGTAAAAATCTAACTGTGTCAGTCAACATAGCAAAACCTAAGAGATGAACTCAGACGTTTCAAGCAGAATGTGAGTGACAAGGCTGGCATTTTTTTTCAGAAGGCAAGAAACAAAAGAGAATTGACCTTATCTATTTGTGCAGTCTGGCAATAAAATTACAGAACAAGAGAGTGAACACATGCACTCAGATTCATCAGGTCCCAGGCCTTATTTCATAATTCAAGTAAGACAAATTGAAGACTCACAAGAAAGTTCATTATCTTTTTGCATCCTAAAGTTTATTACTGGTTTCATATGCATGCTTAACTACAGTTAAGCATGCATATGAAAATTTTATGCCCATAAAAGTACAGTAAGAACCATGAGAAGAGGCAGTATCAAAAATGAAATTGAACAAATTCAGGCTCAAACTGCTAAGAATATCATAAAGATTTTGTGCAATACTTTATGCATAACAAATTGCTTACAGCTACTTGACTTTACAGGCAGATCAAACTTCTTTCTGAAAAATTTGGTTTATTCCTATGCAGCTCTCACACTATCTGGCATGTTCTTGCATATAGGAATAATAGCAATAATATACTTCTCTCACTCCTTCCTATTGTCCTCAGTTCCCAATCCCCCCAGTGACATTAAAAAAACACTATGCTAATCACATCATTACAATGGCATGGGAGGAGAACTGGGCTCTGGAAGTCAGGGATAGGTGAAGTAAAACAAGTGAATAATATAAACCAGCCAGACTTTTTTGTACATTGGGCTTTCTTATACAAATAAGTAAAACTTTTGATTAGGAAATGCTGAAGTCTTCTGTCACAAATACCCAAACATTAGAGAACAGTTCCATACATCAAGTCCTTAAAACTCAAGTGAGATCCAACAGAGCCTGGAAAGTTAAAAAGCACTACGTCAAACTTCTTTATACTGAAAGAACGTTAGATATTTGATCCAATGATGACTGAAGCTACAGCTTTTTTTCAGTAAAAGAGTTTCCATCCATCATATGGGCAGGACAAAACTTGTTTGAATTCCATGGACATGTCTTATTAGAGAATCAGAATGTAGCAGCATATTTCTATTTGAGACCTTACAGTTAGGAAAACACTTAAGTTACCTTTTAAATATGCATTATACCAATCAGATGCATCAATTAGTGCTATGCCACATTCCCACAAAAATGGAACTAACATGCCTCCTTCTGAAATTACATTATGACAATCTATGCTATCTGATGTTCTATAAAACTAATGGCATCTTTCTTTAAAGAAGGAGCAACCCTACTTGTCATTTCCAGGTAAATACGTTTGCTCTGCACTGCCTCGCAAAATGAAATACTTCTCATGCTTGAATGCATACTAACTGCATTTGGTGAAACATAAACGTGCATTTTCATGCCTGAGCACCTTATGGATAAGGTCTGATGGAAGTGCTAAACAGAACACAACTCTAGAGGAAAGTGCAGCTTTGTAATTAAGGAGTTCTGAAGAAAAGGTTGTACAAATACCTCTTTACTCAAAAACAGAATCAAAGCTGCTCAAGTCTCGGTGGCAAAGTACTTACAGAAGCCCAAAAAATACAGAACAAGTAGAATTTTATTCTTTACATCTGAATTGTATATCAGCTAGATTAATATTTCCCTGATCATAAAAATAAGGAAGCAGGAAATTAAAATAACCCTGTTCCCCTGCTTCCCAAGAAGGTGCAATCAAAATCAGCATATTGGAGTGTTTTAAACTTTGCTGTGGTCACATACTCTTACTGAGCACTGTGGTAACAGTACAAATTACAGTGGCCATAGTTTCTTGCCCCTTTCTTAAGTGACCTCATAAAAAACAGTACTTGGCTTGTCATTTCCATAAGTTGTAGGAAAAAAGACCCCAGAAATTTTGTGGTGCAATGCATATTGCTTTAGGTTAAAGCAAAAAATTACCTGGCAAGGAAAAAAAGAGAAAGCATGGCATTAAGCATTAGAAATAACAAACATGAAGCAAGATGAATAGAAGCTAAATATTAGAATTTGAGACTAACAGATTAGTAAACAGACCTAGATGTTAATTCCAAGAAGTTTATTTTCTTTGTTTTGTTTATAAGAAGCCTTGATTATCACATATTCTGACTTCAGGTCACACATGCAGGCGTGAACTTGTACAAGACAGTTCAAAAAAATAACTGAAGTGCACTTCTTCATTGATCTCAGAATAAGCACTGCGAAAATAATTACAGCAAGTTCAAATATGCTTGCAGAGTACAGGTTTTTCTGCAATTTGACCAAAGATTTAACCCATTTTTGTTGAAGTAGGTTTAAAATATAGTTGACTCCAAGCCAGCAAAACGATTAGCATGCAGGAAAAAATCTACACCAACTTTCACACATGGCCACAGACAAAAACCACCTTAAAATTCCAGCTTTACATTTTGTCTGAGCAAGGGCCCTAATGCAGTCACCAAGAGTGCAAGTTCCATTTGCTGTACATAAGTGTTGCATGCACTGCACTGCAGAAGCAATCACTATGTAAGGAACAGGTAACTTAAATAGCAGTGAAGTCACAGCAGCAGCAAGGTCATCAAGATTCAAATTACTAAGTCTGTTTCCCTCCTTTGAGGTGAACCCAAATTCCTTATCACTTCAAGATGCATTTCCCAAGCTTGTCTCCCCACACATACATCTGTATAGAAACGTAGCTTTAACTTTATTTCATTAAACATTCTATTAATTTTTACATTATGCCACTGGTAGATCTTAGTTGACCAACAAATCTTACGAAGGTTCCCCCCTCTGATCAGCATTTTAGTAAAACAGAATAAAATGTTTAAGTTCTGCTGAGTATTTCTTTTAAGAATAATTCTGCACTACAAGTCAGTATGAAACTGATAAAACTTAAGAGCTTTCCTTCAAATCTAACCCTCAGCAGATATCAAATAAACGTGGACAATTAACTGGCCTTCCTATTTCCAAACGAAAATCCAAAAAAAAGCAGCCCGACCCCAAACTGCAGCCGCTGTGCTCCAGCGCCCTCTGCTGGACACCCGGGCACCAGCAGAACTGACGGCTCCGCTGCACCGAGCGGTGGGGGAAGAACTCGGCTTCTGCCGCTCCGAAAAAGCGAAAATAAATACGAAAATAATTTTTTTTTTTACAAAAACAGATCATTGCAGTATGCAAACACACTGTGTTATGTCAACTCTGACAATAATCTATGAGCTTCAAAGCAGTTTTTTCAGTAAGCCTCCAGAAAATTATGTCAAGTGAGGTCTGCTATGCATCAAATTGTAACTTCAGCATTTCTGATAATGGTACCATGGCAGAAAGAAATTTCTGACCCTGTTAAAGCTGTGTTCATGAGAATCTTCCAGCTGTCCATTGCTAGTCACAGGAATTTCTGCCGCTGAATTTTTGGGAGATTCTTGAGCCATTGCACTTTCCTGTAAAAAGAAACAGGTTAGTGTTTGTCTTACAATTCCAATAAGTAATCCATATGAAAATATTTGATGTATGAGTTTCATAACAGTTTACTTTATTTCAAACTCCAACTGGAAATATTCTGATATACTCAGTCTTTATATGTTTATTTAATCACATAATTGAATGACAGTAATACTCTAGCACAGCTCAGTCAGAAGTAATTTAAAGTTTCCAGATCTAAGAGAAAAAGGAAACTAAAATTTAACCCATTGGCATTGGGGGAGTAAGACACAAATGAGACATGGGCTTAGACAAATGTTTTACATACACACTTGAGCCTCAGAGAAATTTCTGTATATCAAATTATAATGAGCTTGGCTAAAAAAATTGTATTATCCATTCATAAACAATAAATACTAGAGAAGAGCAGTATGTTTAATCATGTGTTACAAGAAAAGCAATGATTCCAAACTTTAATAGCTCAGCCTCTTATTTTACCATAATATAGTGCCACCTTCTGACTAAACTGTTGGTGTGCAACTCTCATGAAGACAACAGCAGCAAACCTGAAGTGAAATGCAGAAGTGCCCAAAGAACTCAAAAGTACCAAGAGAATTCAGGATTCAAAGTTAATCTCAAATGCAGCTGCATCATGAACAGTAGCAGCAGCTGTGAAACCACTGCTTTCAAGTACGGCCTAAGGTATAGCCTAAGAGAAGAGACATTCCCAGAAGAACTGTACATCATTTACAAGCACCTGAAGAGAGAATAGCAGCTTAATACCCCAAAATTAAGAGGAAGTGAAAATTTCATCCCTTTCAAAAAGCTATTCCTAACTCTGCAAGGCAGCTTCATCAGTCATCTAAAGTGTAAACAGTAGAAAAATCAACACACAACCGAGGCAGTGTTTGTTCACTTACATAAAAGTTGTGTGAAGTCCTCAAACCAGCCCATGCACTTGTGCTAGACTGGCAAGGCAACGTGTACCATCAACAGGTACTTGAGAATAGGTACCCTTCTTCCCTTAGAGCTCTTAAATCATCAAACTGAACCAGCTCTTTTCACTCCAAGGGTCAGGAAGAGGCCCAGCTGAGATCATCAGAAGCTGAAGTACCATCAGCTTCTCCAACCACAGGTGAAGCTTTACAGAGTATCAATATAACACAAAGATTTTATTGATACTTACTGAGCATCACTTGCATCATTCTTAACTGGAACATCTTCTGTCATACCCCATTGCTAATATTTCTTCCATGTTCACATGTCACCACTTCATTTACATTTGTGAGCCTGATTTCCTTTATTAGTTTTGAGGCCTCTGAAGACTTTCAAACTATTCACTGTCTGTGGGCTCCAATAAATGTGCTTCTACTTAAGCACACCAAAAGGTCTATGCTTATTTTACGAGTACTTTTAAAACGGTAATTTGTTTCATTTCATAGAATATAGAATACCTCAAGTTGTAAGGGATCATCAAATCCAACTCCCTGCTCCTCACAGAGAGTTGCCACACAACATCATTAGACTAAATGTCCTAGTTACCTGCCACATTACATTTTGATTTGGGAAATCTGTCCAATAGCTCAAGTTTCTTATGCTTGCTCTGAATCTCACATGTGCTTAAGCTCTAAGACTGCTAGGAGCTACACTTCTACTTGATATGATCAAGTGAGGTATTTTTCAAAATGCTTGGCCTGTCACAGCTACTTGCACAACACAGAAGCATTAGCACAGGTCATGTTCTGTTCACAGCTGTTTTTGTTCCTCTTTCTGCAAATTATCAGAGAACACAGTGCAAAGGGAAAGTCCTCTACTGTCAAGGGGCACTTTGCTAGTGATCACAAACTAAACTGCATCTCTAATTAAAGGAAAAACAAATACTTGGCTTAGGTGCTTTTCAACAAGAATCTCAAATAATTTTGCAAATATTGACATTGATACATTTTTATGCTTTTATTCAGAGATATACATACTCAATGCATATGCACACATCTCTAATAATTACATATACTAGAAAACAAAAATTCATCAGCTTCTCTGGACAACTAGAAGCAATTCACCTATTTTTCTGGCATTCCTACTTGAATGAGACCTATGTATCTATTTCAGAGAAAGCAAAAAATTACTTGCTAATGTTAGTTCCATGCTATGTTTGAACTACAACAATTTCCCATTGCTGAAATGGGGACATTTCACCACTCTACTTTTTCAGTATCTATTGTGAACCACACAGTAGCCCACCTCCCCAACACTCACCTGACTACAGTCACCACACACAACTCACTAGCCTGGCAATAGACCTTTTCTCAAGGTAAACTTTCCAGCTTCAGTGAGCTGAATCAGTTTGCAATGAGGTCAGACAAGCATCAAAGCCATGAAATGAGCAGCTGAAAAGCGGAAGTGGGAAAAACTGCTAATTTAACTCAGACATAACAAGAAACAACCATTTTAGTCAACAGTTTAAGCTTGCACTGCTGTCAAGAACCAGTCCTTGCCCTTTTCCCCTAACTCTTCCACCCAGCAGCTTTCACCATCCCTTCACCTCCTTTCTGAGCCAGAACAATGTATTTGTACAGCAAACACAATTCTGGAAACACTGCAGATCAAAAGAAAGTGACCTGTGCTCAAAAAGAGGATGGGTAATTTTTCCACTCCCATCAATTCTCCAAAGCAGGCACACCTCCAACACCTGCACCTACGAAACAGAGCAGGTAGCAACGCAGCAAAGAAACTACTGAGAATGAAGGGCTGCCCACAGCATCAGCTTACTTCAGCAGTGCACTGTCTCAAAATACTTACTCTGACTGTAGGCTACTGCCAAATCCAGCAGCCATTTGTCTTTACCTCTGGATGTGTGCTCCTGTAACTTCACACAATCATGGGAAGGTTATTGATCTAAGAGAAAACTAAAGCACCAAACCACAGTGGCATTTCTGTTGAAGCAGGGAGTATGATTGCTGAATCAAGTGTCTCTTTGGCAAGTATAGCCTACAGCTGACTTAAACTAAGTATACAAAAAAACTGATTCCTCAGAAGAAAATTTATCATATGTATAAACAACCTAATGTAATTCTAAATAAGTTCCTAAAATTGTATTGATGTATTAGGCATGAAAGACATAAGCACTATACAAAACATTGCATTTCAGATGCACATTTTATTTTGAAAAAACAGACTCATCCTTCAGTAACAATCAGTATCTTCTTTGCACATCTGTGTTTACAAATATCAAATTTGGAAATATGCTAAATAGAATCATTGTTATGTTTTTAGTGAAAGTTAAAAAACAATTCACTGTCAATGAAAGTCCAATAGTGATCAAGTCAGCATTACCTTTTTTCACTTTTACTCTACAAGAGTCAGGAAAACGTTGACTCTATCTTTCTGAAAGAGCACCCCAAACACACCTGATAAGCTAAGTAATATTTGGAACCTTAGGAATTTGCTCATAATTCAGATATGTCATAGAGAAGGTGCAAGCTTTATCTGCTCTCAGGGAAAAAAAGATTCACTCCTTCAGGAGTAGATAATACCTTGTTATAGTGAGGTTACACAAAGATTGATGACTTTTAGATACCAACCCTTTCTTCCTGCAATACTCACACATTTCAGATTCTACCATGACTAAATCTATTCAACTCACAAAACAAATACTGCAGCACAGCAACAGGCTACTAGCTGAAGTAATCCTTTGCTATGAATTAACTGGACTGTTCTTAATGGTGTCTCAAAACCAACCCCACCCATTCAAGATGCTGTGCATGGACTTGCATCCCCACACTAACAGCACTGTGCTATGCATAGCAGAATTTTCGGGAATCTGAAACTTGTTAGGATTGGTTGATTTTACACTAAAGTAACTATCACCCAATCACCTCAGAGCCAGACTGGACCTCTTCTGCAGACGGATGAGACTCATCAAGTGTTGTGGATTCACTGCTGTGCTCTGACATACCTGAAAACCAAATAGGTTTGGCATGCATTAATTGAAGTGAAAGGGGCTGGATGTTGCACCTCACAGAAACCAAAGCAGGCTTTCAGAAAACATTTCTTTTATAAGTTCTGCTAAAGCAAATCAAAACCTCCTTCTTTTGATGGTGACCAGGTCTTTAGCTCTCCAAAAATCTAAGAGATTAGGAATACAGTCTAGTGTAAACTTCCACTGCCAAAGCAACCTTTCCCCACAGACAACTAAGCTTGCAACATAAAACCCTGGAAGTCAAACAAGGTTCTTCAGTTGATATTATACACTGCCACCTGCAACAATACACTGACTGTATCCTACCATTGCAAAGATCACCATTTTGTTAAGACATAAGATTTATCCAAACATTGCAAGATTATATTGATGCTAAGCCACTGAAACTTTTTAAGCTGTTAAGCCTGTTGTGTTTACTAGAAACAGGATCCCCCTCATTTTAGCCTCCAAAAGATCTCAGCTACAGAGGCAACGAAAGTTAACGCTGAGCACATGCACAAGAAATCAACTATGTGAATATAGTCATCATGAAAGATGAAATAGATACACAATTTTAGCTTAAGTAAGGAAAAGTATCTAAATTTGATTCCAAATAGCTGGTAACTACAGGTGACACCACAATTCACTCAGCTGTTTGAAAGGAGGAGACAACCAATCATTAAAAATTAATCAATCTGCCAGTATTGTATATAATCACACATGACTTCAATTCATTACATCTTGCACAATTTCATACATGTTCAGACATATACCAGATTAGGAAAAATTATCAAGATATTATTATTTGTGTTTATATTGTATTTCAAATTCCTGAGCTATAAAACATTCTAATTAAAGCAAATAATTAATAAGGTAAGCAGCTCACATAGCAAGGGAAATAAAATAAGGGCACAAAGGCTGAGAAACTGACTCACCTAGATCACCTAGATCATATTACACTGGATAACCTATCACTTTATTTTGGAAAACTAAATACATAAAGTAAGAGATTCTCTCCAGAAAAACAGTTCATTCAGGGCTATCACTGAATGAAGGTGGAATTTTCTAGCATTGATATAAAATTCCTTTTGAAGTAATTAAGAAATAAGTTTAACATCCTTATGCAGCTTTCTCAATTTTTCATATTTCTTTGGAACATGGAAGTCTGTACAGAAGAGATGCTATTTGCCCACATGGTCCTGTCTAAACTCTGCTCGTGGCTGAAAACAATCTCTTTGCTTAACAGCTTAATTCTGACTAGCTAAAACAATTACATTATAGAGGAGGAGAATAAGTGTGATTTCCTTGCTCGAAAAGGAAACAAAAAGCTATATTCATCTTGTAGTAGAGCCTTCACTAAGACAATCTGTTCTTCAGTTCTACCACACCAGAGCTTCCAGACTTTTATTTGTACATCACATACAAGCCTATGTACCATAGTAACACTGTTCTAAACTATTAAATGCTATAGGCAAAAACATTTTTGACAGATTTAAGAACCCAGGGGCAAGAACCATCTCACAAATCCATGTAGAAAACACTACATAAAGGCAAATAATTTTTTAAAAGCCAAATGAATTCACCATTTGTGTTACAACACCCGTCCATGATCAATTTTTTGTAGTGTTCTTTTCCTACGAGTAGTGCTAACAGTTTCAACACAGCTCGACAGGATCACAATGATCAACTTTAAAACATGAGAAGGAGGAAAAAATGTAGATTAAAGGTGGCTTTCATAAAAAGTTCAACTGCACGTTCAAATTTAACTACTGAATTTCCTGATTACTGCTTCTACAGAAAAAAAAAAAGGATGCAAACATCAAATACTGGATGCAAGGATGAAAACTTTCTACACCTTCACCAAGATTCAGAAATGAAGACACTCATGTGAAATTGTGGTAATCAAGACATTTACATACACATATCATTTAAGGTTCCGCTACAGAAATGCATACAGACTTTTGCCTCTCTGTAGTTCTTGCAGGTGCCAGACAGAGGGCTGTACTTTATAAGAACAAGCTAATCTCCAGTACAGGATGGACTGTGCTATCCAGGGCTTGGTTTGTCTCTTCACTAAAGCAGCCACAACTTCAGAACACATCAGGTGACTGGTGTCCCAGGACATTTGCTACCACCTGCTGCAACAGAACAACTCAAAGAGATTCTACTTGGAAAAAACATGCTTGATCCATATTCTGACAAGAACTGAAACCCTGTCCATATCACTCCTGCCCTTCTGGGTTCTCTTCTACCCCACTATACCAGTTCTGCCAATCCACACAAATACTGCATCACAGTAGGACAGAAGGCACAGACTAGACTAAGAATCATTCCCACCATGGTGAATATGTACCTTAAATACATATTGAATTACAGTCTCAGTAATTTTAAGCTTTGCTCACCATAAATAAAACCACGTGATTTTAAGTCCTGAGGATTTATATATCACTTCTTCAACTGGAAAAGTAAAAAGCAAATCAACTTATGAACAACATAGAAAGATTCCTCTAGGATGGAGACATAAAGAGATATTTAACCATTTATAACTAATGGTTTTAAGAGTATACTTATGTACTTTTCATAAAAAAGGCAAATTCATATTTGCTTATTCATGAAACTATGAAGTAAATGTCATCAACAATAAATTAACTTTTAATAAGAAGCATATTCCTCACATATTTACATCACGTAAGTAAATGATTTATGGTCTCAGAAAGAAGAACCATGGGATTCTCAACAATCAGATCTGCTTTTCTAAGCAAGATGCATTGGTTCCTTCAATTACTTTTCTCCTAAACTGATTGCCAATAAGGCAACTGCAAGATATCTCCTGTCTAAAATGAAGTTTATTACACACTTTTATTGCTGTCTTACTGCATAAAGAATGAAAATTTTTGTAATATTGCACAAAATCCAAGTGCTGGTGGAAAAATGATCATTTTATGGATGTCTTCTTAATTTCAATTTATAACTAAGAACACTTTCACTAATTCTTGTCAAGATAGAGATCAACCACTTTTTAAAAAAGATTGCAAAAATCTGTATTAAACACTTCCTGCTGCAATCACACCATAGCTTCCTCTTAATGCTCTTGAATTCCCTGGCTGCTCCACTTGCAAGATCTAATTATACTTGGGAGTTAGAAATCATGATGGAGACAAAGACCGGAGAACAGGGCTGCTGCTGACTTTCACACTCTCCATGCTACATCAACCCGGTCCTAAACACTTTAATGCTCTGCTCATCTCCAGATTAACTAAACCATGGGCTCCCATTATGGTTTCAACTTCTACCAAATCAGAAAAAAACAGCTGATCAAGCTACTGCCTCAGCTTCCAATTTTTTCAATCTAACACTCCTCTGTGCTTCTTATTCCTGACATTTTAACTATGTGTGTACATACATACATACATACGTAAACATACACACGATTCCGAAAGTTTTGGAGTTGCACTGATCAAATAACATCCTTCTCCAGCCCTGCAAAAAGAACCCTTCTGTTATCTTCTCTAGAGAATCAACTCTTAGGTAACAGAGCCACCGACTGCAAAGTGATAACTCCTTGCTACCTTTTCCACAAAGCATAAAAACCACAAGTGAGAAACTGAAACTACATCCTGGGATGGATGTTCAGAATGATCCCCTCCAAAGGCTTTCATGCAAGATGAAAGGCTATTAGGGGGGTTCGATTAAAGATAACCTATTAGAGAGGTACTATAAGAAATACTGGAAGATCTGTCTTTAGTTCGGAGACAGTACCACATGCAACACCTGCCTGTCACACAACACCAAAGCGTTTCCACGCTTTAAGAACACTAAGCAAAACACAAATTGGCACACTTAAAACAGTAATTGCCAGGGTGTGGAATAACTCCCAGGGGCACAAAATTTACAGAGCATCTACAGTTTTCTTCCTCCACCGACACACCGCTTCCCTTTCTCTCTCATGGAACCCGCCTACCCCCGAGCTCGGGCGATGCCCACCCTGTCCGGCCGCCCAGCACCCCCGGAGCGGGGCGTACGAGCCGGGCCGACCCCGACCTGCTGGGCACCGCCAGTGCCGCGGCGGAGCCCGGGGAAGGGCGGCCGCTCCCGCGGGGTGACACGTCGGACGGGACGGAGCGGGAGGCGCGGCCCGGCCCTCTCCGAACCCGGGCCCAGCGGCTGCCCCGGCCCGGCCCGGCCCGTCCCTCACCTGCCGGCGGCGCCGCTGCGCCCCGGGGTCGTCGTGCTGCGGGGGACGGGAGGGCAGGACGGAGGGTGGGAAGGGGGGGACGGAGGAGGCCGGGCGGGGCAGCGCCGGCGGCCCCTCTCAAGCTTTATTTTCTTCCTTCTCCGGCGGCGGCAGGAGCCGGAAGCGCCGGGCCGGAAAGGGGATGACGGCGGCGGCCTCTCTAGGCCGTCATGTCTATGGTAGCAGCCATGGCAACCACCGCGGCACCGCCCGGGAGGCTGCTCCGGCCCCGAGTGCCGTGCCCGGAGATCGGGCCACCGGCTGGGAGAGCAGCCGGAGCGGCAGAGACGGAGCCCGGCCGGCTGTGGGCGCGGATGAGCGCGCCTGGGAGACGCTGCTCGGTGCCATGGCAGAGGCTCTGCCCGAGCCCACGGTGAGGAGGAAAAAAAGCATATCCATCGAGGAGAAAATCGACATCATAAGCGCCGTGGAAAGCGGCAAGAAGAAGGCGGACGTTGCAGCCCAGTACGGCATCAAGAGGAACTCCCTGTCTTCGATTATGAAGAATAAGGAAAAAGTTTTGGAAGCCTTTGAAACTTTACGGTTTGATCCTAAAAGGAAAAGACTGAGGACTGCTTTTTATGCCGACCTGGAGGAGGCATTGGTGAAGTGGTACAGAATTGCACAGTGCTTGAATATGCCGGTCAATGGCCCTATGTTGCGCCTCAAGGCGAATGAATTTGCCCAGAAGCTTGGACACAGTGATTTTAAATGCAGCAATGGTTGGCTCGATCGTTTCAAGTCGAGGTATGGTTTAGTTTTCAGAGCTCAGCCTGTAGAAGCAGCTGCTACTCCTACAGTGGGTGCTCCAACTCCTTGGTGCCAGAATGTGCTTCCTTATTATTTAAATGATTATCGGCCAAAAAATGTGTTTTACATACAGGAGACTGTGTTGTTGTATCAGATGTTACCACATAACACGTTTGCATTTAAAGGGGAAACTTGTTCTGTAGGTAAACAAAGCAAAGAGAGCATCACTGTAGCGGTGGGTACAAATATGGATGGCTCTGAGAAACTCCCACTCCTCATTATAGGAAAAAGTCCATGCTCTTTCAAAGATGTGAAATTGCTGCCAGTGGATTATGAAGCAAATGACAGGGCGTGCATGACTTCAGGAATCTTTGAACAGTGGATGCATAAACTTGATAACAGATTTCAAGCACAGCAGCGCCATGTGGTTATTCTTGTTGATTCTCTCCCTGCTCACACAGAAGTAAAGAACCTGAAGTCTGTCAAATTAGTGTTCTTTCCTCCAGACTCCTCTTCATATATAGTTGTGAAAGAAAGGATTATCAGAAGTCTGAAGGTTAAATACAGACACTGTCTTATCAAGAGATATGTTGACTGTGTAGAAAGTAATAAAGAGTTTATGCTAACCCTTCTTGATGCAATTGAGATGCTGTACCTGTGCTGGAGAGAAGTAACACCAGAGACTATTGTAAAAAGTTACAATGGAGCAACTTTCAAATTAGAAACTGAGACAAATGATAACAACAATGAGGTTGAAAGTGATTTTGATTTGATTGCACATGCAAGGGAGGCTGGAGTGGAGTTTCCAGAAGGTTTGTCTTTGGACGAATATGCAGCTCTACATAATGGCTCAGAAACTTATGAAGTGCCCACAAATAATGAAAGGATGTGTGCCAAAGAAAGTGCATCAGATAAAGCTGAGACATTTGTTGGTGATGAAGTTAAGGATGAAGGCAATCAGCTTCAGGGAGCTGAACAGCTTTTACCATCCAAAAATGAGGCTTTGAGTGCTTTAGATACCCTTCGAAAGTTTCTCAGAAGTCAAGAGACAGATGATTCCCTCTACGATTCCTTAGCTGACTTGGAGAATTTTATTCAACATGTAGCATGTGAATAAATATTTTAGCAAAGTGGGAAAGCGTGTAAATGGAAAAAAAAGAAATTCTATAATCAAAGATATGCAGTTTAATAACAAGCATTGCTTAAATGTTCTCTGGTGTGTTTTGCTCAGGTGCCTAGATGAACATAACAAAACTATGAAAAAGGGCTATGAACTGAAATTTTCCACAAAATCAGGAGCAAATAACACATATTTGAGGTAGAGAGAGGGAGTAAGCTGAACCTTTAAAATGCTAACTGTAGTAAGTACTGTGGAGGCAAAAGAAATTCTTTGAGCAGTTTGGTGCGCTCAGGGTAAACTATTGACCACCTGGAATTCTTTCTTCAAGAAGAGACTAGCACTTCTATGCATCAATAATTTCACTGGCATTTTGGGGATTTTCACAGTGGAGTAGTAAATATTTATCACCCTGGTGCTTTTGATACATAAACACAAAAATTTAATAACACAGAAAATACTTGCTTAAATTCTAAGAAGTAAGGCATTTTAAAAAGAAATATTTTTCTCCCTTCATCAAGAATTCTGGCTATCATTTACTCTTGCAGTGGATGATGAACAGCAGAAAGTTACCACAGCTTTGAATGTGTTTTTTTGTTTTCTTAAAACCACTCATATGTGGATACACTTGAATGGCATAATAATTTATCCAAGAGTCAAAAGACAAACAAACCTTTACTTGGTCTTTGAAGGGGTCAAAAAAGGAAGGTCATTCTCTCCTTTTCAGCCTTTTTGGTACATAGTTTGATGTAGGTCTTCCTGTGCACCTCTATGTATTTCTACAGTAAATTCAGAAAAAAAAAGAACAAACAGTATCTGCAGTAAAAACCTCACTGAGCTCTTGTTTAATTTTCAATATTTGGAGGCTTTCCTGTAGGATTCAATGCACTAATGTGGTTTATCACTACAAGCCCTATTAACAAGGGTGCTGTTTGTATGATTGCAGTGTGAAGTTGTGTAAGTCGTGGTACGTTTACATGTCTTTGAGTATGCATTTCAAACAATGTAATCATATCAGAGCCAAAACCCTTAGTGTATATGACCTTCTGGCTTTTTTCAAAACCTGTTTTAAATCTATTCCATATCTATAAATTAATTTTTTTTTTCAGAAGTTGGAGATAATTATTTTTCTAATTTAGATGAAGAAGCAAATATTATATGGATGCCCTTTCAGAAGCCTGTAATAAAAAATCTATTATGCTGCCTGTAATTAAACCATGAAAAAAAAATTTCATGCATTTGTGAATCTTCAGTTTTAAATAAACAGTTTGGCTACAGCTTTGTTCACTTTTTTTCTGGTATAGGACAGTTTATCCATTTGTGAAATCATTTAAGAAAATGTATCAGATTGTTGAAAGACAGTGAAAATATTAGAGTTGGTGAGAAAAATGTTTTGGCTGTATGAACATTTTACTAGAACCCCTTCCAAAAAAAACCCCACAAACGTCTGGTTTCTTGTTATGAGATATATTATGTGAATTCCACCCAAAGGATATTCTGATTAAATAAGAAATTTCTGTTGAAATCACAATAAATAAAGTCCTGGAGATTTATAGATTCTGTGAAAAAAGTCCTCCTCTGAATTATCTCTTCAAGGTATTTATTATTTTAAAATACAGATGCAAAATCTTTTAAATTAGCAATCTGTGTCACATTCTGCTTGCTTAAATACTTTAGAATAAACTTATGAAAAGTACTTTCTATTCTGACCAAGTTTATTTGAAGTTCATCTAAATCCCACAGACATCTGTAGATAATTTTCTTATAGTAATCTTTTGATTTAAAATATATTTCTTTGCAACAACATCTCCTGCTAAAGGCAAGTTTAAGGAAAATTTTCTCTTATCCATATAGTAAATGCGTAATTTGTTATGATTGGACTCCACGTGGCCCTCACTGGCCTGGTTTCCAGATAAAGAAACTCTGTTTCCTCCTGAGAGAATTCAGAGTGTGAAAGTGTTGGATCTGAATTAGAAGGCTCACATATGTAAGCAGCAAATCTTGGTTTAACAAGGGTTCACTATACAAGAAGTGTAACTTTTGCAAGAAGAGGCTTAGAAAATCAGGAGATGGGAAATAACGTCGTTAGCTGGAAAGGAAGGAAATGAATTGCTGAGTGTTGTCATACTCCCTCATGAAAACAACAGGAAGGATTTACTAATTTGGCCTAGACTTTGAAGGTGAGTTGTGGAACTTGCTTTGAAAAGCATACAGCCTGTCAAAATCCTGTATCTTTAGAGAATATAGGACTTTTTCCTAGTGTCCTAGCTCATTCTGAGAAACCAAGCTAAAATGCACACACCGAAACTGGTTCTGAAAGTCAGACACTTTAAATTCTAACACTATAGCTTTCAAAATTATTTAGGAGCCCCAATATTTCTCCTCTCTTGGATTTTGGTCACATTTATAGTGAGTGAAAATGAAATCCATTCTGAAGTTGTTGCTGTTTCAGGTGTTTGTCACAGGCAGATGCAGACTCCCAGATCTGAAAAGCTAACAGTGGAAAAGGAAGCAGCGTGCTGTGTAAATGTTTGTCAGTTTAGCCTGTGCACACAGTTTGAGCTGGAGATTTCTTTACATTGTCTGGGTAAACTACCAGGACAATGGCTTTTTACATCTTGGTGTGGTATCTTTTGGAGGGAGAGGAAGAATATAGATGGCATCATATTTAAAACAAACCTTTTCTACAAAAGGCAGGTAACTAAGGATGTTGTTTGCTTTAATACTTTAATATTAGTATGGACAACAATGTGCTTTTTCTCTGTAGCTTCATGCTATGGTTAGATAGTGATTATGTTCTTCAGCATCAGGTCAGTGAGGTTGCTTTCAGTGACCCAAAAGTGACTTCTAGAAGTGGGAACTGAAAATATGAAGTTTTAAAAACATAACTGACGTCTAGACAAGGCCAAAATAGACAAAAATATCTTGAAAGTATGTTTGCGATAATAAAAAACATCCTCCGATTAATGCTTGATATAAGTAATAAGTAAAATAAGTATGCTCTTCAAAAAGACATAGTTTTTTGAAAACTGTAAGAAGTATTACACTGTGATTTTTTGTGTGTGTGTGTTACTGTGTGTGCTGTTCTGGGTACCTTTCAGGTCTATAAAACAACATCTTCTTTTAAAACTGTCACTGAAAGTAAGATTGCTCACCCCTAATGGTAAAAGGAAATAACAATTTTTTGCACCCTTAGGCAAAAATGGAAGAGAGGAGGCAGTCAGAGATTTATAGGAGAGCTTGTATATCCAAGATTTGTGACGTTTTGATGGCTAAGCAATCAAGGGAGCAAATGGGTTGATGGTTTCACATTATTATACAGATCTTGAGAATAATACCCTCAAACACACAGAGTCTTTAGTGATTTTAAATTTTATGTGTGGTATTTTTGTAAATATAACATTTTGTAAATTATAACATTAGAATATTAGTAAAATACCTTCAAGTTTTTTTTGGTGGCTGTGTTTATTGAAATGGTAGAGTAATATTTGCCTGCTCAAGAGTTAACTGAAACGTATGGTGACTGGGTAACCATAGAACGTAATAACAGTGTTTCATCTTATTATATTCCTTTAATATCAATAAAAGCTGGTGCTTCCTATTTTTGGGAGGCATTTGTTAAATGAAGGGTTTGCAAAGTTCTCACTGGGAACTGAATGCTGCTGTGGCCAGAGTTTTTATATTTATGCAAGGAAGTTGGTATTCGTATCTAGATGTTTTAATATGTCTGTTTTGGGGGACCCCTCCTTGAAAATCAGAACCAAGCCTAGTCAATTAATAAGCAAACAAACCTAACTGAAATTTTTGCAGTGGGATGAGTGACAGTGTGCTTCTGTCAATGCATTCATTAACAACAGAAAAAAACCTTTGCAACAGATGAAAATATAACAACTTGATGTCTGACAGCCTGATTTTACATGCAACCTTTATGTTAAAGCTGTGTGGTATAGACATGTGATTCCTTTTTCCTGATACAACTGCACTGTGGTATAGCCACATCATTGGTTTATAGAAACAGGAATTCAGGTGTAGCTCATTTCCCTTCTTGGTAGCACAGTTACTCTGAGCTGAATTTTCTTCTTTCCAATGTAGCTGTTTAACTGCATGGGTCTAGCTAAAACCGTACTACACCTGGGTTAAAGCAGAGTGGGGAAGCAAGTAGTGTCTTGCCAACTTATTCATAGCTGTGTCGTCTCTGTTCTTCGAGAAGAATTGAAAAGTGCAAACTGCAAATTAGTGTGATCACTAAAGTGAATAAATAGCACACTGAATTACCAAATCTGTTGAGTGAGAAAGTGCCATATTTGTGATAATTTTTAAAATGGCTTTCTGTCTTTTACAATATTCCAGCTTAAAGTCACATTCTTCCTAAGGTTTTATGTCATGCTACCTCTGCCACAACATTCCAGCCTTGTGCATGAATAGCACCAAGGGGAGCAGGTCACTCCCATCAGCAGGTAGCTGCAATCCTTGTGAGTTGTCAGCCTGCCCACAGGTAGTGGCTGAGTCACTGGGGAGGTGAGTTCCAGGGCTGGTTTGCATCCTCCCCTTCCACACTTGTGTTGCTCTGCATGCTGTGCCAGCGCTTGGCTGTAATCACCAAGGCAGTGACTCATCTGTCTGAGAAAGTTGTGGTTCGATGGGATGGTGCAACCTCACCCCAAATGCCAAAAGATGGTTTATTGTTTGAAGACTGATGCACCCAGGATTGTTGAGGACGGCACTAAGATGTCTCAGCTCTCCTGGTCCCTGCTCAGTAGCAAAGCTGAAAGAGAAGATCTTGCTCTGGAGAAGTTCTTACAAAACACTCGCCATTCAAGAATTACTTAGACATGTGGTAACTAGTTGGATTTCTCATCTGAAGGCTCCCACGTCTCTTGAGAGATGTGCTGTGGGGCTGCCTCTGTATCATATATACAAGGAAACTACCTAATGAAAGCGCTGCTTTTCTTCTAGCAGCATTGGTGCCTCCTATTTCTGACCTGTGTGAATGATGCAATATGATACTTTGCTATTCAAAATTCCACCTGCATTTTCATCCATCGCCCTTATCATTTTATACTCATTGATATCCTGACAATTCTCATGTTCATATTAGGATTGTTGACCCAAACTTCTGGCAAGCTTCTTTCCTCCTTACTCTCCCTATTTCTAATATTATCTTTTGCAGGTCGTATTTTTGAATGGTCTCATGTATCAGCCAGTATCACCTTCTTGGTACACATCCTCGTGATCATAGGCCCTAATTTCTCCATTGCTGTATTTAGTGGCTTTCCCAAATCCTTGCTTCATTTAGCTGAAAACACTTAGTATGCCATTATTTCTTTCTGTCTTTTGCTTTTGTAGAGGAGGGTGAGCAGTGCTTTTTCCAGCAGTCCCCCTGGATGTCCAAGAGAACCAGTAACAAAACACATAATCTGTCTCTCTTTCCAGGTGTCTCCCCTTTCTGTCAGTGGTCTCTTCTGACCTGTTCTTTTGAAATTCTCAATCTGACATTTAGTATCTTTGTTTAAACTGCTCTTATTTCTCTTTCAGCTCTTACCCCTACCTGCCTGTATAGAATCCTTGCCACATTTCTCTTTCACATTTCCATTTCTAAATATCATATCCTTACCCTTAGCTCTTTGGCTCTTTCTTCCCTCCTCTTTTACTGGCCCCATCTAAGATTTAAACTTCATTTCAAACTCCCTTGTCCTCCTTTCTATGATTTCATGACCAGTTCTCTCCTCCAAAAACAAATACTTAACTCTTTCTGGGGACAACTAGCTTTTTTACTTTCTCTCTTACTTGGTATGTCTCCATGATATTCTTCCATCAAAGATTATATAATGATTAAAAGTATACTATCTTCCCTAATTTTACTCCTTTGCATTTTATTTTTTCCTGTCCTTTATTCTTAGTCATTTTAAGTCTTGACTTTTTTTGAACTTTTCTTTTGCACACTTGATCACCAGCATGAATTTTCTTCTTTTTTTTTAACCTTGTTAAAAATAAACCCACAAACAAAACCTGCACACAGAATGAGTTTGGAACTGTTTGTTGACATAGTGTTACAATATTGCATTAAAAAGCCCAATTAAAAATGCCAGCTCAAACATTAGCTAATATCTATCAAAGTTTTTATTTGAACCTACATCTTTTGTTGTTTACCTTTGCTCTTTTGCTATTTCAATAGCTGTTTGTGAGACTTCAGATATTTGTGCCACGTTCTGCTTTGTAGTGAACCCATATGGCCTGAGATCATAGAGAAAGACAGGTAGAACATAAAAAAGGAGGAGTTAAAAGGCAGGGTCCTGGTCTGTTGAGATTTCCCTGCAGGAACTCAAGGAGAATTTGTAAGTCAGGTTAAGCAGAATTTTTTATTAAAAATCAACATTGAGAGTCCTCTGTAAGTCCATTTCCATACATAATTTAGCTCACAGAAATTATTATGAGAAGTAACACCACAAGTTCTCTGAATTCTGGATAGCAAGAAATGGCCACCCACAATTCACCTCCACTTCAAAACTGACACAAGTTTGGGTTTGAATTTTCTTCCCCAGAGCTAAGGACACACGATCTGTGTAAACTGTCTGTCACTGACCTGCCCAGGGCTCATCAATGTTCGTAAGCAAATAGACATTTGCCTAGAGACAAGGCAAGGCTGAAACGGCATTTCTGTGTAAGAAGAGTTTCTGCAGAGTCTAGACGTTTCAATAAGAGTCAGATGAGCTTGAAAATTGACATGGATTTTGTTAACCAAGAGACACTTGGTAATATGAACTTGGTACCTGAATTAGAGATACTTATTATGTGCTGTTACCAACAACTGCTAAACTATTTTTGAAAAGCTGGCACAGTGGATATCAGTTTTACAGCTCTGCAAAATAGTGGCTCTGACTGTTACATGTATGCTCAACACATAGCAAAGGCAAACAATTCAATTTTTAATTACAATTCAAATTCTAATAGAGACAAACCCTTAATTCCCTGTGAGAGCTGAGGGTGACCAGATTTGGTGCATTAAACAGTGAGAATCTGCAGAGAAGCATGAGCAGATGTGGCAAATGCTATAGACATGCAACAGCAGGACAGAAATACAAGTACAGGCAAACAGAGCTACAGGCTCTTGGCTCTGCTTACTGAGTGAATACAAACAGCCTTCCAATGCCCCATCAGGCGGCTTTCCCTAAATGTCCTATTACCAGCCCAATCCTTTCAAAAAGCAACAGAAATTCCCTTAGGAACACAAAGAAATTTAGAGTTTCATAATTTCTTGCCAAGTTGGCAATGTTGTTCTTCATACCCTTTTATCGTGTAGAAGTTGGCAACAGAAATCCAAACTAATGTGTAATAAAACTTTTAGATTTTTGTGTCCCATTCTCACCTGGCCCTCACTCATCTCATGTAGATTTAGGTGCCCTAAAATATACACCACCTTCAGAGCTTTGTCAAAGTCTAATCTGGTGCCAGCAACTTGCCTGCCAGAGCTAACAGAAGAGCATTTGGCAAACAATGCTTGAGTGGCTAGAAGTCATCTTGCAATTTCATCTTAACTATTCATGGTTAAATAGCTTTAGTAAAATTACTTGATCATTCCCTAGCGATATCTACACCATTATTTATACCCAGCCATAATGCACATGTGCAACTCCAAACCTGCATTCCTTGTGAAATGTCTGCATCTGCGGTGATGATCTGTTGAGGACTAACACTGGGATGGCAGACAGTATCCTGGACAATGAGATTATATGAAACTTACATTAATGTAACCTTCCTAAGGAATTCTTTGGAATGGGGATTAGGTAGTTTTATGAATTTAAAACTTCCTTTGGATTTCTTTATCCTCTCACCTCATCTCAAAAGGGGAGAGCCCAGTAGCTTGCACTGGTGCAGCCTCACAAAGGGGATCATTTTGAACAGTGTTCTTTGGGGGGAGCTCTGCAAGTGTTCAGAAGGATATTGACCTGCAAGGATTCGGAAGAAATTTTGCAATGTGTGGAAAACAGCCCACAGAATCCAGCCAGAGGGAGACTTAACTGCTGCTCTGCCTCCCAAGTGGGCTGAGCCAGCTTCTTATTAGGATGCTGACTCCTCAGGCAAGGCACATATTTGTGAGATTACATCCTCCAAAAGCAGTAATGCAGGTACTGGTTTGCTTTTAATTATTCATCCTTCTCTGTTCTTCTTGTCTGCCATTCCAGCTCCTCAGAGATTAAAAATTCCCTGTCAGCTGCCTGCCTGACCCAATCTATCCCCCAGTTTGGAAACCTGGGATGGTTCTGTGCAATCCACCCTCCTGATTTACAGGCTTTAAATACAGCACCTATATTTGGCAGGCTTTTTTTTGTTTTGTTTTTGTTTTGTTGAGTATCAGATACTTGGATTCTCTAAAAGCATTTCCAGCTCTAATGGGAAAAGAATGAGTTGAGAACCTCAAATGAACTCCACGTTTCTCTCTGTGTGGAGATAAAATTATAAGAATTTGAACCATGCTGAGATCTGCCCTTATTTACATTCAAGAAGGGTGTAGACTCAGATTAGGTGTGGATTGACCTTTGCAGACATGGTAGAAGACATAAAACTTCACAATTAAGTGCTCAGAACCAAAATGGATTAAGATAGGAATTATATGTTCACTTTTAGGAAGCTTCTATTTCCTATAGGATCATATCTACAATTCTTTCCCTCAGGGGTTTCATTAGCAGCCATTAGTTAGGACTGACCTCTTTCATTCTTGCTGCATCTGTCTGTGACTGGCTGAATGCCAGTTCTCACAGAATTTTAGTATCGCTTGCCTCGTACTTAGGATACACCTAAGTATAAAACCTGTACTTCTGACAGAAGATCAAGCCTCAGGATGTACGCAAGGTAGCAGCCTGTAAGAACCATGATCTTCTCACTTCAGACCACACTTGGTGCACCTACATTTTGGCACAGGGGTGTGACATGGACAGATGCATAGAAAGGAGTTAAGGGGTATCAGTCTGTGTACTGCTATTAGGATTTTGGGCTGCTAGTATATATACTGAAGTGTATTTCACTGTCACAGCACTCTACAGCAACCAAGAAAATATTTAATTGAAGGTGTGCCATCCTGTACTGCCATCACAGATACTGGTCAAAACACGGATCCACCTGAAAATGTTCTGCAGTACATCCAACCCAGCTCTTAGAAAAAGGTTTCTCCCTATTCCAGACTCAATTAGAAGGCCAAATTTATGATACATATTTTTTCAGGTAGTCTTGCAGCACTGCAGTCAGCTATACTGAACTGAAAGTTAGATTTAAACACAGAGTGTTGAGAAGCAATGCTTTCTGCTACAAATGCCCTCAGCATATCCCTCCCTGGGTTGTGACTGATGGCATTTTGGATGCATATCACCAAAAAATACTATCACCTGTATGAAGACCTGGTGAGTGATTAAATACACCCTGTGTCGAGACAGGGTTTTCAGAGAAATAAGAATTAATTAAATAAGGCAAGACACAACTCACATTTCCATCTGAAATGAGGGTGAAGATACATAGTTTTCCAGGCTGCAGCATGGTTTCTGATATTAGATTCTAGACAAAAATGTAAAATTTCTAAAACAGGTTCCTTGGCACTGCAAAGGCTGTTGAAAACTTTTGAGTCAGAAATATATGTGTTTAGTACAATCACCCTGAAAAAGGCATGTATCACATATTAGCATCTGTGATGGTCAAACCAGTATTAACAATGTAGTGCCATACAGAAAGTGCTTTAACTGAATATTTTTTTTTAAAAAAATAAGTGTTCCAATAATATGTTTGTTTTTTAATAATCAGCTATGTTTCATTGCTTCAGTCCTAGTTTCCACTTGCATAGAGGAGCAGGCAAAGTGCCTTCAGGTCCACTAACACATTTTGACTCAGGGGCCTGAAGTTAAAAAGGCACAGGCTCAAAACACATGCTGAGAGGCTTCCAAACAGCCTTAATTTAGCCTCTTGCTTGCATACACATTATAAATACAGTCTCTCTGCAGACTATCACACTTTTTTTCTTTAATATCTGTCTGGTTTAAAGCTGGATGCTGTTTCTTTAATTCTACTGGGACTATTTATATGCTTAAATATGTCCTCAAATTCTGCAGAGCTGGACTATGACAGGACTGGAGGCTGCTTCCATGATTTTAAATGTTGGTTCATAGCTCTACACTAGAACAGAATACTTGGGTTAGGTCCTTTAAAGGTATTTAAATGACAAACCATGGAAAAAATTTTTCAAATCACCTAGGAACAAAATTTGCCCCAGATCAGATATCCATATTCTTAAATGTAGTTAGTGTTTATTTGCATTTTTTGGTATCTGAGAAGCTTTAAAAAAGCTTTTCTTTAATGTTTCTTTAGAGTCTGGACTCTATATAAACTATTTGTGAAGTAAAGTTCAGTAATTACAGTGAAAATATGCAAAGGAAAATGTTGAGAACATTTAATTCAAGAATAGAAAAAGGGACCTAGATGGGAGGATCAAATGAGAGCTGCAACAGCCTAAAAAAGTATCAAGCAACATTTAAGCAGCATTATTTTAGGACATCAAAGATTATCTTCAGATGCTTTAGGTGTGGCTGGAAAAATCTCAGTACTCACATTACAGTTTGGATGTGCTGGTGTGTTTTTTTATGGTCTAGTATTCCTGAAAGAATATGTTTTTGAGATTTTATTCTCTTCTCATGAATTGTTTACAGCTGAGAAAATACCTTCGGACATCCAACTGAAGCACCCTAGAAATGAAAGTAAGGAGGATTTAAAAAAACCTAGTTTACTTTTCCTCAAGTACCTGTCTCTCTACTTTTCATTTTACTAAATTCTACAGTGATTGCACCCGAGACAGACTTCTGTTTGGTTTTCAGTCCTTTACTTCATCAATCTCACTTCTTGTTACCCCTTTAAGAGAAACTTTTCAATTTCTACAGAGCACTATGGGTTTTTCAAGCCAGATCTTAAGCTAGCATTGATTTGTGACAACCACTGAGTGGGCACCTCCATGTAAGACATGCAGCACTGATGTTTCATGTAAAGATAATTCACCTGCTGATGCCTTTTGTCCCCATTTAAGTTGCTGACCATGCATCTATCAACTGAGCTGGCACATGAGAGCCTGTGACCAGACAAGGCTCTGATTGTTGCTTGGCACATCCAGGATATGTTTCTTCTCTCACTCCCAGGAGTAGCCACCTAGCCAGTAGATTTCCATTCTCCAAAGTTTTTTTCTAAATTGCACAGATACTCCTTTTAGCATTACAGTTGTACTGTCTGCCATGTGTCTGTCTGTGCTGGGAGGTCTGATGCTCTCCTGTGCCTGCACAGCCATTTCTGTACAAAACAGCTTTATTCCCAATACCAGAGACTCAGGAGTCAGCTCCTGCTCTGAACAGGCTTTTGAACACGCTTGCATCCCTCTGCAAGGCATCTCAAGCAAATTAATTCTTCCTAGCTTATTACATGGCTCATCTTTTGGGGTCCACTTCTGGTCAGATGTGTTCCTCACTCTCCTGACTGAGAGTGGAAGGGGACCCTCTCCTGATAACTGAGTTCCCATGCCCAATTACTCATTTGTTCCTTTAACTAGGACTTGGATTGTTTATATCAACTGTATACTTAATACAAGTTTGAGATACTGCAACCCTGCAGAAAATTTATATTTCCATTTATATAATTTCAGTCTCTAATTCCAGCTTAAACCCTAATACAACATGTGCATAATTATCTTCAAAGAATGATACAAACTTTTAAAACCTTTAACTAATAAATTCCTGTGCTGTTCCACAAAAAAGTGAAACCCTGATTTACTCATAAATAAAAGGTCAGGAAAGTGACCCAAGCCTTTCTATAAACTGATGGGTTTTATTTCAGTTTCATTCCAGCACTGGCCTCAGAAGAACAAAATATAAAAGATTAATAAATTGTAAATTTCTCTCACAGTAGAGTTAGTTACAATGAAGGAAAGTGCCTGAAAATTTGATTCTCAGGATTGCATTGCTCAGGCCTTGGCTGCTGGTCTGAGATACTCATGGCTTCATCTCTCCTGAGGATGCGCCACACAGTTTTGAAAATAAGTGGGGCACAGTGTCCTGGCCCAAAAACCTGGATTTTCCATGTTAAAACAGACAGTTCTGGGGGCAGAAAATGGTACAGCCACTGGTGGAGCCCAGGAGCACTCTGAAGTTGCAAAGTTAGGATAAAGCACTAATTTAGTTACCAAAAGGAGTGTGCAGCTGATAGCATTGAGGTAAAGTGCAGGCTCTAAAAAAAAAAAAACAAACCCTAAAATTGTACTTGGGGTGTTCATCCCACCTTTATCCAGCCTGCATTGAGACAAACATCTGGACCTTATGGAGTCCCACCTAGATTCCAAGGATAGGAGTCTAAGAAGGTTGTTGTGTGAAGGATTTTATGGGTGAATCCCCATTAGGCTGGAGGAAAGCTCTGCTGGGGACTAACTATGTAAGCTAGTAGTTGTGTCTCTATTGAGGTCAAATAACAAGATGACTTTGCTGACCAGACATTGTCCTTTTGGAAGTGCAGTTTCAGCTGTGGATTTTGCCTGAGGGAAAGCTGAGCTTCCAGGAGGACACATCTTTCAAAACACAGTCAGTACTACGATGGAATGGAGGCATCATCTATTGTAGGAATTGACACAAGTCACAAATAACTTAGGAATCTTTTGGCATGTGCAAAATGTATAATCCATGTACTGCTTCCCCACAAATGAGTAGAAATGAAGTGTCCAGCTACACTTCAATCTAAATCTGTCAGTGCTCTTGGTGCACCCTGAGGCCTCTTCCATTTCAGAGATTTTTTGATCTTAGAAATCTCTATTTGGACCCATTTTTCATTTTGTTAAAGGAAACTTAGATGCAAACATATGAATATTTTCAAGTTTAGTTTTGTATTTTATTTCTCTTCCTATTGAGGTATACAAAATATTGTCAGCATGAAACAGCTTGTGTTATGCATGTGGAAGGAAAAAAAAGGAAAAGACAATAAAAAACAATTACAAGTCCAGTTAAGCAAAGAGATTCTTAAAACTGGCAGATACTTGTTTTTATGCTTTTATTTTCATTCTCATTTTAGCTATATTACATTGTCCATTATAGGGATAATATCTCATTGTTCTAATTTTTGTTCTAATTTATACAGGTAGCATTGGTTTCAGAAAGATCTAAAACTTTTCCTGAAGCACCTTTCTGGCTGAAATAAAATGTAATTTGTTTTTTCATATAACCTAGATTTGAATTTGTTAGAAAGAGAGCTTTGTCATCTGCAGCTCAGTCAGGCATTGCTGTGAAACCATGGATGAGGTTCCAGATCCCCATGAGATTTCTGCACAAGGATGGATTTTAGCCTTGATTCTGCAAATCTTACTTAGCTCAGCAGCCCGCAGAAGTGCCATTGCAGCTGACACTCTGGCTGATTCAAGAAGATCCCTGTGGGCTTTGCGCAAACTCTTTTGCTTTGATGTTTTTGGCTTTTTTAAAATGCTGCAGTGAATTGCAGTACACTGCTATTTTCCGTTCTTTCACAGTAACTTGTGGGAAAAATTTATCCGTCCTTTCTCAACATATGTCAGAGACAGAAACAAGTCATTAAAGGACAGGCAGAACTTGGCTGGCTCTAGCCCCTGCCTCCACTTCAGAGCAGGTGGATTAGCTGATGAAGACTGCAGCAGACAAAGCTGCACCGGCAGGTTTGTAATAAAAGCCCTGTAACTAACCATCAGCTTGCCACATCACTTGAAAAAGTTTAGATGTTGTTGTTCTCACAGGAAAAAGAAACAAGAAGAGCATCAGCCAAGTGGCTGCAGCATTGCAATACATTTCTGTTTTTCTAAAAATGTCGCTCTGATGACATCCTGTAATCTCTGTGATGCAAATCCTTCTCTATTAGGGAACAACATTAGCAAACTGCCTAGCTTTGTTTTCAGAAATGCCCTTTATACTCTAAACATGCACAAATGTTTCCAGATGGGTAACATACATGGTAAGCACCCCAAAAATTTAGTGGTTTTACCTGTAAAAAGACACTTATTTTTGCTAAGGTGCATTGTGGATCATAGTAAATGCACTAGGGCCTATGAAATTATCAGGTACCCTCTACCCCTCTTATGGAATCATCCATGACTGAAACTACATGAGTTTCCAAATGCACAAGTTTGTTTTGCAGTGAAGTTGTCACTACAGCTTTTGGTTTCTGTATTTCAGCTGTGAAGAGAGACACATGAGGCAGAAGACAACAACCAAGGCAAAGGTACCAACCTTGCTTCCCAGGCAGGCTAAAGGAAGCCTGCTGGGAGTACTTCAGGGAAGCACGATCCCAGTGCTGCTTGGGATGGACCGAGATAACTGCCCTTAATTGAAAGTTGGATTTGTCAGCATCCAAAAATACCTCATTCCTCCTTCTCTATAATTTAAAAAAAAAAAAAATTAGAATAGTCAAATGCATGCCAAAATGCCATCATATTCCACTGAAATCTTAATTAAAAGGTACTGTGGCCAAAAGTCACATTTCCTGTACTTTTATTTGCCTTAGAAATCATACCTGTGTACACAGCAGTAGATGGCTATCTTGCTTCCAAGGGGCAGTGATGAGTTGTCAGCCAAACATTTGTCAATAATAGTTGATGGGAACTTGAGGGAAATGCTACAACCTGTGTAGAAACACTGAAAGGGAAAAGAAAATGTATATAGTTTTTTACATTCAGAAAAATGGTGTAAAAATGCAGCAAAGATACAAAACATACATGAATTCTTTCCTGTTTTCCCTTCCAGTTTCTCTGTCTAGGTTTATGTTTTTGTAATGGATGAGTGAGCTGGGCTGGGTTTCCAGAATGGGGCAAGACTGCAAATATGCAGGGCAGGATAAATCAGAAGAACCTGTTTGCAGCCCATGTGGTATTAGAGCGGCAAAGTTGGGAAGGAGATGGGGTAAAAATGGAAAGGAGTATAGCAGATCTTTTCTGTACATTAAAGCAACAAAAATACTGTTAAATAGTAAGACTTTGCCCACTGTTGACTAAAGTTCAAGGAAAGCTGAGGATGGACAATAGTGACAGCCTTGAGATCTGAGACTCTGCTCCTGAAAACACAGACAAGCTTTGCCTGTGCTGGCCACCAGCACATTATCAGTTTTCCTATTGCCAGACTAGAGAAAATCACCTTTGAGCACAGATGGGTAGCCTCAGTTTCTGAACTTCCATCATTCAAACAGTCTGTGTCAATTAGACACTATTACTAATCCTTGGAGTTTCTGTCATTTTTTAATGGAAAAATCTTAAAAGTATTGGCAAATCTCACTTCTGACATTTCTGTCTGATAAGTGTTATTGTGTATAACTATGACATCATATTAAAGAATATCTCCTAGAAATATTTGATTAGTTGGTCAGCATACTGCTTCCAAAGAGCTCCTCTTTAGCAACTTGTAGGTGCAAATGTTGCAACTTTGCTTTTTCTCCCCACTATTTTATGAAGTTCATAAACATACATTGCCAATACTAAGAAACCAGTTCAGATTTTTAGTTAATTATATCATTCAAGTGGCTTAAATCTATCAACAAGCTGGTCATTAATGAATCACTGACCTATTTCTCAGCTACTCAAGCTAAATAACCTATAACTGATGACCTATAAAAGCAACAGTGTGTTAAAAATTATTAGCTGGAGAAGCAATTGATCACTTCCCACCAATCTGAACAGAAAGATTCACAAGCTTCGACAAATTCCAGAACTCAACACATTCTGAGCAGAAATCAGATTTTGACAGACTGATGCCTAGGGGAAGTACTATAAAGCTCCTACACAGTCGCCATTCAACCCTCCTTCCTTAGATTACTACTGGAAAATTTTATGCAAGTATTTAAAATGGCTCTAACCTGGGATGTTCCAGAGTAAACTCTGGAATGCAGATTCTCCTCAACTCAGAGAGATTAATTTTAGACCTAGCGCTTAGTAGAACAACCCAAATATATGGTCCAACCACTCTCCCTGCTTGGGTACATATATGGTTTAGATCCAGATCCAAATCCTGGGCCCTGGATAGGTCCATCCTATACAGCATGAAGATTGAAAATGTTTGGTTTAATTTTTAAGTTCTCCATTGCTTTTACCCAAAATGAAATCCGTGGAAGCGCCTGGCCAGCTCTTATATGTTTCTGAGTGTGTGGACAGGGATGGGGTGGTGGGAACAGAGGACAGGGCAGCATCTGAGTTGGGGAGCAAGAGCCAAGGTCTGTACACCCAGACAAAGGCTGCCAAGGGGGAGCAAAAATAAAAGAGTCAGGAAGGGAGGTAGGACTACCTTCCCCTTGCCACCTCAATCAGCTGTGGCACTGTGGGGCCCCATGCCAGGCCCTGCATCCTGGTTGGGATTGAAACCTTCTGTCCCCTGTCATCTGCAGCCATCATCAAACTGGTGTCCCAGCACTTTCTCGCTAAGCCATCTGCTCAAAACCAAAAAGGATGTGTTTTTCTGCTTTTTCCTCTTCCTCTGCATGAACCAGCCCAGAATACTCAGTTATAGGCTCCTAGGAGAGCCAGCCATTCAACCCATTTGCAGAAGACAGCCCACTTGGGGGTTGCCTTTTGGGACTGTAAGTGCATGCAGTCTCCCACCCCGATTACAGCTTTTCATTACACCCCAATTACAGCTTTAAAACCAAGGCAGGAGGGGAGGCACTATTGAAATTTTCTTGCTTAACCACCCTGAAAAGTGGCATAAAACCTTCCTGCTAACATACATATATGATATTTTGTGGCTGAATTGTATCTGTGTGACCTGTGATTTGTGTGATTTGTGTGTGGATGAAGATAGAAGGTAGTAAAGTCAGGATCGAAAGGAGAGGAAGAGAGCGGGAGCTCTTACACCTACAGCATAAAGGTGCGTCAGCCAAGTGTGTGCCTGAAGAGCAACTTCTGCTTTTTTTTTTTTTTTTTTTTTTTTCTTCTTTTTTCTTTTGCAATCATTGCTCGCTTGACAGGCCCAGACGGAATTACATCACTTCCTAAAACCCATCAAAGAGAGTCCATCTCCTGAAGAAATGCAGCTCAGACGCTCGCCGGCAGGAAGCAGGAAATGTAGATGTTGGGGTGCAGCGGGGAGGCTGCCGGAGCGCCCCTCGGCTGGCAGCGCAGCCGGGGCAGCATGCGGAGCGCCGGGCTCACGGCGCTGCTCTCCGCCCTGGCGCTGGCCGCAGCATCTGCCGGCAGCGGTGAGTAAGGGAGCGCCTTTCGCTGCCCAGGTGGGAACGCGTGTCTCGCCTGCAGCAATGGGACCAAGCTGGAGGGCAACACCCTCCAAGCTGAGCGCTGGGAGATCTGTGGGGACTTGCTCTCTGCTGCTTTTTGCTGTGTTTACCCTCTCTGTTTTCAGCTGACTCTCTTTTTCAAAGCTTTGACTTTTTTTTCCCTTAGACCTATCCCCGAACAGCGGCAAACAAATCCTACAATTCCTACATTTCCTAAATTGCAGGTGGGTAGGGAACCGGAGTTTCCATGTTGACCCATCAGGCATTTTGCTTCTAATTTTAGTTGCTTTCTGAACCTTTTTAAACCCCACACCCATACCATTGATGTTTAATATCAAAGTTAAAGGCAAAGCGCTGCTTCCATTCAAAAGGTGTCTGCCGATTTCCGCAGTCCCGGTGCACTGAAACTGGTTTAACAAAGGAACAGCCGGTTCCGGAGACAAAATGTTTTGAACTCTCAGCTGCAGAACAAAGTGGCTGGCACCATGGACTAAGGTTCTGACCCTTGGAAGAGAAGAACCATGAGTGGAAAAGCAGCTTGTGGCAAAATGCTGGGGCGGTGGGGTGTCATTGCAGAGACTCGCCTGTTTGCAGTTTTGGTTCCACTGGCATTTTGGCAGCCAGCGACTGAGCATGACAGGCAGCTCTCGTAGTGAGCTGCATTTCTTCAGGAATACACCTACCACCTGCCGAGGCAGTGCTTGTGAGCCTTTCGGCGTCAAACAAGCCCCTGCCGAAGTGCCCTGGTAAGGACTAGAAGTGTTTGCTGCCTCTGTGCTGCTGCAGCGAGCGGGAGATCTACAGAAGGCAGGGAGAGAGGATGGTCAGTCTCAGACATCACTGGACTTCTCTTCATGTCCTAAAATGCACTGCTGGAATCGGTGCTTTGCTGTGAGTGCTTTTCCCCTGAAGAACAGTACTATAAGCAGGGTGTAGAGCTGGGCTGCAGGCTCCTGGCGTGCTGCTGAGCTGCTTGCACCTAACTTGCTTAACTGTACGAGCGAGCAAAGTGAGGTATAAAATGGTTTGGGTTTGGCTGTGTTACTACAGCCCTGCTGCATTGCAGCCACGTTAGGAAAATATGCTGCAAGCATTGAGTGTAGCTCAGAATCAAAATGGTCAGAGGAACGAAAGTCCTGCCATGGGCAGAGCAAAACAGAGATCCCAGGGAAATGGAGGAGTACAATGAAGGCAATGAGGGCAGTGCAGAGTGATCAGGCTCCTGCTTCTCTAGCTCTTGTGCAGGGTACTGAGAACTATTATTTCATCACCACGTCTCCGTGGGGAGGGGATGCCTTAGCCCGGGGCTCCTCAGCTCATGACTGGGTGCCCCCCTTCCCTTCTCTGCAATGGGCACTGGGGGCTTCAGGAAGCGCCAGGCAGATGTCACACACCAGGTGTGCCACACTCCCCACACTCCCCACTTCCTACCACTAGGTCCTCCTTTAAATTCTGGTTTGGAATGGTTCCTCTTTGAGAGTGAGTCAGTCCTGCCAGAGCCCTCCCCAAGCCCTGTGAGCTCTGACTCTACGGAGCCAATCCACAGTCATAGGGGAAGGGAAGGAGAGCACCCACCTTTGCTCCCCACACAAAGGCAGTTTTTGCCTATGCAACCAGCCCCAAAATGTACCTGGGGACTAACTCTGACTGCAAGGGTTGGATGGGGAAGTTGTGAACTTGAGCCTTGGGGGGGAAATTAAACTGGTGGGGGGAAAGTTTATGTAGGGTTTATGTTCCCCACATGCACTGGTGGGTCAGGAACCCCTCCACTGAGAGCAGCCTCCCAGGGAGATTCTTTGCTCTCACCCTTCCTTGCTCACAGATCAACAGGGCAGGAACTTTAAGGGAGCTTTTTTACCTTTTGCTAGACAGAGTCTTCACCTTTTAAGTTGTCTGCTGTCTAGAGACCATTTACAAAATAGGCAAACAGAGTATGATTAAATCTTACAGCACAGACAGATTGAAGTCTTTATAAGTCCTGTTCCCATACCATGCCAGAACCTCGTAAAAGCCTAGCCTTGCCATTTGGATTATGATTTGTGGATGTTTTTCTCCCTGTGATGCTACAATCACTCTAATCTGGTAGCTCTGAGAGCATTCCTGAGGTCTCAGCTCTGAGTGCTGGCCTTCTCCCAGCTCCACACTGAGGGGCTGTTGGGATTTGCAGCAGTTCCCTTCCACTTTAATGCAGTCAGGAAGCCCTACAGGTAATAGTGTAGGGCATCATCTCTGCTGCAGGGGATGGTACTGACTGCTCACCCTTGCAGCAGCCCTGGAGGCCTACCTAGGTGTGTGTGCTGACCCTAGTAACAAGCATTAAGACCCTTACTATAGCTTATAGGAACACACTCTGACCCTTGAGTCATTTCCCAGGCTAGGCCATCTCCCACTGCGTTTGGTGAAACACGTTGGAAATTGCAGCATAAATGGTCTGACATGTGGAGCAAGAAAATGTATGAGGGAGAGGAACATTAAAACATGTAAGATGACCAAGTGAAAGAGCTGGAGTGGTTGCAGGTCATGCTTTATTTTGTCTGTGTCTTTGTGCTGTTGTTCTGAATTGTCATTCAAAGAAGCACTGTTATCAAGGATCCAGATGTTCAGCAGCTTGTACCACAAGCACAGGTAGTGACTCTCTCCTTGGCAGAAAAGTGTCTTTTAGGTTGTCTTCCCTGAAAAGCCGAGGTCTCTAAGACAGCAATAGTTTTGACCTGTTCCTCCCCGCAATAATGAACTGAGAATGGGTTTGAACCTATTACAATCACCTGTTAAAGTCTTTTAGCAAAGTAGCAGTGTAAGAAATGAGGATTTGCTACATTTTCCCTTTCCAAAGTGCAGCACCCTAACACGTAGATCCTTTCTACTGAACATATCAACTTCTCCTATGTATTTACTACCATTCCTCCATTTTAGCCACACACACAAACATTCACTGTTTTGTTCAGGTGTTTTAGGGACACTTCAGAAAAACTCTCATGTACATCAGCAAGACTGTATACTAATTTTCAGTCACTGACACCAGTCTCTTTTCCCTCCAGAGATTTTATGATAGCTGGAAAGCCTCCAGAGCTTTTGAATCTTTAATTTCAGGGTCCTCCTGAGGGCAAGGAGCAGAGATTTGCATCACAGGGAGGTCGCACGGGTGTCACAGATGCAGAGCTAGAAGGCCACTGATTAAGTAGAAGCAACTAAATCCATAAATTGGTCTGGAAAGCCTTTAGTATTGGGGGTAAGCAATGAGACTACAGGTTTACAGTTTCATTCTAAGATGTGTGACTGAATTTGCAACACCACCTGTTAATGCAGTACTTCAGCTGGATAGAAATATAGTGAGGAAAAGCAGTTTCCATCTTGTATAAATGAGCTTAAACAGTTGTTTCCTCTTTCAGGTTATACCTAGATAACGCTTTCTAAGCACCTCGTTTTAATAGGATCTTGTCTACAGATTAGCCACCCTGAAATGCTTGTGCTCCCTCATCAGAAGAGTGTATGCTCCCAACAGCTAGCCTGCAGGCTTTTAAGGATTCTTCTTCCAGCCAGACTGACAGGCGAGGCCTGCCACAACAGGCAGCCGGGCAAGCCCTGGCCACGGCAAGGAGCAGCCCTTCTTACAGCAACCTGAAATGTGGAGAGAGGAGCAGTGCAGGGATGAGCCAAGCAATGCATGAGAGGATCATACAGACCCTGTGGAGTGGTATGACTGCACCATGTGTGTATGGAGCACAGTGATAAAGGATATGGTAACTTTATTCCCACTTTATAGTCTTTTCTTGTTCTGTCACCTTCTCGTAAGCCGTCCTTTCACTGCATTTTTATAGCTTATGAGAAAGTTTGGAGAAATAGAAATTTTCCTTTCAAACTAGCAAGCCTGGCTATCCCACTGACCTAGCTCCTGCTTTTTCTCTATCTCACTGCTTTTTCTTCTGTCAGTAGACACTATAGTGTTGTTGGATTTTTGTTTATTAATAATGGGGATGTAGGTAGGTACTTTTGGAGCTTTTTATTCACTATTAGTTTTATTGGTATAAGATGAGGCATGAAAGATGTTGAAAGCTTTTGTTATTTCAACAATAGTTAAATTGAATTAGAGCTTCCTGACTTCCAGCTCCAGCTTCTTAGCTTCCAGTTCCAGCTGTGCCCACCTTCCCATCAGGGTGGGATGCAGCTGCATGTCAGCTTCTCTCCATTCTTCTCTTGAGAGCATGGAAAGTGGCAATACCGGCTGGGCTGAAGCTGTGGTGTGGTGTGTTCCCATCCACTTCCCTTAACACAGGAGGAAGTCACCGGCATTCATGCTCCAGGTGGTCCAGGCAAAGGTGAAGCCCATGTGGTTGTTGAATGAGCATTTGCTCCTTGGACAAGAGGTGCAGAGGATGAGTATGGATGTTGGACTGTAGCCAACAGCATGAGGCTGAGCTCAACAAGAGAAAGGTTTGCAAAGTCAAGGAGATAGCTATATGGTCACATGTGACTTGCTCTTTGTTATACTCCACTGACCTTGCTTTTCCATCCTGAATGTCATGGTGCATTGCTGTATGATTCCCATTTGCAGGGAGCTAGTAGATGTCTCCAAGATGAAACCCCAGCACAGTGACAAGACAGTTCATGGTACGAATTACCACTACATATCTGATTTAGAGAAAATATTTGACCAGCATTTCACAAAATCTCCAACTTTCAGATGTTCTTCTGCCCTGCTCCAAACCTTGTAAAGCCCAGCTTTCATTCACCCCACCAAACAGCCACCAGGGCCAGCTGCAACACAGCCCACTTCCTATTTTGAGCACTTTAATTGAAACACTATGAAAAATAGCATCTATCTTGAGGTCAGCCACGTGTGTCTCATGTGGCCTGGGTGGGCAGCTGTGGCAGGCGCTGCAGCTGCGCCCAGAGGCCTGAGCCCACCTCTCCCTGCCAGACTGGAGGCACAAATCCTTCCCTGACGTGAGCACTGGGCCAGCCCAGGTGCAGGTTGTGCTTTCCTACTATGTAAAAAGGGTGATGTGTGGGTGGCCTGAGAGTGAGAGCAACTGCTGGGTAACATGTGAGGCATCCCTTGAGGCTGAGCTCTGTTCCTCAGAGGTGACGGGGGAGCGGGATGTGTAGAGGCAGCAAGTAAAATGCAGGAAATAAGAGCAATATCCTTGCAAGAACATTGTGCAATTGGCTGCCCTTCTGCTGAAAGATGTATTTAATTCACTCAGAGAAAAGATCTCTGTAAGAGGAAATGGTGTTCCCAGAGAGATGCTGTTTTGTCCCTGGAATTATGCAAAGTAAAAAAAATATGTGGCAGCAAGGTCACTCCATGTGATTTGCCATTTTCTTTGCCTAGAGACTAGAAAAGGTAATTCTATTTCACAGAGACAAATGATTCTGCTTCATTGTTCAAAACCAGGCAAAGTGGCAGAGATACTGGAAAAATCTCTCTCGGAAATCAAGCACAGCATACTCTGCAGCTGAAAGTTTATCACTGCAGTTAATGAGGTGTGACTGTTTGCTTTGCTTTAAAGCCACACCATGCCTTAGACATTTGAAAAATCTATTTTAGCTCTATAAATAAATGAAAAGTAAGGTATTTTCTCCACACCCTTTTCCTATTTTAAGCAACAGGCTTGTCCCTCTCAATATATCAAATGTGGCAGGCAATGGGTTTCAAGGGCAATGGCTAGAGGAGGAATATGAAGCAAGGTCACCAAAGAGGTTCAGGGAGGCTGCAGTGGGCCATCAGCTCTGCCTGTGGCACAGTCCATCATGCCACAGTCTGCAGCACAGACATCTCTCGTGCTGCCTCGCCACTCTGCACAACAGCAATTGAAATGGAGTGGCTGCAGGCACTGGGAGCTAAAAACTACCTTGGAAAAGAAAAGTCAAATGGCCAAACTAATAAGGGAGAGAAGCTCTCCCTCCTGTCCTCTGCAGTAAGAGTAAGGACAGCCAGCAGATCAAGGGAAGGGGTGGAGCAGCACACACCTAAGGGGGTCGTTACCTGCAAGGGAGGCAGAGATTGTGTTTTGCTTTTGACTGAAATGCTAAATACAGAAGAGACAGACTATGGATACAAGGTGCTTTGCCACAGAAGAGGTATCATCTTCATTGCCCTATTGTGGTGCAGGAGTCTGGTGACCTTCACAGTATTACATTAAGTATTCAAATTCTTTCCTAGCTTTTAGGAAAGGATGAAACAATCAGATGCCTGTGTGATATATGCAGCATAAAAACCTAGATAAAACACTGCTGTCACACTCAAATAATTTTATTAATCTGAAATTGGGTTTCCTTGAACAGAGTCTCATGAAATACTCATCTCCTCTTTGAGACAAATCTGGTGGGAGAGGAGATGCTGCAGAGTGGATTAAGCATGAGATAGCGCTCTAATCTCAGTTTTTCTCTCTCACTTGGCATCCCTGGGAAGGACAGCATCCCTGTCCTTCTGATTTCGCATTTATAAAATGGAGATGATAACTGCTCATCTCTCAGGGCCATTATGAAGATTAATGTGTTTACGAAAGCATTTAAAATGCTAAGTACTTTTGGTTCCAGTCCTGTGAGATTGGAAATGCCAGCACTAAGGTGCTGAAAACCTTAAGCTCTTGCTAACTCTAGTGGAAACTCTGGCTGCCCAGCACTTTACAAGAACAAGGAGAAACATGTAATTGCAAAAGTCAAGAAATCCCATCCTGCTTTATTGCATGAAATGAGATGTGCACCATGCCAGCATTGTATCTGAAAGGGCAGATAACACAAAAAAAAGCCCATAATTTAATTTCATGTTGTAATTTATCTAAAGACTGATTCTTGCTCCTCTGGCTACAATAGGATTTTTGGCATCAGTATAGAATACAGTATCAGCCCAGAATTTGCTGTACTTCTTTAAAGCTTTTAAACTCTGTGACAGTCAATAGACTCTAACCTAAACACACAAAAAGCACCTGTTTCGCTATTACTGACACAGCCAATTTTAGCCACTTTTCTTGCACAATGCATGATAAATGAAACCAGAACTGAGATCAAAGTTCAAAACCCCCAGTCTTAGCACTTATGGGGAATGTCCAGCACTGATGCTTTGCTATACACTCCTTCAGCCAGCCTGAAGAATCAGTCCCAAGAACAGTTGATTGTATGCAGCAAGCTCCCCATATTACTACCACCTCTTCTAGTCCATGCAGAAGTGGAAGTCAGCAGCTTTTGCATCCTTCAGACTTACCTTCACCAATTCTGTTTTTCACAGTGAGATAAACTGGACAAATTTGAGAAAGGCAGAGAAACAAGGAGATAAGTGAGCCAAAGGAATTGGTGAACCAGGGATAATGGTCTACCTGAAGGCAGTACCTAACTCCTTGGGTAAGGGTGGTGGGGGGACACATATGGGCCAAGACTGAAAAGCAAAACAGGCTGGTGTGGTTTGCTGAGAAGCAGAATAATTTTGCATGTGAGCAAGACCGGATGCCAACCTGCAGGAAAAGAAGTCTGTTTGTGCAAGGCAGCTGTGTGCAGACAGATGACACATGCTGACGTGTCCCAGTAAAAGTTAGCTGAAGAGCATGGTCATGACTGGTAAGATTTTGTGACAAAGTTGAGATCTACTTTTACATCCAATGCCCATGACTTCCAATCTGTGTGTATGGGGCATCTGCTGTTGTTTTTTTAAGACATCAAATGGGAAGTAAATACTACAGCTGTACACTTTGACTCACTGATAATACTAATGAAACACTTAAAATGTTGTCTTCATGTATTTGACAGACCCTGGATTTGATGGATCAGGAGATGGATCGATGATGTTACCCACATTTACAGCAACACATCTTCCTGCTATGGGTCCTTCGACTGTGGATGAGCCAGTACTTGTAACTGAAAGCACTATTGAAAGCAGCTTTGAAACACAGAGTTCTCCAAGTACTGAACTGAATGCTGTGAATGATGAGGACAGCCTAGATGCAGCAGAACAGTCTATATTGATATATGTTGTCCCTGTGGCGCTGCTGGTCCTGATGATTCTGTTGATCACATTTTTTGTGATGCATCATAAAAGGAAAAAGACCAAGCAAGGTAAATTTGTCTTCTTGTGAATCAAAAGGCTGTTTCTAGGATGTGTTCAGCATTAACAGAACATTATTTTGAGGCATGGGATGCCACACTTAGGATGCCCTTCTCTGATTGTAGCTGCGTGTTTGACAAGTAAGGGAGGGATTCTCCCCAGCCAGCAGTACCTGGTCACACACCTCTCCTTGGGCAGGAGCTACTTCTGCCCCTTGGCACATCCTGCTCATGCTGCCACACCCATGGGAGCCCTGGCGCCAATCTCTGGCTCCTGGAAATGCTGAGAATGCTCAGGGATGCAGCCATGGCTGCAAGTGCATGTTCTGTCTTTATGCTCAACAACTTTAGGCAGGGTGAAATTAATGCTTCTACTGCCCAGAGTGCCCACAAGGTAAAGCTGCTTGGAGCTTCACTGAAACAAGCACAAGAAAAATAATTTTAAGGAACAATTTTTAAGCAATCCAGATTCCATAGGGTGGAGGTTGTTATGAAGACATCACAGCAAATGAGCTAGGTCAGACTGCCTGGGTGCTGCAGTAGGGTGACCAATGCTTCAGGAAGGTGCTGTGATCTGTTAACAAAGGAATTGGTAACTTGGAGTGTCAACCCCCAGGAGAGCAAACTAAGGTGTCATATTAAAACCACATAGTTGGTAAGTGAAATTCTGAGATGGTCGTGTCAGAATCTTTACATGGTCAGAGTGCAGCTGTCAGCTCATCAGCCTGCAGACAGTGCAACACATTCAACATAGATTTTAAATCAAGTTTTCAGGGCATTTTTAGATTGCATTTGCCTGATCACTGGGTTTCCCTCTAACAAACTATGAATTTGCAACCAGGCACCCAGTTGCCTGCCTGTTTCTGGATGATTGAAATGCAGGTATACTCTTCAGAGGGTTAGGAAATGTGGTGCCTTTCAGAACATAATCCTGGGACTTCATGCCCTGTGCCAGCCTGGGATTTTGAGCATCCTCAAGGCTAGGGCAGATGGCTCTGTGGTTCTGGCGTGGCTCTGCAGTCTGGGAGTGTGCTGGAACAACTGGGACGTATCACCCACTGCCAGCAATGAATTAAAAATAAGGTGATTTAAGACAGGATTTTCAGTCACTTGATTCCTGGAGGTGAAGATATTTACCAGAATTATGCCTGTGACACCATTCCCTCCCCCCCCCCCCCCCCCCCCCCCATTTTTACTTTGTCTTGGAGTCATAAGTAGACTGGATCCCTTTTGACATCTGGCTAGTTCAGCTTCATTTGCCTAAGTGAGATCTAATCTGCCATGCAGTCCAACTGCCCCCTGCCCTTCTCCCCATGAGTGGCTCCCGGAGTCTCCAGACAGAGCTGAATTGCCCGAGTGTAATCTGTAGCAAAATGTCCCAGTGCTTCCAGTAAACAATTTTTATGCAGAAGTGGCTCCTTTTCAGGATACCATTTCCCTCAGCACATCTGTTTTGCTGAAGGAAGTGTGCATCTGCCCTGTCCTGCCCACTGCAACACCAACACTGGGCTTCCTCCCAGCATGGCTGAGCTAATAATGAGATGCTTTTAGGTTTGAAGTACTGGGTTCCTCTGAAAATTGCAAACAGGAGAAAATGTTTTGTCTTTCATCTGTAATTTAGTTTTTATGCCTTTTGAAAATGTAATCTGTTTTACTTGGCCTTATTCAAGGCTTGCATGCTGTCTGAACCCTGTGAATAAAATGGGCAAATATGCAGAAATATGAACACCAACTTTCTTCTTTTTCAGATGAGCTGGGAAGCGAAAACGTAAAAAGGTAAACTTTATGAATATCATTCTTTTAAAAAAAGGTTTTTTTACTCTAACCTTTGCCTCCTTTGTTGCCTCTTTTAATTCAGCTGTACACTAAACACCATTACTTTTTGCCATCAATTGAACCAGCAATCTGAACGGGTGGATAAAGTGTGACTTCAGGTTGTGGCTGAAGTGTAAGACCAGAGCAGGAGAACAAGAGTTAGTGGTGACTGAGGCAAGGGCTGCCCCACAGACACCCACAGCCCTTGCTGAGCCTGCTCTTAGGCACCTCCTGCTCTATCAGCCACAAGAGGTACAAGGTGCCCCATGAGCAAAGGGGATCGGTTCCCAGGCTCATCACAGGCTTTTGCTATTCAGAATAAGCTCTGTGTCTTGCTCCCCTGTTTTTCAAGTTTATCTTCTTACTCAGAGGTGAGGCACAAAGGCTTGCCTGGCTGCCACAGGAACAATGCCTTAGATGCTTGCAAAACAAGACAGAAGTTGTGTGTCTCTTATCAGAGTCATAATTTTTATTGTTTTCTATTACCTCCATCTTGCTAATCAATGCTGAAAGTTCATGAATTTGCTCTACAAGTAAAAAACCAATTTTTTTTTGCTAAAAATTGATTTTCTACCATATGACTGCAGGAATGATAAGCAAAAGGAAGCTAAGCAGAGGCATTTAAATAAATGCAGCTCTCATGACCTTTCCTTTTGAAGTCACTGCAAATGTCAGTCATAGCTACGATGAAACTTTAGGCCTTCACCTTTTAACACTGGAACAGTGGTACTTCTGTCACATGTTCCAGGAGGGCAGGGACAAACTATCCTATTTTTATTTTTTTTTAGGTTTTTTTTTGTTTTTTTTTTTTCTATTTACAACAGGGACAGTTTTCAAGAATCTGCAGTGATCCTATGCCCTGGCATGTCTCTGGCTGCACAATCTGAGTCCCTCTGCGTGTTATGTCTCAGCTGGCCCTACCTCTGCCCAGGACTGGCATCTTGGTGCCGCTCCCTCGTTTCTGTTTGTGGCCCCTTGGTTCACACCCATTGAGCTGATCTCTCTTCAGATTGCTGGGCTAGAATGGCTTTCCAGAGTTAATACATGTGTCTGGATTTATAGTGGAGTCATACAAAATCACTACATTGTAAGTTGTTTGAATTAAGCATTTTGTGTAATGCTTTTTCCCCCCCCTCTCTTCTCTCAAGTCCTATTTTTGAAGAAGACACACCTTCTGTTATGGAGATAGAAATGGAAGAGCTTGATAAATGGATGAGCAGCATGAACAAAAATGGTACACGGTAACCCCTGTACTCCATCCTCCCTCTCTTGCCTGCTGACGTAGATCCCATGCATAGGAAGGTGTTTTGTATATGTATCACTGCTTTTCCTACAACATTTTTAGTTGTGCTCTTGACTCCCTCCTACTAAAATAACTGAACAAATGTCAGAGGTAGATTTTTTTCAGAGGAGTATTTTAGCTTGTGTGGGAGTTTATTTTTAATATGTGATAGAATCTCATAAATGTTTTCAGTTTCCAATAGACATTTCTACTAAACACACTTATAGCTGTGAATGCTATTTATATTTTTAAATACACATTTTAATGCTAAATACTAGCTTCTCTGAAGCATCTAGTCCTTTCAGTCTCCAGAATTTCTACACTTCTGAGCTCCACATTGAGGTATTATAGAAGAAATAGCCATTTGCTCATAGCTGAGATGACCATTTATTTAAAATTGCCGCCAGGAACCTATGAATACACGCTATCCCTCCCTTGCAACGCTATCAGCCCATGGAGCAATTAGAACATGCAGTAACTACCAGCAGCAGCATCTTCAGCTGCTTTCTCAGTTACTTTTAAGTACCTTGCATTTTTCCCTCCATTTTTCTCCCAGGTGAATTCCCAGTCAAAATCTCTGAGGGGTCTGCATTGTCCTTCCAGGGTGTCCTCAAAAAATGCAGGTCTTTGGTAAGCCATGAGTTAACCAAGGCCTAATTTTGAACCATGAGCAACTTTCCACTGGCTAGGAAATGCTGAAACACTGATTTTTTTTCATTTCTGGTCCCTTGCCTTCTATCCAAAAGGCTCATTTGCTTGACCTATGGGGCATGCTTTGTTTTTCAGGACATAAAGCTCTTTGGAGCATTTCTTTGTGATAGCACAGTGCTCCACATGATGGGGTTTTGACCTTCGCGGTCTGTAAGCTTTTGTAGAAAATATGTGCTAAGTGGCAGTAGTGAAAGAGAGGAATTAAGTGTACTACGTGGGAAAAAAAGTGGTGTAAAATATATTTTTAAAATTTTGTGGAGAGAAGGGAGCAAATATTTTTACACACTTTCTTTTGTGTGTGTGTGTGTGTGTGGAGACAGTCCTCAAAAGCAGCTCATCTGTATAGGTGTACATAAAGAACTGACATATATATAATAAAAAAATGGTGGTAACACCTATCAAAGGGAAAGATGTGTAAGATTTATGCTATGGGGACCGTGCAGATAAAAGGGGGCAGAAGTGCACCTGCAGATCTGTATTCTAGACTGACTGCTTGATCAAAGTTGATGTGCTTTTGAAATAAATGTAGAACAACTGCCAGGAGTAACTGTAGTCTTGTTTCTTACCTTTTCCAGGTGACTGTGAATGTTTGCCTACTGTAAGAGAAGAAGAAAAAGAATCAATCGCCAACCCAAGGTACTTTAATTCATTACATTATTTGAAGAAATACAGTCAATATATTTCTTCAAATAATACAAAATACTAAATATATAATAGTATATAATATACTATATAATATATACAGCAATATATATAATACATACTAAATATATAATACTATAAAATACTATATAATATTAAAATAATCTGGATTTTTTAAATGTAATTATAAAATTATTCTTTGGTCCATTTAAGTTTTAAAATTTTTACATATAGAAACTTTGACTTCAACTTAAAGGCTTGACACCCTTACTTCTGAAAAGGTCTCTTCCTGTAAACTGCACTGCTAAATAATCTTACAGTTGTAAAATGGTGCAAGACAGACAACCAGATGGCACAGATGGAGTTTCACTCACTGATCAGACTTTAATCACAGTTTCCCAAGGTGTTAATACAAGCATTCAGTATAGCTTCCTTGGCACTCTTCACCAAAGGCACCCAGCTCCCCTCTGCCACCTGGTGCCTATAGGTTCTTGGGGAACACTGCCAGAGGTTTTGGCTGGAGCTGTGACCTGACAGACAGGGATTTGTCTGACTCCAAGAAAAAAATGAGAATGAGAGACACGAAGGATCTTCCCGGTGCCCCCTTGCAGCACTCCCCCAGAGCCGGCGCTGGTTGATAGTCCAAGCAGAGAACCCAGTGGGATGCAAAACTGCAATCCTGACAGCTTGTAAGCTTAAAATCTTTCTGGTTGGTTTCCTCAGGATTTTGGCCAGAACTCCTAAACCCCTCGCAATTTTCCCTAATTAAAAATTCTGGTTCTTGTTTCCAGCTGGAAACAAGAGGCTGCACATTGCCCTTGCCTGCACCCTTGTGTTGCAGCTGCATTTTGTGGAGTGGGCAAAGCAGCTTCTCTGTGCCAGGTTATGATAAACAAGACGTCCTGTGTGCCAAGAAATCCCTGGTGAAGTGGAAGCAGTGGTGCAGTCAGGCAAGGCCAGGAGCAGGGAGAGGACCTAGGTCTTCTGCTTCCCATGGCATTGGATAATTCCACTGAACATGCCTCTCTGGCAGAATTGTACCTCTCACTGTAGACTGTCATAATATTACAATCCTCTTTTCTGAATTTCCTTGCTCGGGAGTGAAATAGGTATGTTAAATCACCACTGCTGCAGAGGTTTCAGCTCAGTTGCTCCAAAGCTGCAGTTTCAGAGGAACCTTTGGACGAGGCTTGTCCACTACAGCCACTCGTACATAAAAGGTTTCTTTTTACACCTCCTGCAAGTGAAACCATTGTTGTTTTAGTTCAGTTTTTTTTTTTAAAAAAAAAAGGCTTAGACGCTAGGTTCCAGATGCAAGCAAGCACATTAATTTTACCCTTAGCAACTGGAAAAGATCCTGGATTTGTTAGCCATCTGTGTCTTCCCTTCCTGCTGCTAAATGATAACTCAGAGGGGGGAAAATTGTTAAGGAGAGGCAGCTGCACAGCAGTTCTCTAAAAGCAGATTTGCTGAGCATACCACTCCCTATACCAGGGAGTATAGGACAAAGGATGCTCCAGCCATAAGTTAACACCAGCAGAAGTTATACTGTAAAAGGCTTTTTAAGCACAACACCACCCTTAGCATCGTTTACTTTCCATATCTTTAACAATTCATCTTAAGGAAAAAAAAAATCATTGTGGCCTACCAGCTTGAGCTGTCGTTTTACCATCCTTGCTAAAGGAATGTTTTTGTACTGGATTTGCATTAACCTCATCAGAAGAAGGAGGTTTTGCTCCTGGCTATCAAAAGGCATCTTTGGGCTACACCCCACCTCAAGCTCCCCATCTGTAAAACAGAGTTATTTCATAGCACTAAAGTGAGGCTTAAGCCTTACAAAAAAGCAGCCCTTTTCCGATAAGTATACTTCAGTCAGAGCAAAGGCATGCACATTATTTAAGCAGATTTTCTTGCAAATGGTATCTTAGAATCAGATTAGAAAAAGTTATGCCCCTAAATTGTAGAAAGGCAAACAAATGCAAGTAAAAATAGGAGATTCATCTCTAAAACATTCAGAGTTGCTTAGACAAGGGATATTAGTTGAACACAAAGTGCAGGAATATTAGATTCAATTTAAGATTCTGAAAGACTGCTTTGTTTGGGCAAAATTCTTCTAAAATTAGGCCAATTTATTTTTTTGATTTTATCAGTATTTTAGTATGGGAAACATCTCAAGGCCACACTGAACAGAGGTGGTGTTTTCTTGCTTCACAAAGATGCTGAGGGAGACTTCATCAAGACACAAATGTATTGAACTATGAATGATTCTGACATAATTTTGAAAATGTAGAAGACAAAACATTTCAATAAAGACACTTTGAAATTTTCAGAATGAAGGTTGTCCTAAAACTACTCTTTGGAGTAAGTGAATTTTTAATATAAAAATTTTTGAAAGTTTGAAGAACAGAACTGTGTGGCAGTAAAATATTTCTGTGTTGAATGTTTCCCTTACCCCAAGGCTACTTCTTAAAATTTAATTTCACACAAAATTTTGAAATATGCTTCATTTCAATGTGAAAAAATATTTGAAGTGGTGGAATTTCTGAGTAAACAAACAAAAAATTGCTTCCTGTTTATTTGCAATTGAACCTTATCAGTCCAAGATCTGCTGCTTTTCCCAACCAAATTCTTAGACGAAAAAATAATGTCAGAAAGAGAACTATGTACACATAAATAGATGTGTTGAGCAGCTCTTTCTAGCAGGGAAAGTGAAAGACTAAGAAATAAAAAAACAAAGCCATTATTATGGCAAAATTTGTACTCATGGGCATCAAGGCTGCACGTTTATGCACAGGAGGCAAGATATGACAACCTGGGATCCCTGACAGGTGGAGGTCACCCACCCTGGCCTTGTAGGCTGTAACAAACCTACAGGTTATAGTACATATTATATTATACTATTATATTATAGTATATTATTATTATATACTTATGGTATATAGTATAAGTTACAAACCTATGTGTATACACATTTTTAACATTTATGTACACTTTTCAAAATATATATATTTGAATTAAAACCTCCTGCCTTAACCTCTTGCCTTTGAAACCTACTGCTGGAATCCTGGTTGTGCCTGAGCACAAAATCGAAAAACCCCCTCAGCTACCCTGGGCCAGGGCTCCCATCCTGTGCATGCAGGAAGGAGCAGGCAGTGTGTGCAGGGCCAGCAGGCAAGGGCTGATGATCTGTGGAGCACAAGGGGGTAGAGACCAATCTCTGCTCCAGGGACCTTTACTGACCCAGAAAAATAAGTGTAGCCTGCCCCCTTCACAGCATGGGCCATAGTAGGGGGTGGAGTACAAGCAATCCCCCTATGCTTTATCACCTGGGAGGTTTGGTTTGTCTTGGGTGCTGCTGGGCACCCTCCTAGTCTTTCTGTCTGAAAAAGGATGACTCCTTATGGAGAAATGTTTTGGGTGGATGGTAAGTCAGTGGATGGTAAGAAGTACTGCATTCCCAAAATGGGTCTCAATTTGGCAAGAGACTTAAGAAAGCCTGTAAAATATTAAGGTTATGAGTGGCTCTTTAAGCTTCAGAGGTGATTTAAAACCCTGCTGTTATCCCTGCTGACTGAATTCAAATCAGCTGATAGAAGATGTCACATTTTTTAACATTGGCATGAGCCAAACATTATTAAGACAGTGCTAGGGAGCAAGCCACTTGGGCAGAAACCAGTGGGACAAAGAAAATGCACCTGTTATGAGGTCAGACATAAACCAAAAATTCCAAAGTTATCCTCAGCTGCGGAAAGAGAGCCAGGAGCAGGAGAAAGGCTGTGCTGGGCGGACATGAACCATCAGGAATCAGAGCAGCCCTCACTGCCAGTGTCAGTTCATCCATTGCATGGGTGACAGATTCATTTTCTGGTAACACATTCTCATGAACTCTAGAGATACTCTTGCATGTTATTTCCTGCTGAGACAACTAACCCAACAGTGTGACACTGGTGTTTTTTTCTTTTCCATCTCTACACAGTGATGGTGAATCATGAAGTCCTCAGGACAGCAAAGAACAGACTAAAAGGATGCAGCACACAAGCTCATCATCCCCCAGATACTGGAAGAACTGGATTTAAATATAATTCATCTCAAAAGGCCAGAGAAGCAAATGCACTTCTTGTGTCCTGGTTTAAATGGTCTTCAGAAAGGAAACATCACCAAAGGAAAAGAAAAGAAAAAGGAGAAAAAAAAGAAAAGACAAAAAGAAAAGTACTGCAGCAAGATTAAGGACTGATTAAAATTATTTTTGCAATGAGATTCACCACAAATCAAGACAAACCTCTTTTTCACCCCTGCTAAAAGTTCTCAAAGTAGTCCATGTTTCTGTCTAGTTCTGCAGTTGTGTATTGTGCTGCACTTAAAACAAATTCTGTTCTGGGTTTGGTGGGTTTCTTTGTTTTGGTTTGGTTTTGTGGGTATTTGTTTCAGTGTCCATAATTCTGGACCACCCTGGTTTGATGGAGATGAAGCTCATGCGTATGCAAAGTTTATTTCTCAATTTGCTTTTTTCTGAGCAGTGCACTGATTTGCACAGGACTGCTGTTGGGGAGTACCAGGCTAGGACTGACAGACCAGCTCCGAGGACAGGCAGCAGCTGAAAAGCCTCTCAAAGGAATAGCCAGAAGTGACTGCAGCCCAGCGAGGGCACAGACTCTGCAGAGTGCTTTTGGTTTCCAGATTAAAAGCACTGTAGTAATGAAAAGTATTATTTTGAGAATGCCTTTCAGTTCCACAGATGAGCACCCTGGGCTAGCTCTCCCCATGTAACTCTTCTCCCTGCCCAGGGCTGCTCTCCAGCCACCTACTTCAGGAATATTCAACTTAAAAACATTGCTTTTTTAAAAAAAATGAGTAAGGTTGAAAAATTAAGCAATTCAGTACTCACATTAAATGCAGATTTAGGTAAGTATGTGTTATGCATAACTACTTGGTCAAGGTTTTCAGATACAGGAGGTTTTCTGCTGCTTCTGTTTTTAAATACTGAGCCTGCAATATCTAAAGAATATGGACTTCTGAGTGTGCCTGGTCACCCTTAGTTACAATGAAAAAAAATCAGACTCCTGGGATACCTCAAGGTGGAAATATGAATGTTTTGACTGTGTCCATTGATTTTAGATACTATGTCTCCTAGGGATTAGTACTTTAAATATGTAACACACATAAAAGTGGATCCTTGTCTGGGCAAAGCTTCTTGTACCTTATTTAAAATAGCAGATTCATATCCTACCGTATCTTATATCCTACCTATCCTCATATTCTATTTAAATAGAAAATGTAATGCCTTCCCACTCAGTACATGTTTAATATGATCAGTTTTGCTTTGCCTGCAAATAATTCACTAATAAGTTACCATGCATAGCTTGATTAAAAAGAGAAAGCAAATGCTCCAAGCCTCTGTGATGGCATCTAAGTATCGCTGACAGAGGACAGTTCAGCTTTGTGAATAATTCAAGACATGTCAAAATACACAAGGAAAAAGATTTTTAGAGCTAACCATATTAATTCATTACTGAATTTGACTTGATTTGTAATTTCCTCAAAGAATAAAAGGTTTCTTCACTGTTCCAAAACAATTTATTGCAAATATTGGATTTAGTAAGTGAGTGATGGTAAATAAATTTTCCCTGTTTGGATGATTTTTAACTTTGAAAGAAGTGGTTTGAGTTCATCTTTCACAACTTCTTTTTTAAACATTTCCACTATTTCCTAACAGTAAAGCCATCATGTAGAATATTGATTTAAAAGAATGCAGTCGCAAGGGGAAGAAAAAGTGGAAGACTGAAATTTAGAAAATTTTGAAATATTGGAGTAGGTATTTTCCAGTAACAGTTTTGTTAGCTAATTCTTTCTAACAGACAAAGATGTTTTGCTCAGGTTTCCTACAATTTGTAAAGCAGTAAACTGAAGGTGCCCAAAACAGAGATATTGAAGGTTTTTTTTTCTAATGGTACAAGATAAAAAGCTGTATTTTAAGACCATTACCAGCTGTGTGGTTGGAGTGCAGTAAGTGGTACCCAGCAGTTCAGGGCACCAGTGTCCAGCAGTGACTCTCACCACATCATGCTCCAGTCCACACAGCTCCATGTCCAACAGCTGCTGCCTTCTCCCTGGAGAGAGTTGAAGCACAGCTGGACATGGAGGCCTTGCCTTTCATATTTCATTTTTTTTTGCTTTTGAAAATTAACCAGCTCCCGAAGGTGACATTGTATGGCTTAACTCAGTTCTGGCACACTGATGATCCATCACCCTGTCTGAGCCACACATTGATAATAGTGCAATGCACTAACTCAGTTTGCTGTGGCATTTGAAAAGAGCCTGTGTTGTGCATGCTGATGGTTTGGGGTTAATGTTAATTCTGGACGGTACTTCTGCCACATAAAAGGCTGCACGGTTCCAAATAAGTTTCTCAAAGATTAGGTTTAATTTATATATTTTGTCAAGTTTACCTTGAGAGAATGTATTTTCTGTAAACTTACGTCATTAAGCATTCTTATTCCAGTGTTCATGACTGATCAATCTCTATATAAAGCTTTAAAATCCATTTTTTCCAGAACTAATGTCTAAGTTAGAGGTTTATAATTATTCATGTCCCTTACCCTCTCTAAATTCTGGCATCCTAGAGAATTTCTTTGCCTCTTCAGGAAGTTTTCTCAGAACTTCTCTCTCAGGAATTTTTTTCTTATTTTGTATTTAGAAATACAGAACAATGCTTTGGGCACATCCTTGGCCAATTCTGACAGAAATTTTCTCTATCTACTGATTTTTAAAAGTGCAAACTTAGTATCTGCTGCGTTACTACTGAAAAATGTACCATTCCATCAAATCTCACCAAATATCATCAGGTCCTGTCCTCCTTGTGTGAAACAGACCAAGGGTCAAGTAATTTGCATTTCAGTATAGTTATGGATATTTCTAATAGATTCCCTCCCTACTAGACAAATACAATTTTTATTATTCCTCTCTTCCCTGCACATTTATACATTATTGTTATTCTTCCCTTAGCCCTAAACTGTGGAGGGGTTCACTCATTCATCTGATTCCTCAGCCCAGCTCTGCACTGCTCCGTTTCAGCCCGCTGGTCTCTCTCTTTGATTGTAACTTTCACACTGGGGGCTGCATTGGCCACGGCCACTGCCCAGTGCCTGCTCACTCACTCACAGCCAAGCCTTTTTGTGCACACCGAGTTCAGGGATGCAGCTTCACCACCACGGGCACTGCTTTGGCCCCTCTCCTCCCTCACCCCATTTGGTATTTCCCTCTTCTGCTTGTCTGCATGCCCCTTGCTGTCCTGTTTGTTTTACACTTCTCAGCAGTTCCTGGTCATTTGCTTCCTCACAGTTTTGCCTCAGTATTTTAATTTTGTGGGTGGATTGAATTACAGGGATCTAGACCATTTTATGGCTGCATTACTACAGCCAAAACATTATAATATTCCAGTTCATGAGTATTAACTGTACAACTTCTGTTGGTGCACCTTCATTTTCCCTAAATCATTCACACAGTCAGGTCCTCTAACCCACAAAATAAAAATGAGAACAACCAGGCAGCAGATAAGACAGCAGCAAACTCTAAAAAATATTTTATCACCATGCCCTACAGAGTATTTAAGCCTCTGTGGTAATATCCTCATCATTAGCCTGATCTAAGCAAACCCATCTCACAATCACCTTGCAACATCTACAAGTAGTTACTCATAGATGTTATCAATTATCAGTTGATAACTCAAGTTATCATCCCTCAGTAGAAAATGAAAAAAAGCTTGGAAAGGGGAAGTGTCTCCCACTGCATATTGTTCTAAAATATTTCACAAATGTGATGCTCCCTAAGGAACTGCTACCTCTTCTTCTGTTTTCTTCAATAATTTCAGTAGTTATCCAGCACTTCAAGACAATTTGACATCTAATTTACAGCGTGAGGCCTTCTTGTCCTGCAGAAAAGCTACAGATCCAAAGGATGATTTATTTGAGAAATACATAGGTAAGAAGAAGGGTATTTAAGAACCAACACCTCTCCTAGATATGTTAAAAATCAATATCTTAACAAAATAGAAATAACTCCTCCATAAAGTTACAAACATAACGTTGCTTATGCACTTGTAAAGCACATAACCCTAACATTAACCTCAGCAAAAAGGAAGATTCTTTTAGTTTCTAGGTAACATAAGTTATAGATTCATAGATAACTCTTGCTCTGAGATTAAAAAAATAACTTTTTTTTAATGCTAAACTCATTGGGTGACCCTAAATTGAGCTTTTGTTACCTTTCTGATGTGAGATGCTGTATATTCAACTGTTTTATCAAATAGCTGTTCCAAATTATTTTGTAATGTAAATATTTGAAAGACACAATATTACTTAATTGTTTATAAGACTTTGAAATTTTAAACAACTCGTTCTAATAAAGTTCTTAGTGTCTACAGGTTCTGTTTTTTCCATAGTCCTGCTAATCCACTCAAGTCTATGGATGTTAATTACTTGTGAACTGATGTCACAGTTACTCAGGCCTGAGAAGATGTGTACAGCTGTGTATGGTACATAGATATTTTACTCTCATCAGCTCTCTAAAATTCAGGCAAAGCCAAAAAAAAAAAAAAAAAAAGAGCTGCTGCTTTATATTTCATTATATTTTTGTTGGGACATTTCAGATTGTTTATACCAATAGATCAATTCTGGCTCCAGGGAAAGTAGTGAATTTCTCTCATGATTTGTCCTTGGGTGACTGTTGTCATATTTCTTTAATGATCAATCATTTCTCCGGTTATTTCAGTTAAAACTCTCAAATGGGAGTCTCCAAGTTTATAGACCTGATAAAGTAATTTTCAGTAGATTTAAGGGAAAAGGAAGAAGAAAAAAAAAAGATGAAAAAGATGTATTTCCAACTAGAGCTTTAGAAAAGATTAATAAAGCAAAGCATTACTTTCATCTATTTTTGCAACAGACAATTTAATTAGAGAGGTGTAAAATGGCCTGGGAGTATCCAGAAAGCTTGAGACAGTGTTTATTCTATTCAATGCTCTTAATGTTCTTAAACAACTTCAGTATGAGAGCACCATAGCAATGACCAGGCAGAAGCAATGACCAGGCAGAAGATAGTCACCTCCTTCTGTTTATCTCTGTTTCCTAGACAGCACATCAGCAAGACACTCGTCTAAGGCCCAGACCTAGAAATCTGCATTTTGGGGCAATGCTTGTCTAGTTCTCAAGGGAGGTGCAAAAGACGACTCGACTATGAAGTCCCAGAAAGTGTTGTGACACCCTGGGGAGCAACACAATCACTCTCCTGTCCCCGGGCACTGGCTCTTGCCCCACTGTGCCCCTCCTGGTAGCATCATGCTGACCCACAGCCCAGGGCTCCTCAAATGTGCACTAAAAGAAGACTGGAAGGGGTCGTGGGAGAGCTGGCTTGGCAGGGGGTTTGCGGGTGAGCAAAGGACACATCCTGCACCAGCATTATCAGCAACGTACCTGGTAACACATCCCAAGCACTTACTCTGTGTTTTGGCCTTAAGAATGGTTAAAGTTGTACTTTCTGTGAATATCAGTGACAAGAAATAGCAGCAGTGTGGTCTGACACCACAGCAAAGGGCAGCACCGGCTGCAGACTCCCATTCCCTTCCAATGAGGTTGCTCCAGGTCTGGTTTTGTGCTGGGGATCAGTTCTCTGGCCTCATGTTGTGTAGGATCTCACAAGTCCGGCAAACCATTATAAGCAGGTGAATTTTGCACCAAAGCAGCGTATTTCCGGACAGCAGCCAGAATCTCGCCCAGCTCTCAGAAAAGGAGCTATTTTGGGTGCCCGGCTCTCAGTGAAGGAGCATTTTTGGTTTGCTGGGGTCTCTCCCAGCCGTGCCCCGGCTCAGGGCACCCGCTCTGCCTCCATGCATCCAGCGCGGGTCCGAAGCGCCGCAGCGAGTGCCCCCCGCAGGAGGCAGCCCTGAGCTGCAGCGCAGAAATGCAGCTCCTGCACCGGAGCGTGACTCGTGGGACCCACAGAAGGAGCCCGCGGCTGGGGCAGCTCGCAGCCCATTGAAAATTCCAGTTTTCAATGAAAAAGAAAACGCCGTTTGTATTTTGACCGTTTTTCTCAAGCAGTACTTCAGTACAGACTGCAAGGCTGGGCCTGATTCTTTAACTGCAGCATCTACTTTCCAAAAATATTAACTGAAATAATTCCTAATAAGATTTTATAGCAAAATAGGGACACGGTTTAATAAAGAACAAATAGATACAAACCTTTTGCTGCCTGGCATAAATACAAGCATTTTCTTTGGCGAAAAGAAATACTTCTTATCCACTAGGCTGTAGGATGCTCATATAGGAAGTTAAAGCCGAAGCAATCACAGAGCAACTTCCAGGAGCAGGTTTATATAAGAAGCCTTGTTTCTCTCAGTCACTATACAGCCAGACTTATCAAAGAGGTCCATCTTTACTCAGAGGGAAAACAGGACTCATGGAATACCGAAGTGGAAATCCTTCTGAAGGTGGCTCATCCAGGGCTTGGATGACAATGCTACAGGGGTACGATAGCAATGGTATAAGTGCAATGAGCTTCACTGCCTGGGGAACTGTGAGCAGAGCATGCAGAGAAAAGAGGTAATGAAGGAGAAATTATTAAGTGGATGTATAATAAAGAGTTTATAACCCTAGAGGAAAAACAAGGATTTGTACAGCCATGCATTTGTTGGATTCATGGAAGAGATTTATTTTTAGAAAACACATGAACAATGAAAGGCCTCTTTGTTGAAATTAAAATACTAAGGTTAACTGTACTGCTAACACTTAATTTAACCATAGATAATTCTTTCCAGTGTTCAGTGTTGTTAACAGCTTTGTAGAAAAACTCGAAAATATAAGAGCAGAACTTGTCCACTCATAAAAGACCATAGTCTAAAAAGGCCAGAGCCTTGTGTTACCTCACTTGAGCCAAATCACTGAACTGAAAGCACAAACCAGAAGCAGGCATGAATTGAAGTATTATCCTTGTGCATTCCAGGAGCACGGGAAGAGCTGAGGTCTGGGGGAGGACTCCTAGGTCCAGGCAGGCAGCACACTAAACTAGCTCCTCTCTGTTTTATTTATTTACACACAGAGTGCCTCTATTCTGTGAATACAAGATTAGTCACAGGATCCTCAAGTTATTACTGTTTATGGATATACATTTTAGCATAAAATACTACCAGCCCCAAACTCCTCCCTCAGTTTTTGATGAAGAGTTATTTATCTATTAATAATTAGGTTTAATGCTCCCATATACTAGACTTCAGAACTTGTTTACACCACTTCATGCCAAAGCTTCAAATGCATTAAAGGGGAAGTTCATTATTTTTGATTTATAATTATCTATGACAAGACAGATCTTAGACAAGAGCAGAAGAGAGCGGGAAATTATCTACTCATCCTCTGTTTATGCAGCTACTACAAAGAGGCATGTGATGGCTTTGGCTTCAATCCAGCTACCATTCATCTCTATAGGACTCTTTCTATGACTATCATACAAGAATCATGAAGACCTTTTTTATCATCTACTAACTCAGGTGTAGACAAGCCATTGCCCTCAGTCTACAAAAATCCCAAGATGGTGCCTCATGGCCAATGAGCTACCAAGTGACAGAACAACACATTTTGTTGATATATGGCATTATTGTTCTCCTGAAAACAAATTTTTCTGTAGCCTCAGTGCTTCATTTTCCTCCCATCCCCATATCAGTAACCACCAACTGGGAAAGTCAACTACACTAGTGCAGCTCTGGGAAACCAAAGCGAAAAAAACCCAAAAACCCAGACCAAAAAAAACCAATCAAAAATAACCAAATCAACCAAAACTTGCTTAAAAACAAGCAACACTTGACAATTCAGCTATGCCAGCTCTGGAGTCAATTTGTTCCCTGATGCAACCCCAAGCAGGGGTGCCCCAGCAGCAGCTACTTGCTCCTTCCTCATGCCCAGGCAGGCTGGTACAAGGGTTCACCAGCCCAGGGGGCTTTGGCAAGTGCCTCCACACCCCAGTCAGTCCCAGACCCCCTCAAGCTCCAACCCTGCATCTCTGTGGCAACATGAGATGACTTGACAAGCAAGCCTTGGCACAGTCCCTGCCCGGCTCACTGTATCCCATCTCTGCCTGCCCCCATTAATTTAACCTCACAAAGGCATGGTGCAGTGAGGAGTTTGTCCCCACAGGAGACACACTGCTCAGACATCTCCACTTTTATTATTAGGGTCTTTCCCACATTACATTGGAGTGCTGATTCAAAGCAGTTTGTAATTTTATAGTCTTTAGCTCTTTGCCCTACCCAGTATCTATATGGTTTCCCCCCCCTCTCAGTCTATTAAAAATTCCATGTACAGAAGCCTAATGATTTCTTCCTCTCTTCTAGAAATCCCTTTTAGAGTTTTGACCTCATTCACACACATAAGAATTTTATTCCCAGTAGCTGCTAGTCTCATTACCCTTGTCTTACTTTGGACCACAAATTTATGGTTTTGTTTGCCGTTTCCTTGCATGCAATTCTGTGCCTTATTTATTTTCCTGATGTTTCTCAGCCTGCTTTCTTAACACAGTCCTTGATCCTAGAGAGACATGGCCTGCATCTTTTTGCTTCAAAAAAATCTCTTCCCCTAGTGATTTTCCAGCAATAAACCTCTAACCTCTTCCAGAGTAATATGAAAATTCACATATATTGTTTTTACTTTCAGTCTGCATGTTCTTGCATTTGTGCATATAAAGTATTTTACACTTGAATATAAAGCTGAAATTAAAAATAATAAAACAAATTAATTGCTTGCATCCTCCCATCCATTCTAAACTACATTTATAGAATTTTTTCCATTACTACGTGAGCATCTCACTCCCTGTCTCCGAACCCGGCTGCCTTATAAATATAACAAAGCTTTCCTCCTGGCATAATTTGCTGCTCTGTTTTTCTTCCCCTTTCACCTCACTCTACAACCAGATTATCCATAGGGAGTGGCACCGGGCTGCAGCAGGGAGCTTTGGCTGTCTCTTCTGGCAGCAGGGGATAATTGAGAGCAGGATGGAGTCTGTGCCAGGTTATACTGGGGCTGGGTTTTCTTCCTCCTAGGTCTGAACTGGGAAGAAACAGAAAAATGGCTTAAAGCCCTGTCACTCCACCCATACAAAGGATACTGAAATCACTAACCAGTTGTGAATTCAATTTGTCATTTTTTCTACGACAAAGGCAACTGAGGCATTATACCACCCCCTTCCCCAAGGCAGGGTCACCTCCCATAGATCACCACAGGGTGGTGATTTTCCAGCTGCATCCCTTCCCTCCTGGGCAGCCAGGTTGGGTGGTCAGAGTTTCCAGAGTAGGGCTGCACACCTCCTCTCACCCAGCCCAACAGCTTCAGCACCTCATCTGTCAGTGCTGGGAGTTACTGATAGGATTCAGCCTGAGCAGAGCAGCTAAGAGTGGCAGAGAGAACATTTCAAATTTGCAGCACCAGCAGAAGGACAGAGCCACAGAATGCCTATAAAAAGATGGGGGAGAAGATCTTTGTGTACAGATTGCACGAGCATGGTTAGGCCTGTATTCATTATTAGTTTTAAGATAAAGCCAACAGGAATGTTACTCTTTTCCAGTTAAATCTACACATTTTCTATCCCAAGATCATGCCTAAACCAACGTGCTTTAAAAAGAGGCAAATGTGTCCACCTGTACTGTTGAAAGCAGTTGGCAGTTAACCCAAGGGAAATTCTGGGATGGGGATAGGTGGGAAGACAAGGCTGGATGATTTCACATCCAAGAGGCAGTGTGAAAGAAAGACCCTAGTATAACAGCCCAGGAGAAGAGGGAGAGGAAAAGCAAGAGCCAAAGAATCCAACTGCTGTCTCAATAAATTCTTATTCCATAAAAAGGCACCAAAATTAGATGACATCTACACATCATGATAGCTTCCTTTATATACAGGCATGTCGTTTCTAGAGACTGTTAGAAAGTAAGCAGAGCAGTTGCTAATTTTATTGTGAAAAAAACCAGAACAACACAGTGATTTCAAGTTGTTCAGTCTGAAAGTGACGAACACAGAAAGAGAAAAGGGCTTCTGATTACAGCACCTGCAAAAAGCTCTTCAGGCTCCTCACCCCTGTAAATGTTCTTTCAGCATTGAATCTGCCTAGAGCTCTAGAGTGCCTTGATTGGATGCCATTAGAAGATATTTCCAGACAGATGCCTTAAACAAAGCATGCAATTCTCCAAATACAAATGTGCCTTAGTGAAGAACATTTATATATGAAAAAACAGTTCTATTTTTCATATATTGCCTTGTCATGTGACACATTCCAGTTGAAATTGTAACATTTTATACGTCTCAACACTGGAAGATTTTCACCATAGAGCATCATATACTGAATCTCTAGTCAATATTGAAATATGCAATGGATGAAAGCTGTAGCTAGACAAATGCAAAGCAGAAATAAGAAACATTTTGAATAAAAAGAAATAAGTAACTTAGGATCAGGATACATTTGTTATTCTAAGACTTCTGAAGAAACTTCACTCTCCCTCCATGACCTGGGAACTCAGAATTACCATCAGCTGGCAAAAGTAGAGACATTTGTTTGCTGAGACATGGTTTGAAGAGTTTGTAACATCCCTAAGATCCTGCAGTTATTAAGATGCCTCTTGTGCACCATCTTCTATGCACTTGGAAAAACTGTTTTACAAACACATGGGTATGACCAAAGGATGTCAGCACAGATGAAAGTCCAAGATCTGGAAGTTATAGGCCAGGCTCATTCCCTGACCTCCACTCACCTTTATACTATCTAGAAGTCAGAAAATTAAGAGTATTTGAATTGCAAGCCAGGGCTTCTTTAAAATTAGTGGTTTTGAGACTTAGGATCCCTCAGCACATATCACACTGCATTAAAGATCACAGTGAGCCTCTTTGCTGAGGCACACCTCATCACCAACCTCCACCCAGCCCCCTGATGGGTCATCCTATAGCACATCCCACCCTAGAGCTTCTTCTCAAACTCACAGCAAGATCCCACTGCACTTTCTACATTCCTGTTACAAGTGCTGTAAAAAGATTTTATCCACTTCCTAGCTGTGCAAAGGTAAGTTTCATCTTTACTTCTCTGGCCAGAGACACCTGTCAAAACATGAACCTAAACATTTCTAGAGTTTTCTGTCTTCAGCCGCCTTCCTGTGTAGGCAAAAGACCTGCCCAAATTTGAACCCATCGCCTGCTGCTCGCCAACATGCCTAACTGAACCATCCCATTGCTGTTAGGTGTTCCAGCTGTGCTATTCATTTATTGCTACTGGGTTACTTTACCAGAAAAACACACAAAGTTCAGTTTGGAGTGTCTTTCATGTTTGGGGATGGGGGGAGGTTTGTTTTCTTTTTTTACATAACTGAAATATTTCTTCCACTTACTTTTTAACCTTCAGCAGTTCTGGTTTTTTTTTGCTAGCCTGCTACGTGTGGTTGCTCCTTAGTTACCATGACACCCACTAATGTGCAGAAGGTTAGAGCCCAAGAACAGAAAACAGCTGAGTCACATGAGAAGATGGACAAGTTGTCAAGCAGATAACTCTGAAAAGCACACAGAGACTCCTTGGCTGACGTAAATCAGTGTAGCACCATTGAAGTCAGAGTTATAAATCTCTCCCTGACTTGGTAAATACCTTCAGGGATCAGAGCTGCACCTGCAATTCTGTTGATGTAGTTGAGCTTTTAGGAACTACAGCTACAGATCTCTGAAATAAGCACAAACACAGGTGTAAGTATGTAATTCAGCATTTATCAGAAGATATTCAGTTACTTTCCTGGAAGTATAACAAAAAAAAAAAAGTGTATGGAATATGAACACTGAAAGAAAAGCAGAGGTGGAACTAAATCTCAGATCCAAAGGACATGGAACAGACTTGAATTTCATGGCACAAGCTTCCCTCTGCTCCAGCCAGAGACTCAGCCCTGTATATCAAGTGCTTAAAATCCAAGTGACCAATAGGAGTTTCACATTTTCCTTCTTGTGGGAACATTAAAGTTAAGAAATGTATGGTCTTGCAGCTTCTGCATTAGAAGATCAGGATATATCCAGCTTGGAAGGCTTGGTGGCAGCTGTGGGATGGGTAAGTTGATGATGACACTGCATGACATATTGGATTGCCTTTTTATTTAAATGGGTAAAGTTCTAGCCCTAGTAAGGTCAATGTGACTTCTGCCAACAGCTTGGGAAACTCTGTGTTGTTTGCTTTAACAACCCTTTAAAGAACCAAATGAAGCTTTTGGGAATGAAACACAACCTGCCTCACACTAGGTTTGACTACAGGCTGGGTTTGGCAAGCTCCTGCTTCCGTGGTCACTTGTTCTCAGGTGGGCTCGGCGCACCAGCCCCCAGCATCACCACATCAGAGAAGAAAAAGGAGCAGTTAGCTGACTGAGCTCCAAAACAAACCTCCTAAGAAAGGGTTATTTCTGATCTGGTTTTTATTAAGGCTGTACAAAATGCTGCTATCGCAGTGAGGGTGGGGACAGGGCTGTGCAGCAGGAGGTGAGAGGGGCCCCCAGGGCTGGCAAGCTCCAAAACAGCAGCACAACACTCAGTGCCCTGTCCTCTGCGATTGCACGGGGAAAGCCCAGCCTGTGTTTCTGCTGCCAAGTCAGGGGGCAAAACTAATATAGACACGACCTTTTATAAAGAGGTCCCTAACAGAGTATGAGATCTCAAAGCATTTTTTACTACTCCTATATCCTTGAGTGAAAAGCCAAACCCCTGAAACTGATTTTGCCTATTCAAATTGTCTAGCCTAGCTGATCAGACAGTGAAGTGATAGGGTTTTTTTATTGGTATCAGCATTAACAAGAATCCAGAAGGCCATGCCTGTCTAGCAGCAGTTACTAGGGATCACCATGCTTTGTGTATAGCATCATTAACACACCAAATCAGAGGCTGAAGGAAAGGCTCCTGCTGCAGCCTGGGCTCCCAAAGGAAAGCAGCGATGCTGTCTGCTGAGCTTTAGCATGCTGCTTTTCCTCTACAGCCTTGTATGTGTGAGTTTGTGTTTTTTCCTACTCCTGTCCACTGCAAACTAAAAAGTGGGCAGAGGCGTTGCAAGCAGTGTCAGGAACTAGCAGGAGCTTTTCCTGAGCTGTAGCAAGTGTTTTCAGTTCTGTGTCACTGAGACACGCTCCCAGGAGGACTGATGAGCACAACACCGAACAGCACTTGCAAAGTTTGAGAACTGTCTATGTTAAGGCACTCAGCACAATTCATATTCATGCAACTGGCTGAGTATCATAACTCCAGGCCTTTCTTCCCCTACAAATAACAAGGCTCTTGAAGTTTATTGCTGATTTAGAAGTATTATTGTGTGACAGTAGCCTTCTGAGCATCAGTGAAGATGACAATTGAAAAGATGTTCTGGCTGAGGAATTTTTGTTGTTTTCTAGTAGTGCTTCTGCTAAAGGGTAATTCTGCAAAATAACATGTGTAGGTTCATTGCTTTGCTTAATAGAAACAGTGAAGAACCTGAACTGAGCGGAGCTACAGAAGAGATATTATGCTATCTTGCCTTTGTTCAGGCTTATGACGTGATTCAAGCCCATTATACTTGCCAAGCGACAATAAATATTTGACCTGTGAATGCTAGAAGGGAATTAATCCTTATTTCCTCCCCTCAGATTACATAAATCTGAATGACAAGCTATTTAATCTGGGTAATAGTTAACAGTCTCTGATTGCAGCTGTTAATATTACCCAAAGGAATACCAGCTACTAGTCAAGAGAGCCATGGTAACACCTTGCTAATGAAATCCATATTTGAGGATACTCAGACTAATAGTTTCATTCCCATAAACACATTTCAAAAATAAAAAAATAATTGGCATTTATAGTAACAGGGTCAGTAAGAGGTTCTAATTGTATAAGAATCCTTTACATTTTTGGAGACTTATTTGGACTGCCTCTGAACATCATGGCATTGCCTTTGGCTTTCCCTCTCAGGCATCTGAGACTACTTTTTACTTCTGATAAGAAATTGCTTTCAGTCTGGTTTCTATAATTAAAACTTTTAAAGCATTTTACATTGCATAATATAGCCTTCACAGAACCATCACCTCTGAATGTGCTACTGACCTTCAGAATAACTCTTGCAAAGTACTAGGGAATAAAAAATATGGTTTTGTGTTTTCTCTCTCTCATCTTTTTTGTTTTGTTTTGTTTTGTTTTGGATTTTTTGGTTGGTTTTTTGTTTGTTTTTTTTTTTTAATTTCAAAACTCTTTCCCAGTCATATTTGGAGATCTCTAGTTTTTCCCTTTTGTAAAGAGGCTTTATACTGCACTGCTAACTTGTATATGTGAGATAGATGGAGCATAACAATCCAGAGAGATCACTCATCACAGCAATTGTTAGTAACACCTTCTCTCTTCAGGGTTTCCTTTTTCAGAGTAAAAAGACAGTATTCAACACAAATTTGTGATATCATTTTTTCTCTCCCTCAAACCAGGGTCATCCCTAGGAGCCTATTTAGCTCTCTACACTACTATCTTCTGGAAAATTTTGTGTCACCTGCCCACAGCAGAGCTATGTTTTGTAGAATAAACCCACAGCTGTCTGTTTGGTTCCGCGGGTAATGTCTGTCAGTTGTGCCTTTGAAATGAAAGTTTGGGAATTCTCACTGTGAAGTTTGGCTCTTGGATGCAGATACTTTCAAAGTTTAGCATTCCTTACGTGCTTAATGTTTCTATTTCCTGATGTGTTTGGTTGCCATTTAATTTAATGTGATATGGTTTTACCTGATGAGAAAAAACATTTTTCATGTAAAAGAGGATGCCTGAGAGTGTAGCACTGGGCTTTAACCCTGCCATGCAGAATCCACTCTTTATTACAAAATTTAATCACTTTCTGTTAAATTGTTCCAAATTTGTTGAAAAAATATCCCAAAGAGCACCGAGCTACTATGAAATGTTAAACCTTTCTATCTTTCCATTCCCCTTACAGCCCTAGCTGAAACTAGATACAAAAGGGTAGCAGGATGACTGGATAGCTAAAACTATCATTAGTTCTAGTTAGCCAACAGGTGCAGGGCGGGGTTCTCCTCCGGCGAGTGGCGGGCTGATTAAAAGGGGCTCCAGGGAGCGTGGCGACCCAGAGCGGGCAAACAGGGCCATGGTGCGGCAAGTTGGTGCAGGCAGAGTTGCAGGTTTCCTTCTGCTAGTGAGGTCTCTCGTTTGTTGTTTCTGTTGGATGGTTGGTTTTCAGTTTTTTTTAGTTAGTAATGGTTTCCACACGATCAAAAACTGCAATTAGTAAAAGTTGCATGTAGCCAAGTAGTACCTTCCAAAAAGGATCTGTCTGTCCAGACCCAGTCCTGTGCAATGTGTTTGAGCTTATCAGTGGTACCAGGGACATTGCAGAAGTAGCCTGCCTGCAGTGTGAACCACCTTTTGCTGGTGGCTGAGCTTAGGGAGGAGGTTGAAAGACTAAGGAATATTAGGGAAAGCAAAAGGGAAATAGATTGGTGGAGTTCCACCCTTCCATCCTTGAGGGAGGCCCACCAGGAGCCAGAGGACTCCCATGCCTCCCACTGTCAGGCAATAGGAGGACACCTGGTGGATGAAGGGGAGTGGAAATGGATCCTTACTCAGGGAGGTAATAAAAATTCCTCCTGACCCCCATCACCTACCCAGGTGCCACTTCAGAACAGGTATGAGGCCCTGGATTTAGAGGATGAGCCAGATGACATAAAAGGAAATGATCTGCCCAGTGGGCCTCCCAATTACACTTCATCTGTAGGATGGATCACCACCTCTGAAATTAAAAAGGCAAAGAAGGGTAGTTGTAGTGGGTGACTCCTTCCTGAGGGGAACAGAGGGCCCCAAATATTGACAGGACCCATCCCACAGAGAGGTCTGTGCCTCCCTGGGACCTGGGTACGGGATATTACCGAGAGACTGCCTGGGCTGATTCAGCCTTCTGATTATTATTCACTGCTCCAGGCTGGCAGTGATGAGATTGAAAAGAGGAGTGTCAAGACAATTAGAAGGGATTTCAGGGCACTGGGTCAAGTGTTTCATAGGGCAGGAGCACAGGTAGTGTTCTGCTTAGCCCCCTTGGTGGCAGAGAAAAACATTGAAAGGAATAGGAGAGCCCACATTATCAACAAGTGGCTCAAGGGTTGGTGTCATCAGCAGAATTTTGGGTTCTTTGATCATGGGGCAAACTTTATGGCACCTGGCCTGCTGGAACTGGATGGCTCCATCTCTCTGTTAAGCGCAGAGGGGTTTTAGCTTATGAACTGGCGGAACTCACTGAGAGGACTTTAAACTAGGTTCAAGGGGGGAATGGAAGACTGGGTTCTCTGGAAGCAGGCCCAAGGGTGATAAACTTGAGTTAGGGGTGAAATCAGTAGCCCAGCTGAGGTGCATGTACAGCAATGCATGCAGCATGGGTAACAACCAAGAGGAGCTGGAAGCCAAGGAGCAACACCGAAGCTATGATGTAGTCACCATCACAGAAACGTGGTGGGATGACTCACATAGCTGGAGCGCTGCACTGGCTGGCTACAAGCTCTTCAGAAGAGACAGGAAAGGGGAAGGGTGGCCCTTTATATTAGGGACGCCTTTGATGTCATGGGTAGGAAACTAATGATGATGAAGTTGAGTGCCTATGGGTAAGAATTCAGGGTAAGGCCAACAAGGCTGATATCCTACTGGGAGTCTGTTATCATCCACCCAACCAGGAAGAAGTGGTGGACAACCTATTCTATAAGCAGCTGGAGAATATTTCAGGATCACCAGCCCTTGTTCTTGTAGGCGACTTCAACATACCAGACATCCACTGGGAACTTAATACAGCGGAAAAGAGGCAGTCTAGGAAGTTTTTAGAGTGCTTGGAGGACAGCTTTTTGTTGCAGCTGATGGGTGAATCCACCAAGGATTAGATGTTAATATATGTTATGTGTTAGATCTGTTGTATACAAATAGAGATGGGCTGGTGGGAGATGTGGTGCTTGGAGGCTGCTTGGGGCATAGTGATTGTGAAATTACAGAGTTATCAATATTTGGTGATATCAGGAGGAACATCAATAAGACTTTTACATTAGACTTCCGAGAGAACAGACTTTGGCCTATTTAGGAGACTTATTCAGAGAGCTCCTTGGGAAGCAGTCTTTAAAAACAAAGGAGTCCAAGAAAGGTGGGCGTGCTTCAAGACAGATCTTGAGGGCACAGGAACAGACTGTTCCTGTGTGCCAAAAGATGAGTCGACAAGGTGAACATCCAGCCTGGATGGGCAACGAGGTTTTGAAGGAACTTAGGAATAAAAAGAGGATGTATCATCTTTGGAAGGGGGATCAGGTCTCTCAGGAAGTATTTAAGGGTGTTGCTAGGGCATGTAGGAAAAAAATTAGGGAGGCCAAAGCTCAGTTCAAACTTAATTTGGCAACTTTTGTAAAGGATAATAAAAAATGTTTTTACAAATATATTAATGGTAAAAGGAAGGGCAAGACCAACCGTTGCTCCTTTTTGGATGCAGGAGATAACTTGTAACTGCAGATGAGGAGAAGGCAGAGGTGCTTAATGCCTTCTTTGCCTTAGTCTTTAGTCGGAAAACAGCTTGTCCTCAAGTCAAGTGTGCTCCTGGGTTGTTGGTAGATGGTGTCAGGGAGCAGAATGGTCCCCCTGTTATCCAGGAGGAGGCAGTCAGAGAACTGCTGAGCTTGGATGTTCATAAATCTATGGACTCAGATGGGATCCATCCCAGGATGATGAAGGAGTTGGCAGATGAGCTTGCAAAGCTGCTCTCCATCATTTATCAACAGTCCTGGCTCACTGGGGAGGTGCCAGATGAGTGGAAGCTGGCCAATGTGACTCCCATTCACAAAAAGGGTGTGGGAAGGAGGATCCTGGTAATTATAGGCCAGTCAACCTGACCTCAGTACCTGGTAAGGTAATGGAACAGTTTATACTGAGTGTCATCACACAGTACACACAGGATGGCCAGGGTATCAGACCCAGCCAGCATGGGTTTAGGAGGGACAGGTCTTGTTTGACCAACCTGGTCTCTTTTTATGACCCGGAGACCGGCCTGGTGGATGCAGGAAGGGCTGTGGATGTTGTCTATTTGGACTTCAGCAAGGCCTTTTGATGGCAGAGGTACGACTGACGCCAAAGAAGGTTCCAAGTATCAGCACTTTATTGTTTTTCTGTACAAGCTTTTATACCCTTCATCTTACATGCACCACACCTCCCTCTGCCCTTTTGTGATTGATCAATACACATCAGCATTCCATGTTTCTATGCCTTCAATACTGTTCGCCAGTCCTACAAAGTTGTAGTCCATTAAGGATGAGGCTTGGCCACAGCACCATTCCCAATCACCACAAACTGTGTGCCCACAGCCTTTGACACTGTCTCCCACAGCACACTCCTGGAAAATCTGGCAGCCCTCAGCTTGGACAGGAGCACTCTTTGCTGGGTTAAGAACTGGCTAGATGGTCAGGCCCAGAGAGTGGTTGTGAACAGTGCTGCATCCAGCTGGCAGCCAGTCACCAGTGGTATTCCTTAGGAGCCAGTTCTGTTCAATATTTTTATTGGCGACATGGATGAGAGTACTGAGTCTTTAATTAGTAAATTTGCAGACTACACTAAGCTGGGAGCGTGTGTTGATCTGTTGGAAGGTAGGAGGGCTCTGCAAAGAGATCTGGAACAACTGGATGGATGGGCAGAGTCCAATGGGATGAAGTTTATTAAGTCCAAGTGCCAAGTCCTGCATTTTGGTCACAATAACCCCCTGCAGTGTTATAGTCTAGGAACAGTGTGGCTGGATGGTGCCCAGGCAGAAAGGGACCTGGGGGGTGCTGGTGACAGCTGGCTGAACATGAGCCAGCAGTGTGCTAAGAAGGCCAATGGCTCCTGGCCTGTGTCAGGAATAGTGTGGCCAGCAGGAACAGGGAGGTCATTCTCCCCCTGTACTCAGCACTGGTGAGGCCACACCTGGAGTGCTGTGTCCAGTTCTGGCCCCTCAGTTTGGGAAGGATGTTGAGATGCTTGAGCACATCCAGAGGAGGCAATCAGGCTGGTGAGGGGCTGGGAACACAAACCCTGTGACGAATGGCTGAGGGAGCTGGGGTTGTTTAGCCTGGAGAAAAGGAGACTCAGAGGGGGTCTTATCACTCTCTACAACTCCCTGAAAGGTGGCTGTAGGCAGGTGGGGATTGGTCTCTTTCACCAGTCAGTGACTCACAGAATGAGAGGACACAGTCTCAAGCTGCACAAAGGGAAATATAGGTTGGATATTAGGAAAATGTTTTTCACAGAAAGAGTGATAAAGTACTGGAATGCTTTGTCTGGGGAGGTGGTGGAGTCACCATCCCTGGATGTCTTTAAAAAAAGACTGGATATGGCACTTGGTGCCATGGTTTAGTTGTGGTGTTAGGGCTGGGTTGGACTTTATGATCTTCAAGGTCTCTTCCAACCTAGTCATTCTGTGTGATTCTGGGTGTGATTATTTTGGAATACACCATGAAGTGAGGAAGATTATTCCTTTTTCATGTGGATTGACAAATTTGTATAGCTTTCTGATTCTGCTGTACAATTCTGTATAACAGCTACATCTTGATTTTTCTAATACACAGCCAAGTACTTTGAAAGTGGGTTTTATGCTTTTTCTCCCTTTCTGTATTTATATGTGTAATTAAAATATCATCATTCAAATATAAATAGTTAAAGTCAGTTTATTTAGGACCAACACAACTACAGAAACTGACAGTATTTTCTGCAGTCACAGGAGAGTTTAATTTACCTGGATATGGGAGAAACAAGAATGAACTCCCAAGGAAAAGACAACAATACAGGAAATATCTTACTATCTGGAGAGCATGAAAAGTACTGAAAATAAAGTTCTAGAACTATATCAATTTGCCAGTGTTTTTGGTTGTGAAATGTAATATCAGGAAAGACTCAAAGCCTAGGATTTGATGAGGTACTGTTGCCATTCTGGGGCAGTACTAATAGCGTAATTCAGATAAATTGAGAGCTGTCTGTCTCAGGTAGGATTTGGGAAAGTTCCTTTAACCTCATTACACTGACATTATTAGTTCGGGGGACCAGGTGGCAGTGGGCTTAAACATCAGTGTCCCATTTTACAGACACATAACCACAATCAAAAGTACAAATGGCTCCAAAAACTTTAATTGATGAGACTTTAGTGTCACCTGTTACTGTTAGTAAGTATTCTCAGATTTAAATAAATATGTCCAGTGATTTAGCTGAATATGAGTTCAATGTCTTTTCATCCCTAAGACTGTCTTTCTTCTACTTGTGCAAACCGTTTTGCAGAAACTATTTTCCTGAAAAATTGTTTTATGAACTGCAGCCATTGGTGGGGAGGGGGGAGTTGTTGATGGCCAAAGGAAGATGGCTGAACAAAAAATTACACTGAAGAGCAGGACAGTGCCAGACAGTATTTGAAATAAATGTGAAATATAGGTATTCAGATTTATGTCAAGAAATTATTCTTAAATTTTGTAGAATTACCTCTGAAGACACGAACAAGAATGTAATTAAAGTTCTGGGAAAAAAAAGGGCTTTGCTATGGTGTGGGGACATTCAACACTAAGATCAATCTGTAGCAGAAAACAGTGATGTTACCACCAGGTTTTCACAGTGTTTTCCTATGAACTGTTGTTTAACGGAATTATAAATAGTTTAAATATTGCAGCTGTGACTCAGTTATTTTCAATACCGGGGAATACCTTATTAGGATTTGCTCCCACCAAACCTTCTTTGCTTACCATGATAGTCAGGCTACCATGGCTAAATATAGATTGTAGAAGAAAGTTGCTAACACTTTCAACTTCAAGCACACTTAGACAAATACTATAAATAGACTGATGTTTTGTAAACTAGTATTTGCCAGAGGCACAGACTACATGCTTTCCTGTGTGAATTTTTAACTTGTCTTGCCTTTATGAGACAATTAGCAAGTCTTAGATATCTGAGCTCTCTTTTTATTACAATGAATTTCAAGTCCAATAGCAGCAAGAGACTGACAAAACTTGTGAGGCAGGCAAGGCTTAATGGGCAGGCAAGCTGCCCAATAGAGTTTTGCCAATACACTGATCTGCACTACCCTTGCTGTGTCTGCCCTGATTTCGCCAGGGTACAATTAATTCTAGCTCTTGTGCTGGCTTAGTCCCAGTGTAATCACAGCCTTGATGGACCTGACAAACTGTGTTTTGGTGTGGATTTGGAGAACATTCAGAAATTGGTTCACTTGAGTGCATTATCATGGGTGTTAGTACTGGATTGAAATATCTGCCTGTAAGGTTTTTAAGACTGGAGATCTTAGCCTGCACTGTTGCACAGTTCAGATATAACTGGGGTTCGGTTCCAAACATTTCACCAAACCCCATGTTTTTGCTTAAAGTCATGTCCTTTAAAAGTACAATTTTGCATTCAGTGGAAAAAGAAAAATATCAGCAGCACTCTTGCATTAAAAGCAAATTAATCTATCACTATGTGGAACACCTAGGCCAGATCGGTTTTAATTCTACTAATATTTGCTTTAAGCTACAGCCAGACATACAAAGGTAACTTACTGTATCACTGAAACTAGTAAATTTGTATAGATGGTCTTTTGCCAGTGTTCTCACTGATTGTACTGTTTCTCTTTCATATGTTACTTCTACTAAAACCATTACACTGCCTGTAACAGAATGAGCAGAAATGGAGCAATAGAATAAGGGAAGAAAAAGCCCAAAGGTCTTGCATTGTATCATGCCTGTAAGTACCAAAAATGAGGCCCTTTTCCTGAGTCAGGGTAAGAATTCACAAATTCTCTCTGATATGATAGTATTGCCATGAAACTTACATGTAAATGTCCATAGCAAGGGATGGTGTTGTTACCAAGACCTAGGGGTTGAGATTGAAATTTCCTGTTGATGAGATCATCTGTGCTATCAACTGAGCTGATGCTGCCACAGCATTGTCTTATCTTTACATGCAGTCAGATCCAGGGACTGCTGTAGTTATGTCTGGCTAAACTTCCATCAATATTTGTTGCAGTAAATTTACTCTCTTTGTCTCCCAAATGAGAATGAGGCTTGGGAAACAGGGTCCAGTTCTTTGACTGCATCCATGAAAATTTGCCTTATCTATTTAGAAATTTTGTCTCTTTTCCAGGCTTTTTATCTGCAGCTGAGAAGTGTTAGACCTTTACACCTCTTGAAAATGACATCTTGTATAGCTCTTTTTTTTCTTTATCTGTTCATTTTATTGAAGAGAATATTTACATTATAACTCCGCTTGAGCACAGTATGTCCATGATGACCTGTTCCCTACAGGAATTAAGATGAAAGATAATTTTCATTCTGGTTTTCTTGTTATTACTTCTACTGTATCCTCTCTGTTTTGTTTGAATGCAATAGGTTCTATCTACAATCTTGATTTTATTGTCTAAGTCTGGTGCAATGTGCTTGCACACAACTTTACAGTACTCAGTAATGCCATGGGAGAAATGTGAATTATGCCTTACCAGTAACTCTAAAAACATTATTGAAAAGAACAGCAAGAAAAGAGAGACAAATCAAATCTCTGTCTGCTGGGAAGGAGACAGTTTCAGTTCCATCATGCAGGGTACTTAAAATGACCTTCCCAAGGTCAGCCAGGACAGCGGTTTCATTTGTAGCGAATTAAAGGTAGAACTAACTGCTCAGAAGATTGCCTATAAAAAAGAGGAGCTCTTTGCTTCTTTACCTCAAGCCTATCATAGCCTTACTTGAAGCAGAGAGAGAGAGGATGTTTCATACCGTTTAAGAAGTGGCAGCAGGCAGTCTGAATTGGTGGATTTAGCTTTAAGTAAGGTTTTGACAGCCCCTGTGTAGCCTAAGCACTGCAGCTCAAAGGGTGGGGTTTGAGCCAGATGAATCAATCTGTATTTCACTAACAACAAAAAGTGTGGCTCTACTCCCTTGTGGTTTGCTTATCTTGCCCCTTTTGCTACCTTTTGTCTGCTCCTGAGATTTTTTCTCACCCAGCAGAACAAGCTGTGATTATGACAGCTGCTGATCCAGTGTCCCCTGCTCAATTGCCTGCCTCCTCCTACACCAGCAGTGCAACAGCACAGCTTCCCTACACCTCTGGTCTGTGTTTGGCAGGGAGAAACCAAAACATGCCTAAGCACTATGCTGCTAAAGCCAGGACTTTGTATCCAGTGTAACTCCCTCCTCACAGGAGTCCTGCTAAAGGGTCTGTTTCTCAGGCACCAACTCTGCCTCAGAAACCTTCCCCAGTCTAGGACCCGCACATGGGCACACTGTTGATGACCCCATTACATGGGATGCATGCCTCTCCCATCCCAAACCCTGACACATGCAGCCTCAGGTATGGGCAGGTTAGAGAAGCTGGAGCATCTGCCTAAGGCAGAGCTCAGTTTCCATCCTCATTCCTGCAGGCAGTGGGATGCACAGTACTGCCAGCCATTAGGATATATCTACCTGTAAACAATTGGGGAAAATAATTTCTAAACACTAAGGATTGAAATTTAAACTGCATTAGTCAAAATGGACTAAACCTTGAACAGAAGACCTCCTACAGCATTACCGTAACTTGGGTCCATGTTTTCCCGCACAAAGAAATCCTTTATTCTTCCCTTTATCTGCAAACAGCTTACAAAATTTATCCTAGGTGCCTGATCAAAGAAGAAATATGGGCAAATTAAGCAGATTTTTAAAATGGTGGTTTAGTATTTGAATGCACTCCTTTCATTTGATTATTTCCCCTTATTATTTATGGCATTTTAAAGAGGACATAGTATGATCCAGGGTCAGCTTTCCTCTATAATAACAACTCTATAGCAGATTTGTTACACATGCATGTGCCCTCTCTCTCCTGGCTAACTCTCATTTTCAAATCATCATCTAATTTTCTATGCCTTTTAGCATGGAATCTTTTCAGTTACCAAGGTTGTTGATAGATTGCAATCTTGCCATTAAGCTTAATACCAACCCCTGGTACGAGTGGTAGTCCATCAAGATTAAAAACACCATGGGAAGAAAATGCATCCAGACAGACAGCAAGTATCCCTTCAGCCCCTAGGCAGAGTGCTTAAAAGCCCCAGTGTTTCTCTTCCTCTGTCACGATTTCATGCACAGTAATAACCTCTGGCAAGGTTTTTGCATTCTCACTGGATTGTATGTTGAAAACAATACAGTTCCACTTAAAATTGTTCTGTGTGTTATTTTTAAAATCACTTTTATTGAAACTGTCTGTGTGGTGGCATTCAAGTCTGGCATATGACAGTGTGATTAGTTCTGCCAATGCATTGATCTGCAGTACAATTCCTATTTTTATCCCTACTGTTTGAAGTATAGTCAGTCATGACCACATTTCCATTAAAGACTACATGCTGAACCATTTTAATCTGTGACTAATAAAATAATCGTAACATTTTCATTTAATCCTCAGCCAGTCTGAGCACTATCATTAGTACTGGCAGAGCAGTGATTTTCTGTTTCTTGAGTGATGCATCTGCCATTGTCAGTGATCTACAGTGATTAGACAGCCAACTTTTTCCTTCACTCCTAAGTAATGTGTACTCAGTATTAGTGTCCCAGTTATGTCCGATCTATGTGCAAATTTATTATTCAATTGGCAGAGAGAGAACACTACAATTAACAGAAAGCCAGTGGAATAAGCAAGAGATCCAAGAAATAGGAGTCAGTAACCCCTTGACATGGATAGAGTCTGAGGAGAGACTTGTGTTCTCTTAGCTCATGGGGCAGAGATCCCTGCTGCAGATATAAAAAGTTTTAGCATTGCTCTTTCCTTTGTAGAGGGCCAAAAAAGCATGTGTTTTTATAAACTTGTGGGGAAAAAAACCTTGCCAAAATGAAAACATTATTAATGCAAATTTAATTCCTGCTTGCTCCAGGAATAAAAAGTTCAATTACCTGATTACATATTTACCTATATACTTATTGCAGGACTGCTTTGTCATTCTGTGGACAAGGTGAGTGATGTTCTGTGGGGAAGCAGGGCTCACTAGTGAAGGAGGCTTCTGTCTGCAAAAGCATCCCTTGCCAATTTGTTACAATAAGGATAAGCTAGGCCAGAATGGATGTGTGGAAGTTCAGCTGGTGAGGAAGGTGCCTGCAGCTCTCAAGAGTGAGAGTGCTTCTCTGCTGCATTGTCCCAGTGGGGACACGTGAGAGGTTTGGAGAATTGAGTGAGCTCAGACATCTGTTTTTAATACACGGAAAAAGAAAAATCAGTTAAACAAGGTAATAGCAAAGGGTAAAGAAACACCAAGAGAAGATGATGGAGAATAAGAGGCAGAATTACAACTGTACAGCAGGCAAGAAATAAGCTAGCAGGCAACTGGAAGGATTTTAGTGCAGTCAGACATCCCATGGCCTGATGCTGGCATGAAGTCTGGGCAGAGCAGCCAATGTCTGCCTGGGCATATCCTGACATGGCAAAGATCAGCTACGATCTTTGGAAAAGGAAGGAAATGCCAGACCTAAGGCACACAGGTAACCTTAATTTTGCTCTTGTGTATGTTTTATGATGGCAACAGAGTCAAACATTGTTTTGTTTTTTTTCTTTTTCCTGAGGCCTAAGCTTTTCTCAGTGGCCAGGCTGAGTGCCATGTTCAGCCATCCCACAAACTTAATGATGGATAATTTTCAGTTTTTACCTTGTTTGTTGAACAGCACTATATAGTCATCCTCACAAACCAAAGGAGGCCTAGCGGAGCTCTCATATGACAGCCACAACTCTGCAATAAACTGGAGCACAAGTCCTGTGATGAGTGGCTGACCGGTTGTTTAGCTTGGACCAAAGAAGGCTTGTGGTGACCACATCACTCAAAAACCGTATGAAAGGAGGGGTATCCAGGTGAGGGTCAGTCTCTTCTCCCAGGCAAGCAGCAACAGGACAAAAGGACAGTCTTAAGTTGCACCAGGAGACATTTAGGTTGGACATTTAGGTAGCAGGAATTTCTTCACAGAAAGGGTAGTTTGGAAGGGGATGCCCAGGGAGATCCCTGGAGGTGTTTAAAGAACGACAGGATGTGGCACTCAGTGCTATGGTCTAGCTGACCACGGTGGTGTTTGGTCATAGGCTGGACTCGATGAACCCAGGGGTCTTTTTCCAACCGAGTCGATTCTGTGATTCTGTTAGAGGTTCTTGTAAATAACCTTGGTTTAGCCTTAGGAGTGCAAGGACAGGGAAGCCATCACTCCCATTACTGGGTTCGCGGCACCCGGAGCCCGACTGGCCAAGTGCTGCTGGGGCCAGGTGAGCCCCGGTTTCTGGAAGCACCGAGGGTGACCAGCACTTCCCACCGCCGGCTCCCGGGCGTACGGAGCGGCCGCGGCCGTTCCCAAGGCGGGAAAGGGCGGGGCGGGCGCGGGGCCGCCCCCTTGTCCCGGGCTGAACCGCGCGGCCGCGGCGGGACCTGCGCGGCTCCACCTCGCCCGCCCTCGGCATCATCGCTCCGCGCCAGCACCGGGGCGGGGCGGGCCCCGTTGCCGGGTTACCGCTGTCATCCGCCCGCGCCGCCGCCGCGCTCGCTCCCTCTCCCGCCCGCCCTCCCCGCCCCCTCCCGGCGCCGCAGGAAGCGAGCGGATCCCGGGGCGCTGCTGCCGCCGCTCCCCCCACCGCGCCCGGCGTCCCCGGCCCGGCCCTGCCCCGCCGCCCAGCGCCCCGCGCCGCCGCTCCCCCCACATGCCGCAGAGCGGAGCGGCCGCGGCGCCGAGCCCCGCCGCCCGGCTGCCCCGCCGCGCCGCCCAGCTGGGGCCCTGACGGCCCCCCCGCCGCTGGAGCCGGGGCCCGGCGGCGCCCGCAGTGCATGAGAGGGAGAGCGGGGCGGGGGCCGCGGCCCGAGCCACTCGCCTCCCGGCCGGTGGCGGTGCGGGGACCGGCCCGGGGGGCGCCGAGGGGCGGCGAGGCGGTGGCTCCATGTGAGAGGACGCGGCGGCGCACCTGATCCGCCGCCGGGACAGCCGCAGCCGGGGGGGGATTCCTCGAGGGCCACCAGTCCGCAGCCCGCCCGGGGCTGCGGGGGGGCTGGACCCGCCTGCCCCTTTGAAACCACCCAGCCCCCGGCGGCAGCCCCGGGGCGGGGGGGACAGCGGACCCCCTCCCGCCGGGGCAGGGGGGCTCCGCCTCGCCGCCCGCATCGCCCCGCCGGCGGGAAGGCGCGCGCGCCGCGAGCGGAGGGAGAGCCCAGCGGAGCCCGTCCCGAAAAGTGAGTGCGAGCGGGAGGAGGCGCCGTGGGAAGGGGCTGGGTGCCCCGGGGCTGCCGGCGGTGCGGGCGGGGGGCCGGGGCGGGGGGCGCGGCGCCGGCCGCCGCCGTTTCCCATGCGGCTCACGTTGCCGGCCGCGCACGGTCTGCTGCCCCGCGGTCCACGCGCCGCTCCCGCCCGCCGCCGAGACGGGGCCGGGGGGCCGGGGTGCTCCGCCACGGCCCCCGGGAAGGGCCGAGGTCTCCTCCGCAAGTTCTGCCGCCCGCTTTGTGCCGGGAGCGGCGGCCCCCGCGAACAAAGGCGGCGAGCGGGCGGGCGGAGGGTTCGGACCCCTCCGTCCCGTCCCCGCCCGGGGAGCCGAGCGGAACTGCCGCGGCGGAAAGTTGTGCAAGGCTGGGAGCGGAGCGCACGGCCGCGGTGCCCTGAGCCCCGAGGGTTTCAAACATCCACCACCCCGCTCCCCCGTTTTCCTTCTTTTCTCTGTAGGTTGAGTGGCTCCTAACAGACCCCGCGGCTGCCTCCTGCCCGCTCATTTACGTAACACTTAGGTGGAAAAAGCAGGTCTTGTCGCGGAAAAACATTATTGAGGAGCTGCTTATTTTCCATGTGAAGTATTTTGAATGTGTTTTAAAAGCCAGGAGTTGGCTCTTCCTGTTTTTCGAAGTAGTTGCTGCTTTGCGAGGCATGGGAGTGCTCTTGCCCTTACTCCGGGACTGGGGAAAGAAGGTCTCGTTTGGGAACGGGACTGTGTTTGCTTGGGTTCTGTTCTGCTTTGCTTTTTAGCATTTCCGCCCCGTGCATAATTTCCTGCTGAGCAAAAACTGTATCAAAACTTGAAGTGTTTTAATAGAGTATCTTAACTTTCTCTTTACTGAAGAAAACAGCACCTCAGTACTTTGTCGGGGAAGAAACAATTGTGTCTGCTAGTGTTAAATTGTACTATTCGGGTGTTAAAATTTATACAGCAATTTGTAACATATGACGAGGCTGTACTAAAAAATGAAGAGAGTAGGTTTAATGTCGTTTATTTGCTGAGACAGTGTTCAGACAGAGATCCAGAAATTGTAACTCCTGAGTGGAAACTGTTGTCTGCGTGAGCCCTCTCCACATCTTCCTGGAAGGAGTCTAGAAAGACTTTGAAGGGGAAGGTTGTAGGTTTTGTCAGGCTTTTCATTAAAAGAAGAGTGTACAGCTTGTGAACATCCTGTGGGCCAGTTGCTAGGCGCCTGCTCTCCTGCGCTTTCTTTACCAGATGCAATTGAAAGCAGAGGAAAACAAAACGTAGCAGAAATGTACACAGTTGCTGAAGCTCTGAAATACATGGGTGTGAACAGAAGGCCCTACTCCAGCATTCCAGCTACGCATGCTTGCTCTGTGCTTCAGTTTGTGCTACACTTTTGAGAGCACTTACTGCCTGTTTCCCAGCTGTATGCTTGTCCATTCCACTGAGGAGATAGCCTCTGAAAGCTCAGGGGAAAACCTAGACATTGACTGGAATTTTAAGGTAGGCAGGGCACCTGATGTTTCACAGTTTCGTTTTGAGACCTAGTTTGCTGAAGCTAAGAAGATTAATTTTCTTTAGTTTGAAGTATCTCCATATCTTAAGCTTTTTGTCATTGCTGCTGGTTTAAAAGGGACTGTAAAGAAGTTGAACTCTACATTTGGTTCACTCCTAGTTTTGCTCGATCACAGAACTCAGTAGTTAGGAAAGGAAGTGATGTTCTCTTCAAGCCACAGTATTAAGGAGATGGTCAATTCTAAGCTGTATTTAATATCTACAGGAGCAAAATGACACTATGTCCTTTTTTCATGTGGTGATTACACTTGCTTTAAGGCACTTCCTACTCCCAAACTTAAGTCTGCCCTTTCTCCATCATCATCCAGTTGTTAACAGCAGCCTGTTTCTGTCTCTTAATGGTACTTATGCATTCTTGTTGGTGTTTCAGGTTCATAAATATCTCAAAAAGATATATCACTTCATGTTTTTAATTTTTTTTTCAAGGTTTAGATTTTTCCTCCTACTGCAGCTTATATCTAATCAGTGTAGGTCCTTTGTTCAAGCTGAATAATTTACTAATACAACAGTGTCTCTTTGGAAACATAAATGTTTATCAGAAGGTATGTGATTTTCATTTGCATTAACCGTTAGAAAAGCTTTTACAACAAATAACTTTCTAGTTTAGGGAAAGAAATCCTTTTTATCTTTAGACTTAGACTGACAAATTAACTTTACTTCCCCTTATTATGTACGGACGCGAGCAAAAGTTTTGTTCATTACTTCAGTGGAATTTGTTGTCTCTGAACTGGTAAAAGAAAGGAACGGCGTTAATGGTTTAGGCCAGGCAATGTTATTAAACAGAGAGGAATGCCACTCTTCTGTCTCTTTAAAGTAAACAGAATTTTTAAAATTTGGACAGTATTTAATGAACATGTTTAGTCTTCTAAATCTTTCTGTGAAGACCACATGCAATGTCTATATGTACATTACGTATGTCATATAATACAATACATATATTCTTTAGTTGAAATAAAAGTAGCATAAAGACCTTATCTGCAGAGCTGCTTCAGCCTTGTTGTATATGGACTGTGTATGTCAGGCAATTCTAGAAAGACACGATAAACATTGTCTGTAATTACTCATGAAAATGCTCTTCCACGACAAAGTATTGTGCTTTACTGAATTTGTGGAAAGCGATGGATGGTTCAGTACTGAAATGCTCCATGTATTCACTGGATAGACTGTTTGCAGGGATCACTGCTGTGGACAGTAGTATAGTCTTTTGTGACAGCAAAGGCTACAAAGATTTTTACATATTTGTCTGATGAAGACCTAGACCCATGTAAGATTGGAAACTGACTTATTGTCAGCAAACTTCTTGGTCCTGCTCTGTGGTGGTACATGGTTATTACACAGGCTCGTGTGGCTAAATCAAACAAAGACAGTCTAGCCCAGTCTCCTCCATCTCTCAGAGGTCAGCAGAGGATGCCTGTGAAAGAATGCAGGCAGCACTAGATGCTTACAGGTCCCTATCCCAGAGCATCCTTCCAGTTGCTATCAATGTGTACTTGTTGTCATTTCTGTGCATTTGGCAACCCTTGATGGCTTCCTCTTGGGTGAACATGTTTGGTGGCTTTGAGGGAGGAATGGGCAAGTCCTTCTTTTGAAGTGATTGGTTTTGAATAAACGTGTTGTTGGGTGTATTGGGTACCTTCTTATTCCTGTGTTAGGAGAGAGGAAGAGTACTAATCCCTGTCTATTCCTTATCTGTCACAGTTTTGTATTTAGTATAAAATGAAAGGTGGTTTTCCATCTTTCACTTTGTAAAGATTATTGGTGAAATAATAAAGTAATCAATTTTTGGCTCCCTTCTCTGTTCAGCCAAAATCAATCAATAAATATAACAGCTTGATTAGACTCTTACTTAAATGTTAAACTATACATTTGCTTTTCTTCTTTGAGAGCTTTGCACATGCAAGATGTTCTTTTGTTGTAATAATATGAGAGGCATTGTGGCTCACTTGTAAGGGGACATTTCTTGGGCAGGAAGAGGGGAAGGGGGGTAATTAAACTGTTGCAATGTTGTGAATCCTGCCTGGGTCTTTGCACCAGTGGTTCTGGTTAGCTACTCCAGTGTTTGTCCTGTATCAATGCATACACTGCAGTCATGTATTTTCAAATGGATACTTGCTAGGATTTTTGTCAGTAGTGTGGACATAATTTACGTCTGTAAGGTCAAGTACTTCAAAAGTAAAGAATGTCAGAGTAAAAGGAATTACTGCACTCAGTTTTGTTCATGCTCACTATGGCAAAAAATACTTGTTCATCTCCTCAAGACTGCTTGTTTTTGCTAAATAGACAAATCTGTGTAATTCAGTAGCTCTTCTCTATTTTGTTTTCTCAATGTTCTCTGAAACAATTGCAGTTATTTTTACAAGGGTGAAACAATGCATTTTTTTCTATAGTATCATGCCTAATCTACCAGCAGACATCTTTTCCCATTTGCTGGGGCAATTGAAGATGTTACCATCAGCTAGAGGATACAACACCCACAGCTGGTTAAGAGGAGGTTGTGTGAAATATTGTCCAAAACTAGCTTGCTTAGTTCACATAAGCTTTGCCTGAGTCTTGAGCTGAGACAGTTGGCTTTGCTTTGTGCTGCAGGATGAAGTGTTGGTGGGTGCTGTTTTGGTGGCACACTTCTGATGTGATGGTTTCAGCAGATGTGTGCTTGCAGGTAGCTGTAACAGCAAGATTTGCTCTCAAACAGCTCTTTTTTCCCAATCCAAATCCCTTCAACATGATTGGTGGTGGCTGTTGCATTATGAACTAGTAGAATTTATCTAGTTTTCTGACCAAACACAAATATGGCCATAAAATAGAGAAGTGTGGCATGTTTTAATTAAGATATAAAACAAAAAAAGAAAAAAACCCAACCAAACAAAAAAGTATGTGATGTTTTCAGTTTTCGCTGTAATTTAGAGTTATACCAGTATGATACATTTTGCAATGCTATTTACCTCATCTTATATTGAAAAAAAACAAAACCAGCTTCCCTTTAATACTTTCATAAAAGTTGAGTGATATTTGGATTTTTGTAAGCCAAATACATTGTTATGAAACTGATTAGCATATTGATGTACCTTAGATGTTTTGTGGGCAGGGGTCATTGGGATATGGAGAGGAAAGGAGTAGGTTTATTGAAATTGCTTGGTCAGTGTGCTTTCTAAGCAGCTCCATCATAGGATAAGCCTGTTGCAGGTAGTGCCTGGCTAAGCTGGCCTAGGTGAGTCTAGTTTATCTTGTGACCTGAGACTGGGTGGCTGCTTACAGCTGAGGGACAGCTCTGAGGTAGTTAGGGTTAAGTAATGTTTCCTGTTGAAAGGTTGACTATTCAAAGTTGCTATTCAAAATGTGAATGTTTTGCAATGCTTTTTTGCTTGAAAACCTTTCAGTGATGCGGATGGCGTGACCTGCCTGATACTTCTCTGGAGAAGCAGCACTTCTCCAGAGTCTATGGGAAGTCTATGAATTCTTCAGCATGGGCAGGCTGAGATGAGGTGTGCTCAAGAGGGCAGGGCAGACTGCTGAACACTTTCTAAGCACAAGATCTGCCTGCTTACCGAGGCAGGAGGGCTGCCCTAGGGTGGAGCTGAGAGGCATGTGTGTGCTTTGGTGCGACCTGGCCTTGTGAGGCTGGAGCTGTGCTGAGTGGGAGGTTAGAGGAGGGTTGCAATAGAGTTGCAATAATTTCCCCTTAAGCTCTCCATAAACCTCAATCAATGAGTGTTGCCACTCCAGTATCCTAGGTTATAATAATAAATTAAATCTTTCCCCTTCCAATTCTCCCTCTTTACACATGGGTCTCTCTCTGAAAATAAAATATGTGAACTGATTCTGGGATAATCGTTGGTACTTGCTCATATGTTCAGTGATTCTCCTGTTCCTCAATTTCTTGGTCCAATTCAGAGCTTGTTTTCTCCCTCTTCAGCACTTCATCCTTAAGAAATGTTGCTCTGGATGGCTTGGAATGTGGGAGGTGACCTTTACAAGATACAGGTTTCCAGAGACTTCCCCTGTGTGTTTCCTTGGTGGATTTATCAAAGAACTTAAGAGTGGTGGTGGAGACTCGATTGCACATGAAGTTTTGGTGGGTCCTTTTGATAGATGGAAGTACTCCTTAATTTGGTCATGCAGAGTCAGAGTTTGTCAGCTGTGGCTTTGTGTTCTTGTAGGTTGTGGCAACTGCTGTGTATTTCAGGACAGGAGCTGCAAACCCTGGGTGTGTGTTGTTGACAGTATCTACTTAAACTCTGCCCTCTTTGACCGTCAGAATGTCCTTACTGCACACATTAGCTCTGTGTTTTCACAGATGCTGGTGGATACTTTTGGAGCATGTGCTTTTCAGGATAAAGTCTACCATGTTTTCTTAAAGGTAAAACTTTACATTTAGATCTGCTGCAGCATGCAGGACCTGCCTATGCTTATAGGGAGTTAGTTTGCTGTATTGCAAAACTGCGTGTGGAAAGGTTATTACTGTCTTTATGTAAAATATGTGATGTGCTTTATTGGATAGAATGTATGTCCATATATATCTGCAGGAATGATAATAGTCACAGGGAATTCAGAACTGAACAGGCTACTTCAGGACAAGCTACTTGTCTTACTAAATGACTAACAAGCCCAAAGCATCATAAGCCAATGGAGAAGAAAAGGTTTCAAGCTTTTCCCCAAGTTCCCTTTTTAGGAGGGTAAGCTGCTCAGTGTGATCCCTGGCAAGTGCAAGCCTTTTCAGCATTGTAGCATACTTCATGCTTGAGAAGTTGCTCACTAGCTATTGCAGTAGCTGCAAAATCTAGCATTTCTTTGCTAGACCTGACAGTAGTGGGTACATTGCTTTTGTTGACTTCATTGCCTAATAAGGCTTTAGACTATACTGGAGTATTTTCTTTAGTGTTCTAGGCCATAACCATTAAATAATGATAACCAAAACTACAGCTATGGATTCAGACCTCTGAGGAAGTGTTACTCATCTTTTGTGGCAAGTGTGACCCCACACAGCTTGGCATAGTGCTGAATCTCTGTTGAAAACAGGATGTCTTCACCTTTGTTTCACTATTGTCTATGTCTTTGCTAAGCTGTGTTACTTGTGGCCCTGAGCTTGGTCCAGTAAACCTGCAGTTTGTCAGGAATGTCTACTTCTCCTGCTGTTTATATCTTGTCATTTTGTTTTAATTCATGCAATGATACTCTGAGCTAGAGATGATCTAGCACAACAGAAAAGGGCCCTGAAACTGTGATCCTGGAGATACCCTTGTCTAAGTTATTTTTAACATTTGTTTCTGAGTTCTGCTGTGGCAGTTTCATCTGCTGTTGCCAGAGCTGATGAGTGTGTCTGCAGATCTGTGGCATTTCTCTGAGTGGGTGGATCACTGCAATGACAGGTAACTCTTTTTTTCTTTACTACAGAGTACAATAGTGACAATTGCTGTGGTTTTCAGTGGTTTTATCTTTTTCTTTTCTTTTCTTTTCTTTCCTTTTTTTTTTTTTTTTTTTTTTTTTGCCAGGAAACTTTTGACACTGGTCCTTTCTCCACATGCCTAAATAGCAGTCCCTATTTGATCTTTCAGCAAGAATGAGTTTGAAGTAATCAATTTGTTTGGGGCACTGTGTTTGGGGATTGCTTTTCTTTTTCTTGCTATTTGCTGCAAGAGTTGAGGGGGAGGGAGACAGTGGTCAAACCTGCTATGCTTCCCCCACCTGGCCCATATTTAAACTTGTCTGTGTAGCCAAGATAGGGCACACACAACCCTTATGACAAGCCTCTGGTGGAAGGGGGCAGTTGTATCCCTCTGCTTTCATGGTGTGTTTGTTGTGTTATCTGTGGCAGCAGGTGGATTCTGACCGTGCTGTTGGTGGTCTGGGTAGGAGCTAGACCTGGGCACTGCTTGACTCCCAGCTTGCTGGACTTTGTGCTGCCCTGCACTTGCTCCACTCTACCAACTGTGTGATACACAGCCCTGAATAGCCACTTGATGTTCATGAAATATGTCAAGAGTAGCATGCAGGCTTTGGTAGCCCCTTAGTAAGACAGTGGTAATGCTAGCTGTGTTCTGATGTTATGTGTCTTCAGGGGAGTGATTATATGTGTGAAAGAGGTCCTACTAGTAATATCTTAGGTGGGCTCTAATACACAGGTAGCTGAACTTTACATTTTGAAATATTTTAATATAGAAGTGTTTATGTTAACACCCCTGATAATCTCCACAACGGCTGGTTCCTTATGTTGTCCAGATGTTTAACCTAAATTTGAAAGTTTTACATAGCTGAGTGCACTACAGCTAGAGCAGTTCTTACACATGGCTTGCTGTAGCAAAACAACTTTGACATACACAGTTACATTTAGTTTGTTTCCAGGACATCCTGTATTTTCATTTCATCTTCAAGGACAGGCTGAATAGGGCTTTGAAAAACCTGGTATAGGGAAAGATGTCCCTGCCCATAGCAAAAGGGTTGGAGTTACGTGACCTTTAAGGTCCCTTCCAACCCAAACCATTCTCTGATTCTATAATTTCAGGTTGTGTATTGTATTCCCAGCTTTATAGCTTATTGCCATGGTGAATCTTATTCTTATTTGTGCTTTGAACACTGTTAGGCTTGACTATTTTGGAATCAAATAATTCCTGATTACTACAGAAAAGAAGTGGGCAGATATGAAATAACTGAGGATCAAACTTCAGCTCTGCCATTACTGACATTTGGCCTGGTGGGAGCAGTAGGTAACACTCAGTGTGACTCAGGAGCACAGGCAGGAGTTTTGTTTGAAGAGCAGAGGTGGGTGGTGTCCCCTGTCATGGGGTGGGTGTGTGGCTGTCTAGTGAGGGGAGCTGCATGCTGTGGTTGCTGCCTGCCTATGTAGGGGGTACGTACAGTCATCTCTCTCAGCTTGTGGTTGTTTACACGGGCTGTGGGAACCTTTCAAAAGGGTGCTGGGAATGACTGGAAAAACAAAAGCTTGTTAGTGGCACAAAAGAAATGTTAACGTTTTTGGTCCTTCTCATTCCTATTGTTTGTTTACACTGCAGTGTGGTGGGAACAGAATTGATTGCGTAGGTTAGGCACAACCTAGCAAAGATTAAAAGGAGAGACTTATCATTAAACGTTTTACCCTTCCTTCATAAAATAATTTCAAGCATCACAAAAGTTGAAATGTTATATTCACTTGTCCTTTATGGGGTTGTCATTTCATATTTTATTTGACCTGCTTAGTTGCTACTGAAAGGAATGGCTCCCAACAGCTTCTCCTACCCATATCTCTTCCTGTACTAGCTATTGGCTTAATCTAATTTTTTGTCAATTTTGTGCTATTGGTTTTCTATCATTTTAGTTCCCTGAATTTAAGTGAGAAGGGAACTAAAAAGCAAACTGAGTTGGCTCAGTGTGACTCGGAATGTGCGTTAAAGCTGGCACAGGGGACGCACAGCTGGCAGTGAATCCTTTGGGCACTGGCTGGCCATTAGATCAGCTTAACTGTGCCCTGAAACCTCATGGTTGAGGTTTGATGATCTGCTGAGACAGTGTGGAGTATGTGCTATAACTAAAAGGGCTGATCTTGTTCCTCCTGTCCCTTTGCTTTTGTAGTTGTGCTGTCCACTTCTGAAATCCAGCTGCTTATGGGCCAACATGAGTGCTACTCTTGCCTGACTTTTTAGCCTTTTCAGGAGGGAGAGAGTGGTATTCACCCTTTTAACAGCAAGACAAATTTAAGTAATCTGAAAGTGTTTACAATCCTTATACTAAACTACAGAAGTATTGTTATATGTATCATGCTGTAAACTATATGCATATAAACCACCTTCAGGTACTACTGCCAATTCAGCCTTTAAAATAGAGCATGTGCTTGATCTTCAAAGGTTTTCCCCTCAAGTTCTCTTCATATCACAGTCATAAGCATGCCAATCTGGACAAACTAATCCTTTTATTCACTAGAGCTACATTTAACACGGTGATCAAAGCTGCAATGTACAGAAATATTAGTATTCAAATCTGTAAAACACAAGGGAAACAAATGGTTCTGTGAGCAGCAGAGCTAACAAAACCTAGTTTCCTGTGGATTTGTATCCTCTGTCTGCTGCTGTTTCCCATCATTGCAGTAACAGTCTTGATTACTGTCCTGTTATCTCCTGTGACCTCCCTTATCACAGTAGGTCAGATCCTGCAGTCTGACTATTACACCACTGTCCATATAACCTACCTGCATGCTGGAGTAGAGGCTGCATGTGCTGTGATGGTTGCAGAGCTCTGCTTGGTGGCTGCTGCCAAAGGGAGGAAAAATAAATTACATTCAAGAATTCTATTGATTGTGGAGCCGAGAGTTTAACTTTTGTTCTGTTGTCTCTGCCCATCTCCAGAAAAGCAGTAGGATTTCATTATAAGGCGTGTGTATCTTTCTTTTCAGAATCACTTTTCACAAAGATATATTGTGGCACTAAAAAGTTTCATGTTTAAAGCTTCAAGTATTTCAGTTCTTCTTTATGTTATTTGTAATGCTTTAACCCCAGTTTAGTTGAATATATTATTTTTGTTGTAAAAATCCAGTTAAACTCAAAAGTTCTTAGTGGTTTTTTCCTATACCTTTTTCTTTATATTCTTCTGCATCTCTCAGTTACAATCAACATACCCAAACTTTCTGATGGTTTTTGGCTTCCCTTTTAAGATGCCTGTTACTAAATTTCACCTTTTTTAACTTTTAATTTAGTTATATTTTGAACCATTTTTTATGCCTGCCTTATGGTATATATTCACATTTATTTATAGGCATATATTATTATGTGTGTATATATATATAGGCATATATATAGGCATATATTTTCAAAGTGCCTATTTAAAATGCTGTATTGAATTTGTAATGTACCAATTATAATATTATTTGAAATACTTAATGCACATCGTCATTTTTTCTTTTACTGAGTATTATTCTTCTGTGGACTATCAGGAGTCAACATGTTTCTTTCTGAATTTGTTGTTAAGATCCAGGGAGTTGGTGAGTAAAATATTCACCTGGACACACAATACCTTGTTGATTGTTTTCTTTGTCATGTACTTTCCATTTTATCTAACTTGGTTAGACTACATGAAATTCTTAAGGTTCCTTCTCTTATCTTAACCTTAATAGCTTTTATGTGAATGAGTTTTTCCACTTTTTGCTTTCTGGACCATTAGGGAATATGTGTTGCAGTTCTAGTGCAGAACTGTGGCCTTCTGATGTTAACCCTTTTCTGCAAATTAACAGACCACTTTCTGCTTTTTGTTTTGATGCTTTACTGCTGGCATCTAAAAACAAATGTTTTCCCCTAATACCAGTATTAATTTTACTTAATGGCCTCTTGAGACTTTGAGGGAGGCTTTTTGAAAGCCTTTCTTGCAACAATTTCTCCCTAGTTCACTGTTGTTATTATAAAATTCTACTAGCCCAAAAAAAACATGGTTTCCTTTCCAGAAACCATGCTGTGTAAATTCTCTGGTATCAACCTGCATTTATTTTACAATTGTATTCTCCAAACAATTGTTTCAGCTAGCTTGCTATGCATAAATGGCTTATTTGTTTGTAACGCATTAAATCATATTTACTGGCTCTTTCAAATGTAGGTAAGTATTGTGTTTTCTCACATGATAATACTAGGTACATTTAGTAGGAGGTTAATGTAATTTTTTATTATTTATAAATACTCTTTCTCTTGTTCCTGTGGAATCACTCAGTTCTGATTTCTGCTAATAAAATGAGAAAATACAAAAGTACCATGCTTTCTCCATGGTATTGATGGTTTAAGTTTGTTAGCTCTGTTCTACTCCCCCAAATTGTGTAGTGGAGTGGTGGCAGTTGAGAAACTTGTGTGCTCAAGAAGTCTTTCTTACACTTTGAATGCAGTGTCTAGGAGATCTTCAATTCAGATGGCAGAAACACTGTGAGATGTGCAGTGGAAAGGGAACAAACAGGCTATAGAGGTTTCCCTAATTAGTGAACAGGCTGATGCCTGTGACATATTCTTCCATTTTTTTTTTTTTTTTTCCAGGAAGGAAAACAACCTGCAAATAAACCCAAAGTGAGTAATTTAGCTTTTCTCTGGAAAAAATGGCAGTTCAGTAGTAGAACCATTCTGTTGCCCAGTAAATGCTTGCACAGACACATTGTCTAGGAGGCAAAGCCATGAAACTGCTGTAGCTGTTTTAGTGGAGAATAATTAGTAATGTTATTCCAGTAGAGATCTAATTTTGTAACTAATATTTTGAATGAAAGGTCAAGCTCATTAAAACATTCGAGTGTAATATCTTTTATCAAGATAGCAGTTTTGGGAGAGGTGTCCAAAAGTTAAAATACTTCTTTTCTATTTTAATTGAAATGTTCTGTTTTAAGTTGTGTTTAATAAATAGTTTAAAATGCATTCTAGAAGAATTGGTCCACTGGATCATACTGGCATGTGCTCTTTCTAGCCTAGTATTCTGTGTCTGATAGCCATAAAAGAGAAAATCTCCAGAAACCCAGAAGTTCCCTAATTCTCACATGACCCATCTCAAAAAATCGTGTAAGTGGATGCATGGGGAACATTGGGAACAAGATAAATTTTAGATGGTTTTCATTTTGTGCTTGCTCTCCAGTTATGGAATCTCTGAGCCAGAGGTTGTTTCTGTTTGTTCAGAAATTCTTGAATTATTTCTCTTCTGAGAACTTGTACAATTTCTTCTTGAGCCCTTGTAAATTTTTCATCTCCATTGCATCTTTTTGCAACAAATCCCACAGATCTGCTGGCTGTTGCCTGAGGAGTTCACTCATATTTTGAAGGTGGTTTCTCCTCGCTTCATTAGCTGCTGCCTTGTGTTTGTGTTGCAGGGGGCAATGAGCAACTACTATTCTTTGCCTTTCATGGCACTTGCCTCTGGCATAGTCCCTTGAAATGGGGATCTCTGTTTCTAAAGAGACCATTTTTTCAGATCCCAGTTCTTCTATATTTAAGCACCTTTTGCTGTAAGAGCTCACCTGTAACTTGACAGATGTTCCTTCACTATGTGATATTTCTTGTAGAAATGTAGAGGTGCTGTTTGGGTACCAGTGCTTGTTTACATGTTTCATGACTGAAATCAAACATATGATTGGCAACTGCATCTGAAGTGGAGGCTGTACTGGGGACATGTCTGCTGAAGAATTGCTTGACCCTGTGAAAATGATGAGTACTCAAGTAAGGATGAGGAATTCTCATTTGTGTTTCCAGGAAATGGCAATTCCCATATAGTTGTTCCTGTGGTCATCTTTTAATGTGGTTAGAACATCAGATTAGCAACTCTGAAGTTTTACTCTATTGATGAATCATGAAAAAATTATGAATCATGAAAAAAATAAAGAAACACTAGGATCTATCTGAAGTGATAAATAGCAAGTTTCCCATGTTAGCATTACAACTGTTGCAGCCAAGCAGAGCAAACAAAAATTCAGCTGTTGTAATTGAAATTTTCTTTTTGGTCCATGGTGTTAAGAGTGCATTGTGAACTTCAATTTTATTAGCATCCCATGTGAGTACTTTTGTGAAGAAAAGTAAATTTAGTTCTTATTGGTACTGTGTCTGCCTTTAAAGCCTTTATTTAACTGGGTGATTTGTAGATGTACACAAATAGATTGTGTTTAGAAATAAGAATCTGTAAGCATAGACTATAGAGTCTATTTCTTAAACACTCCTATAAATGTATCCATTTAAAGTCTGTATTATTTATAGAAATATATAGAAGGGTTCTGCAAGCTACATCTTGAGTGTTAAGGTGTTAAAGGTATTTGTTTAAAATACTAGTTATTTTTTAAGTTATCTAAATTATTTATATAATCATCATAGGCTGTTAAAATTTTGTTGCAGATTTTTTTTTTTTTTTTAGTGTTAAATTGATTGCTATCATGGAGGAGAAATCTAAAGATACTTGTGAAGGATTTTAACTAATGGCTAATTTTCTGTTGCCACTAGTGCTGGGCTATCATATCAGCTCTTCTGGAATACAGGTGAAGATAAATGAAATCTAGGTCTCATCCCACAGTCACTGGAGTATACACTTAGATTTGGCCATAAGAATACCTGTAGAAAGCTATGCACTTGCCTCATGTTTGCTGCATCAGTAGCTACAAATGTAAATTTGTCAGACTTCTTAGTCATGTACTTTTGTTGCCTCAGAAAAGAACTAATTGTCAGTTTTCCATTAATAAAAAAATCATTAGTCTAAGCTTCTGTTTATTTACTTGTAAGAGCAAGAAGTTAATCTCTGAAGAGTGGGACTTTTCAAGTCTGCTTAAGTCATTTAGGAGCATAAATTCCACTGCCTTTGTACTGTGAGAGGAGTAGAATTGAACTGAAGGAGAGGATTAATTTTGGAAGCTAAGTGAACTGAAAAGTGCAGTTGATCACAAATATCAGACAGTGTATTGTGTTCTTGATTGATTCTTGTATGAATCTTCTCAGCCTAAATGAATATTAGGCTGTAGAGTTGTTGGAAGACCTGATCAGATATGGGCAGGGAGAATTAACGGTGTGACTTCAGGACTTAAATAGGGAAATGTTATGTCTAAATTATTTTTAATTGCTGTTTGAAAGCCAAGTGTATTCTCTCTCAAAGAGAATGCAAGAAAAGCATTGTGTAACTCTTTAGAATCTGTGTCTTTGCAATAGTTATTGTCCTGCTGTTTTCTTTGCTAGCACATGCCAGTGGTGCAATAGTAGGCAAAATGCTCCGAAGTCCAAAAAAGCTTTAAGTGAAAACCTTAAAAGATGGTCAAAATTTTATAATAAATAAAATGATCTGTCTCTTTTTGCTATGAATTTTAATGGTCATTTGTTTGCCTCTCGACTACTCACTGGTTAACTATTTGTTTGGCAGGAACTAGAAAGTCTGCAAAACTTGTTGTATGACTCGTTTCAGCTATCAGCTGTTTTTCTGTGCCTTATCAGGCTGCTTGACAACCGTTTAATTGAAAAGTTTCACATGCTATTGAAGTGTTATTGTTAGAATAAGCTCTTAATTCCAGAAGGAGGATATAATCTCATGGCTTGATAGTGAGAGTCACAGTGTAGAGAGAGGGATGCTATCTCTGTCCTAGATAGCAGACTTGTTTATTTTATAAATAAAGATTATTTTTTTCTGAATAGCAAAGGATAGAACTTTGGCTGATTGTGCATATCTCTGAGTAGGGACAAATATTTTACTGTCATTCAGTTACAAGAACTTTCACTGAGAATTCAAATGCTATATCCAGTGTAACAAATGGGAATCTTGTTCTGGAGAAGTTGCAGTAATAAGGATAAAACTTGCTTTTTTTTTGCTTGGGTTGTTGTGCTTATAAGAAGAATCCAGTAGTTGCAGTGTGCTTGACGATAAGGTGCAGATGAGAAATGGCAGCAAAAGAATGACTTCAGATTGCTTCTAGAAAAGGGGTGTTTCACTGTTAAATGCAAGTAAGAGTACATATACTTTTCCCCCTCACGTACTGTTTTGAATTATTTTCTGTGTTAACACATTATGCAGTTTCAATACTTGTATATTGCTGCAAGTAAAATGGTCTTTTGCAGGTTCTAAACATAGAAGTTTAGAGGAAATATCTGCCTGGCCTTTTTTGTCTAGCTGATTGTAATTTGATGGAAAATGGCTTTTTTTTGTTTCCTTTTTGGTGGCCCAGTCTCTAATTGCATAAAAATGGAGCTACCTGTTGATGAAGCAAGTCTAGAAATCGTGAGTAAGGAAGAAGACTTAATTTTAATGCTTTCAAGGATTGCTGGTATTGTGCAGCTAAAGTCAAGGTAAAAATACTGATGTTGTTTGGAGGAAGTTTGTGGTCATTTTCATGTTAGTGCTGGTTATTTAGAATAGTTACAAACTTCCTCCAGACAGCAGCACCGAGTGCTGTGGGCTCAGGTTCAGACTTTGTTTCAGTTTAATTGAAAGCCCACAAGTGCTAACAGCATTTTTGATCTTTGCTCACTACAGCTCTTCTCATTTTTGTTTGTCAAATCCAAATGAATCTTTGGGTCTAAGCTGAGTGTGCCCATTGAGTGATTTTTGTTCTTGTTGTATAGAGTCGTGGTGGTCACTAGTACAGGTTGTCAGTGTTGCATAGGAAGCTTTACATAATGCTTTAATGTGATGAATTTAAGCTCTTATCAGGGGGATCTCTTAATCAAAAGCCCTAAACTTTTCTGATGATGAATAGGCAGGAAACTTTGTGTCGCATCTTCTGTGTTTTGAAAAGTCAACACAAAGTTATTTTTCTATCAATTTAAGGAAGTGGAGAAGTTAACAGATTTTAGAACTTTTGAGTTGGTGATTTTTAAGAAAGCATAGTTAAATGCATTCTATGAGGTTTCTGATGTTTCATAGACTAACAAAAGGTTGCTTTATTAGTAGCTTTAATGAACAAATCGCTTTATTGGCTTAGACATACTGGTTGCTTTGTCGGTCTAAACAGCTATGGGTTCTTGTTTCAATTCACCATTGTGCTGGAGTAGAGAAGTGATAGCCATTGACCTTCTGTTAAAGCACAATAAAAAGTTTTTTGTGAAGAAGGAAAGTGTGCAGGGAAAAGAGCAATGCAGTGCTCTGTCTTGAGTTCAGCAACGTAGAAGTCAGGAGACCATGTACCTCCGCTGCTTTTCTTACTTAGGTGGCTCAGTGTAGAGAACCACCTGAAATAAGAAAAGGCAGGACTGATTTTCTGAAGGCTGTTTTTCATGGAACCTGTGTGTAAAGAAAGAAGGTATTTATGTCATAGCTGTAAGGAAACATATTAAGCAGGCATTCATTCACTTCTGAATGGAAAGTGTATTAGTCTTCAAAAAATTTCTGGTTTTACTATTGATTGTTTGACTTGTTTATTGTTTTATTAAGTGAATAACACACATAACTTAGCCATAGCCTGTGGCTGAATTAAGTGACCTTATTTTATTGCTTGAATTACTTCCTAAGAATTAAAATGAGCAAATAGCTTTTTTTTTTTCTCCTGGCTGTATGCTTAATACACAGAAGAAACTTGTTAGATGCTGTAGACTTTTGTTAATGATAATAATCATCTGTCAAAGTTGATATCTGTGTAATGAAAGGTTGCTATATCAGGTGGGATGACATTGCCGTCGTTTTTGTAGTTACCAGGTTGCTTTAAAAACTTTTCATATTGTTTGTTAAATATGAGCATCTTCCTGTAAATGGAATAATAGTGTTGCACTAGAAGTGGGGGATTCAGATAGATTTGCCAAATGCATTTACATTATATAACACATGAAGTTATAATCATGATTAAAAGGATTAGGGACTTTCTCTCTAATGAAAGCTCTGTATGAAACCAATTTATCATTCTCTGTAAATACATTTTTATTAGGGATGGGACAGTACAGTGCAGCATGGATGTTCTGTAGCTAGCTGGTTTCTAGTTCGCAGATTTGTACGTGTTGTTTGGTGGGAGCAGCTGCTGGAATATACATTTTGGTTACACTCTTGACTTTTGTTGTAGGTATTGTGTTGTATGTTTGGTGGCTATGGTGTTGGATCTAGTTTATAGTGGTAACTATTTGTAATACAAATAAAGTCTTTGAATTACTTTTTTTCTCATGGAGCAGTTTTGTACCCTAATATGCTCCTAATTCCTCAAGAAAAACAAGTTTTCCCTGCAACAATTTGGGGAAAGCTATGAGAAGCAGTGAAACTGCCCATGCATAAGTTTATCTAGATTCCATTTTTGAGATGGTTGTTGCTATAAACTTGTTTCTGAGATCAGAAATGAGATTGTGTGAGCTTGTGTGTAAGAACATGTCGAGGAGAAGCAGCCACACTGAATATGTGTTTGGACTGTGTTGCTGATCCTGGTCAGAGGGGACCTGGGTTGCCATCATGCTCTGGTTAACAGCTATAGCTCATCAGTCCTATTTAAAGGAAGTACCTTTGGACTTTCTTTAGTTTTCTTCTGAATCCTGTAGCATCAAAATGTCATTAATGTAAAATTTATATGGAGGAAACTTAGAGCAGAAAAATGCACATTTTTTCATTTCCTCTTCCTATGAGTAGCTGGCTAGGATATTTGATTGGCACTGTACGCAGTTTCCTCTTGGCTGTCTCTTCTGGCTACTGCTTTCCCTGCTTTTCCTCTTTCTCTCTGGTCTTTCAGCATGTGCTTGAGGTTTGTTTTGCTCCCTAGTGCAGTCTTGGTGCTATCTCTCTATCTCTTTTTGACTGCAGTTTTTTTCCTCTACCCCTTTGCTTGTCCAGTTCTGCCCTCCCACCCTTGTTTTACATTTTAATGTTGTTGAAGTAGCTTTGTACCTCCTCAAAATATTCCGTTTTCCTTTGTGAGCTTAAAAATTAGCTGAGTCAGCCCTGATTTTTAAGGGAGTTGGCCCCTTCAGAGGTCATGTTAGCACCCCCTTCTGACAGCTACTCAAATATGTTCCTCAGCAATTCTGTACTTGCTGATGGGTCTGTATCTCAGTTTCCCAATGTGCAAATTTTAAGGGTGACTTATGTCCTCAGTAGTGTTTAGAATCAGTTAAGGTATCCAAGGATTTGGACAGTACAGCAGTAACTATAAAAGTTATTGTAGGAATAGTCAGCATGGCAGCAGTTGACTAAACACAATTCATATCTGTAAATATCTTTTTGTCTAAAGTATCCTTATGAGTGATGGAATTGAAGTTGGAATTGTTGTGGAGCTTCAAATAATATGTTTTAACCCTTTGTACTACTCTGTGGAAACTTGTTTTTTAACAGCCCATTGCTGGGGAACTGTTTTTGAGGCTGTGTTGGTGTTATGACTGCGCACCCATCTGTAACTAGAGTATGTGATAGCAAGTGATGCCAGCTGTATGTGTAAAAGAAAACTGGCAATTCTGGTGCAGTTTTCATTGGAAAGATAGCTTAAGTAAAGGTAAAGCAATAAAACAAATTGAAGAGTTTTAGCTGTCTAGAACTGTGCTGCAGTTAGCTTTTTCATTATACATTTCTTCATCAATATCAGCTTCCTAAGCATCCATCTCAATATCGACTGGCAGCCCACAGACTGCATATATTGAAGAAAGAAGATACAACAAACATCTGTTTGTTTTAAAACCAGCAGCCATCTGTGACATACAATTAAATGTGTACTGTATAGCCCTTAGATATCACTGCATCTGCAGTAAGGAGAGTGCATTTGATGTTCATCTTTGAAAGCATATACCTCAGAACACTATTGCTCAAGAGAAACAGTAAATTTTTTGACTATCAAGTATGAATTGGCTATAATACAGCAAGAAAATTCCCTATAGCAGCTTAGTATTGTGGCTTGGAGTCTATATAGAAAATTATTGAACATTACCAGCTATAGAGGGAAATGGTATGTGGAAGAAATTTCAACACTTTTCCTTAATCCACTACCATGATCAGAGCCAAACTTTTTTTAGGTGAATTTGCATCAAATAAGTACCAGACCTTGCAGAGCAAAGAATGCAAAGATTGCCAATGAATCTTCACCTTCCTATGGTAAATATTTGTTCTCCGACCCAGTAAAATCAACAGATTCTGTGGGTCTTTCATAGTCACACACCAGATTGAAATATATTCAATATTGGTCACCAGATGTTGTTATGGGAGTAAAGGGAGGGAAAACAAGTAACTGCTAAGCACCCAAATGAACACATATGTGGAAATGAGAAAAGACCTAACCACTCTATTCTTTCAGGCAAGCAAGGTATCAAGAGAAGATGGGTAGTTGGAGTTTAACCAAGGTGGGCCTAAAGGAACATTCAGAAGATAAGTCTGTGTTTTTAAGTATGGGTTTATGTAGACTACTGTGGCCTCAAGAAAGGGGTTTTATGAAATTGCATTAATTTTCCCACTCCTTTAAATCTTCAGTATATCACATGTAAATTGTAATTGTCTGTTCTTCCCTTCTTAAATGACAAATGCTTTTTAACCTTGGCTATTTTCCTAGAAAAATCTCCATTTCACAAGTTTGCAGCCTCTTCAGATTAATTAGCATAGCCCAGATGAAATCAGAACTCGTATTCTCGACTTGAAGTTGTTCTAAAGGCTGTTCTCTGTCCTTTTAGAATCTGGAGGTTTTCTGTGCCTAGTCTGTTCAGCTATATCTGTTTGAGTAATAGAAGAAACTTTATAGGTGAGAGCCTTTAACACTTTACTGGACCAAAATTGTTGTCTTAGAAAACTCAATTTCACTTAATTTGAGTAAAACATTAACCTGGCCATACAATGTTCAGTTTCCCCAGTTTAGGTTCTAGTTCAGCCTCGAGTGAGACTCTGGCTCATTTGGTTTTCATAGGGCTTTTGCCTTGCTAATCAGAAGTTATTTTTAACTCATGTAGCTGCCATTTTCATCAGTCTTTTGGAGGTGGAAATGCAGACAGAGCAGTGGTGTGATAGTTGGAAGAACTGGGGTTTCTATTCCTAGCTTCTGCCACTGACTTTGTCTGAAATGCTTTTATTCAGGAGCATACTATTCCATTTTATGCATCATACTCTATAAAATGAGAGTACACATCTGTCAAATATTTTGAGATCTTTGGGTAAAAGCTGTTCTGAGTGTTTGCTTCAGGGAAGCACAGTTTGTGATGTCAGTATAATAGTACAGTTTTATTTCTTTGTGGAAAAGAAGCAGCATCTGTAGTTCACCATTCTGCATTGAAAGGGCAGCCTGTAATTTATGTAATAATATTCGATTAATATATTCAATATACATATAACTATTAATTGTTTAATGGGAGCAGTGGCCTAAAATGATTTGCTAGTAGATTTACTGGACATTAGATGCTGTAAGGAAATAAGTAGTTATATTAATAAAGTGTTTGCAGGACTGTTTTAGCAGGTGCTAGATGTTGTTCAAAATATACTTAATAAAACAAATGTTGTTCTCACTTAATGAATGCAATATCCAAGACAGACCCAGAAGTTCCAAGTGAGATGTTACTCTGCTTAGTGGTATACATCTTATGTTTTCTCACTCTCATGGAAACAGCTTACTGCTATAGTTGCTGCATTAATCCATAATCCAATAAAGTGGATTTATTTGAGGGGTTGAAGGCAGAGAGAAGAAAAGAAATGTCTCTATAGTGCCCTATGGGCAACAGTTAAGCTAAAAATAAGATGGGGGTCTTGAATGGCTCCATGTTTGCCTTTCTTAGTGTTTGACACATACACATTGAAGCCTCATGGTACTCTGTAAAAACTTTACCAAAATGCTTGATTTTCTGAGAGGAGATTGAGGACCTTCCTCTCTTCTTTTGAATATGGGATGTGCCTTATCTGTATCTGTAAGATGGCCCATTCGTGCTTTATCTTAAAATGTTGCTCAATTCCTGTGTCTGAAATGAATTTCACAGAACAGCCAAGAAGATATTCTAATTTTTTAATGCTTGAAAATTTCTCATGCTAGAATTACCATTTAATGAACTAGTGCTTTACTCCAATTTCCAGTGTACAGTTTAGATAAGAATAATGATACTGAGTTCTTAAAAGATACAAAAACCTGAAAATCATTTGATACTCAGATACACATATCTTCCTGTGGGTCAAAATAATTGGAATAAAGTTGTGAAGTTTTGAACAGGATTAAGAGTGTGTGTGTGATGTAGAGGGCTAAATTTTGGTTTTGGCACCTGCCATCATGTGATACAATCAAAACCTTTAGCTTTCTACAAGATACTCCAGCCTGTGGGCTGCAAAGAGAAGCCTGCAGACAGCACCAGTGTAACCCACAAAACATTGGCTGCCTGGGACTGGAAATGTGCAGTAAACTGTCAGGAGTGTCCAGGAGATCTTGAAGCAGGTTGGGGAGATGTGAAAAAATGGCTCTAGCAAGTTTTTCTCAGCAGAGTCCATGTTGTAGGCAGTAGCAAAGGGCAGGGGCAGCCTGGCACATCCCCTGGCTCAGATGGAGCAGCAGCCAGTGGGCTGATCAGTACCCTGGTCTCCAGCTCCTCATTCCTCTTAGCTGGCAGTGGACTAGTTCTAAAAATAGTACCTGTTCCAGATGCTCCTGTTACCACTGCATGGAGGAACGGGATCCTTCTGCTTTGTGTGGGTAGAATTACAGTCCCTGAACGTGAGCAGAAGCAGAGCTGCAGGTCTTGGTGGACGCTGGTGTCTGGAGCACCTGAACCTGCTTCTGGTGCTCGTCAGCTGGTTGATGAATTGTTTCTTCAGAGTTTTTAGCTCTTTGAAAACTCATGCTAAATTAAACAGCAGGCAGCAGGAGGGTCTAGCATGCAGTATGCCATTAGACAGGATTAGCTTTTTTCCTTTATTTCAATTGTGGGAACTGGTATAAAGCACGTCCAGATTTTTGGAAGGAAATATTAATCAGATTGTAAAAATAGAATTCTTTTAGCAAAGAAATCTTAGCAAAAAAGTGGTTTTTTTAAACAAGATTGGTCAATTTCAAGTCAGTTTCATTTTTTACCCTTTTTATGCTTTGCTGTTGAAGTGGTGCTTACTGGGGGAGAGTACTGTATCCCATTTAAGTTTTAATTCTTTTCTCTTTGTTCATTCTGACTGCTGCTATTTTATAAAGTCAGGCAGACTGTTTTGTTAGCAAACAAATGGGAAGTATAAAGCAAGCAGCCCTTCCTTTCTTAACAAATGCTTCCATTATTCTTTCTCAGTAGTTAGAATGTTATGTCATGGGCCAAACTTGAGTTGATAACTAAGCTAGAAATGATAATGAAGTCTTGATTGTGGGAAATGGATAAAGTTACGGATAAAACTCTTATTTTAAAAGGCGCCTGGTATCTTCAGAGTTGCCTTTTTTTAGTTTAGACTTACTGGCTTTGCTAACACTTAAAGTAATTAATTATTTTTTTTTTTTTTTTTTTTTTTTAGTTATTTTTTGGGAGATTGGAGTTTAGTATTAAACTGATAATACCTGAACTTGAACTATTGTTAATTGTTGGCATGGACTATAAAGAATTGAGTTTTAACCAGTTAAAATAGGATGTAATAAATACAATATTTATTTTCCTGTTTAAATACTAATATCATGAAAATATTTAGATGGCCAGAGAACTGAAAGATCTTGGAGGATGGGTTAACAATACTGATATGAATCTGAATGCAGACACAGATTTATTTGTTAATCTGAATATGTCCGTTTACTAGAGTATGATACAAAATGCTGGGTGTCTGTATGCAAGTTACTGAGAACCTGAGACATGTTCTTCATGAGAGTAGTTTCAAGATTGTCTCAAGAACTGTCTGTTTGTCCTGCACCTTGTGGCAATTAATTCTTAAAATGATGAAGACCTGGATCAGCTGAGTTTACATATGTGAGAAATATATATATTCTTTTTAAATTTTTTTTTTAAATTTTTAATATGTTTATATGAATGGACCAACTGCTTCCAGGGAGTCCACTGGATTCTGGGTGTACAACAGAATGGCAGCTATGCTGTAGACCAGAGTGCTTATTCTATTTGTCTCTCTCACAATTTTTTCACCTGACACATCTGTATGAATATAGAAAAAATGTTAAATGCCTTTGGTAAAAACCCTTATCCAAGACCATGCTGAGGAATTTCTTGATGTTTATATACTTCAGTGATATTATAGTTGCTAGAAAGAGAAAGTCATTGTGGCCAAATTTATTCTGGCTGCTGGTACAAGGCAAATAAACAGAATCTCTAATTTTCCATACCTGGTCCTAAAATTAGATTGTTCAAAGAATTTGAAAGACCTTAGGGGACTGTTAGGATTTGCTTTGACACACCGCTCTTTAATCTTATGCAAACTAAACCAAGCAGAAAATAAAATTGCAAACCCTCCTTAGTATCAGGGACTGATTGGTTGTTCTTCAGCTGTATCAATAGAACACTTGGCACCTTACCTCTTTTGGCACTGCAGATTCCCATTGCTGTAAATTTAGCAGCCTTTCTGCATATATTTACATTTGTGTTGTTCTGTGAGTTTTCTTTGTAAATCCTGATCTGAAAAGAGGCATGGAGAGTATTGCCTTAGAGCAATAATGGAGGATAAGTTTGTCTAACTTTATGTTAATTTAATAGCTTGTAAGCCATTAAAGGACTGATGTACAACGTCAGTAATAAATATTTCCCTATGCAGTAGTTTTTCTTTAGTCTGACAGAAGATAATGTTGATTATCTCTACCAGGACAGGTGAGCTTGTGTCTCTGAAATCATCCTTGAAAAAAATGCCTCGCTGTTTTTGTTTACTCTCTCTTCCAATTACAAAACAGAATTATTGTGTGAGTAGCTTGATTCATGGTGTTGGAACCATTTGGGATTATCATGAGTTACTCATGGGAGCTGTTGCATCCTGAAAAGTTGGGTATTCCAATGTTTATAGAAAACTTAAAGAAAAATGAAAATCCTTTACAAACAAGACATCACTGGGGGTAGTTTCAGACATATTCTAGGAGAATGAGCCCTTGATGGGACCAAAAAATCAGTATTAAATACTTCATTAATGGCCTAGTAATGTTTTGTATTTCTTGATTGGTGTGAGGTTGTATAAAATTTCTTCTTCCTTCTCTCTCAGATTAAAAAGGCGCCTCAGGGGTGTTGTTGAAGCTTTCTTAAAGAAAACTGGGAGAATACATGAATTAATGTGTAGGCTGTTTTGTTTCTTAATGTTTCCACCAAAGCTATCCTAATTGCATCCACATTGTAAGCCTACACAGGCATTCATAGGTCTGTTGAATCATCTCCATCTTTCAAACAGGACAACTTAATTCATTGCCTTACCATTTCATAATTGTCTGTGTAGACAGATGAAAATGCACAAATAAATTCTAATCTTTCACAGTGACCATAGATTAATAATAGATTAAATTCTTGCACCTTTCTAAACCTGATTTTTTTTCTCACTGTAGCTTTGTATGTATGCTATGGCACCCATTTGGTTTCTTCATGTTACTGCTAAATTGCTAAAATAATTTCCTCCTTGTCCAGCAGTTGCGGACTTCTGCTCAGTTTTGTTTAGTAGAATTGAATTTATATAACCATGAAGATTAAATTCAGATTGCACTGAAAATGTCCTCTAAGTTTTGATTTGAAAGTTTAAGGGTTGCACAGATAGAGCTAATATTGCAGTATATAAAATCAGAAAAGAGCATATCAACATTCCTACTCTATTCTCTGTTACCAGCTCTGATAATTATCTGCTTTGATCCAAAATTTCACTCACCACACATGAGCTATATACTAGTCTCATTTCCTCCTTCACTACAAAAAGGAAGAGGCAGTACCAATAACTCAAGGATTTAGCTCTGAATCCAAGGTCGTCTTGACAGCCTAAAGCAGTTTGTTCACTTCCTCTTTTGATGTGCCACTCTACTGTTGAGAAAATAATTTTGGCATACCATGAAGATTTTGAAGATCTCAGAAATACGCAGCTGAGAGTTTGTCTGTGGCAGTGTGGTAAGGATACCCTTTTGTTTTGTCTACAAAGTGTTGCACTCAAAAATGAAGGTGTTGGTCAGAGTTGTTAGCCAGATTTTTAGCTTCCTTCACTCCTGATAGGCAAACTTTTTATTGCCAAATTTTTTATGTCAACTGTGATGTTATTAATAGAGGAGTATACACTAGAGGGGCTCCACTTCTTACATCTGCCTTAAGCTTTGCAGTAGTCACCTGTAGTATATTGGTTTTGGATATGGAAAATAAAGCACACTTTAAATATTACATAATGATGTTTTCTTCTGGCATATGCCCATAGTGAAGTAACTTGATAAGAAGAGAAAAAACCCATTTTATCTTTTGTTGCTATTTAGGAAATCTATCTTCTGAAGGGACCTGCTCTATTTTGCCTCTTCAGCTTGGAATGGCATTATTTATGTTTACAGAGAATTGTGATTAAAATACAGTTAAAATGAGTTTATTTTCTGTTTAAGGAAGCCACAATGGCTAAGAAGTCTGCAGCATTTCCTCCTTTATCTCCACTAGAGAGCACTATCAGCTGTGCTGCTAAAGCCTCTCCTGTATTTAGTGAAATGCTGATTGGGATGTGGCAGTCTGTCCTGAATAAAATGTCACTAGAAATTGTATTAACTTCCTGTTATCTTACCATATGTGCTCATTAAGAGAAATTAGGGGCAGAAGGGACTTTGGACTTCTTTAAGACAAAAATCCAGACCAGCATCTCTCAGATTCATAGAATCACTAAGGTTGGAAAAGACCTCCAAGATCCAGTCCAACCATTAATTCAGCACTGCCTTATTCACCACTAAACCGTGTCCCCAAGTGCTACATCCACCTTTTGAACATTTCCACAGATGCCACTGCTTCCCTATTCCACCACCCACCTATTCCAATGCCTGACCACCCTTTCAGGGAAGAAATTTATCCTAATATCCTATCTAAACCTCCCCTGTTGCAACTTGAGGCCAATTTCTCTTGTCCTAATTCTTGTTACTTGGCAGAAGAGACTGACCCCCACTTTGCTACAACCTCCTTTCAGGTACTTGTAGAAAGCAGTGAGTTCCTTACTGAGCCTTCTTTTCTCCTGGTTAAACAACCCCAGCTCCCTCAGCTGCTTCTCAGAGGACTTGTGTCCCAGGCTCTTCCCCCACTCCATTGCCCTTCTCTGAACATGCTCCAGCACCTCAATGTCCTTCTTGTAGTAAGGGGCCCAGAACTGAACACAGGAATCAAGATGAGGCCTCACCTGTGCCGAATAGAGGTGACAGTCACTGCCCTGCTCCTGCTGGCCACACCATTGCTGACACAGGCCAGGATGCCATTGGCCTTGTAGGCCACCTGGGCACTGCTGGCTTCTGTTCAGCTGCTGTTGACCAGCACCCCCAGCTCCTTTTCTGCTGGGCAGCTTTCCAGGCACTCTTACCCTGGCCTGTAGTGCTGCTCGGGACTGTTGTGATCCAAAGGAGTGTTTTGGTCTCTTTTTAAAGCTGCCAGTGAAGGAAAGTCCATGCTTTTCATAGCCAGTTTCTTCTGTCACTTTGTGATCTATAGACTTACCCTACGTTTTTGTCCCCTTCTTCTCAGCGTCACTTTTCTTTAAACTCTGTTCCATTTTTAGCTCCCTATTTTGATGTAGACAGGACAAGTGGTAATTAGGTTTTTTTCCTCCATACACACATGCTTTTTGCTTTTAAAAGAGTGGTGTTTTCCTTTCTTCACTTTTGTCATTGTGTCAAGAAGTCAGAGTGGCTCTGTAGCATTGCCAGGGGTGATGGATGTGAGCATCCAGTGGTGAGACAGCTGCATCTAAAGCCATTACCAGTGGCAGTTAATGGCTCTGCTGGGTGATACAATGCCCTGAGGGTAACTTACATCTTGCCAAAGAGGGACCATGATGCCAGGAGGACCATGTGTGGCTGAGGCCTGTCCTTATCCATCCTGTAGGGATTGGGAGCACTCCTACCAAGGCTGAGGGGGTAAAAGCAGCAGGGGACAGGTGTCTGTGCCCTCAGGGTGTGCTGTGAAAGGAGTCTTGCTGAACCTTGCCAGTTTTCCTATGCTGTGCTAGATGCAGTCACCAAAAAACAAAACAAACAAAGAAAAGGAAGGAAAGCACTGCTTCTAACTAAACTCCATTTTTTTCAGTCTTTTGTTGTAAGCTGCCATTCCAAGGGTCTGGCCATTGTTGTTCCCTATATTCACAGATAATGTGGTGAATACTGAAGTGTTTCTGTTGGCTGATTTGTGAAGGTGTGGTCAAAGGGAGAAACATCAATAGGATTTTAAATTTACTTTTTAGTTTGCTATACTTCTATTGTTGAAAGCAGCATTATGGAGAAACTGATTTTCACACTTGTAGATTCAGGGAAGCTGGTACCTTTTTTGTACTTGGATTACTTGTTTCTCTACACTAGTTCAGACAGTGTAGCTTCAGACAAGACTGTGGACTAACCTAGAGTAAGATCACCAGTGATGGACTGTTATAATGTGTGGAAGTCTGACCTCTGTTTTGTAGAACACAGAATTACTTCTCTGTGCTTGTTCAGTCGGTTTGGTGTATTGTAGCAAGCAGCCTCTGCGTTGCTGGCAGAACCTGGTTTGCAGGAATGGTAACTCCTGACAGGTTCTCAGTCTTTAGTGGAGGGCAAGGACTTAAAATCGTGTATGGCTACAGCTCCTCCCAGTGGCAGGTCCTTCTCTGCTTCTGCTTGCTGGTGCGGCAGTCCTGACAATCACCACCCCACAGCATTTTTGCAGAGGTGGGAAGGGGTCTTTTTGTGTCTGACCAGGGGGATCTATAATAAGGAACAGGCTGAGTATTTACAGCAGCCTTCTGGACAGAAAAGCTGCCAGAAACATAGCTGTGGTCCCCCATGCAGCATCGCTTCATGCTGTCTCACTCAATAAAGGTTTTAGAAACGGTGTGTCTCCACAAAGGACAGAACTGCTGCTGTTGTTTTACACATGAAATCACCTTCATTCTTCCTGCAGAAAACATGAGATTCATATTCTGTGCACATAGTTAAACTCTCATCATCTGGCATCATGATTGCTGCAGTGTCCTTTTATCAGGCCTTTATAAATGCAGTTTTGCTCCTGCTGTATCAGTCTCAGACTGTTGCTGCATGCTGAATTTTATTCTTGTACAACAAGCCATTTCAAAAGTGTTTAGGAAATGCTTCCAGGAGGTAGTGGAGGAGATAGCATGACTGTTGGCACAAATTGTGTTTGGCTCTATGCCAGTCCATATTGAAATATTTTCTGTGCTGTTTTGTATATATAAAACCTCTGTGTGTTCATACAATGTGAATATATAACACTTTAATGTTAAAAACTGGACAGGATTTTCAAAAATCAGTTACTAGACTTCTTTCCATTTCTAATTGCACAGGCATTTACATTTATTGAATTCTGTTCTGCTTACAGTATTCTATTTCTCTTACATCCTTAATTAGTAAGCTTTTATATACATCAACAGATTTGCACTGCAAAGTGCAGACTTTCCACGAGGTCCTTGGAGGTTTTCAAGACTTGACTGGCCAAAACCCTGAGCAACTTGATCTGAATTCAGTATTGAACCATAATTTAAATAGAAGGTTGGATTAGAGACCTCCTGAGAATCCCTTAAGTCTAAACTAGTCTAATCTTTTTTTCTTTTTTGAGAAGATTGAAAACCTGGCTCTCTGGTCAGTAGTAGGGGCCAGAGCTTCAGTGCTAAAGGACTAACACAATGCAGAGTCAAAGAACAGCAGATCAGCTGCTATTGAACTCCTATCCGTGTAATTGAGCACCAAACAATACCCTGTGTTTCCCTGTCTCTCTGCTTTGGGTGGAGTGCTGGGTTGTGCTTCAGTTCACTTGCACAGCTGCAGAAGGTAAAGCCTTCTAGCCCTGAGTGTGTACCTAGTGGTCTCATCTCTGCATGGTTGCCTGTCTTCACCTCCGTTGCCTCCAATAAACACTGCTTATACTTTTTATGAATTCTTACGGCTTTTCCCTCTTTTGGCAATCAACTGTAAATCGTTAAAATATTGAGTGCAGTTCATTTGATAAGATTTAAAAAATATCTCTGTCTTCTGTTGTAAAAGCAAGTGGTGATTTTTTTATTAGAAGGTCAAGATTGAAATTTTTGCTAATTAGATGGTATTGACTACTGTCATTGGAAATTTTGATTATTAGAAGATGGAACAGAAGAACACTGGGGAGACAGAGTAGACTGTCTAAAAAATTACTAATTATTTCTGCAACGCTTTTTTTACAGGCAAAAATCAAACGACTTTCTGTATGGTGGTATATGTATGTTAATGTATAGCTCTACATTGTGGTACAGTTGACACACCACCACCATCCCCTGCCCCCCCAGTCCTTTCAGTTTCATGGAGTCATAAGGCGATTTTTTTTCATGGTACCATAAGACGATTTAGATTAGAAGGGACTTTGGAGGTCATCTGGTCCAAACTCCCACTCAAAGAAGGACCAGCTTAGATAAAGTTGCTCAGTGTTGCTATCCAGGATAAGATTTTATTGTCTCCAAGGACAGGTATTCCATAGCTTCTCTAGAAAGCCTGCTTCAATATTTGGCTGTGATGTAAGGATTTTTTTTCAGAACACATAGTCAGAATTTCTGTTCTTGAAACTTGCATTTGTAGCCTTTGTCCTATCACTATCTGTCTCCAAGAAGAGTCTGCCAGAGGCTCTCTGAAGGGTAGATTGTCAGTTATGCAGAGAAAAAATCTTTGTTACTTTTCTATGACAGTAACAGCCCCATAACACATGAAGGTACCTGAAAATATTTCTAGGCTATTAATTTTAAGACATGAAAATTAATATGTTGCACCTAGAAGCTTATAAATTTGAGCACTGGTACAGTATAAGCAGTTCTGTCTGGTATAAATTAGTGTAGGAAGATGCTTGTCTTCACAGGAGTTGTAGCTTTCACAAGAAAACTTATTTGGAATTTTTGGTATCTGGAGAGAAGTTTGTCTTCAGTGAAGCCAAGGGTGGAGTAGGGTATAATTATGGGTAAATACTCTTTGTTCTCTCCACTGTTAAAACTAGTCTTTCATATTTTAGAATCTATGCAAGTTCTTATTTGGTCTGTGCTACCTAATACGAAGCAGGTTGAACTCCAAGACTTTGAATTTTGTTCCCACAGGAGAGCCAAGCTGTGGAAGGGAGCACAGACACCTCCCATCCTTTCCTTCAACTGCTAGCCAGCGGTGACCAGACTGGCAAAGCTCTTAGCTGCCTTCCTGGAAGACACCGGAATCATTAGCCTTTGGAAGTTAATGAATGAGCTTTTAAAGGGAGCTGCTCTTGATGGGTTTGGCCAAGGGTCACACTCACTTTGGGAATACCATCCCCTCCTGGCAGCCTCCGTGCTTTCATCTGTCCATCAGGACTGATCCTTGTTTGGACCTTTTGTGTGCTTATGTTATTTGGTTTGTGAATTGTGTTCATTGTTAACTTTGTCAGCACTAATACTTTGCGGTAAAAGGAAGGTAGCTTAAAACAATGCTTTAATTATTTCCAAAAGAGTTTTCATAAAAATCAATTTTTGATGTTTTGACATGTTTAATTAGAAAGGTTCAAAGGTGAAGTTGCCCAGCCAGTTGCCAGTTGTCTCTGGTTTTATCTTGAGAAGTAGCTTTCTTCTACAAACTTAAAAACTTAATACCCGGATTTTTTCTTCACTCGGTATTCTCAGTGAAAAAGAAACATCTTTTTGGTTTTTTTTTTTTTTTTTAAATAGAGTCTTCTGGGGCAGTCAGTTTTTTTTGTTGATGATTAAGTAGTTGTAGTAAGTGCTGATTAATCAGTGTTGTGGTTAGGTTTTTTTTTAGTTTTTTTTCTGCATCCTCTTTGAAACTCCATTAAAAAAAATATTTTATCTTTCTGTATGTTTTCTATTGTTTAAATCTTGAGCTAGATGCATTCTGAGTAATTAAATGAAACTGTGCTTTCACTAAACTATTATACACAGAAACATCTGAGTGTTTTTTAGCAAATTAATTAGATACCAATTGCAAATTGAATTTAAAATTCTTTCCTTTAACTTAACACTTCAAACAACACAAATTAGTAACTTCATGTACTTTTTTCCTTTTTTTCTTTGCAAATGCACAAGTACATATCCAGGGGGGTTCTTCATCCATATTACTCCACTTTGTTCCAGAGCTGAACATCATGCAAAATACTCTTCAACTGTCAAAGTCTTTTTGGAAAAGAACACCACAGCTAGTGATTTAAAATGATAGCTAGCCCTTTGTTTTTAATGCTTGTGAAGAAAGTGCTGCTGCTTGTAGTCTTTTTTCCTTAAATGGCCTTTGGGAGGGTGACTTGCCTCCAGTGAGGTAAAGCTGAAGAGCATCTGTAATTGCCCTGACACAAAACAACCTGGCTGTTTTGATGGTGGCCACTGCTGTCTGCTTGCAGGAATGACAAAAAGAGAACTTTTCCAGGATAGTTCAAGGACTAAGCTCAGCCTTAGTCTGCTGGAGTGGTCTTAACTGAGTGAGAGGTAATGATACAACAGAACACCTCAGTCTGTGCTGGGGACTGAGCTGCTTATGAAGCAGTTCCTCAACTGTTGCAACTTAAAACCAGGCATTTTCAAGGTAAACAAGCACCAATTTAGTTTGGGTCAGAAAGCCACTTTTATAATTCAGTTTCAGTTGCACAAAATTATGAATATTTAATAACATACTTGCAGTTGTCTCTTTAACTGAAGTTGTGAAGTGTATGCTGATTTGCCTGCTACTGGAAGATGATGAAATATTTAGCTGAATATAAACTTCAATAGAAAATTATTCTTACGGGAAAAATTTAAGGGAAATGCTTCCTTAAATTTGTGTGAACTTTTGAACCTTAGGAAATGCTAAAATAAAAATAAAAACTTGCAATTAAAAAGTGTGAGGAGGATGGTTTGGCATAGTTATGGACATCATTTATACCTAGATGGGATTATACAATGTTTTCTGCTCCTCAGTGTTACAATATTTTGGCTAATGGGTTCAATATGTGACTGATTTACATTGCACACAAATTGCAAACTTTGCATTAAAAATTTGTGTAGAAAAACTAGTGGCTAGTATAAACTCAGTGGCAAGCTGAGAAAATATACATTTCAGACTCCATGGGAAGTGCCTAAAAAGCTTCAGCTTATCTAACATGTTCCATAGATTCTGCTACTTAGCTAGGGAGGCTAATATTCAGTGTCTTTCATCACAGAATCCTGGAATAGTTTACATTGGAAGGGGCCTTAAAATTATGTAGTTTTGATTCCCCCCAGCTATGGGCAGGAAACCTTCCACTATGCCAGATTGCTCAAAGCCTCATCCAGCCTCAGCTTCACCACTTCCTGGAATGGGGCATCTGCAGCTTCTCTGGGTGGCCTGTCCCAGTGCCTCACAACACCTATAGTAAATAATTTTTCCTAATATCTAATCTTAATGTATTCTTCTTCAGTTTAGAGCCATTCTTCCTTGTCTTATCTTTACATGCCCTCATAAAAAAGTCCCTTTTTTATGTCCAGCTTTCTTGTAGGCCCCCTTTAGGTGCTGAAGGGTTGCAATAAGGCCTCCTCAGAGTCCTCACTTTTTCCAGGCTGAGCAACTTCAGCTCTCTCAGCATGTCCTGATAGGAGAGGTGCTTCAGCCCTCTGATCATCTTTCTGGATCTCCACTGACCCTGTTCTAATAGGTCCATAATTCTGTTAACTTGGGGACTCCAGAGCTGCATGCAGCACTCCAGGTGCTTCTCACAAGGGCAGAGGTGCAGAATCCCCTCCCTTGCCCTGCAGCCCACGCTGCTTGTGATGCAGCCTATAATACAGTCGGTTTTCTGGGCTGCCAGGTGCACATTGATGAGTCAGGCTGAGCTTCTCCTCAACCAATACCCCCAAGTCTTTCTTCTCAGGGCTGCTCTTAATCCATTCTCTGCCCAGCCTGTATTGGTGCTCGGTGTTCCTTCACCCAGGTGCAGGACCTCTTGCGCTTGGCATTTGTTGAACTTTGAGGTTTGGATGGCCCGCACCTCTCAAGCCTGTCCAGATCTCTCTGGAGTGGCAGTGTGTTGACCACACCACACAGGTTGGTGCTGTCAGTGCTGAATGCTGAGGGAGCACTCAGTCCTACTGTCCAGGTTACCAACAAAGCTGTGAAACAGTGCTGGTCCCTGAAGTAGACCACTGATCAGTGGTCTACACTTAGATGTTGAGCTGTTCACTGCATCTCTTTGAGTGCGGCCATCCAGACAATTCCTTACCCACTGAACAGTCCACCTGTCAAATCAATGTTTCTCCAGTCTTGAGACAAGGATATTGTGCTTTGCACCTGTCCCTGCCCTCCCTTTAGTCCTGACCCACATAAGATCTTGATTAACTCCTCATCCATCCACAGGCATGCCTCCATGCACTCCAGTTGGCTGCTAACATGGAGGGTAGCACCCCTCCTTGTCCTTCCTAAAGAGCCTGTATCCTTCCATTCCAACACTCCAATCATAGGAGCCATCCCCATCACATCTGCACGGTGCCAGTAAGATCACAGCTAACTCTTTTTGTTTATTCCCCATGCCTGCGTTTGCATAGAGGTATTTTAGTTGGGCCCACAATGAAGCCAACTTACTGGCTGAAGTGGCTGGAACTGCCTTGTGGTGCCCTCCAGGTGCCCTCTGACCTGTGGTCCTGCTCCAGGCTCTGGGCTTCTTTTGATGGCACTTACATCAAACTGGTATGAGTGGGATAAATCGAAGTTCCTCACCCCCAGCATGTTTAAAGCCCTCTTCCCTGGCTTGGTGAAGCTGTGACTCAAGACAGTTCCCCTTCTCTGACAGATGGACCACATCAGTCCCTGGTAGAACCAGGTTTCTCAAAGCAAGTCCCATGGTCCAGGTAGCTGAGCCCCGGTGGTGGTACCAGTCCTGCAACCATTTTGTGATTTTCCAGGTTCAACTGGCCCTTTCAACTCCATTTGAGTGGGAGGATTGATTATAAAAAATCTACCTGTGCTGCAGAGTTCCTTACTGTCACTCTCTTCATACTCCTCACATGCTCCCGGTTGTATCACTGGTGTCCTTGTGAAACAACATCAGCAGATAATGGTATTTGTGTGTTTTGACAAAATCATTCCTAGCTAATGAAATATAGAAGTTAATGTTTTTGTAAGACTGAAACACTGAAGATACCTCACTTAGAAGGCTCCAAGGCACATCAGTTAAAAAGTTCCAAGAAACCATGTGAGAGAACTTTTCCTAGTGTCTTGTTAATTTCTGTTTTAGTCACTGAGAAATGCAATATTTGTGCCCAGATTGTATCTAATTTTTCTCATGCCAGTTTGAAAGTTTACTGCCTAAGAGTTTTGGGATTATTTGAAATTTTTCTGTTGTGGAATGCATGAGACAGGGTGTACTAGCCATCCTGAGGAATGGGTGCAACAAATCATAACAGCATTGCTGCTGTGATGGGATAGAAGAGTGAGAGTAAAACCAGGCTTGTGCAGTGAGGGGCAGGAGAGGAAAGAAGAGTAATATCCCTTATTAGACCAGCTAACAAAAAGGGAGGGAGTGGAATTTTCTAGTGGATGAATTCTTAGGTGTAAATAGAAAATGGTAAATTGGTTACACTGATTAATTAAATAAAGCATTTAATTTACTTGAAGTTGATTTAGTTAGGTTATGGCAAACAAAAAAACCAGCATGAGCAAACTGTGACTTCACCATGGCTGTATCCTTAAGCACTCTATTTACAGTGCTACAACAAATGAAATGGAATGAGGTTTGCTTTCAATGGTGACTACATAAATGAATGACAATTGACTTTTTTTATATCCTAAAAGGTCTTGGTATCATTGTCACCTTTTCACCCACTGCCAGCTAACTAAAAGAGGAAAAAAGTGAATCCCCAAACAATGAAAAATAAACCAGCAATAAAACATCAGCTGGTCTAACAAGATCTAGTGCTATCCTGTAGGTTTTATGTCCTTCAGTATCACATTTAAGAAACTGAACTGGGGATGGGTTGCCTGGGATGCATTGATACAAAATATATCCCAGTGAAGTGTCTTGATCTTGCTTTAGGGAGAAAGTAGTTCCTGAAGTTTGAAAACCAGTTAGTCATGTATTCTAAAGATGACTTGTAAATTGGATGTTCTGGGACCAAAGATTTTCAGAACTGTAGAGAAATTGAATACTTTGGCTTAAATATAAGAATACAAACTGTTGAAAGGCATGTAATCAGGTGTGAATTTTTAAAGACTTCTGCTTTCAGTTAATAATTTTAAGTTATTAAACCTTTCATGACTTTTGTCATGATTGTTTCATCTACTCTAGCTTCTTACTACTAAGTGGTTGCAGGAATGCCTATATGTAAAACAGGGCTCCCGATATGTGCACAGGGAACCTCACTACTTAATTTCACATCTTGATATTAATTAAGTCTTGTTAACATACAAGAAAATAAAGAGCCTTAAAACAAAAAACCAGTAGTAATTTAGAAGTAAAACCTGATTTTGGTAGTGTGGAATGAAGTTTGTTTAGGATGTTACATTGGTGGTTGATTGTCCTGTATCACTAGGGTGCTTGTTCTCAGTCAGTTCTCTTCTTTCCCCTGTGATGGTGGGTCCATTTGCTGCTCTAATGCAATGGCAGCTGTGGACAATTAAATGCCTGGAGTGCTTTATGTAGCACATCAGATCACATCCAGCTCAAGCTTCCTCTGAGCAGGGTTTGGAATGCTTATTGTTTTGACTTCACAGTTTTTGAGTTTTCCCTGGCAAGCTGTCTCTGCAGCATGTCAAACCCCTTAAGAACTACTTCTATATTTTGGTCACAGGAAAAGGAAGAAAAGGTACAGCTAGTGTTAGCTGTCTTTTTCTTGTCCTGTCTTCAAGAAGAATTGTATCCTGACTTTTCTATCCACTCTTTAATAATATACTGAGTAAATAACTTAGCCTTTAACTTCCTTAATTTACCCAAGTGCCCTAAGCATAGTAAACATTAGTCCAGTTTTATTGACAAGGAAGTCAGGAACAGAGCAACAAATTATTTTATCAGTGTGGTATCCATCCATGGATTTGGTTGTGCTTGATTTCCTTTGGTAAACCTGCTGTCTCAAACAACAATATCCCCAATCTCCTCCCCTGCCTGTATTCTGCCCTCCCTGTCACCATCCCCCTGTGTTTTGTGTGATGAAGTCATGTGCACCATAGCACACTCATCTAATTTTCTTATTTTTCTCTGTCTAACTAAAGGAACAATTATACCTCTGTATATATATATATATATGTGTTCCCCTCATACCTCTGTATGGGAAGGAAAGAGGTTTGAAATGAGGAATCAATGACTGTAACCTGGCATAAGCAACAAACTTTCTAAGATTGAAACTAGTGTTAGGCAGTGGTTTTTAAGCACATTAAAGTAGGCAGTGATACTGAAATAAATTCTGCTGATCAGCTTCTGACTTTTGACTTGTAGATGTTTTGGAGCATCTGTGCAGTGATCTAGATTTCGGAACTGTTGCAGAATAAAATTAATTATCTCAATAACATCTAAAATGCTTGTGCAATCTACACAGATTCTTGTGCCAGCACAAGGCCAAGGGTGACCTGGGGATGGAAACACTTGAGAGGGGAATGAAGTATGTTTTTGAAGCTAGTATAAGTGGTTCTGCTGCCACTGCCCATCAGCCTGCAGCAGCCTCAGGTGAACTTCTTTGCCATGAGCAGTGACACTGGGCTGCTAGTTTAGTAAAATTCAAGATGTGTCTGTAGTGGAAGTTAATGGTCCCATGCTGGTGTGTGTTTAGCTACTGTCATTAGGGATGGAGATTTCTTCAGTTTTGTGTTCTGGCACACACTAAAGGCTCGTACTAAAGCATCTGTACTGCTGTTGTTGCTTGTGTTGTCTGTGTTAAGCTCATGCATGAAAATACCTTGATTTTTCTGTGTAGAAAATAGATGGCATGGCATATAGAGGTAGGGAGAAGCTAACTGTCCTTTTTCTTGGGTCCTGCAAATAAATTGATAAATACATTTGATGGTTTAGGAAAGGTTAACTATTTCCTCAGACCTTTCTTGAACCACTCTGTTTTTGGCATAGATGGAAGTAGTAGAAAGTATATGAAGAGATTCAGTATATAGCAATCATAAATATGGAATGTCCTCGTAGGTTGTTCCTCATTACTCAATCTGAGTTGAAGAATTGGTATACTATATACTGTATTTTTGTGAAAAAATTCTGTGCTGCATCTAAATGTATGCAGATTTGTTTGTTAGGAGGAGGCTGATGAAAGAGTGTAATTTCTGTTTATCTTGACTTAGATTGTACTTTGTATTTTTATGTATTTCACTTTTAGAGATGAAGTTCATTTTGTTAAGATGTGGTGTATTCTCTAAGAAGTACAGTTTGCAAAATGCCCACTTTCTCTGACTGATAGCTTTGGATTACCCTAACTTTCTCTTTAGCTGGAGGACATCCCCTTCTAGGATTACCAGATTGATGACCTCATATGAAAAAAGTGAGCAGGCAAAGTGGTTTTTTCTTCCCTCTTGCAGCAACATCTGTTAATGCTTTCTGCTGTTACATGCAGCCCGCTTCTCCTATTGAGAAAGCTGACAAGGGCATAGAACAAAATTGTGTTGTGATGAACTTGAATCTAAAGTAAAAGTAGTTTTTTAAACTTTCATAACCTGCTGATGTTAAGCTAGCATTTTCCCATGTGACTCACTCATACAGATTGTATTAACTGCTTATGGGTAAAGTTGTAGAGGAAGATCTGCACCATGACTTCCAAAGGGTTACTGCAGACGCACTTGGCAGTGAATAAGGACTTCAGACAGAGTATTGCAAAAGGCAATATCTATTGTAAATGTAACTGCACTTACTGTAAGCCTGCAGGTGAGGCTAGAATTGAGAAATGGGGAAAAAATATCTGTTATTTGATAATGGTTATGTTAATGTTGTTAGCTTTTATTTGAAGTAGCCAGTCTTCTCTGAGTTTTTCATGTTTCAAGCATAATAAAGGCCAATCCAAGCTTCATGCAGCCTGTAGAGAATAGAGGATTAGAATAGCTGCATTGTTCTTGTTGTGGTTCTTGATTAAATGTGAGATATAGTGGAAACACTGATCCTTGTAAGGCTCTTGTTCTTCTCTCTTGAACTTTGAAATTGACTTGTAAGGTTTCCTACTTGAAGTATTCCTACTTGTTAACCAAAAAGTGAAAGTCTGCTGTCTTTCATACCCTGATAATTTCCATCTCTCTTGCTTTTGCTGTGTTATATTTTGCTTGTTTTGGCATTTTCAAAAAATGTTCCTGAAATACTGAGTTTCATAAAGCTAACCTCTATCTGCAGCTCTATGAAGACCTAGATTATGAATGAGAGTAAGTTGCATTTTTAGAAGAATCTGGTCATTCTGACTATTGCTTGAAATTACAGTGAACAAAAAGAATTACAAGTCTTGCTTTATTGTGTAATTTCACATGCTGTATGAAATGGTTGATTGTTTTGCCACAGATCACTTCTTGCATTTTGCCTGTTCTTCCTAGAAATACACCTTGCTGGATGATGTGGTATTTTTTCCAGTAACAGGGAAGGAGTGTGGTCGCACCTTCCTTGTCACTTGTCACCCACCTGTGAAGGGGCAGTGGAGTCAGTCTGCTGATACTCCGTAAACATCAGGCTTTTGTGACACATAACATTGTGTCCCTATTACTTCTCATCCCTCCCCATTTGCCCCAGGGAAACAAGGGGACCAGGGGTCAGATGCAAAGTCTGGACAGTGTTGCTTCTGGCAACGCTACGTGAAGGGTTGGAAAACAACCATTTAAGATTCATATTTCAGCCTCACCAGAGCAACAGCATTCTCTTCCAGGGGTGTAGCAGGAGTTGCCTGCTGTTTGAGGAAAACTTACCATCCTGACAGAGGTTGCAGTGTGTCTGTATTGAGAAACTGGTTGTCCTCCTCGTTTCCATCAGTAGTGATGGAAATGGGTGGCTCTGAAATTTGCAGTCAGATGGCAAGCTACTTGCTTCCTCTTGATATTTATTGCAGGCTAAGGTGTTGTAGCAGCATCCCTCTTTCTGTAAGATGTCAGTTTTCTTTTGCAGTATTGTGGGATTTTGTTTCACTGCCATTGCTTGAAAAGGGGTAACTCTCATAAGTAAGTCACCTTAAAAAACAAGTACCAAGCATAAATTGATAGTGTTTCCTTCTTAAATAAGCAGCTAGCCTGAAACAAGAGCTCTGAAGGAAAGAAACATTCAGTGCTTGCCCTGAGGGTTACCTCTGAGGAAAATATTAACTATTTCAACACTGGGTTGCAATCTGGAAGTCAGATAAATGCTTTTCCCAAGCTGTTTCCCAAAACACTAAAGGAGGAAATCACCATCAGTTAAAAACAGGCATGTGGGGATAAGTTCAATGACTTTTAATACTTACGATCTAATATTTTCAATATACTGAATATGTTTATGTAGAATGTGGTACTATGAATTTATTCTTTACCTGAAGCACTGCTGAGTTTTTGTATTCAATTAGTTTATAATCTCCAGCTTTTTCCAGTGCTGTGTAGAAAACTGTCTTTTACATGTAGATTTTATGAGAGTGGCAAGAAGAGAAGGGAAAGTAGTGACTGCTCAGTAAAGCTGAGGAGAGGAACAGCTCCTGTGCAGATGTATTTAGCTGTAAGAGTTCCATACCTAATTGGGTGCGAGGGGCTGCTGCTGCCTGTGTTCATGACTCAAGTGTAGGCTTCCTGTCTAGTGCCAGGAACCACATGTCTGTCAGCAGCACCGCTCCAGCTAAGTGATTTTAGCTCCCAAGCCAAATTATGAATTCTGTTGTTCTTAAGCCCACTAGAAAAGGCATTCAGAAATCTGCCACTGGATCATCTCCTGCTCTCTCAGGAGACGTCCTCACAAGCCCTGCACTGATTGCCCTCATTAGACTGTACTCACTGTGTGAGCTAAACCTTTTATTGTCTCACATAGAGACAATGGAAGATGGTAGAAAGGACTTTCTCATGCTTTTGCAGGTGCTGTGAATTTCTAAAGGGGTGTGATTTTTTTACATAGGTAGTCAGACCAGATGAAAAGGTAAAAATAATTCCTCTGGAAAATAAAGTTAGGGAAGTTAGCTAGAGAGGCAAGACCAGGGGCTGGAGGAATCACTCAGTCACAGTCAAAAAAATTTTGGTGATGGTTGTGAGTTTTGTTTTGGTTTTCAGTTTTTCTCTTGCTTGTTTCCTTGCTTGTCCACAATAAAAGCAGCTGAACACATGGAATGAGAAAGACTGTTAGAAAACTTGTCATCAACAAAGACGGTCAGGTGTGAGATGGGGGCCATAGCAGGTGCAGCCATTGTTTGTCCTGCATAAGCTTGTACAAATTGCAGTTCTGGAACAAAGAGTTGTCTTTTTCAGTGCTTTTGTTAGTTTTTTGATGGTTTTTTTTTTGGTGATTCCTCTCTTGCAAGAAAGGAAAGAATGAGTCTGAGTTTGATTACCCATTCATCTGCCCACACCAAAAAGGAGGAAGAGGCCATGAGAAAAGCAGATGAAGCTGAAAACCACCACTTCTGTTACATTGTGTCTTGGGTGAAATTGGACATGCCTTCTTATATCTTTCCTATAACTGCTTTGAAATCTGTCTGTAGCAGGGGCAGTGTACTTGTCTGTTGTGATGGTATTTTTTAAATTTCCGTTTGTTTTATTATCTCTGACATGAGAACTCAAACACCCAAAGCTCATTTTCAGATCTTTAAGTTGAAATCTTGAGAGCTCAGCAGATGATGTAATTTTTAAAGCAATTTGCTGCTTCTACCAATGTAGGATTTCAAAGTTTTTATTACCAGGAGCAAACCTTCAATTAGAAGCTATTTTATCTTTTACCAATATACCTATTGTACTGGTGTATGAAAAGAGTCTTAGGTCTTTTATATGTACCAATAAAGCAGCTTTTGGATTATGAAGAAAAATATGATTCAGGTTGAGTTTATAGAGCTACAAGTTCTTCTATTATCTTAACTAGATTTGTAAAACTTTATTCAGATTGCTGTCATCTCCCTTTCAAGAAGCCTGCATTCTGATCTTGTGGTAATTTTTTGCTGTGCACAAACAAATATATTCTGACTGAATTAAAAGCTAGATATGTATTGAAAACAGCTTTTTAAAAAATTTTATTTTTTAAGTAACAATTTGGGCATAACTTTGAGAGGATCCATTCATTTGAAGGAAGCATGCAGCCAACCCTTTTCTTGGCCAGGTATTGAAAAGGGGGTTGCTGTGCATCTTGGATTTATTTTCCAAGGCAATGGAACTTTCAGCAGACAGAACAGGGGAGCTGGCCATGTTGTGTGGCAAGCTCCAGGGTCTCTGATGCTCCCAACTATCTTTTGGAGAGTTGTCTTAAAACTCATTCGGCTGTTGTGAAAAGTATCTTCCATCCTACTTAACCCATTGAAGTTTTAGCTTCTCTTGCATTTTCTTGCTTTTTTCTAAATATGTAACAACTGAACCTGTTGTCTTTTTTCAGCTTGAGCATCTTACTGTGTATCAGGTGTGTTGTATTTTGAGAACTTTGCAATAAGTTTAGACATTTAAACTTTACAGTGTCTTGTATATAGTATAGTGATTTCATCCTAATTGTTTATTACTAATCAAAGGCTTTCCACCAGTTCAAAGCTGTTTGATTACTTGTTCACTAACTATATTTCATAATTTATATATTGTTTATATACGTATATCTAGTCTGCACTTTTGTTTTAGTTGGTACTTACACTTTTCATAGTGTACTATCTTTTCTACTCTCCAAGTGATATTTCATTGGTGCTTAAGAGCATGTCTGGCTGCTTGCCTATTGAGATTTTGCATACAGGAGAGCCTGGCCTTAGCTTAGCATAAAATCATATCTCCTTTGCATTTTTATTTTTTTTTTTAAAGAGAAACAGTCTGTTGCTTGTGATGAAGAATATTGCAGGAAAGATTTATCAGGATGATAAATGTTTCTTTAAAACCATAAGCAATCCTGCTCTGTTTTGAAGTTTGGACTTGGTCAGGTTTGTGGAAGTCATGAGAGCTAAGATAATGATGAAAATTGCTGGTATTTTGAAAGGTAACCACAGTTCTGAGGATATTGTGGTCATGACTCTGTCCTGTCAATGAGTATCACGGAGGGCATGATACATTTATTACTATAGTTAGAAACAGGGATGTAAGAAAAAGATTCATAGCAAGCAATTTTAAGTTCAGGTAAAACATAGGGAATAAAGTTTTATTGAAAGTTTTTTTGACCAGGTACAAGAAAAATAAAAGAAATAAAATATACTGGTAACACCAATGTGAAATTTGAGCAAATCTATCTTCATGATTTAAGTGGCACTATAGAATGTTTTTGGAGAGGGGGGAAAAAGTTTATTCTTCCATTAACTATGTCACTGTGACTAGAACTTCAATTCTGCTGTCCATAGATAGAAACCACCCTTCCCAGTCCCGTCCCCCCATAGAATTACTTTGATATTCTTAAAAATATTAATTTATGTTGCAGATACTTCTGTGAAGCCATGGCTGTCAGTCACTGGCTCTATCTGCATGCACCAGGGGATCAATAGTACATTAAGGAAGCTGACTTGAGGGGGGGAAGGATTCATAAATAATAAATAGCAGGCTGCACTGCTGCCGCTTCATCTCTACACAGAGTAATACAGATTCTAGTGAAGTACCCTTGTATTTCCTAACCCTATTAGGCTTGAAACCATTATCCCAAATATTGATACTTTCCTTTACTCTGTTTCTTGTTAAGAAGTATGTCTGTGTAATCCTTAACTACAAGCTGCCAAAGGGAAAAAGCTAGTCTGTATATCAGAAATACAGGTACAGTAGGAACACTTGTGTTAGAACTGATCTGTAGTCTACTGAGAGACCAGGATTTGAAGCAAGGGAATATGGGGGCTGCTTTCAACATTTTCTTAGCCCTATAAACAATAGATGCTTCTGTAAAGAGATTTTTGTGGTATGCAGGACATGTGAAATGTTGAGCATTGGAGCATGATCCTTGCACTTTAAATCTGTGTATTAATTTTTTTCATTAGCTCTCTCTGCTTCCACATCCTGCACATTGCTGGCAAGCATGCATCAGCAATAAGACTTTCTTCAGTAATGTGTCTGTGATATCTCCGAAATGTGGCTGGTCAGAGCTATAGCTGCTTTTCTTGGAAGTTGGCTCCTTTCAAGACATTTAAGTGATTTCATCAGATACTACTTTAAATGTTCTATATGATGTGCTCTTTCGATGAATAGCCATGTAGAATCAGCTCGGGAAGAGCAAAGTCCTTGGCAATGCCAGCTCAATTGCATCTGCAGATGAGGATTTAAAATTCTATGCAGCAGACAGTACCTCCAGCAGGCGAGTAAAAGGTTACTGCATTATTTTGCTTGTTTGCATCTGTAGTCTTTATCTGTGGAAGATTTTTTTTTTTTACCATTCAATTTGTTGTGCATGCTTGTATATAGATACTACTGGAAATCGATTTAATAGGAACATAAATATAAAAAGGGCAGAGCAAGGTGAAGGGAGAGGCTCACTTCAGCTTTAAACCAAGGAAAGGGAGGGAGGAAGAGAGAGAGAATAAAGGGGAGGGGAGAGAGCAGGAGAGAAATTAAGGTTTCAATGCATTGTGAAAGCAAGAAGTTTTTTCAGCTGCTTTCACATCACTTGTATTTTTCTTAACCTTTTGCTAAAAAGGATGCTGTTGAACAAGCACTGATAGCTCTATAAATGTAAGTGACAATTATTTCAAGTCAGATTATCCTGTAATCAGGTTAAGCAGTTGTGTTAATGTGAGACCTTCTACTTTCAGGAATAGTATTGCATACCATACCATCTTAAACCAATTAAAATGATCTTTTTACAATGTTATTTGCATATTTTTTTCCTATGAAAAGACAAAAGTATATAGTTACTGAACCATATCTCTTGTAAACAAGAAAATATTTCGAGCAGTAAGTTATTTTGTGTGTTAAATTGGGGAGGGTATTCAATGTTGTATTTTGAGCAGAGTATACTTCTTTTTAAAGGTTAGGAGACATGTTTATGTCTCACTGCTCATTTGAATTAGTTTTGCATTTTTTGTTTTTCTCAGAGCAAAGAGCTCCTTGAAGACTTTGTTAAAGCTGCTTACACGATCTGCCTCTAACTTGTTTTGAGATTTGGTTGTGGTACCTTTGGACATTCTACTACAAATCCTTTCATGCTTCTTTCTTCCTGGGTTCCAATTTGTGTTGGCTTTTCCTGACGTTGTTCTCACTCTTGTAGCTTTGTAGCAGCCATTCTTATTTCAGGGTCTGGTAGACCTGGATAGCATTTTTCTCTCATTCTGACTTTCCAAGAAGATTTTTTTCCCCATTGCCCAGACGCTTCAGGTAGTCAGTCTGAGAGTGCAGCAGTCAAACGTCAGCATCCCCCCATGTAACTGGAAGGTCCTTTTCCAGCAGAGGTGTTTCAGCAGGTTGGCAGCCCCCAAGGTGTGCAGGCAGGCAGGCAGGCACCTGCTGTGTGCCGTGGCCGTGGCGGGTCCGTGGGTGAGCGCGTGGGGCTGTGCAGGGTGGAGCGCCCGGCTCTGGGCTGGCACAGCCTCCTCTGGCCACGGCCCAGGCTGGATAGGCTGCGCTGCTGGGGAGGGCAAAACACACTGCAAGTGACAACAGCCAGCGAAGAAGTAGTCAGCAAGCAGTTTTGAGAGATTGCCATCCCTGAATTTGCTCCTCTGTTAGACAGCTGTCTGTCTTTTTGAAGCAGCTTACTTTGCGAAGAGGAGCAGAGAGAAAAATGCATCAGTTTTTTAAATGCGAGGTATTACTTGCTGATGAGACTGGCTGACTTTTTTTTGAGAAACATTCTTTCTTTCTTTTTTTTTTTTTTTTTTTCCCTTTTCCTTTTTTTTCTTCCTTCTCTGTTTAGCAGTCTTAATTTCAGCCAGGGAGCTGCAGAATGAGGCAGCTGGCCAATTTTGAGTGTTTATGGGACAGTACTGGTCCTAATTTCTTTGCGAATAAACTCGTCTGATGAGCAAGTCAATGTGTGGCTGTGGCTGCAGCATTATTTCTTCTTTAATGAAGAGGCTGGGTTGTTCGACCTGCTGCTCCAATCTTCTGTCTTGCAGTCATACATCAGAGCAGTTGCAGAGACTATCCATTGAATGTCTCAATCAGCCGAAGAAGGTAATTATATTTTTAATTTTAACTATACCATTGAAAGGAAGCTGTATAATTTGGATTTACATGATAAAAAGACAAATTTTAGATATTTTTGACAGTTTTCTTGACCTTGAGTAGCTGTCCAATATCATTTTGCCATTATCAGGTTGTGTAGCAATAGAAATGTGCTGCAGTAATTGATTTTGTAATAGGATCAGGTGATTTACTGGATGCACTGACAACCACTTGCTTGCTTGTTCTGAAACGTGGAGTACTCTAATGGATGTTTTGATTGCAGCCTCGAGTTGCTCTGAAACTGCTAGATGCTCAAAGATGTAACATCTCATTTGTCAGCCTATCCCCTTTCCTGATGGCCACTTAGAATACATTAACACATATGCTTTATGCATTCCCTGAGAGTTTGGTCTGTGTTAAACGTAGTCCAAGTTTGTGCCTAGAGGAGAGTAGAACAGTTCTTTATGGGTTGCTATTAAATGTTGGAGGGTTTTTTTTCTGTTCATACGTTATGCTTTGGAAGTAGAAATCTGGCTCTAATTTGAAAACAAACCAAATTGAACTAAACAAATCCCATTCCGTATCAGAATATGGATTTTACTGTAGAAAAAGCCATTAGAAGCTGTGATCCAGTGAATTAAATTGGGGACCTTAATTGGATCTACTGTTTTGAATCAATCTGTTTTAGGCTGATAAAATGTTGCTAAACTCTGAGAGCTTTTAAGATACATAGTACACCGTTCCGTTACAGATTAATTGCAGTGTAATATAAGTTCAAAGCATGCTACAGTGATTACTAATAGTTTGTATCTAGTTCTTTTCACTTTCGAAAAAGTCCTAAGTCTTTATCCATTATTGTGAAAGAGTAGACATGTCCTTTTGAGTTCACTGTTATTTGCCTTATCATATAATAATGAAAACTTAAAAAAAAAATAACCCTATTGAGGTATTAAATGGCTTTTCATTATTGTTTTTCCCATTTTGGAGTGAAAACTGATAGGGAAAATATTACATCATGAAGTAGAAAAGTGTCACATGGTCCTCAAAGTAAGAAACAGTCAAAACACAACTTCAGTAAGCTAAGGTATAGAGGAGGACACTTGTTTTGGCTGAAGGACATCAGTATGCAGTGTACAATAAGAGGTTGAATAACTAATAGGTAGGATCAAACACATAACAATTTCTCACCTGATTGGATATGCAGTGATTTCAGTGGCCTGAAGTAAGTCAAGGTGGCTGGATTAGAAATTGTTGAACCTGATTATAATTAAACTAAACTGGAGAGCTCCTTCAGCCAATTCTACTTTTATAAAAAACAGTGAGCAAGAAACATGTGATTTAAACCAGTTGATTTTAATTTTGTTTTCCATTTATACCTCAATGATGGTAACTAAAAGAAAATTGATTCTCACTCATTTATTTTATTACATCTGTTTATTTATAAGGAGAATATACTACTATTCCCATGCTTGCTTCTGTTATGTATGGCTTGACATTCATATTCTTCTTGGCCGTTTGATCTGGGTTTGTATTTCTGTTTTTTTGGCCTTTTTTTTTGGTTTGGTTTTGTTTTCTAACATTGTGAAATAAGCATGAATTCCTTTGCAAGAAATGGATTTCTATCTCAGCAGCTTACACATGTAATTCCTATCCTTACACATCCGGATTCCTATTTCTCCAGAGTGCAAGATGTTTTTTCAGTCAGAAAGAACTGGTCATTGTGTTGGAGTAGCAGAATGAGCCCAAGCGTGTTTTTTGAACCTGAGGAGAGGTAGTGTTCAAAGGTGTTGATGGTGTTAGGGGTAGCACTTCAGTGAGCTCGGGTTGCAGGATCTACTTAGTGATTATTGAGTTCAGCGATTTGACTTTTAAAAAGGTAGACATAAAGGCAACATTCTCACAGTGTTTCAGCGACTTTTTTTAAATAGTCTTAACAGGCAGTGGGAAACCCAGCTATTAGTTTAAGGAAGAGAATAATAAAAAATCACTTCCATTTAAAGAAGTTAACTTGATGAGAAAAATAAGCTTAAATATATAGCTTTTACTTTGCTTTTACTTTTATACATCTTTTTCAAGGTTAATTTATACTACATGGAAATTTTATGACCGTAATGTTGTATACCATAGAAGTATTTGCAAGAAAGTTGATGTGATCTGCTGTGTTTTGAATTCTAAACTTGATGATAAATAGTAAATGGATTGAGTTCTGAAGTTCAAGAGAAAAATCTTTGTGAGTCAGTGACAAGAGTAGTTGAAAAGAATTCCATTTTTCAGAGAAGGCGGAAAATAAGCTCTTTTTTGTAAAATAGTGTTTTATGTGCAAACTTGCACTTGAAAACATATAACTGTGTGAGACTGTAACTAGGGCAGGGAAGAGAAAAGGGCTTTTCTGTGGGGAGATATATTTCTGAAATGGCAGTGAATAAATATGTGATGCAGGTACTCTTCCACTAGTGGAGCAGAAGGAGTCACTGAGCTAATTGAACAGTAGTATCAGAAGTGTTGTATTTAGCATTTAGTATTTGAGGGTTCAACTGGAGACTCACCAAAATGCCTCTGGCAAGTGTTGGTGACCCTTGGGTAGCACAGTTGAAGGTGTGCCTGCCCGTGGCCACCCACTGTGTCCCCTGTGTTGCCTCCCAGCTCCCACCCCATAGTCGCATCTGGGGCAGATGGGGCAGCTGGTCCTTAAGTGCAGCAGTAATGTTATTTTGGGTCCTGGCACCTCCTGGTACTCCGGTGCTTAAATAACAAAAGCCAGCACTTTGCCAGATTTAAAATTAGTATTTCTGTCTTGTTGTTCAGCCAGAAGATATTTGTAGTGGTAGCCACTACACTAGCCCTCAGCTGGATTTGCTTTCTAAAGAAATTGTCGTAAGATTGAGACTTTGAGCATGTGAAACATCAAGGTAAATATTATAGTAAAATGGTATATTAAAATCACAAAGAAGCTGTATTGTAAATGGTACACTCCATGTTGAAAATTAACCTTGGTAATTAGGTCTCAACATTTACTGAAATTGGTTTAGTTGTGCATGCCGTTTAGTGAGATGATTTGGTAACGTAAAATGTTGTATGTTTAAAGTGTGTCCCAAAATGTCTGCAAAAATTATCTTTTAACAAATTAGATGCCTTTATTGAAAAAACCCCAAAACCAATCAACCAAAAAAAAATAAAATTGAGAGAATTATATCAATTTTATAAAAATTGATGCTTCTTACTTTTTACCTGTTTTAATGGAAATCTTGGAGGTGTTGCCCAGAGAAATACTTGACAAAGTGATGTCTCCTGAAAGACTTTTCAGCAGTTTAATTTGATTTTCCTGAAATACATAGCACTAAGTTTTTGTGTGCTTGTGCTGTACTGCATAACCATACCAACTTCTGTGTAATCCAGAACTGTTACTGATTGGTATCAAGCATTCACAATAGAAGAAACCCCGTACTTTTATTTACTGACCTCCTTCCAAAAATATAATGAAAAAGTTTTGCTATTTTTGAACAGCTGTGTAGCTACAGACAAAAGATAAGGATCTTCTAAACTGGTTTTCTCAGTCTGCCTGACCTTCCAGAGGAGTTGAGGGCTTCTGCATCTGATTACTTGATGAGGAATTGACCAGATTGATTAATAGCTTCCCCTCTTCCACTCCAGGTGATTTTAGAAGGAACAGATACTAGGTTGCCAGCAATGGCAGATTGTTTTAGGGTCTTACCTGAACCTAACTTGAATTAAGTCCAGAATAAAATAATGGGATTGTGAAAATGGATGCATGATATACCTTGCACTTCAAAATTTGTCACACATGTTTATTTTATAAGAGTACATGCCTATTTTATAAGAGTGTAGATGTCTGTATTCTTGCATTATAAAGCCCTCATCTTAAACTGGAAAAGTACCAATAGTGGAGAAGAAATATTAAAAAATGGGAGTACTGCATGAAGCTGAATGAAGACTGAGATACAGACTGGATAATAAAGGTAGAAGCAGTAAGTTATAAGGAACTAGAAAGAGTCAGATGTTTTTTTGGAAGGTGGAAAACCTTGCTATAAGCCACTTTTTTTATTATCTTTGTATGTATGACTCTTGCATAGCTGCTAATCACAGATTTAATTTTACTTCTGCAGATAACATAAAGTGTGTGTATATTTATACACATGAACAAGTGTTATAGTTGGGATTTCTGTTTTCTTGTTTGTTTCATGCTGCCCTCCAAATTAGTATCATTAGAAATTTATTATGAGATCTGAATGTCAGGCTTCATTCTCTAAGAAATATAATTTGTGATCATAATTCTGCATTTTAGTTCTAATGTGTCTAAAGGGAACCTGGTAACTCCCACATGGCTAAATTTAGCTCTGCTAAGAATAATGTTTAAAAAAATCCCAAACATAAAAATCAAAATATTCTTTTAGTAGAATGAAAAGAAAATATAAATCTAGATATATCCAATAAAAAAAAGAACAGTTAGGTCTTTTTATGTCAAATCCTTTAGTAAATTTAAAGTTAATTCCTCTTGTAAATACATTTTCATCTTTAGATGTTGTATTGTACAGATGCTGAGGACTGAAAGTCCCTTTTTTTGTGGAGATACTTTTCCTTTTTTATGTATGGCACAGCAAAAGCAGGGAACAAGTCACAAAGTATTTCAACTAGGCAAGCAGATATGTCTTTTTTGCAGCTTATTTGGTTGTGCCATCTTACAGCTGCTTTACGTGTTAAGAGGTTAGTGTAATTACAGCTGGAGAGAGAACACTTCACTGAATTTCAGAGTATGATGGCCTGTGATTTGTATGAATGAATGATGATTTATGGCATGGTTTTTTGTTTGTTTTAAACTGGTCATTCTCAGCACAGGTGAGCTGTTCTCTCTGCCAGCAGCTTAAAAGTGAAGGAGTCTTGCGGGCCTAAGGGGGAGAGACTGAAGGTGTGTTATCTTACATGTTCAAGAAAGAAGTCTTGCTGTAATCAGAGGGGTGGAGATGGTAAAATGGCCTGTGAATACTCCAAAGAATAAATTTAAATTGCAACAGACTTCTTCTGAACAGTTGGGCAAAGAACCTTCCGTGGTGGTCTTTGAATGTGGAGATGGTGGTAAGAACACAGAACCAAGAGGGAGGAAGCCTTCTGTGTGTGGGAGATGACAGACTATATCGAGGAACTGAGCCAGGGAAAAAAGGACATACAGATTTTTAAGTGGTTATCTATGTTATTCTATGGTCTGATCATCTGCATAGTACAGCACAGGAATGTACCCATGCTGTAACCCCAAGAGCAAGGTTCAGTAATAGTATTCAGCTTTCAAAACTAAATTGTGCTGCTCATTCTTTTGATTCAGACTGTTCTGCCCACAAAGCCCTAATCCAGCACTTGTTACATAGTCATCTATTCACTCTTTAAAGATTCTATAATACTGTTTTGATTTTTCTGGGTTATTATCAAGCTAAAGTGATTTTTTTTTTTTCCCCCTTAAGAGCAGCACATGATTTTTTCCTGTTATTGGCAAAACAGGAAAAATGATGACAACGTAGCAAACAGTAACATTTTGTGGTAAAATGCTATTACTGGCATCAATATTGTCATTATCAGAAGAACAGTAATGTAAGAGACAACAGAACCATTGCAATGTCCTCTTGCTCAAAGCAGAATTTAGAAAAAAAGATAAATTTCAGAAACAAATGAGATTTCCCAAAAGTCGTAATTGGGATGGTTTACCAGAATGGTAGAGTTTTTCTTCATCCCAGCAGGCCGACATTACAAGTTTTGATTTGAGTATGATTGCTTTCTTAGAAATGCTATTGCAAGTGCTACAATACACAGAATCCTGTCAATAGTATCAAAGACTATGAGATTCTGGGGTTCAAATTAAGTATTATCAATTTTAATCAAGCCAACTTTTCATATAAAATCTTAGTAACTCTCCCCCCAGTTCCCTCCCCCAAGGTTGCATTTTACTCGTTAACTTCCACAAGACAGCAATGAGCCATGGAGAGGGAAATGTCATCACAGCAACGGAGATCTTCAGGTTCTTGAGCATAATATCTCTGGAGCAAAACTGAATTTATGTGCTTGGCTTGGCTGTTTTGAAAGGCACTCCAAGAAACTTTTTACCTTCTGGTTCCTGTGAATATTTGTTTTTCTAAGGAGAGGACTTTATTTTTTGTGACTTTGTGCTGTGACTTAGAACTTCTCAGGAGATGGTGTTCAGGGACACATCAAAAATAAAATTAATGAAGTATGAGCTGTTCTGGCCATTCTTGCAACACTTTCAGTGGCCTGAAAATATCTTGCATCCTTATAAGCTGAATGCTGTGGTTTGCTCATTGTTTTGGTAAAGGAGTTGCAAAGACTTTATTTCTCATACATTTTGTTAAAGCTTCTGTTCTGAAGCTTTTAAACAATTGTTTCCTCAGTACTGTTTTTAGTCTAGTTTTAGTGGTGCTGTATCTGTTACCTTAAATAATTATACTGTAGTGCGAGATGGAGAGACAAACATCTCACACATGGGTATGTTATGCTCTGTGTATTAAATATTAGAATTAGACTGTCAGTTTAACAACTACTTGTCCGCAGAGTTCAAAAGATTTCTTTTTAAAATAAATATATATAATTTTTCTTAATTCCATAAGAAGCCAATTTTTCTTTTATCATCCCTGTTGAGATGTCACTGATGATATTGTATTGATCCACTAAAAAGGTTTGTGGTAAAGCTTTTTACTTGATGTAGGCTGTCTTTTTAATTATAGCTATGCTGGGATGCTGTACAGAACTCTGTAGTTAGGGTTGTGTCAGCACTTACATGTGAAATCTCTCATTTTTATCAGCAACTTAGTGCTGACAATAAAAAATTGCTTTGAGGAAAAGCATGGTATAAGATCTTAGCCTTCAGGGTGAGTCAGTAAGGGTTCACCATATTCAGATGAATCTGAGTTAATGAAAGGTTACAACCTTCTCTTTTACACACAGACTCACTATGTGTGCTTGCAACTACTGTTTTAAAATTATTTTTTAAGGCTTCTTTCATTACTTGAGGTACTGCCATTCGGTATCTAAAAAGCAGCAGAATTCAATGCTCTCTTCCTCTGGGCATCTCTAAAGTACCTACAGCAGGTTCAAGAAACCTGTCAGCCTCTTTGCCTTCTCTTCCCCTTCTCCCAAGCCTGCAGTTGCTCTGAACAAAGGACCTAGCAAGAATGAAGGATGGCTCTCTCACTGGTGTTCTGTTTGTATGCTCACCAAATGTTTGATCCCACATGAGAAAGAAACGTATGCAGAGTGATATTTTCTCCTTATTTTAAAATGAAACACAAAGCAGCTACTGTAAAAGAACGAGAATAAACGGACTGATGCTGTTGTATGCTGGCTTACAGTCCAGAGCACAGAGCTATTCCCTAATGATGGGAGCCCAAATGAGCAGGATTAATTTGGTTTTTCCCTAATGGTGGTAGTGAGACTGCCTACCCTTTGTGGGAAAGGGAATGGCTTGAGAACTTAGAGCTGGGTTCAGTTCCTACTTGTTCCTGCAAGGATGGAAGAGATGGATCATCTCTCCCTTTTTGAGAAGAGTCCTGAGAAATTGTTTGGGTAGGGGCACCTTCGATCTCTGTTGTGGTGTTCAGGCAACTGTGTGATTAAGAATAAGGAGGAAAGAAAGGCAGAAGGAATATGATTTTTCAGGCTTAGTATTCTTTGCCCTGAGTTTGGGGAAGAGATGCCCAAGCACCAGAATCTGCTCCCTGTGTTATTTCCAAATTTTCCCTCTCAAAAATTAACAACTATAAGCAGGACTAAAATACAGTTTTCCGTAGGAGCTGATATCCTAGAGCAATCATCTCTTCTGTTATTCTGTCCTGTTGTCTTAGAATGCTGTAGTGAGGAGAAAGAAGTGCTGGGTTAAATCTCCCTCATCAGATTTTGCTCTGATAATGCACATGTGTGTCTTTCTTCATTTCTCATCTAACTGAGCCTGACATACAGACCTTATGACGTTTTGGGGTTTGCTTTCTTTGTGGTTCATTGATACATGTCAGCCTGGTCATCAGGCCTTCCTGGGATGGGAAAATGCTAGAGGAAAAACAAACATATAACCAGCACATTCAACTGTTGATGAGTACAAAAAGTGAAAAGAAGAAGGAAGAGACATAATGCTCTGAAAAACGATTAAATTCAAAGAGTCAGAGTTGTCAGAGTTCAAAGCACAGCTGCACTACATTGCTACAGATACAAGTCTGGATTTCACAGGAACTTGCTGTCACGGTTAAGTTCAGTCTAGCTGGCCTTGCTGGACAGGCCTCTGACAGAATCACTCTTTCATCTGTTTGTTGCTAAGATAAAGCACTTCACTATGGAATGTACATACACACCTTTGCATCAAGCAACCTGGAAAACACGTATAAATACACCTTATTTACATTCTGTGGGCATGTTGCTGCACTGTGAGGGCAAAAATTGGAGTGTGAGACTGTTGTAATGAATATGCAGGAAGAAGTTGGGCTGATGAAGTAATGAGATTTTTTATACTTTATTTATCTTTCACTATTCAAAGCCCTTTTCCAGGGAAGCGTATGTAATAAACATCACTTCATAAATGGGATAACAGACTCTGAAAGTGAAAAAGATGAAGGTTTTTCTTCAGGCCCCTGGCAAACCTGAGCATGGAAACTTTATCTCCTCAAAATGTATTCAGCAGTTTTCCCACTAGGTCACATTTTCTTCACATATTATTTTCTTTGTGAGAAGAGTGGCTGCAAGATGGCAAAACATTTGTAGGGGTATTCCAAGCACCTTAAAAATGTGATCCCCATTTCATGTAACTGGAGAAATAAGGCACAAGGAAGATAGTGACTTGCTGAACTTCTCTCATCTGTGCTTGGGATAAAAATCACAACTGTTTCCTACCTTTTTAACACATTTAACAAAATGGTCTCTGTAGCCTCTTGGACCTTATTGCTTCAGTTTCTTTTGTGCCACATCTTCACAAGTACGTGTGCAGTGTCTTTGCCAGCCGTCGGGAGCTGTGTGCCAACTAATGCAGCTGTCACTTGATTATTTTTTTTCCCCCAAGCTTTTTGGCTCCATCTGCTTGCCTGGTCACTTCCATTGTTTGCTTTCCATTTCCTACTGTGCTGCCTCCCAGATGCATAGTTGTCGGTAATAGTTTGTGCCTCTCCCTGCCCCCAGTCTCCCCAGAGGATGCAGATTACACCTTTCCTTCCTCTAAATGCCTATGCCCATACTCACAATTCAGGATGAAGAGTAGAAGAGACTTCCTGAACATGTCATAACTAATGTATACTAAAGCATTTTCCATCTGCTTTCCACCCACAGCTACAGCTATTTCTCACAGTATCTGCAGTGACAACAAAATATTTTTCTTGAGCAGGTTTTGGTTAAGTGGCATAAATTGAGGAAGAAAGGAAACAGCTAGACAACATGGACTGAAGGATAAGTGCAGGAGCTGGGAAAGGAGTTCTGTAATTTATTTATCTTAAAGGTATAACAACAACTCCTAATTCTGAGTGGTAATTTACTGATGGAAGATTGCTCATTAATTATTTTTTCTACTTAAAAAGATCCCTTGCATATCATGAGCAACTCAAGATGTTAAAGTGTGGAGATCATGCACATTGCTAAAGTAGTACAGAGCATCATAACAAGTGTGATGAGCCAGCTGAATTTGAAACAAAATGCGAACTGGCGAACCACTTAGCCTAATTCAATTGAATAATATGGATAGATTCTACCTGCTGCTTAGGCTTGTTTGATCCTCAATTTTATTTATTTATCTATTTCATTATCTATATGTGTCTATATATTTATTTTCAGTTGATTTGGTGTCGATTTTTGTTTGGGAGCTCAGGAAAGCAGCGACAACTGCCAGCTACAAACTGATTAGGTTTTGTGTGTTTCATTGGTTTGAAAAGTTCTTTGTTTCATTGCAGTAACCAAGATTTTTTAATCTCACTTATGTGTACATACACAGTGCTTTTTAAATTTCTCTTAAAAAATTTCTTAGAATTAGATGGGTGTATTGAAGCCTATACATAGGTTGATTTTTAAGTGCTTTGTATATCTTGGTTAACATTTTGCACATTTCATCAGAAGAATGAGTAGGTAACGTGTATTTGCTGTACTTTATCTTTGTGGAATTTCTAAATGCATTGAGTTCCAAGAGAAAACAATAAAACTGCAGTAAGGATAATTATTAGTCTATGGAGACAAAAAAATATCAGTTTCCAGGTTGATTCTTACTAGAAATGTGGAGTTAATCCTTTCCAGACTGAGATGTTTCTGGCCATCTGGTGACCATACCTTCCACTGGGGGCAAACTTACAGAAGACACATCTTTCTTTATGATGAACATAATGAATTTTTATGTCTTTCAGTGTCAAAGTCTTCCTCGAAGCTGTTCCATGCAACTGATAACATGAATCTTATCACTATTCTGTCTTCTAGTATGGTTACGTTAATTATTCTTCCATCCCTGGTAGTTCTCCATTTTCAAGTTTCTTGTGGACCTTTAATTTTGTGACTAAAGTAAAATAGCAGCCTTCTATCTGTAGAAAAGTGTAGGCAAAGAAGTACAGTGGGTTTTATTGGAAACGACGTTTAATGGTTCTGAGCTGTTGCATTGACTCAGTGACCCCACAAAGGTAGCAACAATCACTTGGATTGTGGAATGTTTCAGATCCTTTTTGATCCCTTGGCATCTAAAAAAATCCCCAAACAAAACTGTGCAACCACTACCACCAAAGGAAAACCAGCTATGAGTCTTGTTCTGAGAGAGCAAAGATACAAAATGTGTATAATATATTAGAGATATTAGCTAATTTTATAGCAGGAGGTTTGATTGCTGTAAGACAGGAAGATAAATCTTGGACCTTAGTCGTTGCATTACAGCTAGTTCACAGAGTGACTGTGGAATAGTGAGTTGCAGAAGTGCTAAAATCCAGTGGCATCAGACTCTTGTAGCTTTAAGGAACCATCTCTTAATCGGCCTCTCATCTTCTCATGTAGGAATCACACTTCCAAAATTTCCTATGTGTGCTAGATTTCCACATACTCAGTGAAATGGATGCTATTCCAATGTGCATAGCTGACCTTTGATTCTCTGAATTGAGATTCTAAGTGTAGGAATTATGAAAAATAGTGCATACTACCAGTACCTGCTTGTGGGAAGAGCTGAGAAATAAAGAAGTGAGGGTAATTCTTTGGCTCTCTAACTGTTACCAATTTATTTTAGCCATAGTCTGAAAAGATCTTGTATTAGTACATGTAGGCTTGCAGGTGATTGGGACTGTCTCCATAAGCAGGAAAATGTCAGGGGCTGACAACTGAAATTTTATGCCATCACTTGCAGAGGGATGGCTAGGGTAAATGTCCTGATGACATATATTATATAAGATGTAATTAGGTGGCAGATGGTGTCAAACTTCACTTGCAGTTGTAGTTGGCATAGTTTTTTGAGGAGGGAACAGTAAGGACACACTGGTATTTTAGCACTTTTATTTAGCCACTTCTATTCATAAGCCTCCAGATTTTGTACATTTACTCATGTTCTTTGTATGCAATTACATTTTTGGTTTTAATAAGCAAGTTCTCAGATGGCCAGTTAAGATGTCCTTGATGCTGAGGAAGGCAGATACTACTGCTGTATAAATTTAGACTACTTTTTAAATGGGTAAGTATACAGTAGCTATTGTATCTTGACAGGCCATCTATCACAATGGCAGGATTGACATTCCTACAACCACGAGTCCACTGTTTTATCACATTTAAAACTTTCTATGACTAAAAATATAGACAAGTGCTGTTCAGATGTGAAGACATTTCTCTTTATTTTGTTTATATTAGTGATTGTATTGATGGCTGACAAACAGCTTCCAGTATCAGGCAAAATCTGTCACTGATAGAACATTTTATTTCATTTTCATGCAAGGATTGTAGTACAGTCTTTGCATTTTTTTCAGTTAGAATAAAAAATACATTATTTTGGTATTTTCTGGTTTTTAAAATCTATAAAATTGCTGTACAAAGGTAATGTCTTTTTGGCCGCTAGTCACAATGAGAGTGCCTTTTGCTTGTAATTCTTCTACATTTCAATTTGCTTTTACTCATTTATTTCATCAATAACTCTCCTTGGATTCTATTGCTGATCTGTTGTGTCAGCTCTAAATAACTTGGCAAAGGGTCCTATACAAAGGTAAATAGACTTCTGCAACTTTCCCATGATGTGAAACTTGAGTTAGCCTCTAGCAACCAGTACATTTCACGATCATATACAGATTTACACCAGCCTGTGTTGGGTATGTCAAATAAAAGGGGTTTAGAGAGATGAACACTTTTTGAAAATATCTCCTTATAAACTCTCCAGCTACTTTAGACATAAGTTAGTCTGGTTAGTGAACTTCACTGGCTGACTGGTTTACATCTTACTTGTTAGTTTCCTTCATGTATTTCTTGTCCTGACAATATTGATGGTATGCTGCAAGGACAATGCTGGTTGGACTCCATCTCTATTGTTAGACAAGCTTTAAATATTATTAAATTAAGGAATTGAGTTCTTGGCCTTTATGACAGTTTTCCTCTTCTTGGTGCACAAAGCCAATTTATCTTGAAGCATAAAATAAACAACCAAGTACTAATGTTATGAAGTGTCCATTTCTGCTTGTTTCAGCTGTTACTAAATATAAAAATTGATATGCTGGAACACTTACTCCTGAGTCGTCGTCTTTCTCCAAGCCTTGCATAATACAGTAAATCAATAATGCACTTTCTTGCCTACAGGCACTGAACAGATCTGATCCTGTTTACTCTGTATCTAGTAATGAATTATCTATAATTCCTCTAAGACCTTACACTGTATAATTTATTCTATGCTTCACATTTTTCCCTTTCTTATCCCCTTATGCTTAGTTCATTTCTAGTTTTACAGTACCACATGCACCTGGAATATTTTCTGTTATGATACACAGCTTCTAACTTCACCTTGCAATTTCTTTTCAAAACACAATTTTTCTGTGATCTCATCTACTCCCACTTTCCTCTGTTGCTGCTTCTAATTTTCTAAAACAGTAGTGGGTGAACTAAAAAGCAGCATATCAATCCCATTGCAAGCAGCTAAATGAATATCTTCTGTCCTTGGTCTGAGATTTGTGAATTCTGTTGAGCAAATACTGATCTTTAGACAGTATAAACAATGCACTCCACTGTACCAGAGCCACTTGACTCATTCCTTCTGGAAAAGAACACGTGTACTGATAGTGAGTGATCCTGGATGATATTTGTCAAACATGTACATGGAGAAAGGACTTTCCCTGTGAAGGACAAACAAAAGCACCTGCTTTTGGATTTCATGTTTATGTACTGGGTATGAAAGTTACTGGTGGCTAATTTGGAGATGATAATGTGCATATTAAAAAAAAAAAATAAAAAATCGGGGGTTGTTTTACTTCTGCAGATCCAAAAGACTTGAATAGACTTTCAGAAATACACTGAGGTGGAACAGCACTGTGCATTTCAGTCATGGGGAAAGTATAGTGAAAAAGGACAGAGGTAATATGTGAACAAGCAGGAGTAGAATCATTTCCTACAGCCTTTTTTTGGATATGTTAGCACTTGGAAAGATATGTCATTCTTTCTTCAGGATTTCTTTTAAGAGGTAAGGTGGAGCTTTTACAGACTACTTCATTACCATCTTTATCCCTACTGTTGTTCATTACTACTAAAGCATACAGTCTCTGAGCATGTGGTCACTGCAGAAGCAAATAATGGAATGCTCAAATCCAGCTGCAGATGCTTTTCAAAACAAAGAAACTTTTCTCCAGGTATTTTGGACTCTCATTGCATCTTGTAGACTTTTATTAGTATTTTATAAAGTACAAATGAACACATTATGTGCAAGAGTTGATTTTTGAGGCTTTTGTGTCAATAGCTGCATGATTCCAAGTCACTCTTGAGATAGTGTATGGCACTGCTGCTACCAGAACACAAGAGATTTAGTTGGCATTTTATTTCTTCTACTTCATTACCACATCTGCAAATATTAGAAGTCTGTAGCTGTTTCTACATCCAGCTTTTCATCTGTTTCAGCTGTGATCTTTTGCTGCTTATTAATGAGGGTTTGGTAAGAGCAGCATGTACTCCTGAACAATAGCATTTTATTTTATAGATAAAATTTCCTAATTCTTCTACTTTCTTAACACTTCTATGCATTTAAGATCTGCTAAAAAATAACAAAAACAAACGAAGTCCAAGAAAACAAGCTAAAAGATAAACACCAAAATCCCCAAACAAACTAAAAAGGTAGGAATGTTTTTGATGACATTCCATTCCTTGTCTAAGTTCTGTCATAAGCCTGAACAGTGGAGCTGTCCTGTCTACATGTGTGCATCTTGGGCTCTCCCTGATTGCTTTGCTTTCTTCTTGTAGACAAAAGATGCTAGAGCAAAAAGTTTTCACTCAAACCTTCTTGGACACGTGAGTAACAAGAAGTGGCAGCAGAACAGAAGCAGGCACATGTGAACGCAACGTAGTGGTAGAAATGCCATCAAAACATTTACCTTTAGAAAGACCCTTTTTTATAGTTCCAGTTGTGGAATGCCATGCCCTTGCATGGCACATCCCCTTGAACCCACTGAGGATGGGATTGGTGATACACTGAAAGCATAAGAAAAGGTATTTGCAAACTTGTCTTATATTTTGTTGAATTTCTGAGGTTATTTGAACAACTTAAAGAAATTAAAAAAGCCCCACCACCACCAAAATCCTGTTTTAGAATTGAGAGTTAAGCTGGGAGCAAAGCACTCTGTCCAAGTAGTAAATTCTGAGATAAATTTGTCATTGCATATAGACATGAACTTTTTTTTCTTCTCCTTTGAAATTATCTGTCCTCATGAGCTTTCTTAGGGTGTTCACTTATGAAAGTGACTGCTAAAGAAGCAGGAAGCCCATGAATTGTAGTAGTGAAATAGGATCTTTCTGACAATTCCAACTGACCAGTACTCTTTTCCTCTTAAGTTTATCATGAAAAAAAATAACAACAAATGAATTTTGTTGCTTGGAAAATATTAAATATTTTAATTGCATTTACAGCTTGTTCTCTGATTAAATAAGGGAAGTGCTAGCAGTTCATGTCTATGTATCACTTGTAAGGTACTTAGAATTTCTGAGATGCGTGTTATGATGTTATGACTAAAACTTTGTAGGCTATAGATGCTAGCTGCTTTCTAAAACTATGATTGAGATCCTTGGCTGACTTCTGATGGGTCTTACCAAAATGGGGAAACTGTGGAACAGAACAGAGCATGGATCTGAAGTGAGCTCTTGCTACTTTCCCAGGTGAATGTGACTAGGCCATAGTGGGCATTGAGTTCAGATTCAGCTGGGCTGACTGCAGGTTATGGCTGCATGCTGCCTGCCCTGTGCCCCTGAAGTAGATTGTTCACCTCTAAATCTGTGTGTGGAACTGTTCTTGTGAGTGCTTCCTAATCTATTTCAGGCAAAATGAATCTGCTTAGCTGAGACTTTAGACTTGTAAGCTAACCTGGCTCATTCTGACTGAAGCGGATTAGTGATGCTTATGTGCGCAGGTGCGGCAGGAGATCTGGTTGGATGCAAGGATAAGCAGGTTGGGTGTGGGAGGCTGAGCCTGTGCCTCAGGAAGAGTGTATGCATGTATCTCTACACTCCTATTCTTTCCAGAAGTCCCTTTAAATAGCTTATTTTAATGTGTCAGGAAGTGTGCTTTGAAAGCAAAATAAATCTTGTGCAGAATAAGCATGCTGGGATGCTTGCTGAGTGCTTGTTTTCTATTAGCTGCTAGTCCTTACCTATTTTAAACTTAACATACGACTGCTTTGTTGCAATTTTATCTAATTCAATGATCTAGGGTTTCCCTATGATGTGGATTTTAGTCCTTGTATATCTCTAAGTATAAAAGGTCAACTAATATTTCAGTTTCCACTGGAACTGTATGCACACAACTACAAAGGAGAAAAAACAACTAAATGATTTTTCAAAAATATCTGTTAAAAAACTGTTGTCATACTTCTGAAACTGATTTTTTATATTTTGAAAAAGTCCTACTAGAAAGTCTGCTGAAGCTTTCTTCCACTTTTCTCTGTTGCATAACTAAGAGAATTTCTACGCAAGCTCATAAAAATCTCATGCTTTTTTGAGGTTGGTAATGTGATCTCTCTGCTAAGTCAACCATTTGTCACTGATGGCTGGTGCTGGCATCTGAGCTGCTTAGTGTTTCCATGCTAGGGTATAGATGATGGAGCACTCATAATCCAGTCTCTGTTCCTTCACTGGTGACAGAAAGACCGAGGCCAGCCTACTGTCCTGCTACCATGAGCTGAACATTTTCCAGATGTTAGGACTCATCAGAAGAAGTCTCTGGGATGTTTAGTGGCTTGTAAATTTATCACCTGGGACTGAATGGACTTGGGATCAGACTTATAAGTCACCTTCTGTCCACTTGTAACAAGTCCTTTAAAACAGGTCCAAATCTGTTAATTTCAGATTTTATTTTCTGGTGAGCCCTGGAGCTGGGAGTGGCAGATGTTGCTCTCTGTGATAGTTTCAACTCCAAGCCAGATGTGCAGCGGACTTTCTTTGCTCTTTCCCCCTACCCCTGAGACTCAAAAATCAAGGAATGCAAGACTGATTGGGCAGTCTGTGAAAAGTGGCTTTGGGCCAGAAGTTCCAAGAAGGACCACAATAAATTTAAGCAGATCAGTAATTTAAAATGGTCAGTTCTTCAACAAAGAAGTAAACACTGAGTGCAGGAGCTGCTGCTGAGAACAGCTGTGTTCCTGAAACAGTTGATACTTTCAATGTCAATGTAGTTGTTTAACATATTGAAAAAATATACCCGAAGTGCCTAGAAGAGCTCAGGGGTTTCAGGTCAATGTCCATCTATGATGATGAGGTATCTTGGAAACACACTTGATCTCACTAATGTCTGAGGAGGAAGTGCAGATCTGTAGACCTCATTGATGCCGTTACTCCATGTTGATTGCAATACCTTTGAGAATGGCGATGAGCTCTGTTGGAATGGATTTCAGTACATAAACTCTGCACTATTACAAGTAGAAAATACATTCTTGCTAGGCTTTGATAAAAATCTATGAGGAATTCACCAGGAAATGAAAGCATTTCTTCGAGCCTATTTTCTTTCCAGGATTCTTACTGAAGAAAGACAGAAAACTGGCGTGCTAGATATTTCCCAGGTGTTGAGATGATTGGAATGGAAATGTAAATACCTTAAAAAGTTCAGCTGTATTTTTTGTAATGTTTTATACTTCATAGCTAATCATTGTTTCAACTGAGCAAGTAGCTGACTCTTACATCTTGGTGACTGAAAAGTGACTTCTGAACTTTGGATTGAATGGTACCATTTGTTAATCATCCATGCATCTGAGAACATGGAAGCCCATGTGTAGATTTTAAGAAAAATTAAAATACACACTGACGTGAAGACTGTTAGGGACAACTTGAATTGCCTACTATTTTGAGTTGAGTTCTTACTCAACTTTGAGTACTTACTCAACTTGAAGTACTTTTGAGTACTCAGCTTGAAGAACTTTGGAGTACTTACATTGCCTGTACTATATTGTTTTCCTCAGTGGAGGACTAAATCTTTTGAAAATTAAGCTATTTAGTGAGAGAGCCTTACAGTTACTAAAAGCCTTTTTGGGCTGCGTCAGTGAGAATGTTACTGTAAGGTACATTTTGCAGGCTTCCAGCTATGTCATAGGACATAACCTAATCAGTCAGGTTTTCCAGTAAGAACAAATCTAAATGCCTTGTTTTTTTCAATGGTGCTATTGCTATCAACAACCAATGTATTATTCAAAAAGTCATCCAATTTGGCGTTCTATCAGTAGAAACAGTTGGAGTGGAATGCAACTGTTCGCAGCTGGATTGTTCCACACTCTTACATAGCAGTGATAAAACAACATTCTGAATTGGATAACGGCCTCAAATTTTGTATTAAATCAGTTATGTTATGAGTTTTGTTTTTTAACAGCTTTTCTTGGTTAGAAAATAAACAATCAACCCAACAGTGTGCTTTGTGTGTGTTCAGTGGATCCAGAGCTCTTTGTTGCCAACAGGATTTAACTTTTCCCTTGCCTGTTGTGTTGTGGGTTCTTGTAGCGCTTAGAAGACAAACCCTTTTATCTCACAGACTCTACCATCTCAGCTGCTTTGGATTTCCACCTATTACTAGCAATCTAGCAAATTTCTCCTTCTGAATATAGGTACTTCACTAGGACCTGGGCAGGTATCTACTTGCTTGCAAAGTATGCTGGTCTCCAATATCCACAAGGCAGCTATGTGGGATGGCAAATGACCTTTGTGAAACACAATACACCTGATGCAGCAGCCAGGGCAGGCACCAGGTATGGATGGGTCTGTGTTTGATCAGTACAGCTGATGCTGTTTTAGCACTGTCTGGGAAACATTGAGATGGCTCCTCACCTACAGGAGTCTTGAAAAATCAGGAACATAGATTAGCCTATAGTAAAGGTGGATCAAGGCAGTGATGTGGAGGGGCTGTTCCTCTCTGCAGATGCTGTTATGTGGTGGGCTCATTATTGGAAAGAAACTGTCTTAGCTCTGCATGCCTCTTTCCACATAGGCATGAGAAATGATGCCAGCTGTGGTGAACTCTTGGCTTGGTGAAACTCCTGACAGTTGTCAAGTTTAGATCCATAATGCTAGCAGTACACATGCCTTGCTTTTACTGAAGAGTACAGCTTCAAGTTTATGGGTAGATGTTTATTTTGCAGTGGTGAAAGATGTTCATTGGTCCCTAATCATTACCTGTCTCTGCTGGAAAGGTGTAAGATCTGCTGTCATTCAAACAGTTCATATCTGTCATTCTTAACCCAGTGCCAGCAACAGCATATACATTAGAGGAAACTGGTGAGATAAAATTGATTTGAGTGTTTTTTTTCTGGAATGGGTAAGGGGGGGACTGTTGATTTTGGTGAAGCTCCACTGAAAATATCCTGTGGCAGAGCAGTAACAGCATCTTTAATGACATTAATCACTGAAAAGAATCTATAACCTGTTTTTCATCCACTCAAATTATGATACCAATTTCTAATTTTAAGATTGTATGTGTCTGCATCATATCTCTTTCATTTGGTAGATCAGGTACATCGTTTATTTGTTAACTGTATACATGGTCAGTACTTTACTGCATTGAACACAGCTCTCTTTACTGCTTGTAGTCACATCACTTTTCCTACTAGGAAGCAGTTGTGGAGGAGAAACTGGGGATATTAAAGTTGATGGCTTGGCAGAATTGGAAAGAAAGTTTGAATGCCTGCCTGATATAAATATTGTAGGTCACCTTACATGCTTATCTACAACTGGTCATGCAAATACAAAAACTTGCTTTCCTGGTCCCAGAAATAGTTTTGAGCAAAGAAATCTATGTTTCTGTAGGTTGTTAGCAGATGCCCTGCTGCTGAATCATACTGCTTAATCAGTTACTGAAATAAGATTCTCAGAGAGCCATTTTAAGGGCATTAAATCAATAACAATAATTGCAACCATTTCCATTTCTCCAGTGGAGCCTGCTAAGAGTCTGTTTGGGCCAGGGCCAGATTCTTTTAGACAGGCTGGGATATCATCTTCCTTCAAACCTGGCACTTACTCATGCTGTTTGTCAGCAAGTGCCTTGTTCTGCAAGGTCAGATTTTAAATCTAGTGCCATAAAGCTTCTCTGTGACACAGAGAACATAACACTTAGGAACCAGTGTGTGCTAGGCAGTGTTCTGGAGATGTGAGGTTAATAAGAAGGCATTTACTGTTTTTTTCAATATCATGTAGAGACTGTAATTGGTACGGAATTTTAAATTCTCTTCCCCTTCCCCTTCCCCTTTCCCTTCTCCTTTCCCTTCCCTTCTCCTTTCTCTTCTCTTCTTGGAATGTGTTCTGCTGTGTTCTGGTAGTTTGTGAACTTGTTTTACTTATGTCTTTCTACTGATGAAGATCCTGAAAATGCAGATAAACCAGTGTATTAGCAGATATCAGAAAGTGTGGTAAATGCTGTCTTTATGTTTCTCTTTGTATTTTTTGCTTTTATTAAAAGCAGAGAAGTTCTGATCAAAGAATATTCCTTATCAGATGTTGATGCAAAGGCATTTAACATGTTCATTGACTAGCTCTGGAAGAAAGTAAATAATTTGGAGCTCATCTTTGGATGTATAGCATTCAGAATGCTTGGTGGATACTGCTGAAGTCTGATATAATGTTCACAGCTGAACATTTTATAAGATGTGAATTGGGACTGTGGACACATAGGCTTTCTTCATAAAATATATATTGCTCCTTGTTCTTTTAGAGCAACCTCACAGGAATAAGTTCTGAGGAATAAGGCTGAGCTGTAGTTTTTTCCACCAAAATGGTAAAATACACCAGTCTTTATATCTTGTGTTGCTTGCATCTTATCTACCCCAGTCTGACCCCAGGTACCTTTTCTTATCTCAGAAATTTGGGTTATAATTGGTGAATTAAATACAAATAAGAAATGCCTTTGTCTATCTTATGTTACAGCCTTTTGCTCCAATCTGCTTTAACAGTGTTGATAGAATTACTTTTTTTTTTTCTTTCTTTATTTTTTTTTTTCTTAGCATGTAGGACTACATGATAGCTGAATCAGAGAATGGGTCAGATTGGAACAAAACACACCAGGTCATCTGGCCGAACCTCCCTGCTCAAGCAGGGTCATCCCAGAGCACCTGGCACAGGATTGTGTCCAGAGGGCTCTTGAGTATCTCCAATGAAGGAGACCCCACAACCTCTCCGGGCCATCCATTCTGGTGCACGGTCACCTGCACAGTAAAAAAGCTCTTCCTCATGTTCAGGTAGAACTTCCTGTGCATCAGGTTCTGCCCACTGCCTCCTGTCCTACTGCTTGGCATCACTGAGCAGAGCCTGGCTCCATCCTCTTGGCACCCTCCCAGCAGATACTGACAGACTTTGATAAGGTCCCATCTCAGTCTTCTCTTCTTGAGGCTGAACAGGCTAAGGTCTCTCAGCCTCTCCTGCTTCAGTCTCTTCATATTCTTTGCTACTCTCCACTGGACCTGCTCTGGGAGCTCCATGTCTCTCTTGTCCTGAGGAGCCCAGAACTGGACACAGAACTCCAGAAGTGCCTCACCAGGGCTGAGCAGAGGGGCAGGATCACCTCCCTTCCCCTGCTGGCAGTGCTTTTCCTAATGCACCCAGGATACTGTTGGCCTTGTCCTTCAGACTTGTTTTAAAGAATAGGCAATTGAAACAAGAAATGAAAATAAAATTTTGGGCAGTAACCTGGAATAAGCATTGTCAGTTATGGATCTTGAGGTAAAATTTGTTGTTGATAACTTGGAAAGACTTGGGTCTTTCTCTCATCATCTTGCTTATAGTAATTCAAAATGTGTAAAGTTCAAAAGAAGGGAAGGCTATTTAGTATTAGTAGATAAATTCTTGATTTTTACCATAACCTTATAGTGATTTCTAGGAGGTTAGTCTGATGCAGAAGCCTGCAACTGAGCAGAATAGTGAGATTGGAGTTCTCATGGCATAACCTGCATTGCTTCTCCTTTAATCATTAGTCATTATTAAGACGCTCGAAAATTGTTCTGTGTATTGAAGCTTCTTGGGATTTGAGGGAGTTGATTATTCTTGCTTATTAGAAGTGGTATAAGAGCTGCTTGAAAAGGGATATTTACTTCAACTGTTTTTAATCACTCAGAGAAAAATGTTCTGTAATAGTAGTCACAGCTCTTGATTCTCACTTTTCTCCGCTTAAATTCTGCTGTCATCTTCTTTTTTAACCACTAGAATGCTTTTCAGTGTAAAGGGTATATGTATTCCCATTTGTTGGTGTGTTGTTGTTCCATATTAGAGGACTCTCTTCTCAAACAGCTCTGAGGTAGGGGACAATTTGGTACTTGGTGTTAATTTCCTGCCCTTCCTCTTGTTTACATATAACTACATTAATTTTAAATTTGACTAAATTTAGCTGCTATTTGTTCTCGAGGTCTGTTAGCCCGCTTCAGTTAAAGATGACCTTTTTTGGTCTATCTTTTCTGCCCTGTGTTCTAAATCACTTTTTTTTTTTTCTTTTGATGTCTCTGCTCTTCTGTGTGTCTGCTTGTTTGTGCTGCATTTCAGCAACATTTGAATTGTAGTTTTTGTCCAAGAAATCATGTTACCATTTTGCCAGAAGCTGACGCCAGCCATCTGGTAAAATTGCAGCTCACTATTAGCAAAACCTATAATTTCAGGAAATGTACCCAAAATTACTTTTATGATTAGTGGACAGGAAAGAAACTGAGACAGAGAAGTCAGTTGGGTACTTCGGAAATCATTTTGAGGTTTGCAGGCAAACGTCTTAATGGCAGTGGTCTTGCTGCCAAATGCTGTTTTGCTTTTGCCTTCAGAATAGTTTGCATTAATAATGAGCAGCTCTGCTTGGAAGTTATTCATGTATTGCTCTTAGGATGCAACTTTGCAAAGCAGCACCAGACGAGGTAACAGTCTGTGTGAATGGATATGTAAAGTGGTTCAGCATAACGTGCTGCTAAGGTTTTCCCACTGGGAATGCATCCCAGCCCCAGGGCCCATCAAAGTTATGGATGCTGAAGAAAAATTAATGTTTAGGCTGTTTTGGCCATGTAACACTAGCCTTTGTGCTAAGTCTAGTAGTTGTGAAATAAGTCTGTACTGAAAGTAGGCAGGGTTTTTAATCAGCAGTTTGGTTATAATTTGTCACTGTGGGAGCAGAGAGGAGGTGACAGCAGCTCTCATTTGTCTATATTCCCAGGGAGAGGCAGGCAGCTCACCATGCCCTGGTAGCTGCACTTGTGCTTCATGTTCTGCAGTTGTTGAATGTTAAACTAAGATGGAGCATATTTCTAATTTAAGAAGTAAAGTGATGAGGAATTTACTATCCTCCTAGAGAGCTATTACAGTGAGTAATTATCCTCATAGTTAATTCCATTTGTATTTTTCTCATTTCAGCATTTAGTGATTGGATCTTGCTTCACGTCTATAAGATAAAATCCTTGTTCACCTCTGCAGTTGGGAAGAATGGAATTGTTTCTGCATAGTAATCACACTGTCTGTTTACATAAAATAAATGTTACTGAATGATAGTCCTAGACTTCATGGTTGAGATTTCTGGTTGCATGTGTCGGTACCTATGGCTTAATGTGTGTTAACTCAGCAGTTTTTCCATAACACAGTAACAGTAACAGTAATGCTCCAGCACAGCTTAACCAAAGTTCTCTGCTGGAAAGCCGGATGGTCATCCTCATTGCTCCTCGGACTCTTCTCCTATGGATGAAAGGCCTTGAGCAGTATAAAACTATCCTAAGCTGTTTTTTGGTCTGGGCAGTTGGGGGGGTCCTTGTATGCAGTGTTGATGATGCTCTAAAACTGACCCCAAGGACTCCTCTTACAGGGAATATAGATGGTCTAGTCAGGACAGAAAGACATTTGAAAATAGAACAAAATGCATAGTAGTACTGTGGAGATGTCAGGGCCAGCTTTGGAAAGCCCCCACAACTTCCACAGACCCACAAACTTTGCTTACTTTTTGAAGAGAAGGTTGAATTCAAAACCAAAATTATCCAAACCTGTTAAGTTTTAAGGAATACTTAGACGCCTTTTGGACTGTAAGAGGATTTGTGATTCTTTTTTGTAGAGAAATTCTTTATTGCACATGTGTCTATCATGGAAGAGTTTGAATGATTCTGTTGGTGCACCTCTAGCCCTTGCCACGTAGGTATACAACAGCACCTTTGAATCTGGAAGGCATATAAGAAACTGCCTGCCTAGTTTTCTAAACTGAGAATTCTTCAGCCCACATGCTTCTCAAGTAATGTATCTAAAGATACTCTGTTTATGTTGTTTTAAGTATGATCTAATGTTTGCTTTTGGCAAGAAACTTCCTTGTTAGTATGCACAGAAAACGTAGTTTACATGAGGCTGAAATATTAACTTGCTGTTCTAGATTGAGCAAACAAGGGTACTTATTCTATATCTCTAGCAGTAGTACTGTAGGCTTCTTGGAGTAATCTAATTAATGGGGAAAACAATAAGCAGGTATTCATTAGTTATTCAAGATAAGAACTTTTCATTTGGAGAGGTAAAAATGTTAATATAAGAACCTATGTAATGGTACACTCATCAAAGTGGAAAGGTTAAGACAGTGCAATTGAAAATTGTGTGCTTAGCTTTTATACCTCAGAAGTCCTTTCAATGGAAAAATAATCACTGCTTGATATTGAGTGGCAGCATGCAGGATTATATGGAGGATTTGCCTATTTTGTTTTTAATAGATGCTGAAAAAATTAGCGCCCTTTAAATAACTCAAGGCTTTTTTTTTTTCTTCTCCTTTTCTGAGGAAAAGGGGAGAGAACTTTCATTAGTTCCACATGACAGTTAGCTTGTCAAATTTTATAGCTTAATCCTTCTTCTTTAAAGAGTTTTTTGTCAAAAGACAAACCAGCCATCTTCTGCATAGCAGTCATTATGAATATAAATACTAAAAATAACATAATTATTTATATGAACACAGTAAGATTAGTGATAATACAGATCTTCTCCTACTGTGGATTGTTGCCTCCCATGATATCTTCCATGGAATGTGAATTTATTCTACATTATATCCATTCACCGTTCTTGATGAAAACATAAGAATGCAAAATTAAAATTAAAGAGTAAATTTTGTACTTTTGCTGTTAATTTTTCCTTTCAGGGAACTAAGAAGTATGACCAGTGTTCCTGAAAAAGTGGCCTGAGTTCCCCACTTCTACAATAACACTTTACTGGTGTGTTAATAACTTGTCGGTTGAGATACAGTTTTGAGGAAAAGGACTTCTTCCTTTCAATTTTTAATTTTTTTTTTTTTTTTTTTTTTTGTGTGTGGTTTTTCAATGCAGTTTTCTTATTACTGTGTGATGGAGGCTTTCAACAATTTCCTCATGGGTCACTTTCACATTTTCCTCTTATCTCCACCCCATCCTTGCCACACCATTATACAGTAATTCTCATTTTCTCATGTGTCAAATCAAATTTCGAGGTAAAAGCAGAACTTCTAACTTCTATAAGACATTATTCTCTGATTATTTACTATGATACTCTTTTTGAAACAAGGAAAATGCAGGCGTTTTTGAAACACTTCAAATACATGAATTAAACTCATGAATTACTTACAAACAAATGTTTGTAGAAAGAAAAAAATCCCCTAGTTTCTCTCTTCCTCTTATATGGTGATTGCTTTAATTTGGACATCAAGTCTCTATTAATACATTTTATAGCATGACTCTTTGTGCTGGAGCAGTAAAAGCCCTTATGACTTCAATTCAGATTATCCCCTCTTTTAGCCAGAGCAGCCCTTGTTTTGAGAATGTACAAAGGGAAGAAAAGGCCTTTGGTTTAAAGCATTAAGATTTGATGCTCCTCTTGCTATTGCAAAGAGAGTCTGTGGAATCCGTATCAGCTATAATACATCCAGGTTCTGTGTTTGTGTGTGCCTGAATCTTGTAGGTGGTTGTATGATCACAAATACTTTATCATAATCTAAAGTATGTGGCTGCTAAAACTCTTGCTTATGAAAGGTCTATTCATCTCTCTTCTACCTCTGATATTTCTTTATCAAACCACTTAGCCTAAAGTTAATTCTTGTAGCACTTGCTCATTTTCTAAACTTCCTTCTGTAGTCTCATTCTCAGGTGGGTTTTGTGTGCTATTTCATATTGTATCCTGTGTTAAATACTTTATATATTTGTGCCAGAAGAGGGTAGGATTATGTGATAGGTCTTTCATTCCCAGAGTTAAAGCAGTTTTCTTTTTAATGGTTTCTGATAGCAAGGGACATGTCTCTGTCATGCTCTCACTACCCATATATTATCAGACATTGTCTCTCTTTTAAATAAACCCCTTTGTTTTCTGTGGGGAATGGATCAGAACAAAGCAAAGTGTCTGAGACTGTAAAGTAGCAGTGGACACTAAAGGGGATTGGGAAATAGAGGCCTGGGATTAGAGAGGGAGCCATGTTCAGAGGCAGTCCTAGGAGAAAAAGGTTAAGTTGGATGGTGAGATAGGGAGAGAAGGGGTAAAGTCTCTTGAAATAGGATTGTGGGCTTAAATAGAAGCAGGTGAACAGGAGGCAGAGACATCTTAGAGTAGACCATGTGTGGTGGGAAACCTGGAAGTGCCTTTGTTCAGAAACATTCAGGAGGAGAGGTCAGGACACCAGGACTCGGTGAAAAGCTTCAGCAGGTAGATGGAAAGTTGGGCCTGAATTTCAGTAGAGGGAGATAATTAAAACTGGCTGCAAAAGAAGAATAAATATAGCTGGACATAATTAAATTTAAACAGGAAATTTTAATTGTGGTATTTTTAAAATTTAATGACTACTGAATCTATTTTTTTGTTTGCTGTCAAATTTATGTTTGACATAAGTAAGTAATTAGAGGAGCACTTTCATTTAATGTTTGTTCTTTGACCACTTTGCGCTGAATAAACTACATTAATTGATCATTAAAGTATATTGAGATCATGAAAAAAGAGCAGGATAATTTCTAATACAACCAAAACACTGCATGTGCTGCTCTATTAAGTGTTGTCAGGGCTTTGCTGGGACGTTAATAGTAAAGGAGGAGCAGAGAATCTTTTTTGCTTCTATTTTGTTCTGGAGCTTGGTGCTGTAAATAATGGAGTTGACTGAGAGATTTGAGGTGTGTCTATGTTTGGAAGAAATAGTTTTTCATTCTTAGAAAAAGCCTGTGTTCTTGTAGAATGAATTACCTTGTTAATGATATATTTTATTTTAAAGAAAAGCTACTGAAAATTTTTAAATCTCTCTTTCAGTCTTGCTTTAATCAACATATGTGCTGATGAAATACAGAAGGTTTTTTATTTTCTTCATCTGTGCAATGTAGTCAACACAATTTTGTGACTCCATTAATATGATCATGTTTGCTGACCTTTATAGTGTAGCAAAAATATTCTGTAGCTTTCATTTAAAGCTCATAACTTTCCTTAAATTTGTGGCTTTATCTGGAGCCAGATAAAGGTCCTTCATTAGGTCCTTGCATGAGAATAATTGTCCACTACCATAACCTATAAAAGAAGGTGGTAGATTCTTTATTTGAGTTTTGTATTTCAGTTACTGCATGTTGGCTGCTTTGGTTTGTTACTTAGCTATTATTCAAAATCCTTCCCATATACAAACTGTGTAGCCAGTAATCAGACCAATATATTAAGTGTTTTCTTAAACATCATGTATGTGTCTTGCTTGTAGTGTTTTACAACGTTAGCTATCATGGCCGTAACTCAAATACATATTTCTCTTTGGTAAAACATGGTTCACATTCTCAGTGTTAACTCTGTTATTTATTTATACCTGCTTGATGCTGCATTTAAATCCCCTTTTCATGCATGTTTTTTCAAATGGGCTTAGCAGGCCTTAGATGGGCTTGCTTGTTAGGTGTACTTGCACTTTGTGTGGTAGTTTGGGTTTGGATCAAGTGCACCTTTTAAAGCCTAATTCCTGATTGTCCACACCTGCTCCCCAACAGAATGAGTTGAAGCTCAGAGGTGTCCCAGAACACCTTCTGGGTGAAACTAAAGCAGAAGGTGTGCTCTAACTGTGAGGGTCATTTTAGGCTTGGGGGGGATGGGTTTGGGCAGATCTGGAAATAAATCACTTTCTCTCCCCAGAGCTGGTATCTGTGTGTCAGCTTTGCATCTCTGCCCCGACAGCGCTGCACTGCTCACTTGTGAGCACCAATGCCCCAGTGCTGTTCTTGGGCACTGTGTGTGATAAGGGTCTTATCCTTTGTTTTTCAGAAGGTAGATTTGGATGCTGAAATCTTAGGAGATCCTTTGCTTGGTTGGGATGTCCCTATTTTGCTTTTTGTTTACCTCAATTCAGTATTGCACAGTTAAATAATGCAGTAAAAAGGTCAGATATGTTCCAGTGTTAAGATTTAGTCAAATGTCTACAGAAGATTTTGTGTTATTTCAATTGTTTTTGTCCACTAAATCTGTAATCTCAAGAGATTTGTTGTAGGAGCATCCACTGGCCATAAACCATGCTGTATCTGTAGCTATACTGTCTTTTCACTAAATGCTGTCATGATACATGATACAGGTCAGTCTAATATATTAATTTCCAAGTTAATTCTTTAAAACCTATTCACAATCTGTATTTTGTTAAAAAACAAACTCCACCACTCCCCATTTTCCACCTCTCTACAACTATCTCATTTCATTTTTTCTTTACAGTTTCGAGTGATAAAAATAGAAAAATTAAAACAAGCAGTACTGACAGAAATTTCATTTTCCCATAGTTAGGTGGGTTCATAGGTTAAAAATACTTAACGACTTTTTATCTCTATTAGCAGGAAAGAGGTATTTCAGCAATAAAGCAGGAAATGAAGTGGTCATCCTCACAGTACAGAGTACAACCTGTTGTGGCAGATAGCCCTGAGCAGTTTTCCTTTTAATTGTCTAGCATTGCTTGGCATTTCTTGCTTTGAGTAACTGTTATTCATACTTATTTTTATAATTTATCTTCTGTGAAAATGTAATGGATTAAGCTGAAGAATTTTGCTTAAACAGCATGCAGTCTTCAGTAGAGGTGTGGGATGCCTTCATCAGCTCTGTTGGATCACTCTGGAGACTTCAATTTTCCTCAGGGGTTTCTTGCATTTTGTTTTCCCATAAAAGTTAAGAAACTTACCTGGGAATTGCCAAGTTAGTTCATTGGCCAAGCTTAATGAGTTTTTCATGTTTATGCAAAGTTTTGCCAGTTGCATTACTATGTTTTGGTGTCTGTCTGAAAAAAAAATCTTTGTGGACCTAGGCAGGTAGGAAAAACAACAGCTTTCCTCAGTGTTTCTTCGGGTTTTTAGTTGATTTGAGTAATTTTTGGTCTCTGACTGTATAAGTGAAAGAGACACTGTAGTAGCTGAAAACACATTATTTCAGTTCTCTGGAAGTTGATTTCTAAATACACTTCTTCCTGCAAAATAATAATTCTTTCTTTTTCTTTATCTGCCTTATATATGGAAATTATTGTATCTTGTGTATTAGCTGACAGTAGTTAATTCTGAAAGTACTTACATGACAGAAGGCAGCTTTAATGTTTCAAATCTCTCAGATAATGTACATCCATCTGTTCTTTAGCAAATGCATCACCTCTCTGCATACTGATGATTTCTGATGTAGCACTGCTTGTAATTAAATTTTGATAATGCATTTTACAGGCTTCTTGAAAAAACAAGTTGAATTTATTCATGCAAATGCAGAGTAAAATGGAAACCACTAATGACTGAAGCTAATTTCATGAACTGATGGTCACTCAAAAATGTAGGAAAAATTCAAAATATATGCTAGTACTTATGTACATTTTTATTTGGCAAATTTCATTTAGGTATAATAACAGTAACAACAGAGATATTTTTGTCACTTAAACATTTACCATATTCTTGCATTTGATTACTTTAATGTTTCACAGCTGACCTTTTATGTTGGTTGCTTACAGATACAAATTGGAAGTATGTATTAAATTATTGAAACAAATGCAGCATTTGCAGTTTTATCAAGTACATACTAAACCAGTAATTGCATATATAATGCTGCTGATACTGAAAAAATGCAATTAAACTTTTAAGCTACACTCATGGCTACTTAGAGAAACATTTGTGGTTGAAATTGTAATTTCTAGATTGAGAAGATGTAAACTTCTTGTTCAGCTTTTTCAGCTTTTCTTATTTTCGTACTGATTTCTACTTTTTTTTTCCTACTGATTTTTACATGATTTAGTGCTTCAAATTTCAAGCTGAGAAAATAAGGTGTAATATTATTTCATTCATAATGCCAAAGCTTTGTAACAAGCCTGATATGTAAGTTGTATTACCATCAGATGATATATGCAACTAAATTTGACTTTTGATGAAATGTTATTAAATGTCACTCCCACATGCTGAGGTTTCTGAGCTTTGGGGGAAGATGTTAAATGAAAACATTTCTCTTAGAGCACACTCTTCATGGCATCTTTCTTAAGTGCTCCTTACTGTACACAGAAAAACAAACACATCTGCTTTTGCTACCACTTGAATATAACAACACAGACACTAGCTTCTGGTTTGGGTCACGTGCACCCAAGTGTCCTAAAGCTTTTTTTCCATGGAAAAATCAAGAGTCAGCACAGTGTCTGCTTCCTTCCATTGAATTTGTGGCACTTAATTGTCTTTTAGTGTTAGCTTCTCATTCACTGACTGGAACTTAATGGATGCTTTCTTTGAACACGTATTTCAGTGACTGATCTTATAAGGTTTTATTTGGAGGAATCATCACCTGGGTAGATACATGGAAATTTGAGAACCCAGTCTTTGGGATGTAAGTAGAGTTGCCCTGAGGCAGAAAGGTGCAGAAAAGTGCAGAATCCCAGCTATGAATCTCTTTCTCAGAGAAAGAGTGGAAAAACACCTATAAATGTGTTTTTGTGCCTTTTATGGTACAACACTGAAAATTACAGTAGAGCTATGGTTTCTAGTACTTTGTTCCCTACTAACCAATGAGGTAAATGTTTTTGCAAATGCCATGGAGCAAAGTTAGGGCTTATCTATTCCTTCTCCATCATACAAGACCTTAGGTTTTTTGTTTTTAAAAAAAACAAAAAACAAGAAAAAAAAACCTGTAAGAGATAGGTGACTTAAGAAAAAGGATGGAGTGGTGGGGAAGGTTCAAAGATTATCATCCTGTGCTGAAGTACTCATGGAAACATCCTTTACTGCTCCTACTCCAAGGAGACTCAGAAGTTATATTCCCATCCAGTATTTGTGGTGTTGTGCTTTCTGAATCTCTCTGTCACAGTGTGGCCTGCAGAGTTTGTGGGGTGGGCTGTGGGCTCCTGAGGACTCGTACACAATGACAAAGCTGATTTCTCTCTGCACACATTTTCATGTACTGCTTTCATAGCCTGTGAATCTGACTACTTGTTGAGATGTCTGATTTTATCTACTCAACACATTGCTTGATTCTAGGGGAACCAGTCTGGATGTGCCAGCCTCATATAGCTGGAAATCTGATACCAAATTTAATAATGAATTAGTCTGTGTTATAGCTCCATGTTCTTATTTATTGCTTGGAGGCGCATGGGTAGCTGAATGCATGAATAATTTTGAAATTGCATTATAATTTTTCAGTTTCTATTAAAATGAACCTAATTTTGGCCTTTTTTAACCTCTCAGAGACTCATTTAACGATTGTAGCTTCTTAGACTTTGGAGAACTTTACTAGTAACAGTCTTTTTTTTTTTTTTTTCAGGTGTGCAGTTCAGGTTTTTTCAGGTGTGTGGCCGTTTCTGGGCCACACAGGTTGCCTGGTGATGTCTGCTTTTGACCACTGGGCATCTCTCTGGCCAACTTAAGACTTGACAGTGATAAGGCTGTATTCTTTAATGGATGTTCTTTTTATTAATTTAAAAGGAAATTAGAATAACAAGAAATTAAGCTTTCAGTTATATCTGAAAATATGCTGCTCAATGCATAAGACCAAAAGCAGGTTGTTTTTTTGTGGGTTTTCTTAAAAAATAATATACAGTCTGTAATCCAATGAGAAGGAAAATAAATACCATTTGAAATTATCTGTGTGCAATTTTTTGCAAGTATCTTCTGTTAACATGAATGTTAATAGTTCTTGTGTATTCTCTACAAAGGCAACTAGTTCTTTGGAATTTTGCAGAATCTGGTGCTTAAAGAGACTATGATCAGACTGTTTGACAGGATAAGCAATTCTCTTGCTAGAAAGTTGTCTGCAGGTTTTTCTTGGTTTTTCTAGTTGTGTGTCAAGTAGAAATTATTCCTTGTTTCCCGGAAGTTTTTAGTTGTCATGAAATAGGTTTTTACTGCTTTATCTAATAAAAAAAATATAACTTTATTAATTTTCCACTTTTTCTTTATCTCCTTAGAATGTGAAAGCATTTGCATCTTCAGATAGCCTAGCCAAGGTCCAAGAAGTAGCAAGCTGGCTTTTGGAAATGAATCAGGAACTGCTCTCTGTGGGCAGCAAGAGGCGACGAACTGGTGGATCTCTTCGAGGTAATGCTTCCTCAAGCCAAGTAGATGAGGAGCAGATGAATCGGGTCGTAGAAGAGGAGGAGCAGCAGCAAAGACGACAACAAGAGGAGCAGCACATTGGGAGGAATGGGGAGATAGGAGGAGAAGAATCTGGATTTGATGACAGGCATGAGTCTCAGCAGGAGCAGTTAGAAGAAAATAATAATAGACTTATTACAGTGGATGAAGATTCCACTTGTAACCAAGAGGAAGATGACGATGAACATGCTGGTGATCAAGAGGAGGAGGTGGAAGAGGAGGAGGAAATGGACCAGGACAGTGATGATTTTGATCAGTCTGATGACAGCAGTAGAGAAGATGAACATGCTAACAGTAATAGTGTCACAAATTCCAATAGCCTCATGGACTTACCCATTCACCAGTCATCGCCATTCTACATGAAGACAAAGGTGAGAAGCTACATTTTTTTGTGCTCTTAATCTTCAATAACTTGGGATTTTGGAAAAAAAATGGCATATTTAGCATAAACTAAACTTTTACAATGAAGCAAAGATTTTATTCCCTAAAGAGCTTACAGTGAAGAATTTATGTAGTTCTCAAAAACTATGCTGTTTTAGATGTTAATAATATAAATATTTGCATGCATTTGACATGAACAAATACCCCTATATATTTTAAGGAATAGCATTCTGATGACTATGGTCAAAATACCAAGATGTTTCTTTTTAAATATTTTTACGAAAGACCCTCCCGGTGTTTTTTATGATATTTTCCTTCTCCAAGTGGGCTAGAAGGGAAGGTAAGCAATCTTACATATGTTGTGTTCTCAGACAAGATCTGCTTCATTTAGGTGCAAACATTGTAATGAAAAAGTAGGGTGGACTATTATAGAAACATGAAGTTCTTCCTTCTGGCCTGCTGAGTTCCTTGACAAAATAGAGGTTTAAAAAAGTGTGATAGCCAGTCATTCAGTTAGGAAGTCATTGCATAATGTCTTATGGTATCCTGCTTGTTAGGACCTTGAAACTGTGTGCTGCTTGTTGAAAACTTCAGATTTGCAATAAGAATCTGGAAATTAATCTTCATACTTTTATTTCTGTTTATATCACCTAACATTTTAGACTTAAAAGAAGTTATTGAGTTATTGGCTGCAGTGTACATTTGTAGTTCATTATATTCCAAGTTCTTTGGAAAGGAAGAATTCTATTAACTCTTAGGAGCAGTAAAATAATGAATGCAGTGATATTGACTAGTAAGAAAGAAGAGCAGGCCAGTGCTCTTCTGGAAGAATGCTCTTCCTAAGTCTATGAACTAATTTCTTTTTCTTCCTAATTAATTGTTAATAGAATACCTAGCCTCCTCTCACCTTTTTAAAAAAAAAATCAAAAAACTCATCAAACTTTTAAATTTTACTTCAAAAAAATACTTAAAACCTGATATAAAATAAAACAAACCACAAAAAAAGTCAGTTAATATAATTTAACAAGTTGAGTACATAAATGTATAGAGATGGATAATCAATATTGAAGATGCACCTGAACAAGTAAATAGGGTGAACATTTGCTTCTGGAATCTGCAATGACATTTTTGTTCATAACAACAGTACATACATTTCCATGTTGAAAGTCTCTCAGCCAACATCAGTGTTTTTGAAAAGTTGTAATGTGTTCACATGAGTCTTTTATATAATTTTATATTTACAATTCTACTCTTCAAGGTACTGAAGGATATGCTTTCTAACTCGGAGTGAAATGCTGTCGTATTTCATAGAACTGAATTGGATTTTCAACTGAAATTCTTGGTTTTATTTCAATGCATTGGTTTTCCTGGATTTAGTATGCTTTACTGAGTATCATATAACAACTTGCAGCCAGTATGGACAATATTTCATGTAGGAAATTCTTATACTCAAAACTGTGTTTTTAAATCTCTGAATTGGAAACTTGTTGAAGTGCTTTGTAAGTAACTGTACTCAAATTATGTAAAGACAGAGCAGAGCATAATTTTCAGTGGTGGCCATTTCTGAAGCTTTTTTTATTGACTTCAATAATGACTGTAGCTTTTTCTTCCTTTTCTTGAGGCATATTTGACATAAACTGAAACAAGCCAGCTTAGCCTTAAGGAAGATGTCTGAAAGATCTTTGTACAAGTGCAAAATTTATGTGTGGTCTCACAGTTGCTCTGTGTATTTGATGCCGGGCTGGCCATTTTTGTCTGTGCTCTGTCCCCAGGCTGTGCTTCTGCAAGAATTGTTGGGCAGCCAGGTAGCAAACCATATTTGGGAATTTTTTCATGGTGCAGCTCTGTTTTAAGAAGTTTTAACTGTGTACCTGAAGTATCAGTACAGGTTAGAAAGCTGCTTGCGCTGGCACTGCTCAGCACGATGGTTACACATTAGAGCCAGCAGCATGCAACATAAATGTTACCAATTCATTAATAAACCAGTATTTAACCAGAGGAACACATTCTGTGTTACAGAGTGTTGTGGAAATACCTCTGTGAGAGCATGAATGAATTACCAGTGTAAAAATAAGCATGACTAATTAATACGCTGTTCTTGAGAAGTAAAGGGAGTGTCATCAGCTATATTTACAAGCGATTTCTGCTTCTACCTGTTGGGGACAAAGTCATCCTAGGAGACTTGAACCCAGTGGACTTATTTTTAGCTTTTCAGACATGTTTCTCAGTGTTTGTAGCGATTGCAGTTCTCATAACTCTGTCTGAATTACCTTGCTGTGTGCTGCAACTCTGTGAAACTTGCTTTGTGCCACCATTATAAGGCAGTGATGGCTGAATGCCCTACCTCATGTTTGTGTGTCAGATGTAAACCTGGCTCCTCAGAAGCATTCCTGATGTAACACAGTTTGTTCTGCTTGTACGTATGGGCAGAACACTTTCACCACTACCAAACACCAGGAGGTAATAGTCTGAACAAAATAGCAACTGCTACCATTGCAGGTGTTGTGCAGCTCATCTTAGTTTTTTATCTCTGTTCTTTATCCTTCTACTTTTTCTTCCTTTCCTCATAAACTACTGAGTAGAGTTTTTCTCTAATCTGCCTTTTTTTTTTTTTTTTTGTTTGTTGACCTGCAGAATCCTGTGTGGCTAAGGAAGGAAATGTCATATTTCCCCTATAACACCACACAGTAAGCTGCTTGGGTTTCCTGCCTGTCACCTTAGTAGCAGCAAGCATGCTGTGTTCTACCTGATAAGCATCATCAGAGGCATAAACCCACTATATTTATATAAAAATAATTTTTACAGATACTCATGTTTTATATGTTTATATAGTATATATAAAAATATATAAAATATATAAAATATTTGCCTCATACTACTGCTCTGTGCAAATAACTGATATAATTGCTGCCATAATGTTGTGAAAATGTTATGAGTAAAGGGCATGGGCACTTGAAATGAGAAGGCCAGTGGTTCAAGAGAGATTTCATTGCATTCACCAACACCACACAGGAATCCAGAAGGATCCTTGTGTTATTTCATGATTTCCTGCATAAAATATTAGGCTGCTTTGTATTGACTTCTGTGCAAACTAAAGCTTATTTTTAGAAAAATTGCACTGTTTGAAAACAGGAAAATGTGCATCAAGGCAAATCTCTCTCAAGCCTAGTTTAATAGTTTGTTAGTTATCATCAGTGTTTAAACGTCTCCACTTTTACTCTGCCTTCTTCCTGTTGTCTGACTTTTTCTGACTATTACAATTTTGTTTTATGTTCATGTTGTATTGAAGAACTGTTTAAGAAATATGTTTTTTTCTCCCCATATGTTAAGCAATCAAGTTCTTCCCTGAAAGATCTCTTAAATGTAAATAATAAGGACAATGTGTCCGTTTGGCATGTTTTTCTATTTTTTGTTCTTGTTATGATACTTCTCTGAGCACTCTGGTGTTGGAACATTTGTCTTGAATCACAGATTTCTTTTTATCTTGATCAACAATCTGGATGAGGGGACTGAGTGCACCCTCAGTCAGTTTGCAGGTGACGTCAAGTTGGTTGGAAGTGTTGATCTGGAGGGTAGGAAGGCTCCACAGAGGGCTGGACAGTCTGGATTGATGATGGGTCAAGACCAATTGTATGAGGCTCAACAAGGCCAAATGCCAGATCCTGCTCTTGGCTCACATCAGCCACAGACACTGCTAAAGGCTTGGGCAGAGTTGCTGGAAAGCTGCCCAGCAGAAAAGGAGCTGGGGGTGCTGCTGGTGGCCAAGAAGGCCAATGGCATCCTGGCCTGTGTCAGCAATGGTGTGGCCAGCAGGAGCAGGATCATCCTCCTGTTCTTGGTACTGATGAGGCCACACCTCAAATCCTGTGTTCGGTTCTGGGCCCCTCATTACAGGAAGGACATTGAGGTGCTGGAGAGAGTCCAGAGAAGGGCAATGATATTAGTGAAGGGTCTGGAGTATGAGTCCTGTGAGGAGCAGCTGAGGGAGCTGGGGCTGTTTATCCCAGAGGAGGCTCAGGAGAGACCTTATCAGTCTCTACAAATACCTGAAAGGAGATTGTGGCAGGTGAGGGTTGGCCTCTTCTCCCAGGTAACAAGAGGAATTGGCCTAAAGTTTCTCTAAGGAAGATTTAGATTGGATATTAGGATACACTCCATCTGGGAAAGGGTTGTCAAACACTGGAATGGGGCTCCTCTGGGAGGTGGTTGAGTTACCATCCTTGGCGGTATTTAAAAGACACGTAGATGTAACACTTAGGGACGTGGTTTAGTGTTTGACTTGTGGTAGTGTTAGCTTAAAGGTTGGACTTGATGATCTTATGAGACCTTTTCCAACCTAAATGATATCAGAACTGCAATTTAAACTCAGTAGCAGCTGTGGCAAGGGCAGCTAAAATTTTTTATGCAATGTATTTACCTATTTATATATCAAATAACTCCATGCATTGGGATTTCATGTTTGACTGATTTGTATAATATGATGCAAGCCTTTTTCAGAGAGCTTTCTGTTCTGTAAAGTTGGCCTGTGTCCTCTTGTACCTACAGAACTGATGCTCAGTTGTATTAAAGTGGCTGGAGTTTTCTCACATGTCAGATCCTTTTTACTGTTTGTTAATTTTTACTCCAGTTGATCTGTCTTGTCAAATGTTGACATGTCTGTTTTAAGAATACTAAATAACACAAGAGGGCTAAGTAAATATATATATAGCGGTCTGACAAGAACATGTTCTTGATGCTGATTCTTCACTGATTGCATTGCATTTGTGGCATCCATTTCCAGTGATCTGGGATGACTTTATATTAGTTGAGTTTTGTTGGGTAACAATTAACCACAACATAAGCAAACAAATGCTCTTATATCCCCTATTTCATAGCAACTGCACTTAAATGCTCTTATCCCTCTACACGTGGGATTCTGTTGCAATGCAAGGACAAGAATGTATTACTGGCAGTTGCTGTCACTGTGAAATAGCTCATGTAAATTATCATTCTTGCTTACTTGAGAATTAAATTATTTGTCTACCTGTGCTCATACTCTAGAAATTGTAGTACTGGCAGCTATATCATGCCAGCAATATTTCATTCTTATCAAAATTGGTGTTTATGACAGAGGTGATACCAGCATGATTGTGTGGAAGAAAATGTCGTCAATGCTATAATCCTATTTTATGTCAACCAGTGCATTATTTTCTCTTGTACTAACACCTGGGTTTCACCACAGGGTTATCTAGGTTGTAGGCTGTTTGCTTTTCCAAGTTTTTTTCCAATAAATCATTAGGTTTATTTGGTATTTCTGAAATACTTGGACTGTTCTAATTCTTAAAAATATTTTGATCGTAATACATACAATCTTTAACTTGTTGTAGTTTTTTTGTCTTTGTTTCCATAACTGTTCCTGTACCTCCAAGTTTCATAGTTTTTAAATATTAATGACTTCAATATACTTAAATATTTTGGTTTTAATTGATATTTTTGGTTCCCATTAAAATTAGTTGTTTTTCTTGAACTGCTGCAAGCTTTTTATATTTAGAGAAGCATTGGCTTCTTGATTGTTTTAGAAATTGTTTCTAAACAGCTACAGTAATTTACAGGTTCATTCACCTCTGGTTTGGGTTTGACAGGGAATTGATTTTATGGGGAAAAAAGTCATGACCACTTGTATGCAAGTTCCTACAAATTTAACTTTGTTCAATTGCTTTTTACTTATCTAAAATTCAACATTACATAATACTTTTAATATTAAATATCTCTAATGTTGAAGCCACCTCAGTTAGGAAATAACCACTTAAAAAAAATTAAACATATAAATTTATGAAAAGCATTAGCTGCATTATTTCCAGCAAATATTGTCCTAGATTTATATGGTGTGGGCAAAATAGCTACTTGATACCAGACTAACAGGTGTGAAATGTATTATGTAAGGACCTGAACTTTAAAATCCAAGTGTGCGGATGGATCAGGAAGATCGTTAGCTGGTGTGTAGCCATTTTTGTTGCTTGGGGTTTCAGAAAACACTTTTGTCTGCTCTGGATTTCTGAAACACTTTTGTCTGGAGGGATTTCTGAAGAAGTGTCTGAGCCCATTTATGTGAGATGCTTTATCCTTCTGGACAACAGGCACGGTTAAACAAGAATCTTAACAACAACCCCCACTTACTAAAACATTTATTTCCTTGTCCTCTATTGAGGCTGTAATAAAACTTAGCAAATTAAGCTATATGAATGTGAAATGTTACTTCTGTGTTAACTATTTGGATTGTGATGGTGACTTCTTATAAGGGGTCAGGCATGCAGACCCCTCCAATAACTTCACTAACTAGTCTCCACTTCAGATGCAGGTTTATTTGTTGCAAAATTGTGGGTTGTGATTGTTTTGTTGGTTAGCAGAGCTTCCTAGGAAACAGAAAATTAATTAGCTAAAATGAAGATGAAAAATTATTGTATAGTTGCATCCACAACCACAAAAAACACTTTGATACCCTTTCAGAAGTTGTCATATTTTAGCATTTGCTTCATTGCTAAAGGTAATAAGATTTTGTCTTTTTAATGGATGCATTTAATATATAACACATATTACAAACAACAGTGGTAAAAGCTGAGAAGCAGTTTAATTTTCATGTAAAACCAATGTACTTTGCAGCATCCTCTACCATACTTTATACCATACTATCCATTTGGCTGTAAGTCACAAGAGAGAGCGTGTGTAAGCAATGGAGCTGTTCAGGAATGCCTCTTCTTGATTGTTTAGTGACATGGGAGAGTGGAGGGAGGGAAGATACAACAGATAAACTGGATTGACTTGGGTGGAGCTGGAAGAGGATGTACCACAGAAAAGCCTGTTCACTGGAGCTTAAATACCCATCTCTTCAGTGCTGAAACAAATCTAAAGCCCTGCTCACATATAGAGCTTTCAGCTCTTCAATAAAAGGAGTTTTTTTTTGCTGCAAGATATCTGGTCTGAGCTTGTATGTAGAGGCACAGAGATAAGAAGGATGTATTTTTTCAGGGGGTTTTGGCTTTGTGTGGAAGTACAGCATTAACTTTTTAAACTTGGGAAACCTAAGATTGTACTCTGCACTTTGTGCAAATGTGAAATGAAAAGTACTGTGTGAAAGTCTGCAGTAATTGTCAGAATCCTTGACAGACTAAAAGCAAGATGTGGGAATAGGAGTGAATCAAAGATGATTACAGAAATGCTGATTCCTGGGAGCAGATTTTTGTGTGTGTGTGTGCAGACCGTACATGGAATTAGGCAAAAGTTGCAGATGGAGGGTGGTTTGTGTGTGTTAATAATTTTTCTCCTTCTCTGAGCAGCAGAGGGGGCTGCTATGGCTTTGCTGCAGCCCCATGCAGACTTGTGCGGTGTTCCTTTGCAAAGGTTTTCCTTGCTCCTGCAGCTAAAAGCCTGAAGCGTGTTTTTTAAGTGTAGGGAATAAATGTAACTGGAACAGAAGGACTCAGTGCTTTTTATTTGTCAAGAAATATGTTTTCAGTATAGGAAATGATGTAGGAATATTTCCTTTAAAAGAACAAGTATTTAACTTATTTTCAGATGTCTTGTGTGATGCAAATGCAATGTATAGTTCTATGCTCTGAGCACATAGGAGAAAGAGAAAAAATTTCATACTACAAAAAGAAATTAATTTTTTACCTATTTTTTTTTTTTGCAAGGATCACATGCAAGGTATGTAGATTCTTCATGCCTTCCAGTTAATGCTTTCAAGGGTTTTAAACTTAGTAATAACTTGCCTAAAGCTGTGTCAGAAAGGCTACGCATAAAAATCGCACTGATTGTTAAAAAAAGGCAACAAAAGAGCATTGACAGAGTTTTTTTTTTTTCCTCTTGCTTCTTCCTATGATTCTGTTTTTTAATTGAGGGGGACCTTGTCAAGTCATACAAATGCTTTAAGGGCAGATATTCAGATATTGGGGCCAGAATCTTCAGTGGTGCCCAGTGACAGGATAAGGGGCAATGAACACAAACAAAAACATAGGAAGAATGAGGAAAAGCTTTCCTTTGAGGGTGACACACTGGAACAGGCTGCCCAGGGAGCCTGTGGAGTGTCCTCTATGGAAATACTCAAAACTTGCGCGGACGCGATCCTGTGCAATCTCTGTTCCAGGTGAACCTGCTTTAGCAGAGAATTGGACTGGATGATCTGCAGAGGTCCCTTCCAATGATTCTGTGATTCATAACTGCCAGTCAGAATTACTTCTGCATTACCATGACAGTTTAGTTCTTTTCAAGGAAGTTTTGTTGTTTTAGAATAAATTTTCTTTTTACTTTTTTGATATGGAGCCTTGTTTTTTGTATTGGGCGGTAATAACTTTAGAAATATTCATACTTGGAGATTAATATAAATCAACACTTCTAACCTTTGGTTTCTTTCTCATTTATATACCCACAGTTTAGTGCTAATCATTCCAAGCATGCAGGATCATTTGAAAAGGTTACACAACTGTCATTAGATGTAGTTTGTTAAATATTAAAGTATCCATGGAAGGAATGCAGATTGTTTGTATCCCTTTAGATAGCAAGTTACTTCTCCAGCTTTACTAACCTGCAGCATGCTTTTCTGCAAATACCAGTATTTTGTTTGAAAAGTACTTTTTACTTCCTGTGATTTTAGTTGGCTGTGTTAATTAATGATTTCATTTGCTGCTCAAGGCTTGTAGGGGCTTAGCTGTACTTTCGCATTTTATAAGTTGAATTTTCCTACACCTTCACATGTACATAAAACTAATGTGTTACATAACTGCTGCTCTGCTAAGTTTTCCTACCCTGTAAGTGGACCTTGAAATTTACTAATAGGTATGTGGGCTCTGTAGTAATGTGATTATTACTAATAGAGTTTGTGGCTTATCTAAGAACTTTGCTATCTAGTTCAGCTTTCTCATGCAAAGTTCTTGAAATACTTAGTAATTAAATTTGACTGTTATGTTAACATGTCACAGTCAAGTTAAAGGAATTTATAATAAATTCTAGGGTTTTTTCCTTTATGTAGGATGTCTTACCACTTTGCAGTATGATTTTTACAAATATTACAACAATTAAAGATAAATAATTCTGTATAGAGAGTAAAATCAAGAATATTAGTGCCTGGGAAGGAAGAAAAGTAGTTTAACAGAAAACATTGATTCTCACAGTTTGGATCATAGTTTGCACTACAAAATTCTATTTTACAAGTAGATTTTAATTGATTTTCTCTTCTCCCTTCACTGCAGAAAGTTGTGCTTTTTTTGCTTTTTTTTTTTTTTAAATGTGGAAAGAGGTAGTGCTGATTTAGTTTCTCATTACAGCAATTGCTTACTAGACTGAAATCCTAGCTGAGTCAGACACAAGCAATTTTCTACTTCTATGCCAATAATTGAGGTCAGTCTCTAAACTCCAGGCAAGGGATTTGCCTTAACTAGCCATACTGGAAAATAAATGTACAGAACTTTGGATTGTGCCAGTTTTCTCTGTAGAGGCATCTGTCAATATACAATTGCCCTTTCTTTGCAGTGAAGCCTCCATCAGAGCATATACCTTCCAGCTCCTGGGGACTCTTACCAGACATGTCCAGTATGTTCTCCTGAGGATATGTGTAATTCTTGTGTAGCCATGTTGGTTGGTTGTTCAGTTTCCTGAAGTAGGAAACCAGCCACCTTGGGCAAGGTGGGTGACCAATTATATGGCAACAATATTATGAAGTAGAAATCATGCAAATGTGCTTCAGAATCCTTTCAGTATGCTCACTGTTAAGATATGTGACTTGTCTAACAAACACATTTGGGAGCTCTGCCCCACTTAAATATGCCATTTGTTCCTTTTGTAGTTCCTGACTATGTGGCACATGCTATTGCCTGATGTGATCATTAGCCCAAGTATTTCCAGTCTGTAGTGCTACAGCTGTATTTTCTTGAGCATTTATCAGTGGGTGATGTTGCCCTGTCTGTTTTAAGCTACTTCTCCTTTTGAAGCTTAACTGAAGTTGGTATTACTAGTTATAAAACTTGATGCAAATGATGAATCAAAGTGTGGAGAAAGTAAAACTTTTGCTGGTGAGTTAGTTTTTGGTTTTGTTCATACATCCTTTCCCAAATGGTTGATAAATATTCCTTTAGCTATGATTTTGAAGTGTATGTTTAAAAAATGCAAGTTATGATTAGTAAACTTCTTCCATTAGGATTTGCTGATGTTTATATTTACAAAATCATGGGATCTGAAATTAGTTTAGGGAGCTGGAGGACTAGAAATTATCTGAAGACCAAAAGTAAGTTTAACACCTGCTGCAGCACTAACATTTTTTCCTGATATGTTTCTCACTCAGAGCTGCTTTGCAGATCACAGTATATCCTTTATTTCTGGGGGAGACTTTTAATTATCTGCAGAACATGTGGCTATGCAGCAAACTGTGCCCAGTGGAGGAATTTGCATACCTTTATAAATTCTTGAGTAGAAGGAGAGAAACTAGACAATGTCAATCTCTCTTCTAGTTTAATGATTTCTGAACAGGCAGAATGCTTAAAAACAAAATTTCCAAGCTGTCTCAGCAAATGTTTGAACAGACAGCATCTAATGTCCATCCACAAAGGATGATTTTTGACACATGAACTGTTCTTCTTTGCTAGTGCACGGTGTCTGATCAGTGCATGCAGTTATGCTTGTGTAGTAATGACATACTCTGCATTTTGTGTAGACTTACTGATGAGCTGTTATATTTTGTTTATGTGAATGTTCTACAGTTTGGTTTATTGGTTACGTTTCCATTATAAAAATCCCTGTAAAACCTGGAACAGGTGTTTCTATAAATTGTTCTTTTTGCCACAAGCATCTTCTCCCTTTTTTCCATGGTGTGGTTAATGAAGATGGTGTCTAAACTTCATGCAAAATTTGTGAGACTTCTGCCCATTTTCTCCTTGCCAAACAAGTTCAGGAATTCACCAAATTATTATAAAATATGTTTTATGTTAAAAAAAACTTTATGTGCCTTCACTCTGTTTGGTACAACTTTTGACGTAATATTAGATATAGTTAAGTGGTAATGAGATTTTAAAGGAGAAAATAATGAATTCTTGTGGATAGATACATATCTTGATACTAATCAGTGAAATACAAGTGGAAAGCATTGCTGTTTGGCATCTTTTCTTCTGTCTTATTTCTCCTTTTTATTCTTCGTGATAATTTCAAATTTTGTTTCTTTAGTTTGTAACAAGAATTGGGAAGAAGGAGAGGATCTGAGAAGAACACAATTAATAAAGAAGTACAGAGATTTCTATCCCAAATCAAGGTGGTCCAAACTAACTCTTTCTTTGTAAAACCTCGCTTTTTTTAAATCTTTGTTCCTACTAAAAGGTGATATTTTCTACTGACTTTACTGCCTGACCATATATTGCATAATATGAAAGGAGTGAATTGTGAATTTTAGTAACATTCAGTGTCATTCTGTCTTGGAAGATACTGGTGTACTTTTCTGCTGTGTCATGACATATTACTCAGTTAATGCTTATAAAATTTTAATATGTTTTTTCAATCGCTGGCCTCTCTGTGAAGTGGAGAATGTACATATCGCCACCACAGATTGCCAGCAGGGATAAATTCCACCTTATTCATCATCAGAAGCCATCACTGCTTTCAAGTAAAGTATTAGCAACATTTCCTGTAAGTGCAAATCTCATTCTTACCAAGTCAATGTTTCAAAGGGGACAGGAGACACTTTGTTCTTCTCATTTAAATCATGGAGTGTCCCTTAAGGATGGCAGCTACTATGGTCATTATTGGCCCAAATAGATTGAGTTAATTTTTAATTTTTAAATTAATTAATTAATTTTAATTATTTTTTTTTAAATTAAAAGACAACAGATAATAAACATTCTTTTAACCAATGTCATGTTTCCTTCAGTTGTGATACCTTGGTATCTAAACATGCAGAAAATAATTGATTTAATTAAAATGGATGTGTAAAAACAGAATAAAGTAGAAGTGACACAGCTAAATGGAAGAAATCGAACCGAAAATTATTCCATATGCATCAGTTGTTCTTGCCAAATGTAATAATGTTGTCCTTCAACATTTAAACTGGGCTTAATCCAAAGCAAGGACACTTTCTGTTGGTACTCAGGCCCCTACCCTTCTACACAATTTTTTGCTGTGGTGTAAACCGCTAATATTCTGTGCCCCAGAGCAAGTGTGCTGCACACTGTGTGTGCAGGTATTCCCGTGGATTTGTTTTGGAGGACAGGCTGTTGACAGACTCTTCCCACACTGTGCCAGTCAGACCTTGGTGCTGGTGTGCTGCATGTCTTTCTTGGCAGGGTTTAGTATCAGAATGCCAGTGAGCTCAAAGCTGGATTTGGTCAACCATACCAATCAAGAATGCCAGCCCTTCCACATACTACCTGCTTTTTTCTGTGCTCTAAGCATTCTTTACTTCACATATCTTGAGCTTTATAAATAGCTTCACACCCCTTTGCAGTATGCTGTTACCAGCTGAAAAGGATTATGTAGCTTAATTTGCTGCTATCAAATGAATGCCATTGTAACAATCAGTTGTTGCATTTGTTAGATTTATGTGTATTTTACAGTACTGGTAAGAAAAAGAGTCTCGAATCAAAAGAGTCCTTGAAAACCATTTTGTTTCAAACATACAAACAATAATACTTTGCACTGTTCAGCCTTTTATTTTGGCAGTTGTCAATGTAGCTAATCTGTGGGGTGTTGTCAGGATTTTTTTTAATGCTAAATAAACAGAGTAGGGCCAGAATTCTGCTACAGAAGAGAAAAGAATGTTTACGTGTGTAAGGTGGCAAAAATACTTTTAATGCCTTTTTGATATTTTGGGGATTTTTCTTGTTCCTGTTTAATATGTAGAAAGAAAGGTCTAAGTCCAAACCTCATTTTTTGTCCGTGCTTTTTGTACATTATTCAGAAACTGATAAACGTGTTTTAAGTATTTTGGTACTGCTTTGTGCATTTTTGTGGGTGTAGGTATGTAAGTAGAGAATTTCTCATTTAAAGTGTTGCATTTGACATGGAAGGATGATATAGTGATAAGAAAAGCTGAGTTTTGCAATAGGGAAAATAATTTTTCAATTTCTTATCTTCCCTTTTCATAAAAGCAACCTCCTTACTAAAAAAACACCTGCTTTCCCTTTCCCCAGCTTATCCTCATCTGGGAATTTGACTTGCATTTTAATCCAGTGTTAAATATTGCATGACTTCTCTACCTGTTGCAGTTCTTAATACTTGTCTCAGCTTTATTTAAAGGTGCAGAACCAGCATAAATAAGTGGTCAGCAAATAAATTCCTGCAGAGCAGCTGTAGAAATTCTTTTTAACAGCTGTTGCAACACTGACTAGACTAAAGAGTTAAACTTGCTTATCCAACAAGTCATTTTATAGCCAATGAGAACTGGGCAGACATTTCTGGAATATTTATAAAATACAAGATGATGCAGCTGGATTTCTGTTGCATACCTGGAATGTTTTCTGAAATATTTACTGGAGAAATGAAGACACATGCTTTAAAGATAATTTGAAATAAAGTGACAATGACAACAAGACACCATAATATGGTAAATACAGTGACAAAGTTAGGGGACTTTTAGAGTAAGGCCAGAAAATAGAGGCCTCCAGTTTCAAATGGTAATGTAAGGTAGGCATTATTTTTTTTTTTTAGATGCTCATGGTCAAGTATTTTTTTAATGTTATGATATTAGTATTGGTACTATATAATCTTGTCAATATGTATTTTACTAGACAGTCTATGTTGTTTTCATAAACACTTCATGAGACCTTATAAAAAATCTCCTTGTGTGGATGCAAATGTGCTCTGTGGTGATAGTACTGTCGTGATTGAGGGCACATCCCCTGCCTATAGCTGCATGTACCTGCATGTTCCCCCTGCCCCAACTTTCTTTTGAGATAGAATCCTGCACTTGTTGAGATGCCTGGGAAGCTGTCATCTGTTTGGGACCAGTATCACATGCTAAGGGATCCACAGACATAGAGAGGTGATCTAATAGCTCATTCTTGCCCAAAGGTGAGGTCTTGACTGTTCTCTTCTAAACACTGTCTCTTCATGCATCTGGCTGCTTTGTGAGCTGCTTACAATTGCTAATCTAGTGGAAAAATGACTTAACAACTGCAAAAGTTGAGAATTTTCAGCTTTCCTACTTACTGGAGTTATTTCAGAGCTCACAAGCCTAACAAATTTTACTGCCAGTTTATTGAAGAGTGGGGAAAAACTGGCCAAAGATAGAAGGGGGGAAGTGCTAATCTTCTCCTTTTTGCTTCTAGAGTCTCCATTGGACATTTTTGTTTCCTTTCAGCTATAAAGAAGATCAGCTGTGGGATTGAACAGATCTAGTAAAGATCTTATTTTGTTACAGAGTGACATTCAAACTCACTTGAACTGGTGGTTGCAATTAGAAACTGAGAGTAGTGAATCCTTGCTATTGGTTAGTCTGACTCACTGCTGGGCTTCCCATACACAAGTATTTAAATTCAGTAGGTCAAATTTGAGTCTCATTTTATTTCTCTGTGCACTCAGACTTAAATGCCAGGGTGCTTAAACAGTTGTGAGCATGCACATAGGCATGAAAAGTATGTAGTAGATATGTTTATCTGATGATCTCCTCTTTGCTGATATACTTGATATTTCATCTTCACTGGCTTCTACTAGTGGACCTCGGGGAATGCTGTCTTGTGTAGTGTGAAGTCTTTTGCCAGGCAGCAGCTTTACCTTTATCATCCTTGTCTATATTTTTTTGAAACTTTATCTTTTTTTCAATATAGGAGTGTTATACAAGCTGTACCACCTTCTACCAACAGTTATAAAAGGCGTAGCTCCTTCTTGCTCTTTCATAGCAAAAATTGTAAGGTAGCTCTTTTTGTATTAGGCACAGTAGTTTATAATGACCATGCCTTGATATGATTTCAGAGCCATAATTATAACCAGGAATTATCATTTGAGTTAATCCAAGTTAAGAAAATCTGGATTCTTCTTCACTGTGTTCTTAAGCTTTGTTGCCAAAGAAAACAAGACTTGTGCAGTTGAGACTTTTATGTGTCATTGTCTCTCATCCTTTCCAGAGTTTATGCATCTCTTGGCTAATTTTCACATGATTTGGCAAAAAGAGAGATTAAGATTATACAAGTTTGCAAGATAAATAGAGGGTAGGTATGTAGGAAAGGGGAGAGACTGCTGAGGAGGAAGTCTACAAGGTGACCATCACCTGTCTAGGCATCTTTGAATCCTTGTGGAATTGGGTTTTGCTGTGATCATGTATACAGGTTCGGTCAACATTTATTCCTTCCTTTACACCATAGAAGCCTTTTATCAGTCAACACTCATAGTAATATGAAAGCCTGAAATAAAGGGCCGTGCTATGGCTGGGCTGTTCAGAAAGATGCTTCCATGTAGGTCCCCTGACACTCTGGGACCATAAGGCCCTGGAGAAGATACAGTATAATTCAAGTGCAATTTGAATTTGTACGGTAATCTAACCTGGAGCCAGACTTTGTTCTTTCTGTTGCTTGTATTACAGCAGGTCTATGCTTGAGGTTTTTTTATGGACTACAGAGAAAGCCATCGGTTTGCGTGTTTTATTAATTGTTTTGCCCCTTTTTCATACTATTCAAGTGCACACTTTTTAGGACATTTTGATCTGATAAGATCAAAATTGTCCTCCCCATTGATCTCCTTCATAGCCTCTTCAGAAGTCTTCATTATGTTTTCTTGTATGTGCAGATTTTTGTATTGGGTAAACTTGGACACAGCAGGGTCATTTTAGAGCAATAGGATTTTTTTCTATCCAGCACCAGTAATACAGTTAGTTAATTACAGTTAGTTAATACAGTTAGTTAATAGTTAATGCAGTTAACTTCTGTTCAGCAGTGCCTTTTATCTATACAATTTATTTGTTAACCTGTACAAAGCAGGCTAACATGCAATCTGTCATTTGAAAACTACTTGTATACTGGTGTTAGAAATCCCTCACATAAATAAACTTGGGACCAGAGTCGCTGGATAAGTTGTTAATAGTATCACATAGGCTTTGTTGACAAAGCGGCTCTTGGTCTTTCTAGACCTGGGCAGGGACCAGCATGAGTATCAAATAATAAGGCTTATGTGTAATGTAAATTATAGTGCATTCTTTATTCTACAGCTATGCAGAGTTTACTGCAGATATTTTTAGGAAATAAATTATCAAATATATTCTAAAGTTTATTATGTTACTATGATTAATTCGAGATGACTTTTGTTATGTTGCAGTTCTCTGCTTTATCCATTTGAGGGCAGCTGTTCACCGATTTTAAGAGCTGTGGAGAACCTGTCTGGGGTTCTGCTATCTGCATTTTGGTTTCTATCCTTGCAAATACTTCATTTAGGTCTCTCTAGGTCTTGTACTGTTCCATCACCATATTGAAATGTAGTGATTTTGTTTGTCCTTTTTTTCCAGTAATGTTAATATGCAAAACAACTCTAGAAGAAAACTCTGGGAAGTTTGTATGAACTGGTTTTTGGCATTGGGATAATTTCATAGATCCATGTCTTAAAATTATGGCCTTCCTGAGTTCAGTATACTGAATGAGCTAGTTAATTTTGTAATGTTTGCTTCCTGGTAAACAGCTCCTGAAAAGCTGACTTTGAATTACTCTGACTGGAAGGTATAAAGATTATTGCTGCTTTGTACATGCTTTCATTTTACAAGCATCTGTTCACAGGACTGGCCAAAAAGAAACAGGAGTCTTCTGGATTCTTATGTTTACAGCTGAAAGTCCATGACAGCCTTAACTTGAGTTTAAAAATACTAGTTTTTTAAGCACTTTTATGTGATTTCATTTCAAATGTGATCTTGTGATTAAAAGGACAGGCAGGCACTTAAAAAGAGCACCATTGGTAAACAGCCCAACTATATTTAGAAACAGAATGTTAGAAAAATGTATTACAAAGCATTAAAGCTCAAATTTTCATAATTTCACATTTGTCAGGTTTATACAAGTTCTCATCCCATATAATGCAAAAGTATACACTTTTAAAGATAGGAGCAACAGAGTGGCTGTTTAAGCTTTACATTTGAAGCTTAAATTAGAATTATATTTATAATATATATGTAATATACAAATACAAAAATAAGTGATATCGACTACATGCAATATATTTCTGTCACTTCTGAGATAGTCTTCACTGTTTTTGTCTTCTCTCTTACTGCTTAAATTAGGCTATGTTTTATTTTCTGGCTAAGGACTTTCACTTACTAAAAGTTTAAAACTATCCAGCATTAGCCTGGGATCTTTAAACATTACTGTAAGACAATGATACTTATAGTCAGCAATGTGTAGCAAATGCAAGACTAAAAGCCTAGGGTGATGGCAAGTGGAAGTAAAACTGGGACAAGATCTCATCTGCTAATGCAAGTTTTTGTTGTTTTTTTTTTCTTGGAGACAGTGATAAAAAAGCAGAGGAATATAGACACAGGTGAAAACTAAAGTTTTTTATTATTGCTATGGTAAAGTATGAAATCTAGTTCTGTAATTTCACACTGGACAAAAAAAGTGCCTTATTTTGCCATGGCATTGTCTGCTAAAAGGGGACTACACTAATTATGAACATGATCCCTTTTTTCCAGCTAGAAGTGTGTCCCTATGGAATTACTCTAGAACAGTTTGGAAGTTCCTGGGGAAAAAACAATGTACCACTAGGACTTTATCTCAAACCACAAAAGAAGAAGGGCTGACAATCCCGAGTTTTGTGTTTTCAAAGGTGTGAGAATAACCTGTGACTGGAACTGGCATGCTGAGCAGTGCTTGCAGAATGTTATACTTGCATCTTCCTTACACCCCAGTTGTATGTAAATCTGTAAATGAGCCAAGTTATGTTCCTGTTTTGCTCATGTTCTGACCTAATATTTTTTAAAAACAGGGGGGAAGTAAGCCTGTAAAGTAGTAAGATGCTAGGCTCTTTTATCAACTAATAACAGCTGGTGGTCTGGCACACATCAAATTCTTTCAGCAATTGTGCAATGAAATACTCTTAAAACTGAGTTTAGTTTAGCAGCTCTTAGTGCATGCAGATAATTCTATATGCAACTAAATGAAATATTGAGTATTTATTAAAGGAAAAAGTAAGGTTTGCTTTGTACAGAATGTTGTATCCGATCCTGATCTGATCTCAAATTATGTTTATATAATTACATTATATATTACATTTTGGTAAACTTTGTTGGAACAACTGAGATGGTGACTAGTTCATCAAAAATGGAAAACTGATCTGTTGCTTCTTTTTGAATGATACATCAATAGGGCATGTGAGTTGATCTCTTTTGAGCTTTTGGTTTTGTTCTTCACTTTAGTTATTCAAAGTAAAAACAAAAGGCTGCTCTTTTCCCTCTTTGGAGTACTTCAGTGAAATTTTCGTACTTGAATAAAACTGAGATTATGAGACACTTATTCTGAAGCATTCCAGTCAAGTGAAAGCCTAGTATTTGTATAAAATATAAAATAATTCAGAATGAAGTTATAAAGTAATGTCATTACTGTTGTGTACAGGGTAATAAAACTATAAAAATATAAATAAAGATAAACTGTTCCTTGGAACAGGAAGTTTAGCAGGAAGTATAAAACCGGAAATATTTATTTTAGATGAAAATGTATGTCTAAATGTGCTTTCGAATAACATCTGAATGGGATGGTAGAAAAGAAAAAAAACCAGCCATCTGTGCAAGAAAACACTGTGCTACCCAGCATTCTGTCACAGCTTTTCAATATGTAACATCTGTAAAGAAATAAGGATTATCTTGTTTGTCTGAGAAAAATATTGTGTTGTTAGTAGGTGCTTACTGTAATGTATTAATACTCTCAATGAAATGTTAGGGATTTTTTTATTTATTTTATTTTTTCTCTTTTTTTCCATATAAAACTTTCCACATGCAAATGTTTGGTCAGGGAGGCCCTCTATATGCAAATGAGACATACTTACAGCTTGGCTTTTTGAAGGGGAAACAAAGGGCTAAGTGGAAATGCTAATACAGTTATATTTTAATGCTGTCTTTTGTCAAGTTACATTGTTGTGTTCCAAGCATTAAAGCATTACTTCACTCCCTCTTTTGCCCTCACATAATTACACAGTTAATTATTTTTGCTGGTTTGTGCATAAAGAGACTTGTAAGATTTCTTAATGGTCATTTATTCACTGTGTTTTGGACTGTACTGACTCAGTTCATAGAAGAGCTTTGATGGTTTTCTGTATCTCTTATCGGCAGTTTCATAAGACATTTTCACATGCTTTTGTTTCTTGCTTCTTAGTTTTGCTCAAAAAGGTTTTCAAAATATGAATATGTTTTTAAGAAACATGTCCAAGTATAGGCACCGGAAGGGGATTGTGGGAAGATATGGAGACATTTTAGGAAAGCTAATTTGATCGAGAAATTTTTCAAAATGGAAGTAAACTAACTATGGAAAATCTGAGTAATAGACAATGCTTTGTGGCTTTGTTCAGTGGAGTAGGACCTTTTTTCCTGAAAAATGGTCCTTGGGTTTGTTGCTAAGGGCAGGCAGACCTCTCCCCACATCCTCCAAGAGATGCTATGTTCTTGGAGGCAGAGACCTACTTTCCACTGGTGTGAGGGATAAGCCTGAGTAAACTGGTACCCAAAGTCACGGGAAATGCGTTAGCCAGAAGAGGGAAATCTACTGTACCTTTGCATCCTTAGAGCCAAAGCCACCCAGATGTTGCTCGTCCTACGGTGGCAGGGAGAGAGGAGGAGCTGCAACTGGAGCACCTGTATATAAGTAAGGAAGGCCAGGAGGAAGGAATTAAAAATCACAATGTAGCATCTGCTTTTATTAAATGAGCTAGTTTTGTACCAATTTTTAGGAGAATTTTTTTTTCCTATTTTTTAAAATCCATTTTTATTTCCTTTTTTAACTTTTGGACAATATATTATGTTTTAAAGTCCGTTGTTGAGGAACAGCAAAGTCCAGATCAGTTTTTCATTTAACTTTATTGGCAGTCCAGAAGAAATCTGCTCGGGAAGTGATAGAATTGTTCCTGCAGCAACACTGTTACCCTCTGAAGGTTGCAATCTCCTTGGATTCTCCTTCTGAAAGCGTAATACCAACTTGTTAAAAACATAACAAAATTAAAAGAAAATTCTTCCTTTAAAGTACAGGCATAAGTGACTGTACCTATTAAAACTCCAGGCAGTCATGATTTTCTTCTTTTTCAATCTGCAGATCCCTTTTTGGAGAAGGGCTCTTCTGACATTGCAGGGGAGGTCCACCAGCTGTTTGACTGACAGGAGCAGTCTGCCTGCCCCTTGGTGCTTTAATTCCTGTCTATACTAGGATAGCTTGCACTTCACTGAGCAGCAGACAGGTCAGGACACTTGGCAGGAGAAGGTTGAGAGACAAAGGCAGCAGGCTGTGGGGAGCTGATTCACCAGTCTGAAACTTTAAAAAAAAAAATTAAAAAAAATCATGCAACTTTAAAGTTTTTAGCGATGTTCTTACAGTGCTAGTGGACTTGACAAAGTAAGAACAATAAAATGTCCAAACCTGGGAAAACTGCCATCAGCCATGGCTTGGTTCCTGTTGATCTTAAAAGTGCCAAAGAACCTCTACCACACCAAACCGTGATGAAGATATTTAGCATCAGCATCATTGCACAGGGCTTGCCCTTCTGCCGTAGGCGGGTAAGTGTAAAAGTCTTTAAAACCTGGATTTTCATCACTTGGCTTAGAGCTCAGTGCTTTGTCATGGTGCACTCATTCCATGAGGAAGTACTTACATCTTTTATTATCTATTCACTCAGGGTGCCATAGAGGAGCTCTTTGGTAATTTATTTCATCAATTCTTGTGCTTTAATTTAATTAAAATCTGTACGTGTTGTCTTGGCTATTACTCATTTAAAGGAACATGTCAGTGAACCTTTTATAGCTGTAAACCGTGTAAGTGAAAACAAGTGCTGTACAAAATAGGTGCACTCATAAATGTGTATTTTGCTGTTATTGAGTCTTTTAAGTCATGAAGATAGTTTGGAGTACAATTCATTGAACCCAGTTTTGAATTGTCGTGGCATATGCAACTTGTTGGATATTTAAATAGAGAATTTAGAAATGTTAAACTAATTAATATTTAAACATTTTTAGTAAGAATTCTTGAAATATGATTTTAATACTTTTGTAACTCAGTAAGGGAGATAACATTTTTTGCTGTTACATAAAATAAAAATAGCATGTTACTATGTGGAGGTTGCGATATAGTTTATATATAGACAATCCTAGCCTGACAAACTATCACGGGTCTTATACTACAGCTTCAGGAACTGTATGAATTAAGTGGCTCTTAAAATACATTATATGAGTTTTCTCTTGCTGCGGAATATGTACTCTTTCAGTTTATTGATGCAAGTTTTAAAATCTAGCTCACCTCTTGTAAATACGCTGGCTTTCTTTGAATATCAACTTACAACTTTTCAGCAAACTGATTTACTATCACAGACTAAATTTAATTTTGACAAGATCACCCTGGAAGGTTTGATTGTTTTGTACTGTGTTGTTTGGAATATCTTAGAATGTTTCTTATATGTAAAAGGTACATAGCATGCATTGAAGGCAGTGACCTAATGTCAGTCTGCAGCAATGCAAAATTTAGAACACATATATGTATATACACATACAACTGTTTAATATTACATCATGTATATTTCAGAAAAGTATTTTTTCTGAAATTAGGTATTATGCATCTGTGTTTGTTGAACATGGAATAGGAACATTTTATAATATTGAAAGTGATAAAGTAAGTTTCTGTATTTTAATAAAGTGTTTTAATTTTTTTGTATGATTTGGGAACTCTTTGTTTGAAAATAGGTATTTTGAATATGTTTGGATAGTTTTAGTTACTTTGTCTTGGAAAAGGTATAGTATACTGTGTAGAAGGTAAGTTTAGTAGATATACTTCACAAGTCTTTATGAGGCTATTGAGTATGGTTTACTGTTGGAACTTTAAAGCTGATGTGTGTATTTTCTGTAATGAGAAATATGATCATACATTAACTTGTCACAGATACCAAAAAACCCCAGAACAACCCAAACAAAATCTAAAACAGTTTCCTCAAGATTTTGCACTGTTCCAAAATTACCAGAATTATCTCATTTGTTCTGTCCTACACCCTGCTCAATCAGTCAGTTTAATGTTTTAGTTCTAGGAGGGTTTAGAAAGCTGTTCAGCATCTGCTTTTCTTTTAGCATTAGGACTAAAGACAGAATTTAGAAATGCTGTAAGTGTATGTTTTACCAGCTAAGCTATCATCAATCTATTTATCTTGTATTCTGAAACTAATAATTCTCAGTGTGATGGCTGCTGATGGTGGAAAATATGAGAGCTCCACCTTTAGTCCCATGCCTTGCAATGCTCAAAGCCTGCACGTAACTCCCAGCGATTACCATATTGGGCTCCTTCCATGCTAACACACAGGGGTTGCATACAAGATCCGTGTGTTGAAAAAATCCAGTAGTAAAACCCAATCTAATTCTTCAAATCAACAGATGAGAGAGCCAATACTTCTGTTTTCTAGATTTATTCTTTTATTAAACATGACAACTACCAAACAAGTATTTAAATGCAAACTGGAGTCTTGACACAAAGTCTTTACTTCATGCAACTTCTTGTTTTATTTTTTAAAAATTCTTCTTTTCATATAATAAATAATGCATTGAATTATTTAGTACTTCATTTTCAGAGCTAAGTTTGATGTGCTTTAGAACAGGAGCTACCATTTTCTTCCAGGTTATTGACTTGGTAATATATCAATGCCACCTTTTTTTGGGCAAGTGTACGATTGGGCCATTCAGACATTGACCTGACTTTAATATTGACCTTCTCCTTGTCTGAACCCATTTCTTCCCCTCCTTAATTGTACATTAGACCTAACAAAACATCTTTAAAATGTGTTCTGTGATCCTTGAGAGTAAAAATACTTCCGTTATGAGAGCTGACAGTTCATAGCTTCTGCATCTTCTGCATTGGTTGTGCTGGGCTTCTATCAAGGAGTGCACTATAAATGGTCACAGGACTTAGCAGTTTGCCCTTTTGCATTTTGTCAGTTTGCTCAAGTAGTTAAAACACTTGTCTGCAATACCACTAATCTGAATCCAGTTAAAAATAGTATTACTTAGCATTCTTTGTGTAGCACTTGAGAATAACTTCAGTGCACAGCTATGAAAGTGCTGTAGTTACCCAGTAAACCTATGTATTCTTGCAAAGTTGTCAAGGAAAACACTGATGCACTATCACCAAATGCAGACATAGCTGTGGTCTTCTTTAGCCTTTAATACATCTTTCATAGGCTCTGGAGTAGATTTTGCATTATAAAGTGAAGAAGCAGTGAAAAGCTTTTAGCTGGTACACCCTTGGAGTATCAGGTATCATGTGGCTCTTCAGTGCGATGTAACTGCAGCTGATCATTGAACATACTTACAGCATAGTCACGTAAGTCACACATGTTCCAAAATCAAGTGCTGCATTTTGTTTGCTGTGGTAAATACTTCCAGTTGACAAAAAAAATCTTAATTAAGTATGTGATTTTTCCTTTGTAATGCTCTTAAACCGTTAACAGAAGTATTTTTTCTTCTAATGTCTTTTAATTCTCAACTCTTTGAAAAGCTGTGTTTAACAAATAGATTTCTTCCTTCTTTAGTTTTCCAAGGTTTTTTCCCCTGAAATTTCTCTTGAATTGTCTTGAAATATCCTCTTGAAGTTTGCTGTATAACAATTTTATCACATTGAATGCATGTTTTTAAGAAGTGCTAATAAGCTGGAGAATTTGTGAGAGTGAACTTGTTCACTTGCAGCGTTCCTTCATTTCAAGTGGATTAAAGTAGCACTAAATTGTTATAAAGCAGGGGTTTCAGTGGGCACCCTGTGGTATTCCAAGCTGGAAAAATCAAGGTAATAAATGTATCCATTTTCAGTGCCTATATTCTCAGGAACACCAAAGATTCTCTGATTTTGTGAGAATAGTTTTCCTGTATGTGGGTGTGTTTCACCCTTAAAATACATCCAACCAAATTTTGGCAATTTGTCAGCTGTGTTCATCAATGAAATGCTTCTCTCTGTAGGATGGATTTGTATGTTAAGTGAACACAAGGTAAAGTATTTGAAGCATTACTTTTCACCAGCCTGTGCTCTTTATATAAAAGAGCATCCACTAGTCTTACACATTTATTACTACAGTAGAGCACTTGGAATGAGACTCCAGTTCCTTTTCCTTCCTCTGGTTGACAGGTATGCTAGTAGTGTATTTAAAATACTCATGTGGCTTTTGCATGAACAGCTTCATTTATTTGGACTTGTTTCTTTATGCCTTAATTTCTGTGTTAGAACAACCAAAGCACTCTTTTCACTGGCAGTCAAATCTCTGTAAATGTTTGTGCCAGCAGTTCCATCAAGTAATCCGTCCATTCAGTTTTTCAAGGAAATTTTCCTGAATTTTTCTACAATAAATCGTATTTCTTTCTTGAATATAGCTCTTGATTTAATGGATGACAGTAAGAAGTCACTTAATGGATAAAAAACTGTTTAGCTTTCTCTGAAAGTATATGCTCTCCCATGTATACTTCCCTCTACTGCAGATGACTTCAGATCAGGTTCTGAATAATGTAAAAAATAACTAATCTATTTGTCCCTTAAACAAAAAATAAGTAATTTCCCTTGGAATTTCTCACCATTTGGTAAGAAGAGACTGACAGAAGAGCATAAAGAAAAAATATGAAAATGTGCATGTGTGTGCTCGTATGTATATGTATATGTGTACAGTTTTCTAATGTAAAACTAAAAGTAGTCTTCAGAGTCTGTCACTAGACAAATCAGAGGACTCCCAAATGCTTGTGTCTTCTACGAGAAAATTTTTGTTTCTGGGCTTTGTGGCAGAGAACTTGCATTACGACCTCTGGTGTTACGATATCTCTTTGAATGGCTGTCAGAAATAGCTTTCTTTCAAAGCTACTTTAGCCTTTACTTAAATTTCTCTTGGTTTTGTCAGAAACTTTGTCAGAGGGGCACAGATCATGGACTGATCAGTTGATACTTAACAGGAAAGGAAATTTGTTCTTGACCTCTGCTTATTTTTCATAAAGGGGTGTGTCTATTGCTTTGGGTTTCCAAATATTCACAGTAAAGCCTCTCTCCTAAATATTTTACTTTTCATTGTTAAATTCATAATTTGTAGTGGAGTTTTTCTCTTGTTTCTATTATTTTTGATGTTTCAGTTTTGGAAAATCTTTGGAATGAAACAGAAGTTAATTCAAAATTTTAGTAGAAGGAAGTCAACTGAAAAGGAAGATGGTTTTGAGTGGAAAGAAAGGAATACTGAATAGTTACAGAAATGAGGAAGGCTAAGTCTTCTGTAACATTCTGCCTAGAGGGTCATGCCTTTAGAAGATAAATAGTCTTGGATAATGAACTTCATCTTCTTTTTTTTTTCTTTTCTTTTTTATATATATGCAGTGTCTTCACTCTGAATCTGCTTTTCCCATGCCTTTCATCTACTCTCACATGGGAAATAAATGTTTTTCCTGTGTGAATTGGTAGCCTTGAGGATAAAGCAATATGTCACTTATTTTATCAATATGGAACTGCGAAAGTCTAAAAATTATTTTATCTATGCACTTTTTTAGCTTCTTTGTGCAGTTCTCTCATTTTGTTTGCAAACAAACTTTACTCTGTACTGTACTTGAGAGGGAATAGTACAGGTTTCACAGAAAGTGGAAAGAAGTGTACAGACACTCAATTTTCTGGTCAGTTCAAGGTGGGGTGATTCAGCCTTGCTCAGCTGAAGTGTCCTGTGGTCTCCCAGGCAACGCTTGCAAGAATTCTGCCAAGCCTTACTGAAATCCATCTTTTAAACGGCACATACAGATGCACATGGTGCATACAGTGTCAGGTGTAGCCAGTGTTTATGGCTTTGTAAAATGAAATATGGGCAGAAATAAGCTTCTCTCTAGCCCTGCCCTTCTCTGGGCTGCTGGAGAGGCTTAAGATAGCCATTTGTAGGAGGAAGCACTCAGTTGTCTGTTCAAACAGCTGTTCCCTATATCCCCTGGAAAAAATAAAATTGCTAGCTAACCTGTGCATATCTAGTCCAGCCTCTTGTAGTGGGTCAAAAATAGTTGGACAACTTGCTTGAGTTTTTGTTGTTGTTTGGTTGGGGGTGGGAGTGTTTGTTTTCAAATCTGCACTGCAACACATGTCATAGCACTCCCAAAGATTGCTTTTTCAGAATATTCAGGGATCCTCTGTTACCATACTGGCTCTTTGAGAAACACTATTATTTAAATTGTTCTACCTATTTCTGGCTAAGATAAAAGCAGTAATCGGAAACTCATTTATATTTAACACTAGCTAATATGTTTTTCTTAGTGGTTTTGATGCATTTAAAACTTCAATTTCCTATTGCAATGAGCAGTGCTGTCTGTTACAGACTTGAGGAGTGCAGATGTTAAAAGTATGTTATGATGATTCTGCAGTCAGTCCCTTCCCTGCAGGAGGTGTCAGAAGAAAGTTTTCCTGGATGATTTTGCTCCCTTGTGCCCAATTGTTTAGGTGTCTTTAGAAGCCTTTATTGTCATGCTCTTTGAGCTATTCAAACACGCTGGGTTGACTTTGTGAAAGGTCTTTACCTGCTTAAAGTCCATCTGTTTTGTTATCTCCAACTGTGGAGGTTATAGCATCCATCAGTAGAGGGAATGGGAGACAGCAATGATGCCATAAACTGACCCAGCTGCCTCTTTGCTGATTGATCATGCCAGAGGGGAACCCATGAAATGTGTAATTAAATACTTAATGTATTGCTTTGAAACCTAATTGCATTAACTATGAATCTCCCTATTCTCTTTTTGCAGTCCTTTCTATCACTAGGTAAACACTTTTTGTCCTTCTGCAGCAAATGAAGGCGCTTTAATTTCCTGAACAGATCTTTTTCAGGTATGGGGGAAGAATCCTTTGTGATGAAAATACTGCTCTGCTGTGTCATGACTATCCTTAGTACAGAAACACAAAGAGGGCAAATTAATTTTAACTGGCAATTTTGTTCCGGTGTTCCCCAGATTTTGAGTGGAAGTCGAACTGAACTAGAATGACATTCAGACAAGTCATAAGTAGGGTTGTAGCCATAGCATCTTGCTCTTGGATCTCTGCCACATACCACAAGATTGGCTGTCGTTCCTTACATGATGGTTCTTTCTGTCAGTGAGTGATGATTTTGCCAGTTTGAATAGCTCCACTCCTCAGAGCAACAATCCCATCTCATTCCTAGATTCACTGCTCGACCTGTGTTTTTCTTTCAAACTCTGTCTGTGGCTCTGGTCTACTCTGTCTCACTCTCCCTTCACCTAGTTTTGGACTGGTAATTCTACTTTCTACCCTACAGCTTCTCATTGATATTCACCTTTTGTTCAAAGTGGGCCTCTTTTCTGGCAAACTTACTTACCATGTTTGAAAATACAGTTTTGCATAGGAACAACAGCAGTGTCTTTCTAAATGCTCACGTATTTTATAATGTTACTCTTTTTTTTTATTTTTGAAAAGGCAAGGAAGCCTGTACCTTTAATTTGTTGTGTTCCTTAAAATATGTTTTGAGTAACCAGTTTGACTGCAAAGTTTCTTGGTAAGAGGTTTGAGACGGTTGCATTTCATTTGTGTGGGTCATGTGTAGTTCGATCACATTTCAGACAAACATCTCTAGTTACTTGCCTCTCACATGGAAATGATTTTAATACTGAAAATACAGTCTGTGGAGTAGGGTAATGATTTTTCTTTAAAAATCAGATGATAGTTACAAATTTAGTAGTGCATTTTTGATACACTGCAAATATTTATGCTTGTGAAAGAGAAGTGCTTGTTGTATATGTCATATGAAAATATTGATGCTGTGCAAAAGGCAATACAGTAAACCTGTTTTTAATAATTCTGCTGCTACTGTAACATGTGGAATAGGCAAGTTACATTTGTGTGTGGTGTTTTTCATTTGTTTTGTAGATCATATTCTAATATACTGAAGGACAACCAAAATTCTGCTGACCCTAAACTAATTGATAAAGCAAAGAGGAAAATAAGTCAAAATACATAAATGATGCTAGAAGTCTACACACGTTCTTCTGTATATGTTCTTCCCTTATGAATTATCTATGTTTAGCAGTACTTCCTTAAACCAGTTTAGTTTATGTCGTATCAAAGCCACTCATAAGACTTTGGTAAAGGCTAATATATTCAACTTCTTTATTAGCTAGGGAAAGTTGTTTGGTTTTTTTTTTGCAGGAAATAGTATAATAATGTAGCAAAGATAGTAAAATTTAATGTTTTGTATGGTGAAAAATGCTTCTTTCTCTCCTGTCTGTTTCAGATGGCTCATTATTTCTGATAGTTTATTAAGTTTGTATGTGGTGCATGACTTTGCATATACAAGGTAGTAAATAGTTTTATTTGTAAATTGTGGAAAAGAGGCAACTCATCTGTAGGAGATGCAGGTAGGTAAAAAGTTTATTTTAGGAATCTGTAATATGTAAACACAAGGAAATTTGAGACCAGATGTTTTAATATACATAACTTCCTGTGGAATTTCTAGAATTGCATTTTTAAGTTTATAATGTAGCTAGTGTACAATGACGGTAAGCAGTTGCAGCATGCTGATCCTAGATGGTATCATGTGGGATCTTTCCTTATAGGTGATTCCATACTTGTATCTTTCTAAGGATACTCTCCCAACGGCATTTTACTTTTTGAAAATTGAAAAAGAGCAGCATAGAAAGTGACACAGGGGTATATTTGGTGTATTTTCAGTGCCATATTTTTTTCCTGTTTATCCTGTATTTAGGTACTCTGCTAATACCACTATATTTAAACTGTTAAGACTTTGTTTCTCTAAGACAGTCTGCATGATGCAGTGTTCTGTAAGCACAAAAGGCAGTCTCTTCCAAAGCATGCTGCTATTAATAAACCCTAACACAAGATTACTTCTCATGATAACAGCAACAGCTGGCAAGAATGTTTGCAATTTTAACATATTTACAGCATTGCTACATTCCATCTTGCATTTCTCCTATGGTACATTGTTAGTGAAATTTCAGACTGAATTCTTACCATTAATTTCTCCATGGCCTTGAAGTCTTCCCTTCTTTTGCCTTCCTTTCTCCAAATCCTGTCTACATACCAAGCTGTTGAACAGGTCCTCTACTGTCTAGTGCCTATTCTGTCCACTTAGTTTTTATAGAACATCTCTGTTTTCTTTCCTGTCTCTTTACACCCACAGTGTTCCTGTCCTTTGCCCCTCTGCTTATCCTGCAAACAGTTCTGAGAAGTCCTTTCTGCCCATGCACCACCTTTAAGAAAATAAAGAATTATCTGTAACTGGGTGTATTTACTAAGAGAACCAGAGAAGCCATCATGCTAAAAAAAATGTACAACTTCTACATCTGTCACTTGATTTTCGAAATACATGTGTTTAGCTTTAAGTGTAATAAATTCAGTATTAAAATACTATATGTTAATCAATTTCCACTGCCTACCCTTGTTTTATTATCTCCAGGCAGATGATAAACTCTCATAGTTGGTACTACTCTTCTCTTGAATAGCATTCAGGGTAGATGCTTATGCACCTTTCTCCTTTGGGAGGAAGGCTTTTGTTTTAAACAATAATAAGCTTCTGTTCATTTAATTTATTAGACATGTATCTTGCTGCTTATTTGCGGTTTCTGTTCACGGTGATGCAGGAAATAGGTAACAGACAAAAAACCTAATAATACAAATTACAGAAACGAGACTGCATCATCCCTTTAACCTATGGCAGGATCTGTGGTGTCTGTGCTATTTCTGACTGAGATTCATCTAATGGTATAAAATTGCTTCTCATAGAAATGGTTCGTTTTCTCATCATGTTTGAAATGTCGTTATGTGTTGAGGTCACTTTGCACTGTGAAAATTTGACACTAATTGCAATTAATATCCAGATCTATTAAGGGCACATACATAGCAGTGCTTCTTCACTTTAGAAAGAAAATGGGTTAGAATAGCAGTAGCTAATTTGGTCAGTGCCTAATTAGTATGAATATTACATGGATTAAAATTGCAAAAGTAGATTCATTTTGGGGGTTTGTTTCTTGATTTTTTTTAAGACACACCATGCTGCTCCCATATGGGTTAGAGAATGTTTGTAACAATTTTGTTGGGATTATTCCATTTAATTGTCAGATTAATTTGCTGCATGTCAATTTCCTTTAGCTTCTTTCCCCTTTTCTTGTTGCATAAAGAGCTGATCATCATGGGGGAAAACTTCAGTGAGTTGTAGCCATTCTCTCCCAGAAGAAGAGGCAGCTCGAGCTGCTTGGTTCTGAGCTGTGTGAGTGGTTGTGGGTGTCCATGAGATCTGTTGGCACTGCTCAAGCAGCTTTCCAAAAGGTCTGCATCTTGTGCTGCCTTACTGAGAGGAATTTCTTTGGAGCATCTGGTTAGCATGGATCACTTTCTGGCACCACCTCCGTTAATTACATCTGCTCAACCTGTCTTCCTTGGTTTGTCTTGTGCATTCCCATGAAGGGTTGTATCCAGATGCAGCTGTCTTGCAGGCGCAGCACTAAGCCCTGTGCCAGTCTTGAGATTTCTGGGAAGGCATCCAAACTTCTGAGTGGGTGAAGAGGAAATAGTTTCCTGTTCTGAAGTACTGGCCCATTTTAATTTGAGCACACAAGTGAATGTTTTAAATGTCCATAAATACTGCATATTTGTCCATTTATGGCCGTGTTTAGCAGGTACAGCCTTACTTTTCTTGATTTAGGAAGAGCTCATATCAGAAGTGACCTGTTCTTTCTGGTGTGTGGAGAAAGTAAATGCTTCAAGACGTCCAAGACATCCTCAGGGAATTAATTAATTCCTGAAAACATGGCAATGAGGAGAGGTGGGTGTGCAAACCTTCATGCCCCCTGCCCTGGTTTTTTTCTTCCTCTCTTCCTGATACAAAGGGAAACCTGCAGTAAGAATTCTCACTAGTCATTGAAGTGTAAAAATATTAAAACCCGTAATTTACACCTCTGGAGTGTCTTACTGCCTTGTGGGGCCTAATTTATAGAAACAAGTGGCATTGGCAGCCCCTTGCAGTGGACACACAGACCATATGAATTCGTAATTGCTAAAATTTTCAGCTTATTCTTTGGGTTTCAGTAGACAATTTATGCCCTCCCCCAGGTTATACATAGTTACCCAGTCATAATAGGTGCTGCAAGTCTAATAAACTAATCTTTCAAGAAACATCTGTATTTCTTTGCTCTCAGCATATTCTGTCTTTTGTGTATGTATGTTGATAATAAAATTGAAACATGTAATTCAGTAATTGGCCCTCAGGCCTTGTATTTTCTTGGTGATTTTAAGATTTGTAATTCAAATTTGCATCTCTTAAGCATGAACAATGTTAGTGAGCAAAAAACCTTTAAACTGAACTGTTGTCTCTCTGAAGTAACTAATCTTTGTGATATAAACACAAAAATGTCTTCCTTTTTTTTACCTAGTGTAACAACTGTGTGCATAATGTGCATTATTTGTATATTAATGTATTCAGAAGAAGGTAAATAGAATCCTTATTACAAATGTACTTATATTGACACAAATTAAACCTCAGCGGAGTGAAACGTATGACAATTATTGAAAAATGAAGTACATTATGTAGTAGTTTTGAATGTAGTTTTAACTATTTTCCACTTCAATTTTAATTTCAGATTGCCTGTACCTTAGAGTTTTTCTTCTTTTTTCACAACCATGAAGTCAAGACACCTATTGTGCATTTTCATGCAAGCAGTTCCTTGCTGTGAGGCAACATGGGACACACACTTTTTTTTTGTCCATCTTTTGATCTCTCTTTACTAGGAGTTTTAAATTCTGTACAGGGTTTTGAGCAATAGTTCATGTTTTGATGGTATGGGAACATATGGGGAATGAATTTGGTGTCTTGAGACTAAACTGTTAAAAACTTAACGAATTGCCTTTTTTTTTTTCTTCTTTTTAAGCTTACTAGGAGAGCATTCCAGTAGAGAGGACATAAAACATATGTTGTTTTTGAAGGATCAGTGTGCCAGATATTGGATATGGCATTCCAAAGCATGTAATGACATGGATTGCAAAGATGTTGCCCTATTAAATACCTAATATATGCAACCATCTCTGTATTTCTAAAAGAATGTCAGTTGCTACTAAGAAATATGCTAAAAACCTTTCTGAACTTCTGAATTCCTTTGACAGTGTTTGTGAACTTCAAGATCTATTTTTAAAATACAAAATACAATGTATAATTTTCATTCTGTGGCACACAATATTATAGCTGGTAGACAATTGTTTCCTTTCTTCTTCCATTCAGAACTGTGGAATTACAGCATCTCGTTATCTAATGCTACTTAATAATAGTCCTCAGAATACATACACAGATACAGATGCTCTTCTTTCAGGGAGAGTTTCAAGATTTCCTTCTAGCTTCTTGACAATAAGTAGCATCAGTGCTGCTTTATAAGACTCTGTCCTGGATTAGGTGTATCTGTCACAGACATATCAAAAACCATATCAAACACAAAGGTTTTATCTGGCCTCTTTTAGGTGTGCCTTCATTAACAGTTTTCACAAATAGACAATTTGGTAAATTTGCTACTATTATCCAATAGAAAAGACCTTAATTTTTTTTTTAAATATTATATTTTTATTTCTATTTGTATTATCTTCTGGCTTTAAAGTAATCAGATTATTTTTTTTTTTATAAAGAGCTCAATTTTAATAGGAAAAATACTAAATGGCAAAAAACTTGTCTTGAACATGATGAAATAAAAAATTCTCCCATCTTATCTTCTGTGTGCATTTTCTGTTGTATATGCGCAAGAGGGGAGACAAGAACCAAGATATAATTTTAAACAGCAGCTTCATAAACAAATCTGGAAACTAAGGTAATTTTGCCTTATGCCCTTCTTTTCCCTGTTTCTTTCACTTTAGGGCTGCTGTCATAGTCTGCAAACTTGGAAACAGCTGCTGCTAAGAAACCCTGTCTTTCCTTGTTTGACTTGGAAAACAGGACTGGATTTTTTCTGTTAAACTGAAATGGAAAAAATACTAGTGTTGAATGCTGGCCACATGTCTGATTGCAGCAAGTTAGAAGTTGGAGGTCTCTGAGGTAAAAAAGACTGTTTCAAGAACTGGACATGTGGGATGTTCAGACTCATCCCTGGTCCAGAATGTGTCTAGCATCAAGACAAAAGCAGATGAGAGATTGCCACTACATTTAAAGTGTAAAATATGTTTTCTTTCTTCATTTATGAAAAAGAACATTTGTGCTTCAATTTACAGCCGTGTTTATATTCATAAAAATACAGAAGTCTCTAAATCTGACTCTCACCTGAAAGTAAAATTTAAAATGGTCAGCAGCATTTGATAGATTACTCTAAATAATTGGAGAGATTTGTCTTCTACAGATGCAACCTGAGCTGCACTTCTGTGGTCTTAGTGCAGTGATTTAGTTTCTTTACAGTGGTTGCTTGAAGGAAATGGCATTTTCTGCTTCTCTGCCGATGCTTCAAATTTCAGAGGCTGTTTAGCAATATTGTAGTTATCACAGGGTGGAGGAAGCCGTGCAGTGCCACTCCGGTCCCAGGCTTGTGCTGTAGATGCAGCATTGCTTGGTTGGCTACAAATGACATGAGATATACAGAAAATGAGACTGACAAAAGGTGGAACAGAAAAATGAGTTGCTATAGCACCAAGCAGCCAGAGCTCTACTGCTAAAAATGTGTCTGTTTCTGTATATGCATGTCAGCAGAATAGAATATCTTCATAGTGGTAGAAGATATCAGAGTATTTTTTTAGTACTCCCAGGGTGATAGTCCCAGTTGACAAGAACTTTACATCAGTTTTAAAAGTGACATTGTGCATTATACAGTGAAGTCTCTCCAACAGGAATACATTCTTGAAAAAGAATATGTCATGACTTGAGAATGCATTCATTTCTTATACAGAAAACCTGACACCAAGTGTTGGACAGGGAAACCATGCCATGGTGCCTGTTTTGAATCTTGTTTTATGCCTTGCTTGCAGAGTCAAAGCTGGATTATTTGCACTTAGAGATGTCCAACCTCTAGGTGCCATTATTAGAATAGAAATACAATCCCTGTTCTTAATCAAAAAACTTTCCATTAACCCAATACTGAAATTGCTTGTCACAGCCTCTTTCATAGAGGAGAAACCCATGAAGAGGTCATGGTGGTTCCCTTGAAATCCAGCTTTACTTCATAGCTCAGAATGTGTTTTAAGGGAAAGATGTGAGAGACACTCGTGTAAAAAAATTGTAACCAGAGGAGAAAATAAAATACATAATGGCCTAGATACTGTCACTAACTGTAGTAACTACTTTTCAAGATTTATTATGAAGCAACTTCAAACTTGTCTTTTAAGTAGTCAGAGAGAAAGCCTGAATTTTGTTTCCCCACTGTTACTAGAGAATTCTTTGGATATTATCTTTATGGCTATGGGAAAATGGTTTTTTGCTATAACTAGCATCCCATTATTTATCATCTTTTTTTTTATTAGAAACTACTTATTGCAGCAGTTTATTAGCAAGGGGATGCCATACTCTGACCTTGGTGAAAAAGCGGTGTAAGAAGTCCTTTTAAAGCTGCATGGTATATGTGTAAATTCACAAAGACACAGCAATAATAATGTAGTAAAATCTGATGGGGGATGCTGTAAGTTCAAAAAACAGGAAATCATCTTTAAGCATCATTCTCACCCTTTTTTGAAGCATGCAAATTGCTGCATTTTGAATTCATGCAGGTTTGAAATTTCTCTGCATAAATTTCCAAAACACATAATTCAGAGGAATGCTTTACACCCTTTTACACAACTATTGATAGGCCAACTTAATTTTTCTCTTCCTCCTGGAAAAGGTTTTGCTTGTATGCAGATAACTTGAATAGCCTGGTCAACATGGGTTTAGTCCATGAGAAAATTCAATTATGATCAGACTCTGTAAAGCTAGGAGGGTTTCTTAGCCTCACCCAGAGAAACATTTGTGATGTTCTTGTGAACTAAAGCATGGTCTAAAATGTCCCATGGATCTAATAAAGGGCATGTAGAAGTAAGAACTCTGATATATTGTTTATTTAGAGTTACCATACCAATGTAATGGACAGAATACATTTCGGGTATTTTATAAGCTAAAGAGTTCTGTAAGGCACTTTTCCCATGTAAGACTATGCTGATCATATGTACCATATGAACATTTTTGGCACAAAAAGTAATTTGAGCTTTTTTTTTTTATTATTAAATTGCCAATTTTACTACTCTGCTTCTTTAAAAAAATATATTTGGCCTCTGAAATGTAATGGTTTGGTTTGTGGTCTCATTGTGTACCCTTTTTCCTTAATAGTGAAAAATATAATTTTGGATGATAGTGGTGTTGAGTAAGGTCCTTGTCATCTTGTACTTCATTTATGCTTGTCATACTGTAGGAGGAACAAGTTCTTGTCTTGGCTTGAGGGAGGTTTCAAAATGCATGTGCTAATGATACGCTGGGAGATTTGCCACATGGAGATATGGGACACCTTTTTTTATTCAATCAGAAGTTCCTGACTGACATTCTAGTTAATATTACCAAAAATAAAAGCCCATACATCTATCAGAACAACACATTTAGCATTAAATGACAAGCAAAATAGCAATTGAATTTTAAATTAGAAGAAACAGGATGCTTGGGGGGAAAAAACTGTATTATTAAAAAAGTTAAGGGAATTTATAAGATGTATGAAGTAGCTTAGATACTCATATATAATTTCTCATGCCATTAAGAGTCGATTCTGGTAAAAGCTTTGTTGTTCCATTCTCAGATAAAACTTCATGTCATGGCTAAGTATATCCATTTTAGTATGTTTTTTTCTTTCCAGAGAAATGTTATCTGAATTGATTTTATTCATCAATTCTCATCCACTGTGTAATCAAGGTGGAAAATTTATACCTTTTTAAAATGGGAAGGTCTAAGTCTGCATATCAAGGGAAAAACAGGTGGTTTTCCCACTAGAGTAAGAGTTTGATTTAGTGTGTATATTTTTATTGGGGGAGAAAGGGGCTATACTGTAGAAAAATATAGGAAATGTGTAGTTTAATATAATTTCTGTTAATATTCAGTGATTTTTTTTTAATTTTTTTTACATCATGCAGCTTGTGGTGTTGTTTCTGTAGTGGACGTGAAGGGGCAGTGTAGTGCTGTTGATAAATTTTCTTCTCTGTTCATCTTTTCAATCTTTTGTGGAATATCATGTTTAAAATGCGATTATTTTATCAGTTGTGTACATGTACATTTCTTGTAAGAAAGTATAATAATTCTTTAAAGTTAAAGAAATGTGCTAGAAATATCAATACAGTTGAGAACATTGTTGTTTAAAATGAGTCACTGTTTTCTCCTTGACACTGTTTATACTCATGAATACAGATAATATTCAGTATTTTTTTTAAGACTGTTATTGTTTAAAGGCTTCCACATGGTAAAAGCACATGAAGATTATGGACAAGTGCTGGTAAAGTACAGCTAGACTTGAAATATAAAAGGGTATCAACAAAGCAACTTGGACATGATTTTTGCTTGGTTGGTTTTTTTCACTTTGAGTGTTAAAGTATATTTGAAGTACTTATTCCTTGTGAATGGCACATTCTATATGAATTAATTGACATGCTGCGGAACTGAAATACTGATATTTTTTTACTCAGTAGAATAAGGGTATCCAAAGGAGGCATTCTGTCCTTGAAACCACCATTGCAAAGAGAAGGGTCCTAATCTTGGGATGCATTCTCTGCAACAATGAGTATAGGTATAATCCTCAGATACAAGGAAGAAAAGATAAAAAGAAGAAATTCTTCACTGTGAGGGTGGTGGGACACTGAAGTAGGTTTTCCAAAGGAGTTTTGAAGGCACCACCCTTACAAGTGTTCTGGGCCGGTCTGGATGGGGCTTTGAGCAACCTGATCCAGTGGGTGGCACCCTGTCTGTGGCAAGGGTGTTGGAACCAGATGAGCTTTCAAGTCCTTTCCACCTCAAACCATTCTGTGAATCTGTGATTATTTCTCATGTCACTGTTTTCTCAACAGAGGCAGCATTCACTCCAGTCTTCTGGATCTTGGTTGTTGTAGTTGGTGTTCTGTCCAAATGCTAGAATAATGAGGATTTTGAGGTTAAACTTTAAAAGTGACTGACTGTAGTTTCAGCACCAGTTTCAGTGACAAACTTTATCTTCCATATTTTTGAATATTTTCTGTTAGGTTGTTTGGTTTCATAGACAACTTCAGGTTTGTTTCTGTTAATGTTTAGTTTTGTTTCTAAGCCATAAAATACAGAGTTTTAGAAAATTTTATATGAAACATGAAAAAAAAAAAGCTTTCACAGTTCCAGTTTAAATCTTCTAGAATAAGTGAGGCTTTCCTTGTTCATTGGTGCTGCTTTAGTACCCCAGGACCACAGTCTGAAAAGCTTAAATAATGATACTGAGCAGCTCAGGCTCCTTTGAAGATACCAAGGCATACCTGGGTTAGTGACACAGCAAATAGCCCTTCTGTAGTATCATATTCTTTCCTCCTCCTGCTGTGAGCTGAAGAAATACATGTCTCTGGAAAGAACAAAAGTAATTCTGGCAGTTAATTTCTGTGTCGGATCAAGTATTGTATCTTCTCTCATACTAAACCTCTTTAATTTGCTTAGCGTTTTTAAGCTAACAGCTTTCATCCTGGTGCATATTAAACAATTCAGAGAGCAGAATTAAAATAAGAGCTGAGTGATATTTGTGCTAAGTTTTAAGTACAGAAAATTGTGGGAATCACTGATAATTATAATGACTAATAATAAGTATATAAAATGAATATGGACACTTTTTTAGCCAGTGAATCATTTATGATTAATTAATCATTAGCTAACATTTTATTCATCTCTGTTGAATATGTCTGTTACCTGTTTTTTCTTTTGATCAGGTTTTTATGAGTTCTTTAACGTGCTTAAAAGATGAAAAATATTTTTAATGTGTGCTAGAATTCTCCAGGAAAGATCAAAGTACATGTTCTTTAACCTAAATTCAATAGATTTGACTTACATTAAAATTTGAAATTAGGTAGGGACTTCCAGTGAATTTCAATAGTGGGGGTTTTTTCTTCTATTTATTACAAGGTTATGATAGATATAAGCAATAAAAATATATGTGAATACCATTGTATAGCTGCATGACAAGCTCTTTCATGCCCTGAGAAAATTGCTTTCTCTTTTTTTTTTTGTTTATTCTGTGATCACCAGTGAAAAAAAGCCAGTAACATAGATGATTTGTTCTGTTTAACTTTTGAAAGGTTATTTGCTTTCTTAGGAGCTTCAGTGTGAAGTAAGTATACTTTTTTCTCCAGATAGAAGATTTCACTCTTCATTACTTTTAGAAACAATATAGTATTTTTGTTGCAGTATGTCTTAGTGGATGAATCTTTGAAAAACATCTTACTAGACTTTTCGCTGAAGACAAATTGTTAGGATGTTGAGAGATTGTAACAGTAAGGCTTTTTAATTAGGAATTTAAAACCCCCAAACACTATGCATCAAACTTTTGATAGAGCACTTGCTTGGACAGTGTCAATACACCATCTTTTCCCATGTTTTCCTTGAAAAGTGTTAGGCTCTAATTCTTCAAAAGCAGCAGTAACACTGTTGGGAAATTGCAAGCAAGAAAAAAAGTCCTGTATTTTCACATCAGCTTTATGTATCAAAACTGCCTGCATCCTTCACATCTGCCAGTAGATAGATGTGTGTAATTTCAAGTGCAAAAGTGCATGTGCTGTTTTAAGACTTTATGCAAACAGTGTATATCAAATTAGCTAGTTGTATAAACAAATACTCAACTGTGTGCCTTGTATGCATGTCAGCAGAATGCAGTTACACACAAATTTTCTTAAAAGCAAGTGTCTTCTATGCTCAGTGCTTAAAAAGCTTGTCAGTGTCTGGAGGGCAGCGTGAATGTTGTTGGCATTTAAAAAATGTCTTTAAAAAATGGATAGACTGAGAGGGCTATTATGCAAAAAGTTAATAGATAATATGTTTCTTGTTGGTCACACACGCTGAAAGTACCAGAGACTGAAGTAGGAGAGCGTGTTCCTGTGTTTAAGGACTTCCCCCACCCCTGGCCAATGAAGAGATTTGTTAATGAATGGAAAACTTTCATTAACAAGTTGCCACGTTTAAAAACTAAGTGAACTTGCAAATGATCAGAATAGCATTTGGCATATCATTAGTACAGGATGAGTAAGCCTTAGAAAATTTGAAGAATTGGTTCATGCACTTTCAACAAAAGTACTTTAGAATTTGGGCTTTTCTTTGGTAGCCTGTGCCCCTTTGGTCTCTTTTCATTTTCTTGCTATCTGTGTAGACCCTTTACATTTTTTCCAAACCTCCCCCCACCTCTGTTCAATAGCTAATCTGCTAAATTCATGCTACAACTGCCTCATTGAGTGGATGCGTTGTTCTGCCCGCTTCGTACCAGCTTTGTTACTGTGCAGTATTTTTCAGCTGTTTGTGCTCATTACCATACAGCTGGTATTTAGAGGAGAGAGGGAAGCAGGCAGAAGCTTTACTGTCTGCAAGTATAAGAAGCTCTTTTGCAAATGGGGTACTGGCAGATGGGGCATGTGTTTAAACGGGTTTTGCTGATAACAGACTGCATTAAAAATCATTCTGAGAAAGTCTAAGGTCAGCCCCATGAATTCAGAGCTTGAGAGGTATTCAGCTTTTGGAAGACCTTTATAGAATATTAATTAACCCAGGTCCATGAAAGTGACAAATGGATTGTTTGCAAAAATGTTAGATACTATCCTGCTGCCCCCACTTTACGGTTCATTTCCTTCAGCATCTCCTGATTTGGTTTGTGGGTTTTTAAAAAAAAACCATAGGATTGTATATACTGTGTTCATTATCAGGGCTGTTGCCAAAACAGATGAGTGAACAAACAGTAAAATCCCAGACCTCATGGAAGGAAAAATAATTTTCCTTTTGATGTTGTTACTGAACTTTGCATTATGTATAATTATATAAACCTTTGCCAGAAGCCAACCCTTTACAAACACATGGAAATTTATTCTCTTGCTAGCAGGGTGAGTAGCACTGTACTGGCTGAGGTGATCTGAAGAGATAATTGAACAAAGTTTGTGTCTAGAGTCTGTACATCATCTACTGGCTCTGTTGCTGTAGCTGAGAAGGGAGAACAAGCTTTAGGGCCCTGGGACTGCTCTTCCAGGCCTGCAATGGAAGCAGGAAATTATGAAGCTAAGTGCAAGCTGGGAACAGGTGTTCTGCATTTAGACATTTAAGTTAATCATTTACTGTCTGAAATACAAGGTAATTGGCATGTGCTAGCACAGCTCTGTGTGGGTCTAGTGCATGGCCCTTGTAACAGGATCATCAAATTCCTGGCTTCCTTCTGGAATTTAGTGCATTTTGACATTACTCTGAGCCCCTTGGGATGCCCAGGGGTGACTAAGCAGTCACCTTACACAGATGGAGTGCTCTGACAGCTGATGAAGGATGGAAACACTGGTGGGTTAACATTTCTCAGAGTGCCCACACAGTCTCTGTCTCGGTCTTAATCCTCCAGGAAAAGCTACAGAATGCTTTCCAAAGCATTGAGCCTGGGACAATAACACCATAGAGTCAATAGAGCTATTGATTTCATGGGATGCTATAATCTTGGGGTTCTTTCCCCTTGTTTTACCTCTTTATTTCCCATTGGAGACAAACTTTGTTACCAACACTGCCCTTTCTGCTCGGTGGGAACCAGCAAGTCTCAGATGCATATGTAAAATATATACCACACCAGGTATACCTGTAACCTTATCAGCACAGCATTTTGGTCTCCTCTCCTTCCCCCATCCCTGCTGTATTATTTGGGATAGTGAAAGATTCTGCCACTACCCATAAATGTTCCTTTATTGGTAATAAAGAGGTGTGCTGTATCTGTAGATGTTGGTCCTGCAGCACAGCAAACAGCTGCAGTGTGTAAAGCCAGTTCCTGGCAGTAAGAAGATGAGCTCTTATTCCAGACCAGTTAACCGATGTATGTACAATTTAGACCACGTTTTTATGTTCTTGAGAGAAGAAATTGAGATGCTTCTCACCTACTTAACTATTGACCAGAGTTTTATTTCAAGAATAGTTACAAAACATCAAGCAATTTTAAAGAACAGTGCTGTTCAGCTGCAAAATTCCATTGCTTCTCTATAGTGTAACACTTGGAAAATGTGATATGGCAAGTTCTGTTTTAATGAGTTGGTGGTCGCATTCAAAGTGACATTGAGGACATTGAAGACTTAAGCACAGCTTTATATGAGTTTTGAGTTGCAAGTGAAATACAGTTCACTGGTTAGCTTCCACATCTGAAGCACATTCACTCTGTGTTTGTCAAGAGCGAAGTGGGGAATTCACTAACTGCAACTTGTTCAAGCTCTTTAAATCAAATATAATCTATTAGATTTTTTTTTTTTTTTAGTTTTTGATGTGGATTGAAGTACAGAAAACAAAAAGTAATGGCCAAAGTAAGACCCTGTTGTGATAGCTGCTGCAGCAGGGATAGTTTCCCTCCCTCCCGAGTTTATAAACTCCAGCACTTTGCTTTCACACATTTGTCTTCATATGCAGTTATACAAAAGTACAAGAAGAGGTTATGAACAGCTGCCTTCTTCTGAATCCAGCTGGAGGCTTTATTTGCACATCTCTGCCTCCAGCCCACCTTCCTGCTTTCTTCCTCTTTTTCCAGTACTGTCTAGTAGTCTGCCAGAAGTTATTTCCTTCCTTCAGCTTTGCTGGCAAATGGATCCCGTAAGTGATCTAACTTGCTTTAGGCAAAGTTAGTTAAGTTTAAAAGGCTATCAAAAGTGATTTAAGCTACCTGGAAAATGTTTTGCATGAGGGAGATGAAAGAGCAGCAGAGCTCTAAGGTCAGTAACCTCTTGCAGAAAGGTGGTGGAATGCCCAGAGGTTAAACATCTTTAACTGGCCAAATGAACATGTGTCTGTGGTGCATGAAGAGCAGATGTAAGAGCTGCTGTCACTGTAAAGGCCCTCCTGCAACTGCCTGTGCTAGTATCACTACTTTGATTAAAAATCACATGCTGGAGGTTGTAGACAGACGCTTGCTTGGCTAAAATCCATGCTACTGGAAACCTTCATCTCCCCCAGGCAGGTTCCTATTGCCCCTTTGGTGGTAATTATGGCTTCACTGGAACCAGCAGAGCTCCCACACTGGCTGTGGAGCAATCAGCCAGAAAAGCTTAGCCAATTTAAATGGTTGATTTGCACTAACCCAGCTAATTTCACATAAAGTGTATTTATTGTTCCTTTGGTTCTGCAGTGGGGACAGCAGCATCTTCTGTTGGCATAGCTAAACATGGGGGAGCCATGGTACAAATGCTGTGTGGTGACAAATGGGTGTGACAAATGGGCAGTTCTGTGAGTAAGGACCCCACTCAGTGCTGTGCCCAACCTTGTGGCTTCAGTTTAGGTTTCCTGTGAGGTGATTTGATGAGTAGAGATGAACAAAAGGCTGTGTGAGTATATAATTCAGACAGACTACTGTAAAAGAATGAGGCAGTTTGTTCTTCCATAGAAGAAAGCGCTAGGTACTTTTGAGTCTGTGGATAGGTGGTAATACAGAACTTTATCATCTAAGTCTGGATGGTTTTAAGTATCATGCAACTTCAACATTAATTTGAACTAAGTTCATGTGTCAAACTAGTTCAGTGGGAGTATTTGGATGGTAAATAATTAAGCTTTTGCTGTAAAAGAAGTCAGAGTGCATAGATAAGTTTTTCATATTAAATACAAAGTTATTAAATTTGTGATACAAGTTAGAATCTCCCAGATCTATGATTCATCTCTGTGGTAGGGAATCCCAAAAGACTGGAATTTGTGAAAAGCAAATGACATTTTAAAGTCTGAGAGCTACCTCTGAAAACCTTTTGTATGTTTCTACCTTAAATATTTTGGAAAATGTACAGAATTCCTTTCATTGTCATTTTTATAGGTGCACTGTTTGTATTTTCCACATTATTTAAAAAATAATGCATGAAAAGCTGTGTTACCTAGGGGCTAGTAAGCCTTTGGTTCTTGGAACAGATGCACAGGTTTGAATGGACTCAGAGATCTCCAGCTCTCTGTCTTTGCCTGTTACACTGTCTACACGTGAGTTTTGTGATAAAGTTTGTGGTAGAATCTAAAGTGCCCATAAGGTAACAGATGCAGTAAAAGGTACAAGAAATTTGCCTAATAAGCAGACGGAAAGCAGACACCACTGTGGATGAAATAGAATTAAGCTCCATCCAAAACCTCATCCTGCTAAAGATATTTTATACTGATTTGTTTCAGGAAAGTTCATGATAAAACCTTCAGTGAACTGGAAACAGTGGAGAAATCAGTGTAATGAGCAATCAACATCTGAAGCAACTGACAGGCAATGAGAACACATCAAACACAGTTTTCAGAGAAAGGATGGAAATTACTGAAACTTCACAGTGTTCAGAGACATTGTGGTTCTGTCTTTGTCATGATGGGGTCCTGGATCCCCTGTACTGGATGCTTCATTGTGTTTGCAACCCGTGGGCAAAACCTAATTGTCAGTTACTGACAGCAGAGAATGTCCTCTTGAAGTTTTTTTGCTTTTGTGAAAAGATTTTCTGCTTCCCTAGAAAAAGACAGGCTTTTAGCTCAGTTTTTCTGTTGGGAATATTTCTGCTTTGTAGGACTTTGCTGACAAGCCTTCAGTGTTGAGTTTTGGACAAATCATCCAAACCAGTGAAGTTATCCAGTTAAAAAAAAAAAAAAAAAGAAAAAAAAGAGACATCAATCCTGTATCCCTGGAGCCTGTTTTAACAGCTGTACTTTAAACTCAAGAGCTCAGTGAAACTTCAAGAGGAAACATTTTTGATGCTTAATATTAATTAGGAAACCTTCCCCAAAAATGAGGCAAATTAAAATAATTAGGAAATTGTTGTGGTGTTGGCCCTTCATGTGTATTGTTGAAACACAAACCTAACAAGGTGTATGGCAGGTGGAAATATCATAAGGCAAGATATACCTGCAACAGCAGAAAAGTCTTGGAGGAAGGTGGGTAGTGGCTTTTATTCACCAGCCTTGCAGCAATGCTCTTTGCTGACATATGCCCTTTTCTAGTTTTACATTGGTGCCTCTCTCTTCAATTTCACTCATTGAGTCACCAAATATAAGTTGGTTTAAGTAAAGTTCTTGTATGTTATCTGTAAATATATTATATAAAGCTGTGCAGAAGTCATAAGTGCTGTGTTTTTGTCTTGCTTCAGATCTTCAGTGATCCCTGGAAGTATGTTCAGGTTACAAAGGATCTTAGGTAAAAGTTCATAATGGAATTATACAGCATGTTGCTATGAAGTCCCTTCAGGAAGTCTTTTAGCATAATCCCACCCCATCCACTGCTCTCTTACTGTTTGTATGACTAGTGACTATTAAAGTCACTTCTGTTGCTGCATCCTGCATTTGGTTTTGGTAGGGAAGAAGTCCTGATTCACATTAGTTTTGGACATGTATTGATGGAAAACTGAAGCAAATTGATGCATTTTTTCAGCATACCATGGTTTCTAGCAAGTGGGGTGGATATACAGTGTCAAATAAGTCAGCCTGAAGGCCTACTCTAAAAGAGAAAACCACGGGGCATGAGTTGTTCTCTGAGAATAATGTCAAAAAAAGAATTGAAAACGGTCTTAATTCAGAATAGAAATTACGAAGAAACAAATACCTTATCCCCTCTGAAGACAATATGAGAAATACAAAGATATCCCCCGTTTGTGAAACAGACAAATTATTATGATGGATGTCAGCTGTGAATAATAGAAAGCACTTATTCTGGTCCATGTGAGTTTGGGCACTCTGTACCAGGAAGAGAGAGAGTACAGCCTCCATTGGCTGCAACGCAGGGAGACACTGAGGCCTTGAAACTGTGGCTAATAGATTTATTCTGGTTAGCTGAAAACATCATCTGATGAGGAACTTATAATAGCTGTCATGGGTTCAGCTATTTCCAAGACTGAAAGTCACCTTCCTCTTGGTGACAGAAATTTCCTATTGCAGAATGTGCTCTAAGTCAGATGAGAAATGTACATCAGACAGCATGGTTTACCAGGCAGAAATTGAATTCTGGGGTGACATCTGGTCTGTGGGTACCCATCCTCCCTGGTAATCCCTCAATAGGCTGCTGGTTGACCTTTTTATGTTGAGGGAATGGGCAAGGGGCACCAATAAGATGATGATGATGATGATTATGTCTCCCTACTTGTCAGGATTTAAGAGAGAGTGTCTCACAAAGCTGACTGTAATCTAGGTGCAATATGTCATTTTTCAGAACTGGACTAACACAGCTTCTATTCAGGCGGATGAAGATGGTGGTGAGCTAGCTTCATGATTCTGCCTCACCAATCAGATCTGTTATTTCAAGGTTCTTTTCCATACTATGAGATTCAAAATGATGATTAACATTTGGACCTGCAAATGCTCTTTTACCTACACTTGGGGAAAGCAAAAAAATGCTCAATTTAATTGCAGTAAGTTCTTTCAAAAGGGATGTAAGAAGTCAAAATTCATCACTCATGTATTTCTCAACAAGAATCAGGAACGACACCTTTGGAGATCTTAATGTGAACTGTGCATTTTTTTTCCCTCTGTGAGGACCAGTGCAATAGTAGGACTGCATTTTCAGTCCTTCCAGCACAGCACCAGTTGATTCTCTGTGGGAGTTGTCATGTTTCTTATCCATTAAAGCAGACCCCTTAATAGCTCCTATCACTGCCAGGCAAGCTTTAGAAGTTCAGAGTGTCTCTTATGAGACTTGTTATTATACATCTAATTCAGACAAGTATGTCTCACAATCACTATTGCATTGTTTCCAAAGAAAATACAAGAATTATCCTTTCCTCTCTGACGCATCGAAGCCCAGCTCAGAGGAGAGCTAAATCTCCTGGCAAGAAGGTTGTGGTAAGATTTGCTATTCAGCTCTGGAACAGCCACTGTGCAAAAATACACTTTTTATTTTTATTGTATTGACTAAATACCATTGGATTGGCTGTCAACATTTCACTGTGCATTCTTGACAGATGTTTTCTCTTTAGTGTGTTCCCTCTACATAGGTTGTATGCAATCTTTACGATGCTTTTGGTTGTTGAAATTCAAAGAGCGATACTTTTTTCTACGGTAGGTAGGAAGAACTACTTTTGTCACCATCTGTAGGCAGTAGAATAAGTAAAAAAGGAACCTCTTTTGAGTAACAAGTTTTCACATGTGGCCTCATTGTAAAAAGAGGAAATACATCCAAAATACAGGGAGAAATCAATATTAAAAGTTTGGTTCTGTTTTGTCTGAAGGTAGCTGTGCTATGAAAAATAAGTGGGGGAATTTTAGCCTGCAGGTTAGAATATAGTTAACCTTGACTATAGGAACTTCAACATGATGTGAGTTCCAGAGAACAGGATGAATGTGTCTTTGATGCCAGGTCTGTTTGCCTGTAATTTTCATCTGGCATTGACAGCACCACCTGAGGCAGGAAGGTGGAAGCAGGACCACCCCAGTTTCATATGGCTGTTTTTATCATTGTTGTTGAACAGACCTCAGAGCTTGGAGGCATGAGCTTTGGTCTGTAAAGGGTAGAAGTTTTGGGGCCAAACCAGAGATTCTGCAGCTTCTTTTCCCAAGGGGGAGGTATTTTCTTCTATTTCTGTTTAAGCAGAGTTGAACCCAGTCTGCTGTCCCCCTCGTAGTGGTAACCCATGATGTTGGCCATAGACTTGTTTGGTGGTGAGACCCACTAAAGTTTTAAAAATCTTTATTCTCTAGAAGTGTATTCAAGATCTGAAGCCATATTTTTAAGAGTAAAAATGCCTTTTTAATGAAAATGTGGGGTTATAGTAATGACTTTCTGGTGGGCAAATAATGGATTTACATCAAGACTCAACTTAAAACATAGTGCTTGGAGCACCATGAATACAAAACTCTATCCTTTCTTATCCCATGTGTAGGAGGAATCCATCACGATTTCAGATACACTGAAGCAGTGGATTTTGACATTTTATTAAAGTTTGGACATGTAATCACTCTTCAATGTTCTGTTCAAAGGAACCTCAGCAGAAAATAGCATAAAATTACCATGCACTGATAATGGAGAGAAGCACTGAACTTCAGATTTACACTCTCATTACTTGTTCCATCACATTCTCAGTTTTTTGTTGTGTTGTCTTTATGGCTTTTGGTGTTCTGAGAGTAAGGTTCCCATTCATTTTTGGAACTCTAAAAGGACATAAATTATAATGGCTGATTTCTGATATGACAAGGGTTAACAAAAATATGGCAATTCTTTACTCTCAATTCTCAAAAGCAAAGCTGATATATTTTCCTACTGTTTCCTTTTGATTTCTTTTCCAAACATACAAGAAAATTTAACTGTCTCTGACAGCTGATGTAGATGTTGTGTTACATTTTTCTTTGGTAAAATTCTTATATATGTTTTAAATACTACCATTTGATTCTGGACTCTGATTATAAAGAAAGTCAGTTTCATTGGTAAAGTTACTTTTATAGTTTCTCTCATGAGGATTTTACATATAAATATTTGTGTAAGTTGCCTTTTTCAAACATCTTGGCATAAGAAACTCAGCTAAAATGGAAGGAAAATTGTTTATGAGGAGAAACTTTCTAATCTGAAGAGAAGTCTATCATGTTTAAAGAAAAACATGGTTTTACTGATAAAAGAATTATTAAATAAATCCACTAGGTTCACTAAGTAATAACTTTTTGCCTCTTGCAACTGCTGCAACAAACAAAAAAATAATTTACTATTATGACTTTGCTGAAATAGGTGGGAAAGAAATTGCCTGTTCTGTTTATTTACCAGTGAGCAGAAAAAAAGGAAAGAAAAATCAGGTATTCAAACAGAAGTTTAAAAAAAAGCCACAGAGAGAGAAAGTTGTAAACTCTTTGTACTGTCTGACTTTGTACTTTTTTGCATATTTGAACTTCCCCTCCCAGGATTTTTTCATATTGCAGATTTCTGTGCATGAGTGGATTTCTTAAAGAGCTTGCAGATACAGGCTTTAAAGGTGTCCTTCAGGTCGGTTAGTAGATGGTCTCAACTTCTGTAAGCAGATTATGCTCTGTCAAAATGTTTTGGGGTTTTCTTTGAGGGGGTTATTGTCAGCTGTGATGGCTTTCCACTCTTTGCAGGTATTGGATTTCAATTTGGGATTAAAATCCATTAAAATGGATTTTACTCATTGCTTTTAATGTTTAAAGCAACAGTAATACGGGCTTTTAAGATGTTGGGTCCAGTTCTTCCAATTAATGAGGCCCCAGTGAATTCAGCGCACTTATCCTACTGATAGGGAATCCAGTGTATTTTGGCTTCTGTGACTGTGACCAGTTGGTACTGTGAACATGTCATTTCCCAGCTCAGCTAAGTTGGCTGGATAAACTGCCACCCTTTGGGCTACTTGCAGGTATTTGTCATGCATCCTGCCAGCAGTCTTCTGCTGTTTAAGATCTGCCACTTAAGCTGCTCATGTCATCACTTCTTAGCCTGTTTAAGGGGAAAAACGTGCATTTATTGCCAAAGATCTACTACTATATATAGTTGTATAAGCCAGTTTAGCTCACTGACTGAAATCTGTTAAGGAGAGGAGAGTAGCTTCTTCTGGTACAGCTATATCCAGCAGAGAATATGCCCATGGCTTGCCATTTTGAGAGCTGGTTTTGACAAGTTTGCTTATGAAAGGTATGCTGTCTTACAGTGAAGAATGTCTGTAGAGAGGTGTGGGCATTTCCTTAGGACGAGATGGCAGTAGGCATGAGGAATGCTTCTGGAGCAGACAGGCCTCTGATCTAGAACTGTTCTTGATGTAAAGCATGTTTGGTTCTCAGTAGTCATCTTCACATATATTTGGAAATGGGATTTGAACTGGTAAAAGCACGGTATCCTCCTCTTCCTAAAGATTTATTTCCTTGTCAACTGCAGTTTTCTACTAATGTTGTCTAAAGTCACCCTCTCTGCTCTGCATAGAGGCACTGATGTGGAGAGAGTGTGCTTGCAGACTTGGTGCTCCCAGCCATGGCCTCCGAGTTTGTTTCCAACCAACAGGTGGGAATGGCAATGTGAAGAAGCAGTCTTGATTCCTAGCCAGGTTTTTAGTCTGTTTCACCTCTAGGTTAAGCCCTCAGCTTGTGAGCCCCTCAGTCCATTTGGTCCCTTTGAGCTGGGGTCTTTACCATGTCTCTAAGCAGATCTTTGAAAGGGCAAGTTTATTATGAGGAATATTGATGTTATTTGACAAACCTTTGTTATACACATTGAACTGTCTGTTCCCTTCCTTTCCAGCTTCAAGATCACTCTGAAAAGTGCTAACAAATTAGGAGCTTCTTGAAATTAGCTTAACATGAAGAAGCAAATATACTCAATTCAGTTACTGGTTTAATGCAGATCAAGATAATATTCTCACCTCATTCCCAAAGGCCCCTAAAGGAATAGTGCAATTCCACGATGGCATCCATACAGATAAAAGGTAGTATAACTGCATTATTTGGAAATTACTGCAAGCTACTCCTCTTTTCCCTTTCATTTAAAGACATTTTGAAGACACTAATGCTGTGGGGAGGGAGGCTTAACATCTGAGCACTGGGAAATTTTTTCTTAGTTGTATGTTCTTCCAGAATATTTCTGAGAACTGTGGTTTTGTTTCAGGGAAATGAAATGTTGGAAGAACTGCTGGAAGGTTTAGAAAGACTTGTCAGGGGCATAAAATAGTTAATTTGCCTTCCTGAAATTCTTGTGTTGTCTGGAAGAAATCAGCTGATAATTTCTTTTAGACTGAGGTTTTGGTTGGGCAGGACCAGATTTATCCAGATCTGGGTGTTATTGCTCAAACTTTTGTTAGATAATGGAAGCTGGATATATGATAGTGGCCTGTCTAGACAAACCTGCAGTAGCCTTTGACTCTCTTGTTGATACCATCAGCAGGCTGGTTTGCATGGTGGAATCTTATTTGGAGACCAGTTGCACATTCTGTTTCATTGAGGGCTAGGTCAGTACCTCAGTAGTGAGAAAAGATGGAGGGTATATGAACCACTCCTTGGGATCTCTCTAGGTGTCACATAGCCTTGAGTGCAAATTCTCCTCAGGAGCTGAAGACACTTTGATTGCTTATTTATATATTTAGGTAGATATAAAACCAGAAAAATGTTAACTGCCAGTTGCAGATATAGAAAATACCCTTCCAAAAGATCAAGAGGGTTGAATTTGGTATGCTGGTTGTTTTCACAGCCTTGACTGCTCCTTAGCCTGGTATCCATCCCCGTTCTCATACTTGGATATCTGCTAAATTTTTAAGTTAAGAGTTCCACTTCCTATTGCAACAAAAGGTATAGTTTCTGTGGAGGTGAAGGGGGCATTATGATTGTTTTTCACACCTTTTTTTTTAATTCTGAGATGATTTCTTTTGGTACAGCTTTAACCTCAGCATACACTGCCTCTGCTTAGAAAACAGTGTTAGTATCACAGCTCTTCACAACAGATACCTTTTAGATTGTAATAGATGTCCCCTGGAAATTGGAAATGGGAAATGAATTGCGTTTTCTGGGTCTTGGCACTATTGACCCATGCTTTAGATCAATGCAGGCTCTGACTGAGTCTTCCTCTTTCGCCTTTTCCCCATTTAGCCTGTAATACTGAACAGCTAACCCAGCTTACTAGTCACATTTCTATATCCTTTCGGAGAGCCACACAAAACTGCCAGCTGTAAAAGCAAAAGCCCACCATTCCTAAAGTAGATGCACATAATATGGTAATGTAACCAGCTATCATGAACAGGAAAGTGAACAAATCCCAGTTAGTGTGAATGTTCTTGCTTCTCAGTATGTACACCTGCTGAGTCACATTTAACTTTCCTCTGTGATATGGCAAATTAAGTACTTAACATTTTTTCCCCAGGTATTTTGCATAAAGAAGCACAAAGCTTGTTCAGGTTTTCTGGTTAAGAGGATACTACCCTGAGAGCACCTATTGTGCTCTTCAGGACTGAGTAGCCCACACATCTTGCTACAGATGTGAGGCTTGTCTGTCTCAAAGGAAGCGAATTTCAGAGGGCTCTTTGAAGGACTGTGCTGATAAGGAGGCTGACATCCCTATCTTAAGTTGAAATGTACCTTATTGTTTTAGCTTTTTAACCCAGTAGTCTGCACTACCTATAATGCCTGAATTACAGGGAAGGTTAGTATCTTCTGCTGTCTTTTCCTTGACAGGTTGATTGCTCAGTCTAAACTTGAGGCTGTTGGATTCCCCTCTTAAACTAGCTGTCCACCAAACTTTCTTTGTATTAATCAGAATCAGTAAATATTAGCATGTTGTGCATAAAGCACTTGAGAAGACTGTTGCTGCAGTTTTTTTGGAAAACCCCAAGAGCTTTGCCATACGACTGTAGCATTCTCATGCTGACTTACTTAGGGGGAACACCTTCATTTTTTTCAGTCTTGCATAGCAGAGGATGAGGGCTGCTCAGTGCAGTGTTGCATGTGAATCTGGAGACCACCCGCTGTTCCTAAACATAGGGAATTAAAATGATTTGTAACCAGGAGGGACATTAGATAAAGTTTGCCAGAAATCTAGTAGGAACCGAAATAAAAGAGTCCCTAGTAGAGGTCAACCAATTCAGCTTTTGGAATCGGTGTAGTGTAGGAGTTCCTAATCCCTCTGGTGATAGTGGTCTGCCTTCTAATTTTAGTCTCTTTCAGTTTACTTGTAAAGTACAATAGACCAGTGGAAAAAATCTGCATTTTAAAAAAAGTTTTTAAAGAGCAGGCATGAGTCATACCTGTCCCTGCAGGCTGTTAAAAAGCTGCCAACAGTTAGCTGGGAAGAAGTGTATTTAAACTGTGTTCATGCCAATTTAAATCACTTTATTCAAAAGCATGAATGAGGCTGTAGTATTCCATTAAGACTGTTGTTATCAAATTTTAATGAGGAGCTATATTTACACAAGCAGCAAATGAGTTCTTCCCAGAATTTTATTTTTAATCAAATATTCCTAAACATTGTCTATGATTTTACAAGGGACAAAAGTGAACATTGTACAATCTTGTCCCAGAGGGGAAATTCAGCTAACAACTGGGCTGTATTTAAATAACTGCATAGAAATTGAAATTTAGGTTCATCAGCGAGTGATCTGGTCAGTGGCTCATAGCGTGTTTTGTTGAAGGTAGGTAGTAAAATGGGGATTTTTAAATCAGGTCTGGCCAGTTTTCAAGGCACAAGTATGTTCTGCATCTGAAATTAGACTAAAGGGAAGAGTCCACGTGATGCGTGAAGCTTGTGTCGAAGGTTAAATTAAAAGGGACCTAACTAATGCTAGACTGCACTTTGATTTTTTGCCAACTTTCTGATCAAAAAAATGAGACTTCTGCTAAATACCAGACTGCAGGCTGGTGCTCTCATCCGCCTCCCTCCTGCTTCCCTTTCCCACTTCCATTCAGTCTCTCCCTGTCACATCAGCAGGCCTATGACATACAGCAGGATATTTTTCCATTTCTGTGAGAAAGATTGGCATACATAAACCAGTTTGGCACCGATTGAATATTAGAGATGGAGTATGATAATAAAGGGAAAGTGGGTAAAAAAATCCCTAGAGATTTGTCAGAACATTGCTGGCATTGCTCAAGCAATGTTATAGCTAATAACAAGCTTTAGTAGTTGCTTTCAGCAAAATAAAAGGAATAGGAACTAGGACATATATTTGCACAGGCTTTATTACAAAATCTTAAATCTCTCGTCTAGTGTACTAATTTCAAATAACAGTTTGCAATATTCTGCATTTTCTTCCTCTCAATTTTAAAATAGTTTTTAGATACTTCCCTGTGCAGCCAACCACATCGGTGACATGGACGATTCCTTGGCATTTTACTTTGTAGCATTTAATTGTTAAATCAGTAACATTAGATGGACTGCATTTCCTTAAATAATTGTATTTTATATTTCCTTAAGTAATTGAAATACTGAGTCTCCATAAAATTACGAACTTCAAAACCATGGCTGCCATCTAATTTGGTGGTTACAAGTGAATGGAACGGCAAACAAAAAAATTTGAAATCTTTAATTTACTCCGTCCTGTCTATAAATAAAAAAATTGTAAGCTTCAAAACCCAGGAGTTTAGTTAACTGTCTTGCTGTTTAACCCACAGTTAATGGATTGGTTTAGAGAGCACATCAGTTCCATTACACTGATCTGGCAAGTTTACAGAAGTTTTTAGAGAAATGGTTAAATATGTGAAGTCTGAAGTTATGTGAAGTTTGCAACATGCAGTTTTCCTTGAGGGTAGAAACAGGAGTTTTTGACTTGTGGTTTCTTTAATTCAAGTAGAAATGTTACAGCTTTATAAAGGAAGCATAAGCTTTTATTGAACAAAACGTTTTCCCAAAAGAAGCTTAGAAATAACAGTGGACAGGTATGGTAATTTTCTTTCTTTATGCTGTAGTTCTTAGGTTTTGTATGGGTAGCACTGTTTGAAAATATCTCTGAAACACTGAAATGTGCCACCTATTTCGTACTTCTTGAATTCTATGAAACATATGTTACAAAGAGTTGTGTTGGTAAAGCTAAATTCAGTGTAAAAAAAAATAAATTAGCAATTGTCATCCCTCTCATCTGGATGAGGGACTAGTTACCCAAAGTTGTGCAGTGCTGTGTCTCTTGTAGAGACAGGCAAGCATAACTGTGTGGTTTCTAGACTGGAAGCACCTGTTCGGGGAAGAATGTTTTTAGATGGGGCAGGTTTGCAGGCCTGCTTGCTCTGCCTGTAGCCCATTTTGACATGCAATTGCACAGCATAAGGTTAATGACAGTGGGTTAGCAAGCCTTCAAAGCATCTGGTGTGACCCCGGGATGCCTGGCATTCCTTTCTGCTCTGCAAAGGTTTGGCATCCATCCTCCACTGCAGGAAGAATGCACTCAGGAGAAACCAGCTCACAGGGCTCCCCCAGGCCTCTGGAGAGGGGAGAGTTGTCATGGCAATAAATCATGAGGGTTCATGGCAAAAGAGTAAATCCCCTTCTCTGTGCTCTACCGTAGGTGTGGGTTGGGTGAGAAAAGGAAGCAGGTAGAATGTGCAATTTTCTCTTCTATAACCACCACTGCCACTTAATGCTAGGGCAGAGTGTCTGTCATGGGAAAGTGACCATTTCCCTGTACCAGAGACACTCTGGGCTGCAAGGAGTCTGTGTCCTACCGGGTCTTAGTGCTGATCAGACTGACCTGACTGACCTGGGACTCACCGAGCATTCTGTAGCCAAAGGCAGTGTAGGCAGAACTGAATCTTCCCTGCAGTGGCGGCTTCCTGCTGCTCTGCAGATGTGGGCAAGAATGGCAAAGGAAACATCAAATATCCTCTAGATAACTTGCTGGTGCATGTATTAGACAAAGCAAAGAAGCATTACTGGACCTGGGGCTCACCACTGTGGAGGAGTTCATTAGACACATCAAGACTGGAGACAGCCTAGGCTGTAGCCACCATGCCCTGAGTTTCTGATCTTGAGGAACATGGGTCTGATAAAGAGCAAAGTCAGGACTGTGAGCTCCAGAAAGGTGAACTTTAAGTTCTTTAAAGAATTAGTGGATGAGATCCCCAGGGAAACTGACATTAGGTACAGAGGAGCTGACCAGAGCTGGCAACTCAGTTGACACAACAGAAGGATGGGATCCTCCATCCAGAGGGACCTGGGCAAAGTTAGGAAGTGGACCCATTAGAACCTCTCAAGGCTGGGAGTCCAAGTGCAAGGTGCTGCATCTGAGTCAAGGCAATCCAGACATGAGTACAGACTGGGAGACCTCATTGAGAGCAGCCCTACAGAGGAGGACATGGTGGACAGAAAGCTGGATGTGAGCCAGCAATGTGCTTGCATCCCAGAAGGCCAGCCGTGTCCTTGACTGCATCAAAAGCCCCATGGGCAGCAGGGTGAGGGGGGGATTCTGCCTCTCTACTCCACTTGCAGTGCTGCGTTCAGCTCTGGAAAAGCACAAAAAAGACATGGACATGTTGGAGAAAGTCCAGAGGACACCATGAAGAAGATGATCAGGGGGCCAAAGCACTTCTTTGAACTCAGGCTGAGAGAGCTGGGGTTGTTCAGCCTGGAGATGAGAAGGCTCCAGGGAGACTTCACTGTAGCCTTTCAGTTCCTCAAGACGGCGTATAAAAATATGGGACTCACTTTTTATATAGGCAGGTAGTAACAGGACAAAAGGGAACAGTGTTAAACTGAAAGAGGAGAGATTTAGGTTAGATGTTTGGAAGAAATTCTTTACCCAGAGGCTAGGGAGTCACTTCCAGAGAAGTTATGGATGCCCCATCCCTGAAACTGTTCAAGGCCAAGTTGGATGAGGCCCTGAGCAACCTGATCTAATGGGTGGCATTGAAGACCACGGTGGGAGAACTAAATAAACCTGAAGGTCCCTTCCAACCCTGGCCTTTATATGACTCTGTGACTCTGTGTCTTGCAGTCCAGATGTCCCCTGCCTCGTAGATGCTTGAACATTGTATGGGAAAAATGCTTCCCCTGGATTCCAGGGAGGGAGAAAACATGGTTGAGGATGGAAAAGGAAAGGATTTATAAGGTGGGACAATAAGTCTTGTTAGACTTTGGTGCTGTGGAGAGGGCAGGAGGGAGGAAACTACTGGGGAAATACTGGGCCAGAAGATTGATACAGGAAGCACAGGGCAAGAGAATGGAGGACAATAGGGATGGTGCTTACAGAGAAACAAGGAGGAGGAAAAGATGGAGAGAGCCCAGGAAATTCATACACATTCAATGGAACAATCGCCTCCAAAGCTGAGACTAAAGGACCCTACACTTCTGTTACCAGCATGTTTCACCTTCCTCTAGGGCTTTTGCACCAAAGGTGCATCCTGCTGTGTTCCTCACTGCCGGTTCCCCGCAGTAGTGGGGCGTCACGGGGGGCTCAGGCTGTGTTCCGTGTCACTGGCACACTGGACAGGGAGTCAATGCATTGCCACATGATGGGTGAATTGCCTTGCTGCTATAAAATGGATGCCAGGATGCCGTGCCTAAAACATTGGAATGTTTGCCTTTGCAAACTTGATGCATGTGCACAGGTGGATAACAATGTATAATAAATCACAACCTCAGACACTGTTTGTTTCCACAGAATCTCTCTTATTTAGTATGTACCATGCACAGGCTGTCTTGTTAAGCAGCTTTTTTGAGTAAAAGCATCTTATTCCTGTCATTTCAAATTCTTTTGAATGCTTGGTTTTGTAACCTTTATACCCCCTTTAGGTATAACAGGTAGGAAAAGAGATTTGACATTTTTAATAGTTTTTTTCTTTACATTCCTCCTAAATCCTTCTGGTTTAATCTGTAATTCCAGGAATTCTTCCGTCTGTAGCCTAAAGACTCACAACTAACCCCTTCTCATTCTCATGTACCACAAATGACAACAGAAACTATTTTGTAAATAAATTTGTATAGATTATGCCAGATAAATTAGCACTCTTGGCAATTAAAATTAAGCTATCTCTAAAAAAAAAAAAACTCAACAGAAAACAGCAGTAGATACCAGTCCTCAATTTGTATTCAGTGTAAAGGACAGACATTTTTGGAAAGCCTTCCAAGTCCAAACATACATTTCTTTTTCTGTGCAAAGGTGATTTGCTAACCTGCTTATATTTGAGTGAAAACAGTTTGAACATTGGTGTTCAAATGCAGAAATGCACACTTCTCCAATTTGGAAACATTCTTGTCAATATAAACAAAACAACTCAGCTCTCTGGTTGAAATCTTGAAAAAAAGGAACTGATCCATATTAATTTTTTTGGGTATTGTGTCTGTCATGCGTTGATCAGCAGGAAGGGCTTGTGCTTTGTGTGCCTAAGAACAGTCTGTAGTGCATGGTTTTCTAACTTTATGGACTATTGTCACATGCAGAATCTGTGAAATGACTATAGTGGGAATATAAGGTAAAATTAATTTAAAATGACCCCAGGGAGTGACTGCTACCTTCATATTGTGCCAGCAGAACACCCTGTGCCCAGGCGGCACTGGTTGCTGCTGTGGTGTGGCAGCTGCTGCCCTTGACTTCAGCGGTGTGTACGGATATCTGGGAGAAGAGTGGGCAAGGGAGGAAAGCGGATGGGATGTGTGGTGCCAGCTTCCTCCGCGGTGCAGGTGTGGGAGCCAGCGGCTTGCAGGGGCTGCTCTGCGGGGCCACTTGGGCTTGTACAGCGTGTAACGGGCAAGGTCATCACTTCAGGAAATTTAGGAATGTCCTTTGGTCTCTGAAGCAACTGCTGCTGTGACTCAGAAGCACAGACTGGTTCAATGTGAACTTGAGTGATTAGCACAGCTATTACTGCATCTATAAATAGAATTCATCTTACAATATATTAAGTTTAATGATATAATAAATAGATTACAGTTAACTTTAATAGGAGCACAATGAATGGAGATGCAGTTCTTATGAAGAGCTGCTGCCATTAGAGAATGTTTTGCAAGATGTATTATATGTAATACCTTTTCCTTTGAAAAATGAATAATCTTGCAATACTGTGTAAAAACAAAACTCAAAAAAGCAACTAATAATGTTCTTGTTGCACAGAAAGCAGTGAAGGATGTGAAAGTGCACGTTGCATTATTAACCTTAACTCTGCTCCTTATGAATATGCACTATGAAAAAAATGTTTATTATATGCTAATATTGCTAGTTTTAAAACAAACCATATATTTCTGTGTAGGAAACTTGCATGTGGTTACTGTCACAGGGAATTAAAAGCAACAGGAAGCTTAGCTGCACTGATATTTTATTTTAATTTATCTTTTTCTTTAACAAGAAGAAAAATGCTTTGGGAAGAAAAACGTTCTGTTTTTGTTAGTTTTATTCAGTGAAATAATATAGAGTTCTAATGAGACAAGCTTCCTGGAGTTGCAACATGACATGTTTTAAAGAAGCTTGGCATTACACCCCCTGCCTGTAGTTCACCTTGTTGTGCTTGTTTTGTGGTAAATCTTTGTATGTCCATTTCCATTTATCTCAGACTGAAGTATATTTTTCAATGCAAATAAGTTGTTCTGGTGATAATACAGTCCTCTGGGTTGGAAGGACAAAGCCCAAACCCTGCAGTTCTTTGCCTTTTCACCTAGGGCTGTAGTTTCGTAAGGATTCAAGGTAAGGTAGCTTTTCTGGGGGCTTAGGGAGGTTAAAAAGGAGAGAGTGGGCTGTACCTCTTGCCATGCAGGCACAGATTTGTGTGTGTGGCTGTGCAGTGAGGGAGATGAGGAATCTGACCTGGCTGGAAAATAGCCTAGCAAAAAGGTGACCCGAGGTCAGTTGCTGCTATAGTTGACCACAGAGCCAGACAACGAAGGCTGTGGTGGCACCTGAGAAGGTGATGCAAGCATAGAAATGAATGGCCAAGGGCATCACAAATGCAGGAACTGTTTGGTTTTTTCTTCTTCCCAGTGGCTGTGCTAGCTTAAATGCACATGAAGCTATAGCTGAGAAAGTGATGCCTCTAGGTGTAAATAATAGGCTTATCCTCTCTGCATGGGACACTCGGGTCATAGTTCCTCATACCTTTTTCTCAGTGGTGTAGCTGGCTCAAGGAGTTTGTGCCCTGCCTGTGAATTGCTCATTTGCTTCTGCTGGCTCAGTTGTTTGTGAAAGCATGGTGGAAATTTAAACTAGCAACTAGTTCAAAAAGAAAGAAGAAAGAAAACCTCAAGGGTAAAAACTTAAACCCATCTCTCTTCACCCTGCATCAGTTAATGAATCTGGTTCACAGGGTGTTTCTACAGATGTTTGTTCCTGCAGAAATAAGGGCAAGAGCCATTTGGGGACAGGAATGAGCAGGTGAGACCGGGACATCTTTAAGCTGGTGTTATCACCATGCATGGATCTGTTCCTTCCATTAATGGGTGTATGACAGCTTTGGCTGTACTCCTTTAAAATAACCTAAGCATCGAAGCATATGCTGCAAGTTCTGTGCCCAGCTACAGGGAACCAGCAAAGAGGACAGGATGTATGACCTTCAGAGGGGAGATCTGCTCTGCTGGAGACACAGTGATGCTGTATTACATTAAGCTTGTCTGTGAAATCTCCCTGCTCTCAAAACATAATTTGAAGTTTATTATAAGCATCCAGTGCTGAAATCTGTTATATACACTTCATGTTTAAGTCCTTTTCAAAGCTATTTTTTATAGCCATTAACTAGCACACCTTTTGAATTCTATCACAATCTATTTAGAACTCTATTTTTTTAAAGGCAAGTATTTTAAGGAAGTGGTTTATGGGAAATCTCTGCTATAGATATATACCCTTAAAATGGTATTTGTAATCAAAGTTCACACTGTTCTAATAGGATCAGGATTTATAAAGAAATATTAACTGATTTTTTTCAGTTGCTACCGATGACATTTCCTTCCCTGCAGAAACAAAGCTTAAAGTCTTTTTACAATTTTGTTTGACTACAGTACCTTACTTCGCATGGAAATCACGGATAATCATGTGTGGGGAATTTCATTTTGAAAGCAGTCTTCAAAATGCTTTGCCAAGAAGCATTATACAGTTAGTGAAACAGTTCTGTATTACCTATCATACTTCATAATATGTATTCTCCACTCCACTTAAGTGAGCTTTGGAAGGCTTCATGCAACTTAATGTAATGCCTCTCTGTGTCCTTCCTCCCATAATAGAGTTACTGTTGCTTTCACTACTTCCTCCCGAACCTTAAGTTCATCAGTCTTCTAAAAATACATCATTTATCATTAAGCTGCTGATCAGTGCACATTGCAGTGTCCAGAATTGCTTGTGCTACACTTGAACTACACACAATCATAAGTGTAAATTTCTTCCTCTAACTGTGTTGAGGCTAACATGCAGGAGTGAACCTTTCTAAGGTTGCTGCACACATTATAAATAAATTGAGCAGAAATTCTTCTATCTGAACTGCTTCCAGGGAGCCAAGTTGCTTTTGTTCTTCCCTCATAGCTGTAATGTAGCAGCTGTTGGTCACAAACTGGTGCACCTAAATTCATTTCAGCATCAGTACTAATGGTATCTTCTACACAGTTACACCTGTGTGATAGGTGCATCCTGCACTGTACCCTTGGGCTTCCTCAGTCAAATACCCGTTTTCCTTAACTGGTGAGTGTGCTAAACCTTTGTCTCACAGATCTGGAATTTACCCATAAAATACTTCCAGCTCAGCAACTGGGATGCACACTAATAAATCTCAGATCTGTAGCCTGTAATGCTGCTGCCTAGCCCAAACTGAACTGGGAGAAACCGTGAGAACACAGGATTTCTATGATCCTAGTGGCTCACTTGTTTAATTTCATATGAGTTCAAAAAGAAAAAGATCTGACAATAATAGCAGTGCCTTTTTGTAGTGGAAAGGCCCGCCCTGAATTACTTTGAAACATGTTAAACAGTTGCTATCCTGTGGAATATTTTTCTCCTTTTCTGAGACCTTACACATGTTGGCCTCTAGCATGTGCCTTTCTCATTGAGTGAATGGGAACTTAGGCTTTTAAATGTAGGTGCCCTAAGCTAAGCTGTAGTTAAGTGTCTAAAGCAGATGGCAGAAGTACCTCTCTGTGGGGCCAGATTCTTGCCTGAATGGGAGCATTTGGCAAATTAAATGAAGTATGTAGTTGGATGAATAGGTCAAATATAGAAGACAAAGTGCTGGCTGCTGCAGCTGCCCAAGCTATATTACCAAGCAGAAGGGGAGTGTTTAAAGCCTAAGTGGGTCCAAATTTGAGAAAGGGGAAAACAACTAAGCATGACCGCTCTTCTCAGGTCATCTTCACTGTGTCCAGGGTAAATCTCTCACAGCTAAGGATTTGGCCCCTCCCGATTAGGATGTTTGATTTCCTGGATAGAAAAAAACCCCGCAATCCTATTAGACAACACACAAAAATCCCTCTGAAATGTTTCTAAAGGAGTCAGTCTGCTAAGCGTCTGCTAAATGTGCAGAGTACACAGAATCCCTTCTGGCACTGTCTTGAATGATGCATTTACCAATATTAATGGAGATACCAAACCATATTGCTCCGCAGTTCCTCCTGCACACATTATGCTCCCGACACACATATGTGTGTATGTGAAATGCCAATTATGGTTTTTGCATTCCCTGGTTTAAGTGCCAGTGTTTTTTTCAAAATGCTGACTGGCCATTACCACAGCCAGACCGTCCTGTGGTCTCTCCACTCAAAAGTGTTTCTCCAACTAAAAAAAAACCAACAAAAACACCCAACAAAAAATGTTGTTTCTTTGGTCTGTTGCACTGTAATCTCCGTTCTTCTGGGGATTATATAGCTCTGCGGGTGATTTCTGTAATTCATTCTAGTCTTTCATTAGAAGTAATAGACGGTCTTAATTACAGCATGCCACATGACAAACTGGTAAAGGTGCTAGAAATGTTGCCAACAGGAAAAGAATTGGATGCTGTGAATTTTTTTTAATTAAGAGTTGGCAGTACTGACGGGAAATAAGATTGGACTTGTGTCCACTGAAAACTATGTAATTTTGGTGTAGACATTTTTTCTAAATGTCAGGAATTGTATGTTATTTGTGGTTTTAAGAACTTGAAAAATTATTGTCAGCTTAAACAAAGTAAGACCAACCTTTGAAATTAAATATATACCAGACAGGGAAAGAAACATGGTAACTTTTGATTTTTCTCTTTGCATTGCTTTAAACTGTAGTCTTCCTCAGTGTACCTTAATTTGTGATGAATGTTTGCTTTATACCATTAAGTATTCTTGGTGTGTAAAGTTACTGTAGTAAATATTATTTCAAATGTTGGTAGAGATGTAAGTGAATGCATCTTCTTTGCTACTTGCTGTCAGGCTTTCAAAAGTACCTGTAGGGTTGGGGTCCTATTCCTCCACCTTTGTATTTTCCCAGAAGGCACAGAGTGAAGCTGTGTGACCGCAATCTTCCCAGGTTAGGCAGTTCCACATTACTTTCGCGAAACATTAATTAATTTCCTACTAGGGAGAGTGTGGTGCATTCATTACACAATTTTTTTCTGAGAACAGGGTGGTTCTCAAAGTCAAGGGAGACTGAGAAAGTCCGTTCTAGACAGGAATTTAGAAGTGGGAGTCTAACAGTAGACTCCCACTAAAGTCCCTCAGCCTTTGGTGGAGCACATTCTTCTCCAGTAACTAGGGAAAGCCTAAGCTATGGTTAGGTATTTTGGGGAAGAGCAGACATCCAACTAGAGTAATTTTGCAATTACCCAGAGCCAATCAAACTTAGTTTGAGAAATGGGAATGTTTCTTTATTTGTAGAGAATCAAAACTGGGACTACTACAGAGAAAAATATAAGAAGGTGAGAGCCAGAGCCATAACCATGTGCAATTTTTGGGTTTTGCTCTGAGAAAGGCAGATTGCTAGATGAGAGATGGTCATTGTTCAAATGTCATGTCTGTCTGTGATATCTGTATCTAAAATTAGGAAAAAACCCAAACCTTTTGTGCAGAATAAGTACCTGACATACCAAGTTTTCTACCATTAGCAAATGATTGTTGGGGTTATTACATAGGTCCTGACTGTGGCAAAGTGATTAGTAGTTAAGTCAGTGGGTTTTTTTACCATGAGAGAATATCTGCCAATCATGATCAAAAGAGAAGTAATCTGCAATAGTAGTACTCCAGAAGAGAGGAAAATAGTAATTTCTAATTATTATTCAACTCATTGACTGCTTAATTCCGAAGCAAATTTTGTTCAAAAGATAAATCTAGGCATGCTGTCAGATTACACTTGCCTTTGGGCTGGGGGAGAGGTTAATCCCTGGGGATTTCCTACCCCTTCCTGCTTCTGTGCTGGAGCAAGAGTAGCCATCGTCCCCTCTCTGCATCAAGTGCATTCACTGGTGAGAGAAGGGGCAGAGATAGCTGCAAGCATCACAGGGCATTAGGCAAGTGCATATATAAAGTACTTCCAAGTCCTCACAGTGATAATGTTCAAATTCTTTCTTACTCTGATGATTTGAGTATTAATTTGCTTCCTGTGATCATTTAATGTGTATATGCAGGCTGTGTTTTTTTTTTCCCTTCCCCTTTGCATGTGATGTGCTAGCAAAGGGAGGCAGTAATAGTCTCCCGGGATATGTACAGCTCTGTTCATATCTGAGGTATGAAGTCAACTCAAGACCATTTTGTTCTCATAAAATATACAGCACTGCAGTTTAATGGATAATGGCATAAATGCCAAGATTTGACGGGCAGAACCATTTTCACTGGGAGATGAAAAACACTGTGAGGACTTAGTGCTGGATGGGAGATACATCAGAGAGAGGCAGAATCTCTGTGCTGTGGGGGTAGTGATTTCACCTTAGCTGGGTGTGCTAACACCGGCCACACTTAGCTATTGCTAAGTAATAATACATATGAGATTTTTTTAAAGTACTAATGAGGAAGCTAATGTTTTTTACAGAAAGTGCTTCCACTCCTTTAGATGTGTGTTCTATACCTTTTCTGTACTGCTTTGGGTGATAGAGAAGAAGATGGTTTCCCCTCAGGTCAGTAGGAAGGGACTACATGCTTCCTTCTGTTTGAGTGTATCAGTCCAGAGGGCTGCTGAGCATCTTCAGTTTCCACTGCACCTGGGGAAAATTAGAGGGGAATGCTGCAGCTTCAGATCATGTTCAGGGTATGCTCTTTCTGAACTTGGGCAGAAAACTTTGCAGGAGAGAAAAAAAAAAGAAATAAAGAAAAATTTCTGAAGCTGAAGTCTCTTGAGTTGTCCGTATAGAAACTAAAGAAAAATCAAGCTGCCCAGCTGCTGTGCCGGTTCCAGGTACCTGTCTGAGAGCCCAGCCATATGTCAGGAACTTAATGCCCTTGAATCGAGCCGTAAGGGTGAACTGGACAGATTTGTTGATGTGAACAATGACCAAAAAAGGAGCGTTCTTTAGCAAGTAATTACCAAGGGTTTTCCTTGTGCTTTCACTGAAATTCAGGTGAGAATCCTGCTTAGGATTTGAAGCCCGAGCTAAGATGGCTTGGTGCCGCCCAAGAGCTACCTTGTGCGGGAGAGGGGAGCGTGTGTGCGCGCAGGCAATTCCAGGTGCGCGGGGAAGGCTGCCTGCCTCCCTGCTGGGGAAACCCCGCTCCTGCCTCTGACAGCTCCGCCGCGGCTCTGCTCTGGATTAGGATTTTAATGTATATTACATAATTGCTAGGTTCGGGTCTTTCAACTCCTAAATCTTCAAAACCCGTTTATTCTATTGTTTAGCCAATAGAGGGTATTTCAGCATCTTTTTCCCTGGCAAAACTGTAGTGCATTTCAAATTATTCTAAAATTACCCGCACTTTTGAAGGACTAATTTGCGTCTGTCCACGGAATGCAGTCATGGACGAGTCCAGCCAGGCCCGCCGAGGGCGATGGTATAATTATAATTAGTGGAAATGAGCTTGTTTTGCACCCGCTTGGAAAACCGCGGAGAGAGTGGCACAGAGCGAGGGCTGGGGGCAGCCCCTGCCTCGGAGGCGGTGCGGGAGAAGGGGGCGGGAGGGGGGGGGAGGGAAGGTGAAAGGGGGAAATAGCCCCAAACCCACGCAGCGCTGGGGCTGTTTTTTTTTTTTTTAATTTCCCCCCCCTTCTCTGCGCGGGGTGGGGGCGGTTTCCCGGCGGCGGGGCCCGCGGGTCCCTCCCGGCCGCGCATCCCGCAGTGCCGCGCCGCCGCTGCGGAGGCGGGCGGGGAGGGAGGGACGGGGCGGGCGCGGGGGGCGGGCGGAGGCGGGCGGCGGGCAGGGCGGGCAGGGGGAGCCGCGCTCCGCGCAGGCAGGGCAGGGCAGGGCCGGGCCAGCCGGGCCGAGCAGCGCCGCCGCCGCAGCCCGCCGTGCCCGAGCATGTCGGCGCGGGAGGCGGTGACCTACCTGCCGGAGAAGGGGCTGTACTGCCAGCGCCTGCCCGGCCGCCGGGCCCGCGGGGCGCCGCCGCCGCCGCCGCGCAAGGGGAAGCGCGCCGACACCATGGGCTTCTACGGCACCCTCAAGATGATCTTCTACAAAGTGAGTGGCCGCCCCGTCCCCTCCCCGCGGGTGCGCGGCCGCGGAGGGCGGGGGCGCGGGGAGGGGCGGGCGGGGGCCGCGCGTTCTCCGCGGCGGCGGTCCGCGGGCGCAGACGTGCCGGCGGCGGGGGCTGCCGCCCGGCCGTAGCTGCAGTCAGTGCGCTGCCGGGGAGCGCTGCCAGCGCTTGGTGGCGGGCGGCGATGCGGAATGCAGTTTGCTGCCCCTTCTTTTCTTTCTTTTTTTTTTTTTTTTTTTTAATATATATACATATATATATATATATAATTTTTTTTCTTTTAAATTTTTTTGGTATACTGCAGTGTCGGTTAGTTTGATGAATAAACGTTGTCTGAAGGAGTTGTGTTTTCCTAGCGACAGATTAAATGTTGAGAGGGATGTTTGCTCGACGGTTCCTGTGTTTTGGTTACACGGAGACCTTACCGATGTGTGAATCTTGTCACTAGATCTCTCTGCTGTAGAGAAAGTTTTATCTTCTTCATATGGTAAACGGTATTTTTGACCGCCTATTTACTTAGCACCGTCTGAGATACTGAAAGTCAGTCTGCGTGGTGGACCCCATGTGAAAGTTGCCTAAAATGTCCAAAAAAAACCCAGCCAAAAGAAACAGGTGAAATCATGATAAGGCAACATAATGCATGTTGTTTTCTTCGCTAACGCAAAAGAATAACTCACCAGAGCAGATTATTCTGCTGTAGGATTTCTACTTTTCATTTTTAAGGTGTGCTTTTGCAGAACTGCATTTCCCTCTTATGAGAAGCAGAAGAGGAATACGATGATGATAACCTCTCAGAAAGGCAAGCTGGAAATAAAAATTTTCCTTGAGCAGGAAAAATCCTTTCTGAAAAGTCTATCGTCAAATACTGAAATTCGTTCTCAAACATCTCACTTACGCTTCCGATAATTTTGATGGCTCACCCTCCTAGCACAGCAGTAAAAGATGGTATCCATTATTTTTCAGTGATCCTTGCAACTGTTTTTTTTGGGGGGAGCAGGGGGGGCTGGTCCTCCCGGGGCGTGGGGAAGCAGCGAGGGTGAGGCTGGTGATTCGGCAGCATGCAGGGCGGTTCTGACTCAGTGCTTGTCTGGTGAAATGCTGTGGAGTGTCCCATGTGAGGCATGGGCAAGAAAACACAGCTAAAAGGCAAGCTCTTCTGGTTGTGTTGTAGCTGTTCCTGTAAAAACAAGCCTTAGCTTTCCTGTGTGAGCACTAATAAAGCAGAACACGAGATCTTCAGTGGCTGTTCTTAGCTAAAGCCATAAGGGTATTTCAAAAGTATAAATAACCAAAATCACAACAAAAGTCTATGGACCCTAAGCTTTAGAGAATCCTGCTGGGTTTGGGGTGTTTTGTTTTAGGTAGGTAGACTGATTCAATAAATGGTTAAATAACTATGTTATAATACAACATTTAAAAAGATCAAATCAAAGTTGTGTAAGAAAGATGCCAACTTTTAAACTGCATCTTAAACATGAAATTTTGAAAAAAAAGGAAGCAAATGGTTGTACTAGAGTCTGAAACGTAATACAAGTAGTTTATGTATTTTGCAGCTCACAGTTGTAAACAGCAGTAAACATTCTTCAGCTGGCTAAACTCCTGTGGTGTATCACATCTCAAAATAAAAAAGGAATACCAACAAAAGTTCAGAAGTTGCGTTTGGCACATGTATGTCTCATTTAGTCCAAAAGTCTGTGGTTAAAGATTACCCAAATATGTAGAAAGTAATCTCTATTTGTCTGCCTGGATAAATATGGCTTTCATTGGTTTCCATCTCTTTGGTAATTTTTGCAGTCTGGCTTCCCCTTTTAGCAGCTGCCCTGCTCATTATTTGGTTTTGATCATATCTAATTGCGGGTGACATTTGAGACTGGGGTGTAGCGTTTTTCATCCTTACCCCTCTTGAAAAAAATACTGGTTAATCTGTCAGTTTTACTGCAGTTTTATAAATTTTTTCAATGTACAGCTTTAAAATAAAAGTAAAAGAAGAAAAGATACAGTAATTTTTAAATTTTTTTTTTAAGGTGTGAAATAAATATGGTTTATAATGCAGACAGGCTACTTAAATTTAACCATTTCAATGAGAGACTAAGCAATGAACCTGAACACAAAGAATCCAGGGCTTTGGTTTAGTTTCTTCCCTCCTCTCCTGGGAGGACAGCGAGAGAACAGTTTAGCGAATAAACCAACACAAAATAAATTAACACAGTTCTGCACACTTTTTCACAATTTGGGAATTAAAATAATGTAATTCCAATTGATTTTGGACCCTAAAAGAACAATAATGTATACATGCACCCTATAAAACATGTATCAAATATTGTTGAATTTAGAAAATAAAACATTGCATTAAGTAATTTTATGCGTGTCAACTTTTTGAAATTTGGTATAAAAGTAGAAGGTAAAAATGTGTTAATTTTACAGAAGTACACATAAGTAAGGTTGGTTGTGTAACTAAATCCGTGTTGTTACTCTTTTTCCCTCACCTTGCAGATGAAGAGAAAGTTGGACCATGGCTCCGAGGTCCGTTCTTTCTCTCTGGGAAAGAAACCCTGCAAAGTCTCAGAATACACAAGGTAATTAAATGCAATGACAGATCACTGGATCCTGATTCCTGCGTATATCCTGTCTTTCCAATTGCTGAGCTTGATTAATTAAGCTCCTCTTAATGTTAAACACTGTAAAGCAAAGGAGAGGTGGTATCAGCATTTGTATATTGCTTTGCTGATTTAAATTATGTGAACTGAAGATGAGCTTTAATGAAATAGCCAGACTTGCATTTCTTCAGTTGAGGTTTGTGTTTCATTCTAAATATAGCATGCCCATTTACTTAAGAGACTTTTTGAGGGCTGGAGCATTCTTGGGAATAAAGTCAATCAGATTTTAAAAAGGGACATAACGATAAACCCTAAGACTATTAAAATTGTGATCAAATGTATCACTTTGCTATGGTAACAGGAATGAGAGAATGGAAATTCATGTAGGCAGAGCAGACCATCTGATCTTGACAGGAACACACACGTACTTGCTGTCCACAATGTGAAAGTATTGAGGGTTCTGGTCCACTTCTTTGCTACTCCTGTGTGGTACCAGGAAGCACAAATACCTGCTGCTGTTCCTGTCAGGTGCTTCATGGGGTAAAACACTCCTAACCATCAGCAGCAGTATCAGGGCAGGGCTGTGGATGCACGCCTTGCAAGTGTATTCTTACTATGTAGTTGCCATAACAATTGTGCTTGGATGTCACACTGCTTCCAATCCTGTTTGAATTTACACTGTTTTACGTTTTTCCCCCACTATAAGCATCGTCCCTCCCATGAGTGTTGCATTTGCCTCCCAAGGCTCTCTGGAAATTACATTTCTTTTGAACACACTACAGTAGTGTTCAGACACTGATGGCTCTTGCAAAGTAGTTTATTTCTCTTCCTTTAAGAAGTTTATTAGGTGATGAGTAAAAAGTTAGGCAGCAGGTCCTAGGGTTGCTTTTCAGACGTGTAAATGCTGCAGCAGAGTAGAGGAGGTGATGTGTTGTTGCTGAGAGGCACTTGTTGCAGCTTCCACATCCCCCCAAGCCTGCAGGTGGTATCTTCTGATTTCTGAGTCAGTCTAATGGAAGGACTCTTGTTGGACACAATTTCTTCAGGTGACACCCTGGGAGTTCTCTGCACTCCCAGAAGACTAAACAGTTCAGCAACAAAGGAAGTACGCTTTTTTATCGAGTGTGTCTGTCAGATTCAGAGGAACTGCTGGATTTGTCAAACTTCCACAGAGACCTGACTCGTTGTTTCAGAGGAATGAAAACCTAGAGGAAAAACGAAGCACGAACAAGTATCTTGTGGTTTAATCTCAGGTCAAAGGAAAAAACCTTTTAGATCCTGTTTTGAATAACTGTTTTTGACTGAGAGACAGTTTGCAGCAGAAGAAAGTAAAGTGTAACTGTTCTACTGGGGCAAGTTCAAGGCTACATACTGCTCAGAACCAATAGAAGCTAATTTCAAGTGCCTTATTTTGGACCTTGAATGATAGGCCTTGTGCTGAATCTCTATGCAGGTGATTAGAATGACTAAGCTGTAAAATCACATTTTTATTTTAAAAATATTTTTAACTGACATTGCTTGGATTTTGAGTAGTTATTGGCATAAAATAATCCTTAAATAACATTTGATCCTCCTCTCTTAAGCTCTTTGATTTGGTTTTATCTAAATATTATGTAGGTAAATGATGCAGTTCTTGTGCCTGCTTGTTTCCATTTTCCCTAGGATCAGGCACTCTAAAATTGACCAGCTGATGAACTTTGTTTGCATATAACAGATAAAGTCAGTAAACAAATGCCATTAAGACTGCCTTCATCTCTGAAACAGTATTTTCATACCAGCTTCTGTTTCTGTTATTACTCAGCAAAATGAACAGTTAAAAATAGGCCTGCTCAAACCAGTCTTTACTTTTCTTGACCAGTTTGGGTAAATGTTAGGACATGCTATGATTGTCCTTCAGAATAAGGAAGAGTAGAGTGAAATATTTGTAGAGTATAATGAGGTAAATATTAAAATGAACTTGCCTTGCATCATTTAAAGCTATTCCTGTAGCCACTGAAAAATCAGTAAACCCTCTAAGCTCATGCCTACTAAAAAGCTGGGTTTATCCTACAAAAAAGCAGAGAGTTTTTTGGAGTCTCACACTGTATTTAAAGTGTTGATGCTTGTGCAAATACTGCTGGGGTTCCATGTTTCCTGCTAGGGAATATAACTTTGATATTCTGTGGACGAAGTACTTTACATTATGTAAAAAAAACCACCAAAACAACAAAACAAAACAAAAAAACCCAAACCCAAAATTGAAAAAAACAACAACCAAACCAAACAAAAAAAACCCCAAACCAGAAAACACAGTCAGCTGTATTTCTTTAGACTCCCACAATAGCAGCTTAATCCCAGCTCTTTTAAAAGCTCCATTCCATATGAATGAGCTGGTTTTTAACATGTCCGAGTGAAAAAATCAAACTGTGATTCAGAGAGTACCTTTGGCTCCTTTTCACTTTACACCCCCCCCCCCCCCCACATAATTCCTGTGTCATTCCATCAACACACAAACTTTAAAAGACTGTGTAGAGTGTTTCAAAGCCCAATTCCAGACCACTAAGCCACTAGAACTGCTTGATATTACTAGCTCTTTGTCAACAAAATATATTAAAACCTAAAAATAGGTACTTTTTTTTTCCTTTCTGTTTGGAGATGAAGCAGTGCTAGCACATTTCACATACAGGTGGAACTCTGAGATCTGGCTTCCTACATCCCCAGTCAGAAGGCAGTAGCCCAGAAAGGAAGGAAATACTCCGGCAAGGAATGTGTAAACCTGTATCTTTACACACAACTTGCAGGCCAGTTAACAGAGTGATAATTTTTCAGCCTTGAAATGTGATCCCTATTTCTCCCATGGTTGGAGGGTTAGCACGGCAGTGGTAGAAGCAGGCAGATTTATCCAAGTGGGAGTCTGACCTCTTGACTGACCAGCAGAAAAATTCTTCACCTTAATGCTTTTGCACAAAGCTGAAGAGTTGAAGTAATAGTTGCAATTGTTGCAATAATTATGTACTAGATTTTTGGTTCTCTTGTGAATTTTTCCTCGATGTTTTACATATGGCTGTCACTTTTCATTTGTATGGCAGTACCACGGGGCTGGTGCCATGTTCTGCCACACCGACGACGTTTGGGGACCTGCGGGCAGCCAACGGCCAGGGGCAGCAGCGGCGCCGCATTACATCCGTGCAGCCACCGTCGGGCCTCCAGGAATGGCTGAAAATGTTTCAGGTAACCATGCTTGCAGAAATAAGCATCTGCAGCAACTCTGCCTCCATGGTTTATGGAAGGGTGTGCTTCAGTAGAGTTGGTCCTCCTTATACATCCCAGAATGTCTCTGCCATTGATTTCGTGTTCTCCTGCAATAACAAATGGGCATCAACTTTAAGGAATATTTGTTTCCTATTTCAGCAAAAAATAACAGCATTAACTGGTTTCTTAATAACATAATCCTTCCCGTTTAATGCTTTCACATTTTCTGCAGTCTGTCCAACGTGTGAGGGCTACCTGCACGGCCTGAAGCCATTTTTGCTTGAGACTAGCAAGCTTTGGTGCATAGTTTGCTTCAGTGCTGTTAGAGCACTAGATTCATCACAAGTTTGCTGTCTTCTAAGAATAGAAAGAAAAGTTTATCAAAAATAGATTAAAAGGAAATGCAGTGTGTATTTTTACTGATCTCTGTGTACTGAGCATGTCAGCCAGCACATGTGTACACAGCTGAAGGGAGGGAAGGAAGGGAGAGGTTTTTTGTGTCTTTTAAAATGCCTTCAGCAACACCTAAAAATTACTTATCTGGACAAAAGATAATATGTGAAGGACAATGCTATGGACCACTTGCGCAGGTTGAAACTGAAATCTGCCTGGACACCAGTTAGAGAGCACCTGAGCCAATTTTGTGTTTGTTAATACAAGCAAAGTTTGGGGCGGGCTTCTGCTACTGGTCCACAACCTGTACCATGGAGATCTTAACATCTTGCTCTGTATTTTTAAGAAGCAGGGATGAGTCTTAGTCATCGATTTGAAAAATGGAAATATTATGTCTTTCTATCTTGATTAATAAACCGTTCCTTCTAAAAGCATTTTCAAAAGGAGCAACTAACAAATACAGGCATTGTTTCAATTACTGTAACAGGCAAAGATAAAAGAACAATATTGTAGATACAGGTATCTATCATACAATTTTGCAGGCAGAAGTGTGCTTTTGCCTTGATTCATGCTGCCACATAATACCATTGATCTCAATCACTGTCAGTTCTGAACATTAAAATAATAATGTAGAACCTCTTTCCTCTTCATTTTTACACATTTATGATCTACTCAAACCAGTGGAAGCTTGAAATTAAGATTCTTGTACACATCATTCAATTTCTTAAAAATATTCACATTTAATTACTGTGGTGTATCTTTTTTAAGACTGTTCATAGAAATATGTCTTTTTAACCCCTGAGAATCATATTTGAACGGCACCATGTGTATATATATATATATATATATATAAATATATATATATATGGTAATGTAATACTGCATTGTATTTTAACATTTTGTTAAAACATTTGTACTAACAAAAGCTATTTTGTTACTGTCAAAATGTAACATCTCTTTATGTAAGACTGATAGTTAGTGATAGTTACATATTTTTGAAAAAGGTTAGGAAAGGCTGAAGTGTTTGAGTGGTGCAGACACCCATGACAGTAGGAGCAAGGCTATTGGCTGTTTGGTTAAGCAGTCTGTAAACTCATGAAATTTTGCCTATGTAGACAAATGTGTACAGTGTGTAATACAGAAAACATGTTTTAATACATCTATATTTAGATACTTTCAACTTGTCAAAATACTTAGTTGAAGTACTAAATGCCTAAATGTTGATCTATACTATTGAGAGAGAGAGGCCTCTCTCTCCTAAGTGGAGATCATTGAGCAGCACTTATTGATCACATCTGTCACTGGTAGTTTTTATTGTATTCACAAAAGGGAGTCCCTTACTTTTGAATGAAAAGCTTTCAGAGCCACGGAGCTCTATCTCAGTGTTATATCTGCTTGCCTCCTCATTTTCTATGTGCTTATTTTTCACATGAGTTTCATGAAAGGGGCAAGTCTTAAACAGCTGAATGATAAAAGCACATTCATAGGGGAGGTAGCTCTGCCCAAAGGGCAGGATTAAATGGCACATGCAGCATCATTCTTGCAATACAAAATTTTGCCTCTAGAGAAACAGGAATGGGAGAGCTTTCTTCATCTACTGTGTACTTGCTAGTCCAGCTTAACAGTGCTCTTATTTTATTTGAAAATATATTTCCAGGTAATTTTAAAGCTAAATTTCTAGAGGCATATTAGGGGGACATATGTACTGTTTCAGGTAAAACTGTTCTTTGGCACAGAGCTGACAGTGGCCAGTGATACTTAGCTATTTTGAGGATTGTCACCTGTACGTTTGCCTTCAGTTCTTCTCCTGTGTTATCTTTTCAGATAAAATCAAGAACACTCTGCAAATGTTAAGAAAACTTAAGATGGCCTCTAAGGGTTTTTTTTAAATTTACTTTTTATATGTACTTCCTGTTCTTACATTTTATGGTTGATCTAAGCCTTTTATTTTGAAAATAGCAAAATAATGCTGAAGGGAGAAACAGTTGTGTAGTTGCACTTTCCCTTTAAAAATAAAGTTGTATATGGATTTCAATGGAGTCTGGAAAGAAGAATAGAAAGCCATTTTATTAGATTCAAATGACTTAATTTTCTAAAGGCCTATTTATTTTTTCCTGGTTTGCAGTGGCTCTTGACTTCAGGTCTTTTTAAAATCCACTCTAAGGGTTTTTAAAACCCAGTGCCCAAGTGTGTCTTTACATAATTTCTTCCTTTACAAGAAGTTTTAAGTCACCAAATTGTTTGCCATAAGGTAACAAAGTCAGCTGGATGCTAAGTTCAGTCAGAGTTGGTATTTGCTTTAAAAATTACTAAGCTCTCCATTCTTCCTACTTCATATACTTAGGGTGTTGGATTTTTTAATTTAAATAATTTATTAAAAAATGGCATTTTCATGGAAAATTGATTTTGAAAAATTGTTCCATACCCACTAATACGGGTAATCACATTGAATAACTAGTGAATGCTATCACTTTACCTACAACTGGAAGCATTTTTTTTTCACAGCAGTTTAGAGAGTGTCCAAAATGCTTTTGCTGTATCTGGCTGACAAGAGCACCGTTCCCTTTTTTTTTTTTTTAACATAAATAGTTCGCTTAGTCACCTAAATTCAAATTGCTTACCATTCTCCATCCCAAAGATGTTCAGGAATGAGTACATGTGAAATTGAGTAGTCCACCTGTTATGTGAAGCAGGCAGTAAAGATTGTACCATAACCAGCATTGCAGCATTTTCTGCTCTGTGCCTTGTGGTGGGATGAGGTCATGGGTTGGAGTTTCTGTGCAACCCCTGCATGCAGCTCTGGAGGGATCTGCACTACAGCTTCGTGCCCCTCTTGGCTGTAGCACCATTAGTGGTTTGTTTCAGAGGAGTCCTGCGGACTTAGAGCCGGTCTCCTGCCCATCCCTGCTTATTTCCCTTTGGTTTGGCTCTCGCGGCAGTTCTGTTACATACAAATTCAACTGGTTTCAGGAGAAAGTCTTATCCAACCTCTAGCAGGGATGTAGGGTCCGAGGCAGTCACATCTCCTCTAGACAAAGCCAATCACATGTGCCGCGAATGTTCGGCGCCAGGGACCAGACTGGGGACTGGGACTCTGATAGGGCCAATGAGGGGACTTCAGCACCAGCTGCTCCTGAGTCCCTCCTGGTGTGACAAACTACTTGCTGCTCAGCTCTACAGCTGTAGATGGTGCTTCTTTCAGGGCTTACGTGCTATTTTTATCCAGACTGAGATACCCTCGAGTTGGGGAATGGCAGGATTTTCGATAACTGATCCAAGAGCTGGATAGAAACAGGCTCCAAGAAGAGCCCTTCTGCAGGTCTCAGTAATGACAGATCGCCATTAACAGAACTTAGTAATGGAGAACAGCACCCTGAAGTTAAACTCTTTAAAATAGATTGTCTTTATAATACCTGTTATAGCAAAAGGATATAATTGCTACAAGCTGTAATTGTACAAATTGAAGGTAGCAGAGGAGAGCTGAGCAATAGATGAGTGCAGGTCATGGAAGAGGAGAGGTGCAGAAACAGATGATGATGATAAAAAAACAGGTGGCAGGTCAGACAGAAGGTATGGGGTGGAAGTTGTAGAAGCAGCAAAAATGTGGTTTATATTGATAGTAAACAAGGGGAGACATTTACCCAGAGTAGTAAAGGAGGAAAAGAGGGGATGGTTTTCAGTTAGGTACTGCTATCATTGCAGCAGCTGCTTTACTGGATGAGGAAATGGTATGAACAGTCAAAAGGCTTTGGCTGACAAATCCTGAGGAAATGTCAGGAAAGAGGGGGTATGTTTCTTTAGGTTTCTGAAGTCATTCAAAGAGCAGTATCAGTGAGCCCTGCTGGCTTCCCAAAGGCTATGTGAATGAATCCTGGAGTTACCTTTTCTAAGGGAACCTCTGCCCATAATAAAAGCTTTAGTTTAATTTTACATTAAACTTTAGTTTTGAAGACTGAAAGGAAAGCGAAGGAAGACAATTAATCAAAAGTATTTTAAAGATAAAGTACATTCTTTACAAGGATCCTCAATTTGAAAGGGAAGAAATCCTGGTAGAAATCCAAGGTGTCTGGTCTCTAGGCCACCTTTCTCAAAAGTCTCTGGTCATCAACTAGGTTTGAAACTTTGCAAACTGTTTGGCACACGGTTACTTTTTCTTTCTCTTTTGCAACATTTGTTCACTGTTGTTTCTCATCAAAGCCACAAAGTTACCCCTTATCCTTCCTGCCTAATGAGCTAAATGCAGTTTTCTTGCAAATGGATCAAGCTACAAGGCCCAGAAACTGATACTAGTCTCGTATTCATTAATGCAAACAGTTGTGTTCATCTGGCAAGGCTTCTTCCCAGTTTTCCATGCCAGACATTTCCCTCAGAGACCCCTTACCAGCTGTAGCTGGAGGTTTATTTGTTTAAGTGAAAGACTGAGGGGACAATGTCCTAGAGACAACATTTTGTAGCAGTTGATTGCTTAAGAAGATCTGTAGGAAGCTGCCTGTACCCATCCCCTAATGATGATGGACAGATAAAAGAGGGTTCTGCTTTTAGTCATTAGCAACTCTTTCCCATTCTTGAATCTTTTCCCTTTTCTGTCCAGATCTGTATTAAGTTTTAAAAGCCAACTAAGTGTAAGAGAGTTACAGATTAAGATAGCATACAGTGACATTAGTAATCAATAGCACATTGGGAACTGCTAGCAACATTTGCCACAGCAGCAAACAATGCTCTTCAGGTAGAGTTGTTCTAATTTAGTAAATGTAGCTGCTTATAAATTAGGGGAAGACTGACCTTGGAATCTTATGTTATAAGGAAGTAGCACAAGTATTACTTTCCCTCTTTTTTAATTCTCCTTAAATTCAAGCACAGCTGACAGATGAAATTAAAGACTGCAAACGTTTGTACCTAGCATCAGCTAAGCTGTGGGTTAATGAAACAAACAGCAGTTGGAAAGTTGGTGAGATAAACAGTTCTTCAGTGCATGATTTATGGAGAACTGCTCTGTGATGCAAATGTTTCTATTGAAAGAAATTTACAATAAAAGCTGTTTACAACAGCACTGCTGCAACTTTGGCTGAGACAATCTCGTTTCTTTTTAATATTCTGAGGTATTGGGTATGAGATGTGGAAACCCTCATCTCCCACGGTGACACTGCATACATACAGGTGGATGGGGAATGTCTTCTTGCCAGCTTAAACTATTTTACCAGTTGCCCACAGTGTGTGGAATGGCGCAGGTCAGGAGCTTCCTCCTCCATTAGGGTAGTACCTGGCACACATTTGCTGCAGGGCAAGGGCATGGCAGTGGGGTGAGGCAGCTGCTGTGCACGGCTGCTCCCACGGCAGTCCCAGAGAGTGCTCGCTCCATAATAGAGCCACCTCCACTGCCCTAAGGGACTCGGGTCACCTGAAAGTCCCCTGGGCCATTGTTTGGGTAAATGACACTTCTACTGACATTTAAAACATTTTGATGTTTTAATTAGGGAGAAATGATACAATGTGGTGATCTTTCTACATTGAGTAAAGCTGGGCATTTATCTGCTTTGCATTCACTTTCAGAAATTCCACCTTCTTCTTCACTTGCCTTATTGTTCTGCAGAAACTGCACAGTACACAAACATTGTAGCGTTCTGGAGACCAGAGTGAATTGTCAGAGTCAAATCCAGGGAACAAAAATTTAGAGCATGAGTAGTAAAGGTCCTGAAACACATGGCAGATTAATATAGAAACCTAAATTGTAAGGTATCTTGCCCTTTTTTTTAAGTTTCAGTTAGCCTCTTATGGTAACTGTAATATCATTTGTATGTGCTAATTTACTTGTAAATGTCACTCAAGAAGACATTTGAGAATAGGAATGTGAATCTGCTCTCAAAAACTGTGATGTCTCATTTTCTCTCTAAGGCTTTATTTGTGCTCTAATTCTGTTGCTAAATCAGCTAGCAGTAGCTGTTGTTTTTTCCTGTAAACTTTTTTTTCTTCAAATTGTTTTCACATAATGAATCAAAGCTCTTTGATGAGCACAGATGAATTTCAGACATGATTTTTAGGTTCTCTGTATATTAAGTTACTAATTTTTTTCCCCTACAAATGATGCTCCTAATCTGCTGTGCTCCCGATTGAGTGCCTTATTAAAATCTTCAAATTTTATAGCACCCATTAGTAAAAATGTGGAGTAAGAAAATTGCCAATCAAAATTCCCTGTTTATTCAAGTGTAAATTGATACTTACAAAATATGCATTGGTTTATAGCCAGGATTCTGAAATTACAACATTGTCACTTAGGGACACACTGTAGTAATGAGCAGACAGTAAGCTAATGTACTTTTCAAGAAAGTTTTTTACTTTCCTCTTATTTCAAGATTTTTGGTCTACCAGCTGAAACATGAAGGTTAAAAGCTATCGTCTCACTTGAATGCACAATAAAGAAAGGGAGTTCATTCTGTTGCAACCCCTCCGTTGTCTGTAGCATGTGTGTAGATTTCATCAATTTCAAAAGAAGCTTAATTAATTCAATTATTATTACTAAATATTATTATCTATTTAATTGCCAATCTGTATGTGTGTGTATAACAAATCCTTTCTTAGCTTATGAATTAGCGTAGTAATTTTGAATATTTTGTGTTGATTAACTCCTCATTTTTGTGTCATTAGCATGAGCATTTATCTCCTGGCTTTTTATATGCTTGTATATAGTTTGATGGGGAAACTTAATTTTGCCTTATTGGCACAGCAGTGGCACTTACTGATATAAACCAAAGCAGTTTGTTAAACAAAGCTCACTGCTTCTTTTTCTTCTTCCCTTGCAGAGCTGGAGCGGACCAGAGAAGTTACTTGCTTTAGATGAACTCATTGATAGTTGTGAACCAACACAAGTAAAACACATGATGCAAGTGATAGAGCCCCAGTTTCAAAGAGACTTCATTTCCTTGCTCCCAAAAGAGGTGAGAATGATGGGATAATATTGGATTGTGAAGTGCATTGGCTGCCATCTTTAGAAAACTTCTGTGCTAATTTTGCCAACGTGGTGATGTAAACTCATGTTAGAGGTTCACAGTTTGGAACACTGCCATAGCATGGCTACTGTAATTTTAGGTTGATATATCTCTATCTCTTGATAGCATTTAGATACTTGGAAATACAGATGACCCCTTTAAACAAAATCCCAATAGCTCTAAAAATATCTATCTTAATTGGGCCAATTGTGCTTTTTTTTGGAAACTAATTCTGTTAGGGCATACACACACAAAAAAATTCCTCTGGATGTAAGATCTCTCTGCACATTATTCTGTGAGTGTAAGCATTATTTTTAATGCTGTAAGCGGTGAGTGTTTAGTTAATGTTATTTTTGATTTTACTTTAGACAAATGAAACCCTAAAATCTCTACGAAATAAACCAAAATCAAACCCAGAAAAGCACTTCTTACTAAGGATTAAGCCAAACTGTAATTAAGCAGACATCTTACAGTAAATCCATCACTGAAAATCAGATCATGTTGTATCCAGTTAAAGAGAAACTGAGATTTAGATTTCGGTGTGTATAACTAAATGCCGTCCACACAAGAGTAATTTGTGATGTCATCACAACTAGAACATGAGGGTGGATATGCAAGGTTATAAACCCAATTTGCTGCAGTTATTGAATAAATGTATTTTAGTTGACTTTTAAATACTTCTCACCTTGATTGATTTTAGGGAGTTAGGTGTCAGTTCCTAACACTTTGCAAAGCAAATTCTTTTAAGTTATTCTGGTGTTTGTATTTGGTTGCTATGTTTGACATGGTTTTATTACCTGGAGACTGTTTCATGTCTCTGTTCTTTGACACGCTTTTCTGGCATATATCCTATTTTTGAATACTTGCATGTACAAAACCCTTCTTTCTTTTACTACACTGTCGTATCTTCACAAGTCTGGAAGTGTCACAGCCTTCCCTTGCTGGCTGGCACTTGCAAGGGTTGGAATCAATTTATGCAGCAAGTATTAACTTAGTACACAGGACATGAGGTTACTGTTTAGAGGAGTAATTCCTGCAGCAGCCTTCTCAGGGAGTGGAGAGGACATTGGGAGAGGAGAAGAGTTCTGCAGCACCTTTGCATGTTTGCCATATTTCTAGAGAAGCTGCCCAAAGCATCAGAGGCAGAGGAAGGCAACAAGACTTTGTATTTTGAAGAGACAGATAGATGCCACTTCTGCATCTATTCAGTCTGGAAATTTAACAGAGAATTGGTAACAGTAACTCAAGAGATCAGTTCTCTTTGCATGATTTGGTGGCAATACTCATTGAAGTGCAGCCAGTGATCTAGTTACCATGTAACTGAAGATCATATTATAATTTCAGTTTTCACAATTTCTCCACAGAAAAAATACAGTACTTAGCAGTAAAACTACCTCACCTAGGTTTCTTCACTCCCCTGTAAACTACTGATGTTTAATTTATTTATTTCTAGTGGGTTTCCTGCCTCTTGAAACCAGAGTATTGTAATGTGTAGCTTCATGACAGCCTGACTGCACCAGTGAAGTTGGCTTGGATAATTTTTTCTTCCTAACCCTGAGTCACTGTCACCAAAATTACCAGAGTTAAAAAAAGCCATTGAGCTGACTCCACCATCTCCTCTGCTGTTCCCTCACCCAGATCTCCTCAGCAGGGCTGCAGTGGGGGGTGACGCTCTGAGCTGTGGGGGCACGAGCGAGTTGTTGGGGTCAGTAATTCCATGAAGAGGCTTCCCCAGTGAAGCCAGCATCCTGTGAAAGCACGCTCCCTTGGGCTGTCGCTCTGCATTAATGTCTGTGGTTATCTCCAGTGCTGTTGGATGCAATGCACTGATTTTATTACCAAACCAGAGCAGGAAGATGATGTGGACAGGAGGGCTTTGCTTCAAAACCATTGTCCGCAATGCAAAGACAGTAACTTAAAAGCCAAATAACCATGGAAATGTTTGTTTTCCTCCTGGGAAAATGGCAGTCAAACAGTTAATATGAAACAAATACTCTCATTTTCTGGCTGAGACTTTAGAAATAATTATTCAAATTACTTATTTATGAAAATCAGGTTGAGAAACCAATAGATAAAGAACTTTGCTGAAATAAGCCATAGAAATGTTGTTGGTTCTGTGTGTGTAAGTGAAGAAAAAGGCAAGGGATTGTTCACTGTTGGGTATTTTTAACACTTCAACAGAGAGTAGTCCTAAATCCAGTTCAGTCGAAGGTCAGATCTTTGCTACCTGAAATTTTCTTATAACTAGATGCATGAGCTGAGACAAAGGGATGTCATCTTTTATCCACTGCTAATCCTAAAGTCAGCTGTGAGCTGTGTTGACCATTGATGACTGTTTAGATAAATGTAGTCTAAAATAAATGTTACCCATATTTAACCTGGTTTAGAATCAGTTGGCTCATAGGTTTAATTAACACCAGCTTAGCAAATGTCCGTGTCTGTATAGATAGGACAAGTAATATTTATACAAACTGCTGTCAACTGAGGAATATTCAGCAAAAGATGGAAAGGGTCTGTGTCATGTTTGCATTTTGTCACATGCAGGTCTATGTGATGTGTGTTAGGAAACAACACTTCTTCAATAATTTCATGTACCAGGAATGAAGACAGAAAGTCTAGAAGGACAAGTACAGCTCCTCCAATAAAGTACTTTACACCAGATCCCAAATGCTGACTCCCTGAGTAAGGAGAGAAGGTGGTTCTTCAGATTTGTGGCCTGGGGTGCCTACAGGATCTAACACATCAGTTAGGGCACCTCCTCAAATGTGGAAACCTGTGTGCTCCCCATGAGCTGCAAGTGATGACTTGCAAACAACATGTGTATGCAACTAAAATTCAAACAGTTGTGATGTGCTGAATTTTTATTTCCTTCTCAGTCACTGCCTTGTCTAGATTACTGAAACAAAATGTTTCTTACAAAATAATAGTCAAAAATTGCTGAGGTCAACAGCCTGCAGTTATGACTTCCTTAGTAAATGTCAGTCTTTGCTGTTTTAAAGGGCAGATTCTGTTTATAGCTGTCTATTTATCTATCTATCTATCTATCTATCTATCTATCTATCTATCTATCTATCTAATCTATTTAGTCTACCTATCTCATAACTTCAGCTAAAAATTAAATTGCAAATCCTAAACAAAATACATGGCAAACAGAAGTAAAAGTGGGTGATCTGTTTTCCTTGACAGCTTCTGCATCCTGTTAATTACAAAGACCCCACCGTGTCAGCATATTAGTAGCTCTCTGCATTAATGTTTATCAATATTGTTCTTTCTGCAGAGTTTGTAGGGACTCTGTGCATTTCCTGTGACTTTCTTGCATCTTACACTTATTTTCCATTACTAGGGAGTTGCATTGTTGCTGTCAAGTAGAAAAGCCACACTTGGTCATCACACCCTTAATGATAGCTGTCCTTGTATTTTGGATTGTGATTTATATGTCTCTGTTTAAGGCTTCATGAAGATGTAGAGATCTTGGGGGCTTTATCATGGTCACTATATGGCTTAGGTCAGTCAGACAAGGTCTGAATTTTTCCCAATAAACTTTAGTTTTGTCATGTGGAAAAGCACATCTTCTATTTACTTCCTGGTGCTCATTTGGATTTGCCCTGTGGTTTTGGTAACAAGCTGTACTAAAGTCACATGTCTTGATCCTACTGCATCCCATCCATAAAGCTCCTTGTAACACCCAGGAGCATGTTTGAATTCTCATCAGAAAATGAGTAGTACTTACACTGCCTTTCCTTTGGCTGCAGAGTGGTTCTGAGCTCTGGGGAATGTGGCATTTACTTGTTCTGTGTTTGGGCTTTCTGGGTGACATTACTCATCACAATGTACATCCCTATTTGCTCACATGGTGAGCGCTGTACTTCTTAGTTCAACTCTCAAAATAACTTTTGGTGCAATTGTTAGCTAAAATAACATTGACATAATTACTTTGGTAATAATTCTTCTAATGATTCAAAGTAATGTGGCTTTTTTTAAGAAATACAATAATTATTTCAGCTGACATCTATTTTCTTGCAAATGCGAGAATCATTTTGTGATATGATCTGTAAGGATTTAGTTACTTATGATGATTGTTATATTTCCACATGCCCACAGGAATAAACTGGAGTCTGTTAAGTTTCAGAGATTGTTTAATAATTTATCGTTCCAATTTTCTGTATTTCAGCCCCTGATGTGTGATAGTAAATGGAGTTATTTCACTTTTCTCTTCAAAAGCAGTGCAGAAGATACACTTTCTTCTTATTTTTTACAGCTGGCACTGTATGTGCTGTCATTCCTGGAACCCAGGGACCTTCTGCAGGCAGCCCAGACATGTCGTTACTGGAGAATTCTGGCTGAAGATAATCTTCTCTGGAGAGAGAAATGCAAAGAGGAGGGTAAGGCTGAGCAAAAGGATGGATATAATGGTCGAACTGTTGCCATCATAAAAAATGCAGTTCATTTGCATAATAAGCTTAAAGTTTTACGAAGACAATTTGTGTGACTTTAGATTTAGTGCTAGTTACGCTCTGAGCTACATGGTATGTATCTCTGTTGAAAGCAGGAAATAGAAATAATCCATGGAATACTAGAGTTTAGGCTTGGATATCTTATTTATAAAGTATACCAGTTGCATGTTTTTAGGATATAGTTGGGTTTGCTTTTTGAGGATTATGTTTATTCAAAATGCAACCCAAAGAAATAACAGCTGAGGTGTAAAAATGATAAGTATAGGCTGGCAGTAACATGGAGGAAAAACTGTTGCAGTGGTTGGTAGAAGGGCTGCTGTAATTTCACATTACTTGTAGGGTAATTAAGGCAGAGATGGCACACGGTATTGGGAGAAGGTGCTAAAAGGTTTGCCTGGAGAGGGACACACAGTCCATTAGCCACATGGATATTGTCCTACTCATGCCAGTTCAAGAAGATATGGTGCTCCAGCACTGATACCAATGGGCAAAAAAAGGCTCCCATGAAAGTAGTCATGTGCACACCGAGAATGTAAACTTTTATTTTTAAGGAGAATTATAGGAACAAGGAGTCTGTTTGGGCTGGGGTAGGCGGGGTAGAAGAGCACATACATGTGATCCCAGAGCAGTCTCATCTTGGACACAGGACCTGTCCAGACTGCCTTGGAGTATGGAGACAAGGACTTGTGAGGTGTTGATGCAAAGGCTTCAAAAAACATAACAATGTCAATTGTAGCTGGCTATTTGTGAGGACACCTAAACTAATTTGTTTTCTTTTGTGATGGAAAGCAGGAGCCTGACCTCCAAAATTTTCTCTAAAGATTCTCCTCTTAAAAATTTCAGTGAAAATGCATTAAAAGGACAGAGTGAGAAAAAAGGAGGAGGTTGAGAGGTGAATGAGCTTACATTTGTGAGCTTACAAGAATAAATACATCCAGGCAGGAGAGCACAGGCAAGCAGGCCAGTATTGCAGCCTGCTTAGCCTCAGTGAGCTGCTCAGTAACATGAAGGAGCCCCTAATTCAATATTGCAGGCAGAGATGGGGCTAAAGGCAGAAGAGTGAAATCCACATACTGGCAAGAGACAAGACTCCTGCCCGTAATGAAATGCAGTGGAGAGAGGAGCTGCATAGAAAAGAGAGTAGGGTGAGAGAATTGCAAAAAGAGCTGTATCTGTAGTAGCAAGGCTAAAACAAAGCACTACTGCTTAAGTGTCAAGTCAGAAAGGCCATAGCTATACTTAAATTCCAGCCAAGAGAGGACAATGCCAAAAGCACTCAGCCTTTCAGATCAAGAAAGTAATTAAAAGCTCACTAATACCAGGAGTCACAATGAGCTTAAAGGTAATGAAGATAGGTGACCAGAGTGGAGAGCCATGGACAGAAAGGTTGACTTCTTGAACTGTTCCAGAATAAGCATATAAGTGGTTAAGGAGGTGTTTTGGACAATACCTGTTTGTAAAAGGCAATGTTCTGCTGCATTGCCTCAGAAAGGGAGACCCAAACCCAAGCTTGGAGGTTGCCAGCAAGGAATGATGAACTAGAGCATTTTCAGTTGTGATTATGGTAATGATTATGCTGAACTGACAAGGACAGACAGAGAATAAATCTCTGAGGAGCAGGGTGGTTTCACTGACACAGAAATGTTGGCATGCAGGAGGTTGTTACGTTTCTGCTGTATTTTAATATCAGGGGTCACAGTAAAGGTTTGGGAGGGAAGGTGTTTCCTGTGGGGTGGCCTCATCTCTTCCCCTCCCCCCTTTTTTAAAATTCCATTTTAGGGATTGATGAACCATTACATATCAAGAGGAGGAAAGTAATAAAACCAGGCTTTATACACAGTCCGTGGAAAAGCGCCTACATCAGACAGCACAGGATTGATACCAACTGGCGGCGGGGAGAACTGAAATCGCCCAAGGTGAGGTTCTGAGCTCTGTGCACGGGGCCGTGAACAAAGCAGGATCAGCTCGTGGCTCGGGTTCTTTCCTTTGGACAAACAAGACTATCCATGCACAAAAAGCAGTGAATTGCTACAGAAAGAAATACTTTGTGTTTTAGCTTACCCTGGCTTTAAATTATATTCCAGCCACCATTTTGGCAGTGTGTTATGCTTCATACTGCAGAATCCTTTCACTGCTCTTCTAAGAATTTCTGTACAATTTTGTGAATTCTAATAAATAAGCCAGTCTCTTTGAGACAGGTAATCATGAAAACTTGATTAGAAATTCTTATATTTAAACATACAGACACATATATTCTATATATGTCAGTGTATATGTACGTATTGGTAGAGCTGGTCATGTTGCAACATAAAAATACTCTACAACTGTTCTGTGATCAATTCATGCTTTATTTTTAAATATATTCTTCTAAATTGAGCAGCACAAGACAAAACTTTATTCTGTGTTAAGATTTTAGTGGGGTTTTCTAAATGCTAAAATTATTTTAATGACACTGATATTTATCATTACATCCTTTCTGATAAGAAGCAGTATTTCAAACCTTTTGTAAATAAAATAGCAACTCTCTAATCAAACCTGATAATGAACAAGCAGCCAAAAATGTGAAGAAAACCCACATTCATGGCTTTTTAAGATTTTAAGGCCATTTACCTCTTTTCTTAATAAAAATAACAACATTAAATAAGAATAAAAGAATTCCCATGGAAAACCTATGGCTATATCCTGCTGTTTATTGGGCCGTGACTTATGTACATCTCTGGCAACAGTTCTGTATTTCTTGCCTAGATATGCCACATCAAGTTATCTTGGAATTATTATTAAAATTACAGCCTCTGGCATTATCTAAATGCCATTTCATTTCAATGAACATCTTGAAAAATGTTTGGATATTTTAAATAAAAAATTCTTCTTCCTATGTATTCTACTAAGGATTTTTTTTTTCCATATTGCAATAAGATATACAGAATTACAGTTTTTCAAAAATCAAGCATTGAAAAAAATCCCACCTCTATAAAGCAGCATTCCAGTCCACATTACCAGCACATGGAATTGTTGCTTTTGTGTGTATTTAACTGAATTGATGGTTTTCTATTTTTTTTCTTTGGTGCTGCCTGGCATTTAACACAATACAATGCTTGGCTGGTAAGGGGAAAAAAATAGATGTGGTCAGCCTTGACCACTGGAATACAATACTCAGCAAATAATCAGCCCATCCTTTTTAGTCAAGATTGGAACAAAAGGGAACAGTAACTCAACTGAAAAATAAAGAGATGGAATAACTGCAGAGGAATAGAGCAGTGTTCAGTTACTAATTCAGCTTTTGTTAGTGATTTTTCCTGGTACTTTTAGGAGGCTTGCAGTAACTGTAGTGTTCCTGCTAAGCAATGCAGCATCACTCCATGGAAGGAGGGAAACACCTTCTTTGGTCCCAGCTGGCGGTAAATTAGACTTGACACACGGGATTAAGGAGCCTTATTATTACTGAAGCAACTCTAGCATTTTGTAATTTATGAATCAGAAGAGCACTTTGTTTCTCCTGCTTCTCTCTAATCTTCTGCATTAAATTGTGACCGTTGCTTTTGTGTTTTTTGGTTGCCAGGTGCTCAAGGGCCACGATGACCATGTGATCACATGCCTGCAGTTCTGTGGGAACCGCATCGTGAGCGGCTCCGACGACAACACGCTCAAAGTGTGGTCAGCAGTGACAGGCAAGGTAAGGTGGCTGCTCTGCTGGATTCCTTGGGGAATGAGCCTCAGGTAGAGCAGTGGCACAGCAGAAATGCTGCTGTGCCATCAGACCACACTGCAGGGTGGCCTTTGGTGCCTCTGGGGCAGGAATTGGAGGTTGTACTGGATAAACATGTGGGTTGCCTTTTCCCACACAGAAACTGCTCCAGTTCAAAAAAGTCACCTTGATGTGAAATTGCAATGCTGCTCATGTTACCACTGGCATATATCCCTGTTCTCTTGGCAATTCTGCTATTCTTGTGGAGTCGTTTGTGACATGGATTCTAAAGAATTTGGACAGAAACATTACTTTATCTTCCTTAAAGCTTAACTTAGGCTGCACTTACCCCTCTGGATCTCCTTTTTTCACTTGTCTTCTAGTGTTCTTTCTATTGTTTTCAAGTTTTTGCAATGGAGTGTTCATTTTACTGGCTCAGATTTCAAATACAGAGTTTGTTTTTCTTTCCAAGCCACTATATCGCTGAGCCACAAGAAAAAAAAAAAAATTAACTTGCTTTAGGTTTAAATATTTCCTATTAAATTAGATCCAGCTCAGGCAGGAATTTAATAAGCTTCAATAATTTAATTCTGGCTTAGAGGAGCAAAACAATATGTGCAATCAAAAAGACAGTACTGAGCATTTCAGTCATGTTAGAACATCACAGCTGCTCAGCCCACAGGTTTTTTTTTTGAGGTGACTGACCGACCAAGGATGTAGAAAAGGCCTTGGGGAAACAGTACTTTTGCCTTTTAGACTGGTATTGTGTGCACTTAACTTGATTTTAATGGTATAGATAACAACAGGACAGCTGCTGAGGATAACATGTTTAAGCTGTAAAAGGTATCCACTTCATAATGTGGAAGCTGAATGTATTCAGCATTTGTCATTGCATGCCCAGAAGATCCTTGAAGGGACTGTTAATCCTACTGTGGGCAAGAATAAAATTAAGAGCCATAGGCAGCCTCACCCTGCTGCTGTCGGCTTCCCTACAACAAACTGCCTAATGAAGGATCCCATAATGAAATGTGCATCTATTTTAATTGAAAAGGGCATCTTAAACACAAATGAAAATACTTTCTTTGTACATACCACGCTCCCAAAAGCAAAACATTCCCTTAAATATATCAAATTAAGCACAGTGGCATGACTCAACAGTTGCTGTTCAGTAATTTTTTGAAAGTAATTACAAATCCTAGTGGCCATTTACCCCAAACCTTTAAGAGAGCCAGAAATCGTGTCTGAAAGATGGAAGCGTGCTGTATCAGCCCTCATGCTTACTGATGCTGAAGAATTAATAAAATAAAGAAACCCTAAAGGTTGGTTTGTGCAAATGAACATGACTAAATAATTCCCTTGACAGATGCAAAGCCCAAAATAAGGATTCTGTGTTCTTACTGCTTTAACAGGATGATTTCTTAAAATATGAGCACATTGGATGAAATAAGAAAAAAAGAAAACTGTAGAAATGAACGTCAGCTATGAAGTGAAAAAGATGGATTTGATAGCAGTGAATTAAGCCAGATGCCAGTAATTGCAAAAGACCAGTTAAAAAATTGTTAAAGAACAGGAAATCTATGTAGAACAAAAAAGCAAATAATTTTCAAGAATGCTAGAAAGAACAGGATATTAACAACGAGAATTACTGTACTGTCACTGATGCAGAAAAAAATACTTTGGAAGAAATTCATGTGATAGAAATACAGCATGCAGTGATAATAGAACATTTTAGCTGAAATTCATGCTAACTACCAAAGTTATGATTTTTGTTATTAGAGTTGATCCAGATAATCTGTATTTGATTTTTTTTTCCCTCTGAAGTAACCTTTGGCTTAAAATTAGTGCATTTTCAAAAGGTATGATCACAAGAAGAAGATCCAGGACAGGACATTTAGAAAGCCAAAATGCATCAATGTTTAAATGGAACGAACTGAAAGACTGGGTATTTAGGATACACTGTCTCAGATAAAAAATGTTGGACTGTGTCAAGAGGAGTCAACTAACAGTTAAAGGAAGGCCATGGCAATTAATGCCACTTAGCATTAGATTACAGAAAAAGAGATCCTCAAACTGCCTTGACCTCTTTTCTCATGCAGTTACAGGTTTGACTGATAATAGTGCAGAAGTAGATGCCTGTGTGCACTGAAAGGCTCTATCCCCACGACAGAACTGAAGAAAATAGAATAATGCAAAAATCAACATGGCACATATTTGAATGGGTTAGAAAATAGGTAATTATAGAGATCATGTTGTTAAAGTAAATGCAGAATCTTCATGGAGTATCTTTCTAGAGGAGTCTTGCAAGGATCTTTCCTTGTCTGTGCTAATTAGCATTTATTGCTGCCTGGTGGGAAAGCATATATAGTCATTACTTGTAGGGAAAACAGGCTGGGAGACAGAGACAAGCCATGGTTCCGGGCTGACAGGGGTTTTATAGAAGAAGGTGTGAGCAAACACTGTCTCTACATGGTGAGAAATCATGTCATCCATTTGGGATCAGAGAAGGGAGGCTGTGCTTATGTAGTGTGGGATTCTCTCCCGGGCAACAGTAAAGTCTGAAAAAAGTCTGAAACATGGTTCTGCAGGAGTGATGCTGTAGCTGTGCTTTACAGAGTGCAGTGTTTCTTGGATAAGCAAACAGAAAAACACAACAAAAATATATGGTTTATAGAATTGTGGTAAAACTACCAAGTGTGTGCTCTCTCCACTTCTAACACACTTCAAAAAGCTATTGGAAATCCTGCAGTGACTCAGAAAAATGCCAGGAAAATGACTCAAGGCTGCAAAACATGTCCTTGTATTGAGAAATTTGGAAAGACAGCTTAGTTTGTCAAGGGAAAGATTACAAGAAAAATTCCTTAAAGTACCAACAATTGAAAGAGAAATTTGATGAGTATTTTTTAAAAGGGGGAATTTTTTTGTTCAATCAGAAAGAAGTCTCCAGGGGTCTTCTGGCTCTTGCTATGAGAGCCGACTCTTACCTCCAAGATTGCTTTTTCTTGAGGTTTCCATTTCCCGGAGTCAAAAGGTTAACTAAGGAAAATGTTTCTTTTCAGTGTTTGAGAACACTGGTTGGGCACACAGGCGGAGTGTGGTCATCACAGATGAGGGACAACATCATCATCAGTGGCTCTACAGACAGAACATTGAAAGTCTGGAATGCTGAGACCGGGGAATGCATCCACACCTTGTACGGACACACCTCCACCGTGCGCTGCATGCATCTCCACGAGAAAAGGTGAGGCTTTGTGCAGAGCTGCAGCCACAGCCTGGCCTGCCATTTCTACCCTTTGTGCTCACAGAAAGTGCTCCTGAAACTTGGGGACCTCATCCAGCACCAAGTGAAACACAAACCAGGCAAAACATAAACCAGCACCAAGTGTTGGAGGAGATGATTAATAGGAGCAGAAGCATAAGAGTACTAAATGAAGAACGGAAAATTGAGTCACGTACTTCAAAAAGTCCGCATGATTTCAAAGCTGATTCTTTGTTAGACCATGATCCAGTCTCCCACACTGAATAATTTCTTCTTTTGTCAATGCTACAAACTTTTACTCATTTTACCAAATAACCTTTTAAGTATTGTCACTGCAGTATTTTATGTAAATTTTAACTGATTATAACATAATTTTTGCAAAATTGTAAACCATGTCTTGATTCAACAAACATTGGCAGAGCTCTGTTACTTGGCTGTGGTATGGAGCTGTTGACAGAGAGATTGTTGGTTGAATTTCTTCTCTTTTGAAGAATAATGAGGTTTTTCTATATAAATTCCATTAATGTTCATTCCATCTCATTTCTGTTATTGCCTAAAAAACCTTATAGAAATATAAACTGAAAAAAATATCAAGCAGAATAACTGTTACTTTACTAAAAGTGAAATTTCCAAAGATCTTTGTTTATTTGTTATAATTAGTCAACTCAGTTATTAAAACAGAACGCCCATAGCACTGGCTGGAGCTCACCATGTTCATAAGCTTTCATGGGTAGATACAACAGTCCACAGAATTTCTCATGGAATTGTTTTGCTGTTCAGGAATGAAGTGTTTTTTTAAATACTGTTAGCTAATTATATCAAATAGACAGATCCTGAGGAGGTGAGTAGAGCGAGGGAGAAGAACAGTCATTTGAGACCCCATGAAAATGTCGCACCAAGCCAGAACTTTGCTGGCTTGTGCACCAGCTCTATTTAATGTCCCAAATTAAAACTCAGAGCCCATTTGTAGCCAAGTTTGACTGCTGCAGTACTTTCCCGTCCCATGCTAAGTACAGGAGGGGTTTTCTCGTTGCTGCAGGGTGGTCAGTGGGTCTCGAGACGCTACGCTGCGAGTCTGGGACATAGAGACGGGCCAGTGTTTACACGTTCTGATGGGCCACGTCGCCGCAGTTCGGTGCGTTCAATATGATGGCAGAAGGGTTGTAAGTGGTGCATATGATTTTATGGTCAAAGTGTGGGATCCAGAGACAGAGACCTGTCTGCACACACTGCAAGGGCATACTAACAGAGTCTACTCGTTACAGGTATGTGATTTTTATCTGCTGCTTTAGTTTCCTTAAGTAACATTTAAAGTCAGTTTATTTCATCTTGTTTATTAAGTTGTGGGTACCTAGTACAGAATTATACAGACCACAAGAATACAGAGGCATCTGTGATAAACCCCTCCTTCATTTTGTTACACTGGTTATATGTTGTCTTAATTTAGAAACTGAAACGTTTTTTAGAGTAGCATTTTTTTTGAAGGACTCAGTACAGTAAAGCCCAAATCTCTATACCAGCATGTTGTTTTGTGGATTGACGGGTTGTTTGGTTGAGATATTTTTTTTGCAAATCTTGCATGTATTTTGGAGCTATGTTTTTTGCTTTCCTCAAGGAATTCCAAACTTACTGTTTTAAATAAATCAGAGGATAGAGCAATTGACGATATGCCAAAAACCCTATTGGATTAATGTTCTGATTTATGGAGATCTGTTTATCCTCATTTTCTAGTCCCATCTTCCAGTTCTAAACTATAATTCACAGTAAGGCTGAACCTAAAATTTTAATGATCGTATGTAAATCTCTAGTCTTCTACTTCCTCTTCTCTGAGTACAGGCCAGATATACAAGTGTAAGGCTTTTTTACCAGCAACGTGTTAATGTAGGTGCAGGTTATCATGGTGCTGCTTTGTGGCATCTCTCTTTTGCTCACCAGTTACCCACATAGCTGGCGAAGATACACACAGACCTCATGTCTTGGGTCTTCTTACCTTTACTAACCCAAAACATCATCTTGTTCATTCATAGAGTCAAAGCATAACTTCCAGGCATTGAAAGGCAAAAGAAATTAATTTCATGCTTGTGCCTGTTCACACCACAATCTGGCAGGACTTGAAAAAGAAATCAACAAAGACAGTTCAAAATTGGGAAATGGCTTTCAGCATGTAACTGCTCTGGTTTGTGACTCAGAAAGTGAAGCTCAGTGGTAGAGACATTTTTCATAAAGTATTTCATATCTCCCTATAATACATTAAATATGAACAAAGTTCCTAATTGGTTTCCTTTCCCAAAAATATGTAGCAAAATTTATCAAAAACTCCAGCCCTTCTCTTACATTCATATGCTGAGGAGTGTTCTCTAGATAAGCAGCAAGCAAGTTAAAAATGCTGTACTACCTACCTACCTCAAAAATGTTCAGAGAATTTATTTCATGTGGGGCAGTTTGGGAACAGATGTTATTCTACCTTATCTTCACCACTGGCTCCTGTTTTGGCTTACGAATATTTATGTCTTGCTCTGATACTGTAGTAATAATGGATCAAATAACTGGGTTGTGTTACACCATTGATATGTTCTGAAACAAATGGGGAGGGGGTTGGGCATGGCAAGCTGGAGGCTACAGGTGCTTACGGGTTTGGAACAGAAAGATTCTTTAAAATTGCCTGGTGGCTCCTGCCCTTCAACCTGAAGTAGCCCCAAACAGCAGAACTCCCATAAATACAATAATCAGATGGAATAAGCCAGTCCTCCATGGCAGGTTCCCCGTATTTCCCCATGTGTAGACCTAATATTTTCCGGAGATCCTTATGCAGAAGTTGAAGATCTCTAACTGTGCTGAGTTTTCTTACACTTTCTTACCTGCCTTTGCAGTAACCCACAGATTCTCAAGGTTCATGGATAACTCACTGGTCCAGTGAGTTTGTTTGTTTTACTGCAGCACCATCAATTTCTCTTGATGCCCAGCCTTAAACCTTTCTTTCTGAATACCTTATGAACAGGGAATACAATTAGTTTGTGGGAAAGGGGGAAAAGAATTCAAGATTTGTTACATCAATCAGGTTTAGTTCTTTTTAGGACAGAAGAATATTCTCTAATGTTGCCAAGTCTGTTGGGCTACTTGGCACTCCTTGTCTTTTCATCTGAAGTCAGATTATTTCCCATCCTCTTTTGAAAGCAGGGGACCCAAAGCAGGGTCCAGTCAAAGTCTTATCAATGCTTGCTAGAAGTGAAAAGCTATTTTTTTTTGCCTTCCATTCAGATACCAGAGGGTCTTTTTTAGTGTATTTTCACCAGGAGTGCAGTGCAGATAAGCAGTCTGTGTGCCAGTCACTCTCCATTCTTTTGAATCTAGGTGCCATGCCCAACCATGTCTGACTGCAGAGATCTAAGATACTCATTTTCTACGGGTCTTATAAGAAGCAGCAGCCCCAGATAGTCAAGTTTCCTTAACTGGGTTTGTTCCTTGCCTTATCAGGTACCAGTCAGTCCACATGGAGAAGTAGTGTGTCAGATTGCCTTAAATATAACCAAGATTCCTGTCCAGCCTTCCTTCTCCCAGGCTGCAGCTGTACCTTCATCCATTCCCTGCCAAGTTCAGATCTTCACACTTTTCACTTGACTTCTACACTCCTTGCCTTTGGTCAGTTCTACTGTTTCAAATGTCACTCAAATCCTAATGAAAATAGTAAATGCTGGACCTCTCTGAAACTCCTTCTGGTATCTCAAATAGTACTCTGAACAAAGTGGTAGTATCCCCGCCTCAAATTTGTCTCCCTCTTTGAAAAAATACAACCAAGACATTCGCTTTTTCCCACAAATCCGTGTTTGCTGCTACTTATCACAGTATTAAGGGCTTTTAAGTTCCTTGTGGGTATTGGATTTAGGCTAATTGATCCATAATTCCCCTATCCCATCATCTCCTTCAATAAGGGAGGAATCGTATTTGCTATCTGAAACTTCTCTGTCTTCCATAGGTTCTCAAAGATAGCAGCAGATGTCCCTGAGACTGTCTTAAAACAACTTGCCTTATGTGATTTTATTCCCCCATTCTAGCAAAAGTTTGTACTCATTTGTCATTGGCATTAGTGATGTGAGCCTACGCTCACATGGCTGAGGACTGAGACAAAAAGAAGTTAAATAGCTGGCCTCAATCAGTGTTTCCTTCCCACTGAGGATAAATGAGTGGCTTTTGGCCTTCCTCTTGGTGTGGCTTTTTTTGTGTTTGTTTTGTTATGTTTTTGGTTGGAACTTTTTTACACAATACTGAAATGGCTTTTGCTAGTTTTATCTTGTGTTGCCCTGCCTTTCTGGTTTTGTCCCAATGTGCTCTTTTATACACATCTATTGATCTAGTTTCTACTTTTTGTACAATTCCTTGTGGTTTAGCCAAGTGGGTCTCAGTAATTTACAACACTTCCTTTCTTTCTTTCACACAGGATAGTTTGTGTCTTTTAGAAAGTGTCAACTATCCTGAACTCTTCTTCCCCTCAGAGAATAGATCCATAAATTCCTCATGGGAAGGAAGTCTCGGGTTTTTTAAGTATTCCTTCTTGAAGCCCACATGTTTTATTCTACTGCTTTTTCCCTTCTTTGAAAATTCTGGACTCTTATGTCATTGTCACTATAGCTCAAGTTATCTTCCACCTTTCTGTTCTCTACGTAGTCAGTCCTCTTGGTCAAAAAAATCTCATATCTTAGCCTGTATGCTTTTCCTACAATGACTGGAAAATTACACTTCCTTAGTGTACACAATTAGGTACTGTACAAAATAGCTAAATTCCACATTTAGATTACATTTCCTTCCACTTATGTTGTGACTTTTGTGTAGATGATTCTGGAAAAATGTTGTTGCCCTTCTCCTGCTTAAAGTCCCTCTGACTTGTAAAAAAGCAAGATTGGCCTTTTAACATCTCATGTAGGAAAAATACTTTCTCTTACTGTTGCACACTGCAGGGTAGTCAGAATCTGCTGTGTTTAAAGGAGGTGTTTTCAGTGGCTCAGAGCCTCTTTTCAAACCATGTCCCTCAAGAGCCCACAGGTCTTCAACAAAAAATTGCACTGACCATGAAGCACCTGCTGTGGTATCAAACGTGGCCATCTCTACTGAGTTCTTACTTTGTACTGCAGTTTCTGAATATATATAGTATCTAACCTTGCATTTAGTGAATTAAATGCTTAATAGCCTTCTTTGTCAGGTCCTAATGTAATTGTTTGTAATAGATTTACCTTTCTTGTAGTTTGATGGTATCCATGTGGTGAGTGGATCTCTTGACACTTCCATCCGAGTTTGGGATGTGGAGACAGGCAACTGCATTCACACTCTAACAGGCCACCAGTCACTCACAAGTGGAATGGAACTCAAGGACAATATACTTGTGTCTGGGAATGCTGATTCTACAGTCAAAATCTGGGACATTAAAACAGGACAATGTTTACAGACATTGCAAGGTAAGTTTAAACTACCTTCATGTACATCAAGCAGCCTACAGTGATCCGTGCTGCAGATTCTACACAAAAAAAACTTTAAAATAATTATGTACAAAGAAACAAGCACTGACCACTTAAAACTTAAATATTTTTCTGATGACAGCTGTATGATCTTTTTCTGAAGTAGAAGAACAAAATGTATTTAATCTAATCTATTCAAATCACTTGCCTATTATGAAAAGCAGATGGTCTGGACTGATAGCAATTTGCTATGGGTATATTAGCCTAATAAGCCACAGAAATATGTAGGAAATTGCATCTCAAAATAGACAGTCAATGTATTTATTTAGGGGTCACTTGAATGTTTCAAAGCCTACAGTTTAATTGGATCAGGAGGCAAAGTACACTGTCTGTTGCAATAAATCAAGAGATGCAAGTGGAAGATATTTTCTTTATTTCAGTAAGAAGAAAGATTTTTTTTTTTCCTCCATGTTGACAGTTGCCACTCAGGCATCATGCACACAAACACATGGTCGTGTTTCTCTGCACAAAAAAGGTCTTGCATCATTCTCATATATCATATGCAGCAGTGCTGGCTAGAGCAGAAAATTAAATTTCCCTGAAAAGCAAACTCTGCTGCTTTAACATATATATTTATATGTCAGCATATGACTGTCAGTATTTCCTGATGGAGCAATCTCGTAAGAACACTTCAAAGGGACTTGGAGACAAACTCTCACAGCAGTCACCTCATTGTGGATGGTTAAGTTCATTTTCATGGATGTCCAGGTGCACATTTGCCCAGCTGCTCATATACAGGACAAGGAGATCACTGAAACAAAGAAGAAAATACTGGGGAATTTTTTTATACCTGCCTTCACTTTTTGAAAGCATGGCAAGGCTTCTCCACCTTTTAATGTACAAACCCAGGAGTTATAACAGATAGTTCTCTAGTAGTTCTAATAGATGGAAAGAGCTGTATGCAAATAGCAAGGTGTTTATTCTAGATGCAGCACTGCCTGACATTGCTTTCTAATTAATTACAAATAGAAATGTTTTTGTTTACTCTTACAGGTCCCAACAAGCATCAGAGTGCTGTGACCTGTTTACAGTTCAACAAGAACTTTGTAATTACCAGCTCAGATGATGGGACTGTAAAACTTTGGGACTTGAAAACGGGTGAATTTATCCGAAATCTAGTCACATTGGAGAGCGGGGGAAGTGGAGGCGTCGTGTGGCGAATCAGAGCTTCTAACACAAAGCTGGTGTGTGCAGTTGGGAGCCGCAACGGGACTGAGGAAACAAAGCTGCTGGTGTTGGACTTTGACGTCGATATGAAGTGAAGGGCAGAAAGATGAATTTGTCCAAACGTGTAGACGATGTTCTCCTTTCCCTCCCCCCTGGAAAAAAAAAAAAGAAAAAAGAAAAAAAAGAAAAAGGAAAAAATCCCTTGTCCTTGGTGGTGCAGGATGTTGCCTTGGGGCAACAGATCCTAAAGACCTACAGACTACGAAGGAGAAGACAAAGATGACAAACTATAACTGACAAGAGAGGCTTTTGCTGTCTCGTCACATAAAAAGGCTACACTTTTGACCGGGGCAGCTTTGCAAAAATCCAATTTTGAAATGAAACCAGGTGCAATTAATTTCTTTACTTTCCTCCAAATGCTCCTTGAACAATTTGGAGTGGGAAAAAAAAAAAAAAAAGTTACAGTTCCTGTTAACAAGTTATTTTACCACAAAGATCTTGAAATAAGCTGCACAGGCGAGCCTGCTCGTGCACCCCTGGGTCACCCTGGGTCCCGGCAGCCCCTCCGAGCAACGCGCTGTCCCTTAGCCCCGCTCCGAGCAGGGGGTTGGACCGGACTCCCTCCAAGGTCCCTTCCAACCTCCACGAGCAGTCACTGGTTGACTTTCAAAAACTAGAGAGCATCTGCAATGAGAAAAACAAACAAAAACAAAAACAAAGAGTCCATTCCTGGTGTGGAAAAGCTAAAATATTACTGTGAATTGTTTTGTACAGTTTTATCAGAGCTTTTTCTTTTTTTTCTTTATTCCTCTTTTTTTTAATTATTTTATTTTATTTTTGCCAACCATTGCCAATGTCAATCACAGTATTAGCCTCTGTTTAATCTATTTACTGTTGCTTCCATCTACACTCTTCAACGCATAAGTTGCTCTGAGGTGGCAAGTTGTCCTGGGTTTTGAGAGTCCTCTGATGGATTTAATTCGCAATGCTGGTGCTAGAAGTAGGTCTTCAATTACGGGATTGTTGTCCCACCCCTGTACTGTATTCCCAGTGGCCAAACTTATTTATGCTGCTAAATGAAAGAAAGAAAAGCAAATTATTTTTTTTTATTTTTTTTTCTGCTGTGACGTTTTAGTCCCAGACTGAATTCCAAATTTGCTCTAGTTTGGTTACAGAAAAAGACTTTTTGCCACTGAAACTTGAGCCAACTGTGCCTCTAAGAGGCTGAGAGTGGAAGAGTTTCAGACAATTAAGAGTGAAGTTTGCCTGCAAATAAAGAATTGAGTGTGTGTGCAAAGCTTATTTTCTTTTTTCTGGGCAAAAATTAAAACACATTCCTTGGAACAAAGCTATTGCAGCCTGTTCTGTGGGGAAATTTTTCTTTGTGAGGGCTGTGGTGAATGGAATGAACATACATTAAAAAAAAACTGACAAAATTTTTAAAAAATATTATAAAATACAAAAATTAAAATAAAGTTGCTGGTCAGTCTTAGTGTTTTACAGTATTTGAGAAAAAAACAACTGTTACAGTTATTGCTGGGAGGAACTGACAGAGCAAAAACTTACGTTTTTGTAAAGATGTCACATGCAAACAAAATGAGAAAAGAAAGAGTCAAATGGTTTGCCTCATTCTCCAAGAGCCACAACTCAAGCTGAACTGTGAAAGTGGTTTAACACTGTATCCTAGGCGATCTTTTTTCCTCCTTTTTTGTTTTTGTTTTTGTTTTATTTATAGTCTGATTTAAAACAATCAGATTCCAGTTGGTTAATTTTAGTTATGTAACAACCTGACATGATGGAGGAAAACAACCTTTAAAGGGATTGTGTCTATGGTTTGATTCACCTAGAAATTTTATTTTCTTATAACTTAAGTGCAATAAAATGTGTTTTTTCATGTTAGTATGTCTTTTTTTTATTTTTTATTTTCTAGTTGTTAATTTAATATTATGTATCCTGTGAGGGGTAAAGCAGGTCAAGTTGCTCATCTTACTGGTAGATGCTAAAATATGTCTTGGGACTTTTTATATAACTCTTCCACAAACAGGTGTGTGTGAGTGTCCTCTCCTTCAGTTGCCATGTAGGATTTGTCACGTGGGTCTTGACAAACATGAGGGAAAGAGATTTGCTCCTTCTCACGAAGAACGTGTCAGGACCTTGCTCTGGGGGGAGGCAGCTATAAAAAGCTTCCAAAGTACGTAAAACTTCTTCCGATAGCATCTCGTTACTGCATCTTAAATTGAAACCTGATGTTTATTATTTATGGATTTCAATCAGTTGATTGCAATTGACAGCAAAGAATAAATTCATAAATACAACTAAAATCAAAGTTGGGATTGTAGGAGAGCCTGAAATAAATCTTCAGAATAGTAAAATAACATCATTCCACATCAGTCCAACAGCAGTTTTATCAGAGCCCTGAAACCAAGGTAAGTCATCTTCTGTCTCAGAAACTTTGCTGTTGAGTGTCAGGTTCTGTTTCAAATCTCCTTGACCAAAATCATTGTTTTCTTCTGTGTAAGCTTTTGTTTCAGGGCATAGCATTTGCTTGTTTGTGACAGTTTTTCCCTGTAGAAAGCTGTCATTAAAAAAAAAAAACAAAACAGTAGAAGAGAAAATGCATGGATGGAAAGTAAAAATGTTTATATACTTACACATCTCTGACTATGTGCAAACAAAATTTAATTCCAATCCCTACATTATGCAAAACATGCAATGGTGAAGGATCATGCTCCATCTGGCCTCTAGAGATTAAAAAGCCATCCGAACTGACTGAGCAGCTCCAAATTGTAAAAATCTGTTCCTTGGGTTGGTGCTTAAGGAAAAAAAATTCGCAGCAAGCACTGACAGTATTGAAAGCTGTGATTGTCTCTTATTTATGCAAAAACAATTAAAGAGTTAATCCTTTCCTAAAATGGCAGTGAAAGACCGCCAGGACATTGCATGGTTCTGCTGGAGTGCAGGCCAGGACACTGAGTCCCCCGATGGCAGAAGGTGCGCCAGCGTGGGCTGAAGTACTTGTGAGAGGGGATGGAAATAGAAGGGTAGAAATATGAATATTTAATGCAGCAAGCAGAGCAATAGCTTTTAAGATTATGTAATTTTCTTCCATGATTTGTAGAAATTGCAACAAAATGTTTTCAAAGAGCAAAGGCGTTGGCCTGATGGTGCAGGAGGATGAGAGGTTTCTGAGTAACATTGTGCTGGAGGGCAGGAATACAAATCTGGGTGGAAAAGTGAACTGACACGAGAGAAACTAACAAATCAAGGTGTACAGTCAGTTCAAGTACATTTTAAGCAGCCAATATGACCAGGAGAAAAACATGCTTAACCAGAATAGAGAAGTTTTCCTCTTGATAGTGTAGTTCCAGCAGTATCTAAATGTTCAAACTAATAGAGAATAACTTGAACTTGTTAAGCAAACCATATTTTCAGATTCCTTCATTGCAGATTCAGGTTCAAACAAACTATTGGCTGCAAAGTCAAGATATGATTTTCACAGTAAATACAAAAAAACAACACAGTACCTTAAATTTTTTTTTTTAGAAAACCTTTTCCCATTCAATAAAACAACTTTACAAAGTTAATTGTGTTAGCGCTTTAAAGAGTTCTAATTTTATCAAGTGTGTTTAGATTTGTAGGAGTTGCTTATGAGCTATCTGAACAACACAACTCAATAAGCAGAAATTTTGTGATTTAAGTGACAGGATTTCAAAGATGGGCCTGTAGTAAACACATTACATGTAAGAAATGGAGCAGTTTCTCTTTACACCCCCCTTTTGTTGATGTACTCACCATAATATAACTCAAAATATGAGCTCTTCTTCTTCTTTGCCAGTACATGCTCCAAGTGAGACTGCTTAGGAAACATCTTCATTTACGTAATTAGATTTTGATTTTAAGGTGGGTGGAATGTTTGGGGTTTTTTTTAAATAAAAACATTTAAGAATACTTGAATAAGACTAACATCTTTATGCTCTCAATACACAGGCGCATCTTGAATCCAGTGGCTTAGTCATCATGGGCTATGTCAAAATACTGCAGCTATCCTAGAGAGATAACTGCAGTGGTGTTTCTGGCATTTCTACTCTCTTCTTTTCATGCTGATTCCCCTTCTTTTAGCTTTAGCCCTAGAAAGAACTTCTTTATTTTCTCCTGTATGTGAAACCAAGTCAACAACATTGATTTTTTTTTAACGTAATATTTTTTAATGGACCTTGATTTTATCCAACAGTAAGTCAGAATTAGTATTGTCTCTTCCTCCAAGAGCCTGTTCCTGTGGTCTCAATTTACTTATTCAAGAGATAGGACCAGACATTTAACAGCTGTGCCTACACCAATTTATAGTTCAGATCAGCAGCTTTCCCAATAGAACACAGTGCTGCCTTGGAGACCACTAACAGGATTCCTTCAGGGTGTAACTAAATCTGGAGCAGCTCTCCAGAAGCACACTCCAGGCACTCAAGCGATTGGAGGAGCATGTGGGACCAAACCAGAAATAGTCCAACACCTCAAAAATATATTCATGTGGACGTTAGGTCCTCTGGACCAGCTTTTTGTAGTTGGCATCACTGTCCTGCTCCTGCTGCACTGCACTAATTGCTGGCATGGACATAACCATCAACAGATCCTCTCCCACAGCACCCCTGACTCTTCACTTGTAATCAGAACCAGCTGCCATCCAGAATCCACCTGATATCACTTAAAAGACTTTTCCAAAGCAAAAAGCTCAGATGGCTTCAACTCTTTCAGCAGTGCTATGGAGAGATTCTTATGATCAGATTATGGAATCTAGTAAAAAGAAACACAAATCTCTTACAATGAGTCTGGTCAAAATCTTCTACCAGTAAATCAACACCTGATTATTCAGAAAAAGAAACAGTGAAGTTGAGCCATTGTACAGTGGAGACAAATAATAATAGTAATAATAATAAAGAAAAACTTGCCAGTAATGACTTGCCAGTAATGAATGGTCACTCTGACAAACTATTACTTAAAGGGTAATATCCAAGCCTTTGAACCACTGAATCTTGATCCCTGTCACTGTGCAAAGATACACATGCTGTGGAATGATTATTAGCATTTTATGATGATACATGATGTTTATGATTATACACAAAGTATATGGACTATTTGATAAACACCAGGATTTCCAAACTTCATCTAAAAATGGCATATACAATTTTTCAAACACCTCTTCAAGCATTAGTGGAGGTTTATAAATACAACAGACATTTTTACATAAAAGCTGTCCCAGGTTCTTTCTGAGACAGTCTGACAAACCAGTTATCACCAAAAAGTCAGCAGCCAGTCCAGGCTCTTGCTCCCTGTTCAAGTTGCCCACTGGCCCAGCAGCTGCAGTGGTACTTCAGGGCAAAGAAATGGTGCATTGTGCTACCAGGAGCACAAGCTGCTGAGGGGGAATGCTGCAGCATTCTGTGAGACTGCAGTTGCCTAAGAACCAATGGCTTTATGCCCATGTACACTGCATTGCTCTAGCCCAGCTGGGACAGGAGAGTCCTATAAAATCATAACTGAGCTAGGACAGAATCTCCCCAAGAACTAGAGATGGCAGAAATCATTAATCAGAGCAGCTGCCAATTCAGCAGTGGTTCTAAATTACAGACTGAGTCTTGGCCAAAGGCATTCATTCCTCAGCTCTCCTTTGTCCTCACCTCTGCCTCACTTAAATACAAGCCTCAACTCCCTGATCTCTGCTGACAAGCTGATTTTGTCCAAACTTAAGTAGTAGCAATACTTTTGGTGAAAGACAAGCTGAGCTTCTTGTCCTCTGTGCTGCTGGAATCTACCCTGTACATTTTGCCACTTAATGCACAGGAACAGCACAACCTCAAGTCTAACACTGAATGCTCCAAGGTGTAGTGCATGGAGATGAGAAGACATCATTCATCCCAGAGCGAGAGATTCATCATCAATGTAGCTAAAATGATCCCCAGCCTGAGTCTAGGCTGAAAAAACTGTTCTAAACCTGGTTCAATTAGGCAAATTTCAAGTTGACCTCAACTCCTCAGTTTTCCAGGCATGCCTGAAAAATAGGCACATCCTAAGAAGCTTCACAGTTGAAGCAGGATCACAAGTGTTGCCTCCTGGAAGTTGGGAGAGGTCATGGTCTAAGGATGGTGAGAAAACATGGAAGGTCTATCTAAACAGGATCAAAAGTGACCTATGGGATTCAGAGAAGGGCAGATCACAACACTTCGGGGCTTTTGAGGGGCAGGGTGGAGTGGGGAGGCTTTCCAAGAGATCATAATTTTACATCCTACAACAGCTACTGGGGGCTATTTCATCATTGTCACCGACAAAGCACAGGAGTAAGATTTTTAATGAAGCCGTTAGTTGGGCTGCCCTGTAATTGAGGATACGACCAACCCTGTTTGCTCTGCCTCACCTGAACTGCTCTTACCTGGGGCAGATTGTTTGATGGAAAGATGAATGGAATGCCCCCAGACCTCCTCCTTTGTGTCTGGTTCCTCATGTCTGAGATGCAGGTTTCACAGGCTGCTTGCAGTGCGTTATTTGAGAGTGCTTTGTTCTTTTAATTTAAAACAGGAAACGTGGAATGTAGAAGATCCAAAAACTTCAAAGGCAGTTTCCATTGCCAAAGGAGTTGCATTTAAACTCAAGTTCATTCTCTAGATTAAATATTCAAATCTGACAGTGCGAGAACATACTCACACCTTCAAGAGGATTGATGATTTCTAAGGGATAGAAGGATTCAGATTATGCCTGTAAATATCACTGGTAAACTGAGCAGTACTGCTCTTCCTAAACTGGAATTTCATTTTGAGCTCCTTAGTTCGAAATGAAATTTCTAGCAGTACCACAGCTTTACAAATACACAAAGATTATAAAACTTGTTTCCTTTACCCTGATATACAGAAAATTTGACAACTACATTCCCCTCTCTTTTCAAACTGCCATTTTAAGTTTCCTGATACATTTCAGAGCTGATTTTAAATGTTCACATTATAGTTTGGAGTAAGGAAGAACTCAAAAGCTGCAGACTAGATAGGGCTCAAAAAATGTTTCTTCAGTTTGCTGCTTTTTGGTATTCCTCCTGTCAGTTCTCAATAGACAGAAGTGAACATTTCAATTAACTAACATCCACATTTTCCCAAATAAACAAGTTTTATAGAAACATTTTTCTGTTCGTGTTTCTATTGCCCACTTAGCACACATGCACTGGATGCTCTTTATGATTCTGCTGACTAGTGCAACAATTCAAATACTCCAATTTCATGCAAAACAACACAGTAACATGATGTTCCTTGTATCTGTCCTTCAGTCTCACACACAGCTTTAGATTACAAACCCAGAAACTGGTATGTGTGGATTCACCTTCTTATGGGCAGTCACTTCTGAGCAGAATCAGCTCTTGAGGCCTCACTTTTTATCACTGTTGGCCATATGGCACAATAGGGACAACCTGGAGCAGAGGAGCAATGAGGAGGAGGAGGAGGAATGCTTTGTGTGAGATACCACTAATGTGTTCATCTTGTAAATGGGATATGGCTCCACTAAACCCATAACTCTCCAATTTGATTTAAAAAATTCAAGACTTCAGCCTAAATTTAAAAAGGCTCAAACTACATATTCATTTTTATATATACACATTCTCATCTTGGAATACTCTGAGCTTTACATATTTAAAAAAAGGCTTGACAACTATGTAATTTTTCTGTTTTCCTCTATTTACACCTCTTATATTCTCTTTTTTTTGACAGTCGCACTTCAATTTCCTTATGTTTCCTTTCCTCCTTTGTCCTGTTCCCTATGTTTTTCTTTCCATGTTTTACCATTCATGTCCCTATTTTCCAGATTTTTTATCTTTCTCATCTTTCTCCATTCATGATCATCTCTGCTTTGAACTGTCAGAGACAGCTCTCCTCTCTTCCCTCATTCCAAGATCTGAGTTGGCGAGCTGGAGTCTTTTTCACACCTCTCTGTACATACAAGATATTCAGGAGATACATAAGACAGATGAGAAGCAAATATAGAGTGCTCAGAAAAAATAATTTATTTTTCTGGATCTAATGTTTGTCTATCCACGGTCCATAAATAATTCAAATGGTCCAACAGCAGGATCATGCCCTCTTAAAGCATGAGACAGACTGGTCTACCACCAATTTTCACAAACAGCTGAGCAACAAGCATTGTCTAATTCAATGCTCATCAAGCAATCCCTCTTCTGCTGACAAAATATAGTATTTTATTTTAAAATTATGTTTTCTTGCTCCTAAGGAAATCTAGTGTGTAAAGGTAATTTTGAAAAGGCTCCTTATTACGAAACGTAGGTAATACATGATGTTCTAAATCTGTGCAGTATTTGCAAGTCACTTCTGTTAACAAACTTTTAGGAGATTCACCTCTGGACAGAAACTGATCATCCTGAGAGGTGCCCATTTTATAAAGCTCCATATAATAAATAAGAATTTGAGGCTGCAAACGAACTCCAAACTCCACAACAGTGGTGGATATTCCTTCCAGTACTACCAACACAACACAGCTGGGATACCATGGTCTGTCAGGGGATGTTAGGAATAATATAGAAACCATGTCTAAAACAATCTAGTGCACATTGCTCACTAATTCTTAATATGAACTGACAGTGTAAGCAATAAAAGCTCTGGAGCCAGCGTAGGATGTGACTGTGGACCAGGTACAATATCCTGGTGCTGCTGGGATTTTACTGTTCTAGTGACACAATATATCCCACTGGAAAAAGCCCCAGACATCCAGCAATTATCTGAGACTTGGCTTCTGCATTGTCTTAAACTAACATAACTCAAAAGGATAAGCAGCTATTAGGAAGGACACAATGTCCAGAGCAACAAAGTCATGGATAAGACAAGACATCCTCATCTTTGCAGAACAAAAAGCAGCAAAACCAACCAACTAAAACCCACACAACAACAACAACCCAAACCAATGAAACTCAAACCCAGATCCCTGAATCATTTATCTCTGTGTTTCATTTTGCTTTAACAATACTGTTAATAATCACAGGTAACCTCATCCCCCTGTAAATGTATTTCTGCTCACTACACAGCCCAAACTGTGTATATCATACTCACAGAGTGTATGGCTGCATTTACTCAGTGAGAAGGGTAAATACAATTTGCTACACGGTCGGTTTTTTTGTTGTTTTTTTTTTTATTTTTGCTTGTTCTATCCAAGCATTTTGCTCTTGCTTGTTGTTTTACAAACAGAGCAGAACAGCAACCACTGTACTTCCCCCATGGCTTGAACCAGGCTGACAACAGATGAGTGTTCCTGCTCATCCTCTCCAGACTGAAGGATCACTGGATCAGAAAAAATAAGTTAGAATTACACAGAGGTTCAAAGTTCAAAAAGCAGGACACGTGACAAGCATTGTATCTCAAATGCCTGAGGTGCAGAAGCCTTTCCCACTGACAACCAGACGAGTACCTTGCACAGCTAATGGGAGCCACCACATAGCAGGCAAAGGCAGGAAAGGCTGCAGAAACTCTCCCATGGACACAATGAGTGCACCAGAGAAGAAAAAAATCCTTGGGTCTAATATTAGCATATTCTGATTTGCTCTTGGAAAATCCAAAAATCCCCATGACACCCCCATTATGCAATCTGATTTATCAGACGGCACATTACAGACAAAATTGTTGTGACAGCAAAACAAGAGTTCCTTTAATCTTTGACTTTCCAGACAAATTATCTCTAATTAGTACCTGAGTCCAGTTATTTATGCACACAAACCAGAGCTTAAATTTTCTGCATCACAGAAGCATCCTGTTCCCAAACACCTGGCCAGCAGGAGATGGCCCTCCAGCCACCAACCTTTCCCTCCAGGCTGGCCACAGCCACCACTCACCCAACAGACCCTCTCTATAAAAGGATCTCAATCTCTCTCCATGGCTGTTCTCTAAAAATTCAGGATGTTGCCCATAAACATTCTTCTTCTTATCACTTTGGCTTTTGGTAAAAGCAGTAAAGGTGAAACAAAAGACATTGCTTCACAGGCAATGAGTAGCTGTGTGAAAAACGGGAAGAAATTACCCTAGTTATAAAATAAATGAAGTGACAGTAGTAATATCTCATTCTAAATTGAAATTTACTTTGCCTACCTTTTAGGACCCTTCTCCTGTACTTGCTAAGAGGCTGGAGACAACTAACTGTGAAGTCCATGCAGTATTTTTTCCTTTCCAGGAGGGATGGCTATTTCAACCTGCTCTTCTTACAAAACGTGGAAAACCTATTTTCAGTGTAACCTCTGCCTCCCTGCCAGCTCAGGATGTAAATTTTGCACTACTCTCGGAAAGCAACATGGTTTTCTGAGAGTCATTCCTGTTTGGAAGCCTGCTGTGGGATGTGGTACATCCTCTGACGTCTGTGTTTGGTAGCAAGAGCATCCCACTGCCAAGGTTTCCACCTCACATCTTCTTAGGCATTTCCCAGCATCCCAATGTGCATTGAACAGTGAGCAATTGAGAGTTCAAGCAAATAATATGGAGGAATGGATAATAAGCCCCTAGGAATGCATCCAGCTACAGTTATACTCCATGAAGGTTAGAGGCCCAATTCTTCCTCATTTAAATCTGATGTTGAAGGAATTCACAGTACTTTATCCAAGCTACTAATTTGCAATTTTACTGCAAACAATTTACAATCAAATGAAGTGAAAGCTAGAAGCAAAGAGTACATTAATGACCTAATTTTACTTTTGCATTTCTCTTCATTTTATCTTTCAGTGAAGACCAATCTTAAAAAATTGGATAATTGGCCAGTAAATAAATACAAATTTTTTATTTTCATTATTACTGCATAAAAGCTGAACTGTTGGTGTGAACTGCAGCATTGACTTCTGCTGTATGACCAACCTCTGGCAATGGAAATTGAGATAATGACATTATTTTTCAGAGTGAAAATTCATACTCTAACAAAGTAGTACAAAAATACATCACAGTGTCTGAACAATAAAAAAAAAATAATTCTGAGTTCTGGGCTAGATATATGCAATTGTAAATTATACAGCCATGTGCATGCTAAGATGCTTCTTAAAAATACAGTAACTATTCTGTCAGAAACATAGCAGGAATGTCAAAGCAGCTTTTGTAATAATCTGCTGGAGCTTTCTCTACACCAGGTGCAGCTAAATCAGTGAATTATTGTTTTCTTAGGTTTAGAAGCAGTCTAAAGGCAACGGTCAAGCACCAAACCTCAGCCTGAGGGAAGGAGCTAGGGAAGGTGATTGCTTCACAGGACAGTGGTCAGTCTGAGCCTTGCTCCTGCGAGAGACTCCCTGCTGCCCTGTGGAACTGGCTCCAGTGGGGAGTTGATCTTCTGAGGCAGCTGGAGAACTCACATTTAAAAAGAGTTAATTTTCAGGAGGTTTGGGGAGCTGAGCTGGCTCAAGGGGGTCAGTTAGCTGCCAGCACAGGGGAAGCAAGTGGCCAGGAGCAAGTCAGAGCTGCCTCTCCCAGCATCCTGATGAGATGCTAAAACCTCAGGAGACACTGAGTCAGGCTGGTATCTCAAAAAATGTCAGGGAAAGCAGAGGTGCTGCACTCGTCTCAACTCCTGCCATTCCCACATCTCCTGTCTCACTTATTCCATCCATCCTCACCTGACACCCAGACCTCATTTGGGTGGTTAAACCCCTCTGGTAACAGGAATCAGTCAAGTCAGCTTATAAGCCACATCCTCTGACCAGTTTAACCATCCCAGCAAACAGCTGGGATGTAACACTGGACCAGACTGGACTGCTTTCCTTAGAGGAGTGATCAGATGTTTTGCCCCATCTTAATTGTTCATGTCTAGGCAATTAGCACACACTGAACCCTCAGCTACATGCTGCTGGTGGGGAAAGAAAGAACACTTCAGAGACAGCTATGCTCAAGACACCATAGGCTGTGCACCCTCAACACCACTTGCTGCAGAGGAGAAAAATCAAGCATCCATAAACTAAACTTTCAAATCCACCTCTGTGCTCAGCCCTGCTCATTGCCACGATGCTGCAGGGAAAAGCAGGAGGCTGCTGGAGGAGCAGAAGCCCCACATGCTGCTCAGAAGGCGTTCCAACATCTGCCGTGGACCACTCTTCTTTCACTTCCAGGTGTAGCTGCCCCATGTCTGCTCATTATCAGCCCAAAGGAAATGCAGAACAAGAACCTGCAATTACAGAACTTGATCCCAGCATGGAGGAACATCTGAGCTCTGCTTAAGATGTGAAAGACATTGAGACACATAATTGGGCAGAAAGCTGGGCCTTGCTCAACTGAGGTAAATAAATATGCCATCAAGGAGAGAAATGCAGCATAGTAAAAGGAAGTTTGGATAGCAGAACACACTCTGTCCAATGGCTTGGAATTGAAAATCTTTCTTCTTCTAGCTAAGCAAACACAGCACAAAGCATTCATTTGAACACAAGCATATGACAAAAAGCCAAGGTGCAACAAGTACTTCGTACTTCCCATATGCATCATCCTAGGCTGACAAAAGAGGCAGAGAGAACCTGTACAGCTGAATCAAGCATTAATACCCAGGAAGAAAACAGTTTTATCCCAGGTCTTGCTGGGCTGAGAAAAAAAGAACTGAATTCAGATAACTTCAGCAGGACATTAAACATTACACCACTGAAGAAAGAACAGACATGACTCTCAACATCCAGATACCTGTCAAATCAGTCAAATTATTTTCAGGACTGAATCATAAAATGGTTTGGGTTGGAAAGGACCTTTAAATTTAATCTTGTCCAACACCCCTGTGAAAGGCAGGGGCATCTTTCATTAAATCAGGTTGCTCAAAACCCTATCCAACCTGACTTCGAACATTTCCAACAAAGCTACATCCACAGCTTCACTGGGCAACCTGTTTCAGTGTCTGACCACTCCGATCATAAAAAAATTTCTTCTTTATGTTGTATCTAATTCTACTCTTTTTTATTTTAAAACCATTTCTCCTTGTCTTGTCACTACAAACCTTAGTAAAAAGCCTCTCTCAATCTTTCTTGTAAGTCCCCTTTATATTTTATCTCACTACTGTTCTTACTGGAAAATGCCTTGAGGAATAGGCTAAGGAAACACAGACTGGCAAAATAACCCTAATGCCTTAGAGTAAAGCAAATCCCACACCAGCACTTAGGGAAGGCAGCAGTCTCAGCTACAGCTATAAAGAAGATACAACTTGAAAACCATAAGCAAATGTATGAGAAAGCTATTAAGAAAAGAGACATATTGTATTGTGCAGAATCATTCAGCCTTGTACAGAACCAGCCAAGTGAACACCAGCTGCAATGAAGATGAGCAGTGCTCACGCAGTTACAAAGGGGGTGTGAGCTGCCATTGAGCTGAAACCTGTGCCCTCCTAAGGGGGAGCACTCAGGGAGGCAGCAATGCTCATCATTAGCTCTCACCACAAAGTACTTGGCAAAGATGGGGTGGAAAAGGCAGCTGCAGCTTTAAAATAGCTTTTGCACTCTACTGCTGCTCATCTTGTAGCTGCTTCATGGTGGTCCAGCCTTCCAGGGCAAAGCAGAGGAGCTGAAAGATGCCAACTGCCAGGGGCCTCAAGGCTCATTACAGCAGTCACAGGCTACAGTAGTTTTTCCTTAGGTACAAAGATTATCCAGATACTCTTCTCTTCCCACCTTCCTTTCCTTACAATCACCTTTGAATGCAAAACTGTTAACCTGAAAGCTTTCCACTACCCAATAAGATTTTCAATCATTTCTATGACTTCTATCACATATGCTAATGTGTTTCAAGAGCTTAAATTAGCTAACTTGCATTTTGGCACCAGAGTAAGGCAGAAAACTTTCAGCAATGACCTGCAAAAGGTATTTGTAAAACAAATTTGCCAAACACTTTGGCAACAAATTACCAAATGAAAGATTAGGCTGCACAAGCAGAGGCGTAAGCAGAAGGTGTACATAGGAAAGGATCATTTTAGGACTACGCATTCAGTGCCAATCACCTTAATGTGGGAAAATAAATAAAAGGATTCACAGGGCAGACATCCAAAGAGTCCAACAGACCTAAAATGAAGAAGACATAAGAACAGCTTACAAAAAAAAAAATCTACTTATATTTGAAGATATGAAACTAGGAAATCTTGGTTAAAATATTTACAGGAGGAAATCAAGAAAAATCAGATAGTTGGGGAAAAGTTGCTTTACAGCAAAATTTAATAGGCAGTGGAATGGTTTCACCCAAGCAAGCAGCTGAAATTTGAAGAACCTTGGCTTGAAAGTACACTAAAAAAAAAAACCAACAAACCAACAAAAAAAAAAAAAAACCAAACCAAAAAACCACAAAACCAATAAAACCCAAACAAAAATCCAACCAACCGAACAAAAAACCCCCAAAAACCAAAACAAACAAAAGCAAACAAATAAACCCCAAAAAACCAAAACACACACATAGAAAAAACCAAACCCAAAACAAGAATAGCAGTCTGAATTCAAAACTTGGAAAACATATAAGGTTGTAAATCATTGAGAACAGAAGTGTACAAGCTCTTCAAGGCTTCCACAAGGAAGGAGAGAGAATACGCCATGGAATAGAAATATGGGCCTTAAGCTTTTCCTACTTGCAGCAAACAATTCCCTTCCCTCTCCCTGCCAAGCCAATATCGACTTTTTCTACCATGTGATGGAGAGAGACATGTTCTAGTGATGTGCAATTACTCTTTGGAATGCAAACAGCACTTCCGACAAGCTGCTGGAATCTCAGCGGTGGTCTCTAATGGAAGTTGTCTGCTTATTCCCATCTCCATTGGGACAGCAGCCCATGATGCAACTCCACTGTCAAGTCTGGCCTAGACTGTTCCCCTGAGATACCAGAACCATTCAGTGTGTTGAAAAAGTCATTTTAAGAAACATAGAAACATTAAGTGCTTTATCCCTGCTTGACTCCATGCCAAGGGAATTCTCACAGAAACCTTGGGATGTTTCTGTGCTAAATATTATGTAACAGTTACTTCTCTCATTTGAAATCCTCAGCTGTTTAACAAACAAAATACCACCCAACCTCCCCCCTCCTACACCCTCCTGATAATTAGAAAATCTTCACTTTCATAATCTACCAAAAACTGCCACAATGTAACAAGACCTCTCAGATTCTTTAATTTCCTCTCTCCCACAAATCCAGGACTTTGGGTCTTCAAGCAAACTTGATTTCTTTTCTCCTTGTTTCTTACGTAATGGTGTAGTCAGAGCTGCTCCCTTCTGAACCATTATTCTATGTCATTAAGAACAGTTCTGTGCTATTTTTAAGCACCAACATCCTTTAATCCCTTCATTAATTTAAATATATTCTAAAAGACACTTAGCTCTCTACTGGGACTCCAAAAAGAAAAACGATCTAAGAGGAGAGTCCTATACAGGCTTCCCTTTCCAACTGCAAGAGAACTGTCGCACTTGTTCCCTGCAAGCATCAAAACTGGTGTGTGTTTCTGCTGCAAAGCAAAAATACCAATCTTCTCTAGCTCAGCTGCAAGACCAAGGGCTGCAAAAGAAAAAACCCATTTCTCATGACTCATTTTTGGGAAAGTCTCACAGCTCTAGCAACATTGAAGTCTGCAAGTGCCAGCAGAAAAAGCTAAATATATATATATATATATATTTAATAGAAGTTTGAAAGGCTTTCTGGAAAGAAGTGTCACTTACAGAATATAGCCAAAAATTCTCAGCCAAAGATCTCCAAAGGCTTTAAAGAAATGTCAGTATCATTATGCTCATTTTATAGATGGAAAAGAAAAACCATGAGAAGGTTATACCAGTGTCAAGGTCATCAATTCAATTCATATTTCCTGAGATTGTTCGCTGAGACACAGATCCATTCTTTATCCAGATTTATTTAACATGTAATGAAATAGTTGCAGAGAACTTGGCCTTGTTCCGAAAATATAAAAATTAGCTTGTAACGTTGGTTTTGTCTGTGCAAAATCAAGATTATACACACTGCTTTCCTTATTCTTTACTTAGTTTTGCCTGAAGAGTCATTAGAGAGAACAAGTGAGCTTAGTAAAATAAGAACAATACTTAAGGCTTGCACAGTATGATCGCACTTTAAATTCTAGGCTCAAATTTCTGACCTAACCAAACCTTATACTGATTTCAGTCAGGCAAGGTTTTCACCCGTAATGTGTGGTGAAAGGGAAGAAAGATAACTTTGTAAAAGGCACTGTAAAGAAGTGCTACATTCAAAGGGGAGAAAAGTTAAGTGAATGAAGTATTTCATGTAAACTCAGTGAGCTCATTTCCCAGATGAGCCAGATATCTGCTGAGCTTGCCTTGAAGGGCAAAAAGCAAAGATGGCTTCACCTCCTAAATGTGGCCTGGGGCACAGTTAGGATGATTTACCTTAGAACAGTTTAAATGCCCTTGCCTTATTCTGACTGAAGATCACATCTCCTGACAGCCAAAGACACTGAGACATTGAGGTTAGGTCTGAACCCAGCCCCAAGTCTCCAGGATGAAATAGAAAAGGCACACCACAAACATACGAAAAAAACAAGTCTCTTCTCAAAAAGCTATTAAAGAGCAGCTTTGCTAAATGTGAGGGGGCAGTAACAGTAATTAAAAACAATCTATTAATTGAAAAGCTGACAATCTCTTGTACAATATCTGACACCTAAGAGCAAACAATTACAAGAAAGCATAAGTAAAAAGTGTCAGCCTGATATAAGCAATGACAACACCCTCATAGATAAATTTCCAAGAAAAGCCATCAAGAACTTTTGGAAGAGAGATAGAGACTGGGAAAAGGCAGATACACAATGTAGGAAAAGGAGAACCCAGAGATTCAGATTTCAGGGCACCTAAGTAATTGCTGGCAAGGATGGAGAACAACAGAGATTTGTTATTCTACTGACATGGAGAAGATAGCAAGATTCTAATAATAATATTATAATGCTCCACACTCCTGTGGAATTATTAGAACCTATCAATAGTGCTCTGACCTATATCATGCAGCCCTCCCATAGTGAACCAAAGAAAATGTGAATAACATAAAGCATTCACATTCCTAGTTCGAAAACTGCATTTGAAGGATAATCACTCGTTGTCTTGCTAAAACTCACAGGGAGCAGTCATTTCACTAATGCCTTGGGTGATGTAATACACTTGCTGTGTGTACAGACAAGGAAAGTTGAAAAGGGCAAAAACTAATGGAGATCAGGTAAAAAATCCCAAACAAATCTAAGAAAATGGAAAAGTGGTCTGAAATAAATAGGAGGGCCTCAGTAAAGAAACACTAAGTGCTATACTTCACTTGTCAGTGAGCTGAAGGTCACCACAATCAACTGCACAAATACTGGATGACCAGTCAGGAGACAGAAGACAACTTGGAGGGTTAGAATGGCTCAGAAATCAAATATCAATTAACACTCTCACTCTGTAGGACAAGAAAATAAACCTCCTAAACATTACAACATTAAGAGCTAACAAAACTCCCCCAAAGTAGTTTGTTGAGTTTAGTATTCTACATTTCAAAAAATCCACCGACTGTACACCACTTAGAATTAGAAAACAAGGATGAGTAATGTCTGGATAAAAGACTCTTTGAGTAAATGCTGAAAGAATGAGAGATGCTCCATCTGAGAAAGAGATACTGAAAAATCAGCTAATATATATATATAACATGTATATGAGGTGCTGCTGCAAAGAGGAAGAAATAAAATGTCTTCTCAGTTTGGGGATAAAACAAACCACCAGCAAATTTAATATGCTTGCTTAATTATCATAACAGAAATCCCTCTGAAAAGGTTAGATAAACATTAGTAGCAATGTTTGAGGTACAGCTGAACTGCCCTGGAGATAGGGATTAAACACAAACTTGAGGTCCCTATTTTTAAACGATTTTTATGATAAATCCTGGTTTTTAGAACACTGCATATGATTCACTCACTAGGCATATGTGTCATTTACAAATGACTATTTTCAATGTGTTTTCTCTCTCTAGAAAACACAGCAATTTTCTTGACTCTGATTTGTGATATTCCCCCCCACAGTTTCTATCTACAGAAGCATTTAATTTAGAACTTTGCACATCAGACATGCACATTTGAACAGTATGCAGTATTCATAACACTATCCTGGCTGAGTGAGGCATGGAGCCAATGATACTCTGAGAGCGTAGGCAAGGGAGAAACAGGAAGGAGCAGAGTCAGCAGTGCTTGTGGAGGGAGTGGAACATAGGCTAGGAAGAGAAAAATGAAAAGGACCTAGGGCTAGCCAGAAGAGACCAGAGAGTAAAGAATTTCAAAGCCAGGACAACACTTGAAATTTAAAGGAACACGTGATCTGTCCTGTTAAAACTCCCCACTGAACATGCTGCTTTGCCTTTCCAAGTTTTCTCTACACCTTTTCTCCTCTCTTCCCCCACCCTGGGCCAGGATAACTGGAGCACAGAACCATGTTTATACTTGTTCTGCTTATTGAACAGGATCTTAAAATTGTGTGAGGTGGAGGCGGGACTGGTGATGAGCTGTCAAAGAAACTGGAAACCAGAAATAATCCAATATGAGCTTCACTGGAAACTGATGTGAGAACAGCTTTTGAGGGTTTTAATTTTTGCAAAAGTCTGCAAACAGGAGCTTCACTTTAAACCAAAGTTTTGTTTAGAACATCTTTCCAAATGGTAGATTTCCCATGCCTTCTACTTTCCTATGAGAAAGGTGGGAGAAGACCACAAATGTATTAAAATTTCCACTCCCTTCCTAGGCACTTGGCAACCCTGCCTTCCAATATAACTGCTTCTTATTTAATTACCACTTCAAACAAGGCTGCATTATATGCACAGCCAATGCTTTGCTTTCCAACAGGTAGAGCAACATTGTAAAGAGGATTTAAGGCACATCACCAACAGCCGTAGGAAGAGAATACAATGTCCTTCGCAGAAAGGCATAGAAGAAACAATGGAAGTGTGATACCTTGCTCAAAGGGGGAGAGCAGAGGAATTAGAGAATTTGTTAGCAAGAACAGTGAAAGAAGGAGGGACACATGGAAGTGATGTGGAACTTGTCCCCTCAGCATTTATGATGAACATTGAAGGTGTATGTTCTAAAACATCCTTCAAATTGATGCTGCCATTTTATTCACATGGCCATGAGGCTCAAAGTACTGCAGTTAGCAAACTGGAAAAACAGTACACAAGGCACTTACTGTCTTTCCCTATATTACTTAGTAAGCAGCATCCACTACCTTATCTGGCTGTCATCTCCCCCCTATTTTTTTGCTACTGCATCAATAGTACCACTGTTGCCATTACCCCACCAAATGTTACCATTAGTCCAAAGGAACAGAAAGGGCCTTAGGCAGTTCCCGCTGCTTGCACCACTGCATTAGTAAAATCAGTGGAGGCCTGTTTGATACACCTCATGCATCAGCAGGCACAAGGGCCTTCTCTGCACTGCACCACCCATCACCCTTGCTTCTTCTGAAGCACTGAACGGATGTACTATGAGTAGACATGAAGTCACCCAAGATAAGCAGAGAGAGAGAGAACATTTTTTTCCAAGTAAAGTTTCTTATACTGAAAAGTGGCAATTTTTGCCTTGTTGCCAGAATACATGGATTAAGCTGGGATGGTATTTTTCTGCCTATTTATATTTGCATCTCTCCAACAGATGGAATGTAATAGCTGCAGCATTGGCCAGACTGAGAATTATTCTAGTGTAGGCAATAATAATGATCACAAATGGTAAAATGAAGCAAAAGTTCAAATTTAGCTCATCAATACATGATTTTCTTCTTGCCACAGAAAACTTGGCAATAACTGCTTCCTGCTTTTGATCCTTTTTGAATGCAGCCAGAGAAATCCACCTATACGAAACTGAGATTTCAGCATGGGATTTCCAAAAGTCATCTATAGGACTTCAGAGCATAGCTGGGCAGCAATTCTCATGTGTCTACTACACAAACAATACCAACCTTTAGAACATACCTAGGGAACAGTTGTTCCCTGAAGAAATAAAAATTTAAATTATCTGTGCTTCCTACCAAACAGGATTTTCAGGATTTCCTTTCAAGTAAATCAATGCTGCTAGACTACTCCATAGCTGAGAAGTGTGGGAACTGCAGCACTGAGATTCTGGGAATTCAGGCTCCTGAGGTGTCACAAGTCAGAAAAGCATAAGTTTCAGCTGCCAACCAGCAGGTGCAGAACCAAAGAAGCTGGGATTTGGGGAAAAGGACAACTTGCCACACTGCCTTTAAAAGGCTAAGCAGACATGAAACCAACTCTCCTGAGTTGTTTGAAAGCACACCTGGAATTTTGAGGGTTTTTGGTTGGTTGAGGGTTTTTGTTTGTTTGTTTGTTTTTAAGAAAAATTGAGATTTGAAAATTGAGTCTGAATGAAATCTATGATTTTATGTCAGGTCATTTAGAAAAATCTGACTGTCCTGTAACATATATGAAAAAACACCTGCAGAGAAAGATTACTGTAGGAGGGTAAGTTAACTCTGCATTCAACAAAGCTCAATTATACTTAGCAGATTTTAGTAACAATGTATTACAGTACCAAAAGGACCATTGTCAGCTTTTTGGTCCCAAGACAAGCAAGGAAAATTCAACATCACATTATGACATTATCTAGACTGCTAGGTACTTGCCAGTCTGCAAGAAAACAGTACATTTTTGGGGTGCTCAGTGCTAACCCTTCCTTGTACACTAAAATTTTTTCAAAGGTTTACACAAAGGCTGCAAGGTCTACAGACAATTCATCTCCACTGTGCTTGTTATTAGATAATAATATTGTGATTATCCATAAATGAAGCATGAGATCCAGCCAAGAAACAGGTATTGACTGGTCACTTCTGCAGAGCAATAAAATCATCAATATTTGGGGGCTGCCTTCAGAGAATTAGAAATCTTTCAAAAATCTTTTAAAAATAATTTTTAAAATGTTTTACATAGTTTTTTAATTCTTCATCAAGTGCAAGACCCAACAGATGAGAAGCTGCATGTTCACATCAACATTTAGCTGCAAAGCCATGCAAATATTTAAACTGAGATGGGAAAAGACAAAACACCTTGTCAAAGCTTCAAAAATTTTATTAAATTACAGCTTTCTACACTATATGATCTTCATACCTACTATGGAAAATGGTAGGCAAGGTACGAAATTAAACGAGCTGCACAGCCACAAGGCATAGTGCAATAAATAATCCATTACTTAAATCATTTTATATCTAAGCAAAGGGAAAATGTAAAGACATTTACATTAGTGTCTGATATGAATGCAAACCCTGCATTACTGATGGGGAAATGATAGTACAGCTGTCCATTCTGTGTGCGATTGCAGTACTGGGCCACATATTTATCAAACTGCCCCTTCTATTTAAAAATGTATTAAATATGTGTATGAATTCTGCATTGTTAGCTAGCAACAAAGCCAAGAAACTTTTTTCTTCTATTTTTAATTTGCCATCAATGCAAAATTGGGGTCCGAGAAGTTATTACAAATCATATTTTTTCACTGAACTTCTACACAAAGTTTATGTGTTTCTGTTAGAAATGTTTGTTATTACAGAGTCAATCACACAATGTAATTTTGATGATAACCATACTTAGATTTTCTTTTCCTACCCTTCTTCAAAGCTCTGAAAAAAGAAAAAACATGCAAATGCTGATCTGGACATTTTTTAAATGTGGAAATTTTCTGGCTGAAGGACAGTTCTACAAGACACAATAAGTTGAAACAAAATGGGTCAAATTTTGCTTACTATAATCCACGTGCACAGTTCAGCTGAAATAAGTCTGACTGCCTCTTAAACATACCCCATCATCTGAGAAATCCATATGCAACAAAATGAAAACTAAAATGGAAGATGGACTGAAACCAAGGAATATTATTTGGTCCATAGTTGGACCATCTGGCAGTAACTTCCCTGATGTCAGCATGTTACTAAACACCTTCACGGATGGACTCCCAGTGACTCAGAACTACACTTCCTCTGTTCCTTGTTTGTCCCTGAACAGCAATTCCCTACCTAATACCATGGGAAACCAAAGCAGCAGCACTATGAAAAAATTAATGTCATGCAGTGCTCCCCAACACTGCTATGGTTTATTAGAGAATTCACAGGATTTTCTTAAAAAGAGAACAGGTCTTGTCTAAATGCTGCGCCTAATCTCAATTCAGAAGATGGCATTCTGCTTTTCTAAGGTTAGGTTCAACACGAAGCAATAAAGAAGAAAGTAAAAGAAAAAAAATAAAATTCCCATCAAAATCTTTAAATTAGATTGATATGGGGACTACATTCTGCTGACCACAATTTGTGAATGAATACACAGCTGGCATAATTTATCTTCATACTCCCTATGTTAATAAACTACTATAAAATGGTTATAACATGTACTGCCATGTCAAGTCACAATCAAGATAGTTGATGAATGCTCAAAAACTTTTAAAGTGCAAGGAAAAAACAGCCCTATCAAAATGAGAACAGTCCTTTAAGAGCATTATTTCAGTGCTTCTCAATTGCTATTACCAACTCAGCTGGTGAGAAGTGAGATACCAAAGTCATTTTCCTTTCTCATATAAAATGACAATGTTTGACTTTTTTCTTTTTTAACTGAAACCACTGTATTATTCATTTTGTTTCCATTCTTATTCCAAGAAGATCTGTTTTTGTAAACAGCCAGTGAAATGAAAATTCATGCATACATTATAAAAGACTAAAGGCTAAGTAAAAATAAACAGAAGAGAATTTCTCACATATATTGCACACGACCGAGCTCTCTCACCTTACCACAATTAGAAGTTTCTTTCAGAAAATAAAGCTAGACAGAACTACACCTTCCATTTTCACAGCTCCATGATAATGATACATCATAGAAATAATTGTCTGCTATAGCACTGTAGGAAGTATTTTTATAATAATCTATCCAGGTAGAAGTCACGTCATTTGACTGGAGAACAGTATATGTAATGCCTTCATTAAGAATAGGAAAATAATATTAATTGATACAGTCCTGTAAGTTTTACCTCAGGAGTATGGAAGAATTTGGAACAAATTTTGAAAGGATGGGTAATGAGTGACATGGAACTAAATGCAAAATCGGCTGAAATTTAAAGAGTTCTCTAGATTGACAAAGTAAAATAATCTGTATTTTAGACAATGACAACAGAAATTCAGTCAGTCTTATACAGGTAGATTTGAGTAAAGCATTTCCAGTGGAAACCATATGTCAGTTTAGAAAGCTAGAGGGTAGGCAGATATGCAAAGGAAAAACAGCAACAATAAGTACTAAGGTGAAGCATCTCAGACAGCAGGGAGCTTGGCTACTGGAGTTTTTCAAGGATAAATCTAGTTTAGTGTTTTCTTTAATAACCTTGGCATGAACAACTGGGCTAATGAGAGTCAGTGATGTGCAGTGTCATTGCCAATATAAGAGGGTTGCATTACCTACCCCAAAAGAAATGGATTTCTTTGGTGACAAGAACAATAGAAATTTGACATGAGTCTCGCACAAACAAAAAAATATTGTGATTCTGCCCTTGGGAGCTAACTGCAAAAACTGCTGTGAGAAGCCAAGAGCTCATCAATAAGAAATTGCTAAGGTGGAGAATGAATGGTCTGTAAGATTCAGCTATGAAAGAGACAAATGTAATGCTAGGAGACATCAATCAAGGTATTTTCTGTAGATAGAAAAGTATTTATGCCATTTTACAAGGGCTTTCTTTCAAAAACAGTACATGATAATGTCTTCAACATTTAAGACACAGATTCACATACCAGAACAGGGCAGAAAAGTGCTGGCACAACCATTCAGAAGTGCACATATTAAAAGAGAAAGAGAGAGAAGATGAGATGTTTAGACTAATAGACAGCTGGGATGTTATCTGAAGGGAAAAAAATAAAAGCTGACGAAAGAGTGAAAAATGGTATGAACTAGCCATTGGGCTGAACATTAGCAGTGGTTTCTCAGGTATTAGGACAATTTGGTTGCAGAAGAGCCAATCACTGCTACAGTGACAGACAGCAAAGGAAGAAACTGTTCGAAGTGTCTTATCCATTAGAAAACAGTCACTACATTGATGGTGGTGCTTGATACGTTATAGCTTGCAACAGCAAGGGACTGAAGCTGACACTTTCAATTGTATGTGCGTGAATGTGCTGGCCTGCATTTATTTATAAACAAAGTAAATAATAACAATATCCATGAAACACGAGAGAAGCAAGAAAAGCCTGAAATTTTATTTACTTTATCACATTTCAGCAATCAAAAGCAGAAAAGAGCAATTTAGAAGAGATTAGTAGGTGCTAATGCTTCCCAATGCATTAGAAGACATTTTCACAGGAATACTGACAGTGTGTCTTAGGGAACGACACTGATAAATAAAGACAGAGTAGTGAATCAAAAGACATGCAGATCTTCTCTAGAAGAATTCCAGGGTAATGAAGCAAATTACTTCTGTGTTTAATATCTGAAGTAGGTTGGTGTTTTTTCCACAGTGTTCTTATTCCTAAAAAAATCCAAGGCACTATTGAGAACAGATGTAACAGACCTTCCCCTACAAATACAGCTAACTAAGCACAGAACACACAATGCTATCTAGCTATGATATCTGGCTTATAAAGTTTAGAGCAAACAAATTCCTAAATTATCACATTCTTAACATATTTGTCCATTAACATTAACCATTTTTATGAGTTAACTTTGTTTAGGAAAATAGCTTCATGTTGTTCGTATTTCAATACTAAATATTAGCAGTAAAATGTCTGTCCCTCCTCTACTCAGTGTTATCAAGAAACATTTAGGAGTCATACAACACCTCTTATTATCAACTGGTATCAATCTAGGCTTACTCTAATAGCACAATAGCGACTGTGCTGGGCATGGGTGGGTTTGCTTTGTTTCTCCTAGAGGGGAATTTCTGGCAGCTAGTACAGATGCTAGTCTGGCACCTCACACAGATGTAGATTTGCCATATAAGACTGAAAAAAGGTGAAGAAAATTTGAAGGAAAAGAAAATATGTCAGCTATTTTCCAGGAAGGACATTTAACACTGACAGTAAATTCCAAGCTGTTCAGCTTGTCTGGGCCTCACATCATGATCTCACCTATGCAGAGCAGGTTGCTCCCCAAACCCACTGCAGGCCTACCCAATCAGCAGTATTACAGCCTTGAGAGTTGAGGGAGTTGGCCTCAAGGAAGTACTATTATTTTCTGGTGAAAAACCAGAGATTGACATTCATGCTTATTTTGCACAATAAGTCCATTCAACAGCACTCAGGGACAAACCAAACAAAAATGAGGCTTGGCCTCTTGAGTACACATATAAGGAAGATTACAATGCACACTATTTTGTGCATCAAACACAAATCATACCACACCACGTGAATGTGTTTCTGGGATTATCGGGAGGTCTGAGATTCCCTGGATGCACACAGGGACGGGAGAAGAACAGACTGATGAACAATCGGCCTCCGTCTCATTGAACAGCTTCCATGGCTCACACAAATCAATTTAACATGGCTGTTATGCTGCACAGAAAAAAAATCCCAAACAAAATCCAGCACTGCTGAAACTTGATGCTTGCACAATACACGCTCTCCTGAGCAATCTGCACCAACTAGACATTGCCACTGCACAAGCCCCATCCCTGCAAAGGGAGGTTATTACGCATCAGTGAGAGAAAGATTATTCTTTTCTTTCTCACAGCTTTGGCTGGGACATTTGGCTGGGACACAAAACAACAACTTTCTTACCCTACCTAGAGAATTTCCCCACCTCATTCTGAAAAACTATTCCATGAGCATTTGTTAACCCATTCAGCACCCCTGCACTGAGGTGCACTGCACCCGCCTTTCTAAGCCCTGCCTGAATAGTGGGATTATGCCATGGTACCACTTATTCTAAAGCTAGCAGAGCCATGTGAGGTATTGGTTGCAGCTTTCTGAAATGCAGTGGGAGCTGCTGTTGCCCTGGGATTCCTGCAGCTCTGCTGAACAGGTGGGTCAAGAGGCCACTGTTTCGGGGAGCTGAAAGATGCAATCACACAGCTGAATTGCAGCATCTCACTTCCACAGAAGAGCTGAACCCTGAGGTCATTGGGAACAGGGAGACTTCCCAACACCAGAGACAAGAATTTGCCTCCATGACAAGGATTCGTTATTGAGTCAAAGCAACCACACTGAGGGACCAAGCAAGGAAGACCTTTGTTCATCTTGTTTTGCCTGAAAGTAGGCCAGGATTTACTGAGGGGAGCTCAATTTGGAGGACTTTTCCTAGTCCCTTGAACTGGACTTGAATACTGCTGGAAGCTCCCACAGCCCAAGGTGGTACTCTGCCAAAGGGAAAAGAACAGGGCACGACCAGGTGCAGGCATGTCTTATTTCAGCTGTCTAAATGCCACTGCAGAACATTCCCCCCACAAGAGTTCAACCACCCCACACACCATTTTTTGTCATTCACCCATTTTATAAAGGCCCAGCCAGAGTGTACCAAGGCTTACTATAAACCTGAACTGAGAGGTTTGAAGATCCTGGAGTCACATTAACCACATCATGCTACATTATTCAATATAAAAACATGTTTTCTTCCTAAAACTATGGCCTGGGGAATCTCTGAATTTTGCAACTTGTAAACAAAAATGGAAAAGGTAATTAAAATGAGGAGGAATATAAGGCAATTAAGAGTAAGGTAAAGTGTATCACAGAGCAAGTGGAAGAGTAAGAGCTTTGCAGAAATATTGGATTTACTCAGTGAACAATTTGCACACTGAAGGCTTGAAAGTGTTTTTCCTGCTTGTATGTAATGACAGTCTACTACATCAATAACCACGGAACTGGTTTCCTCTTATTTCTTGTCTTTAAATCTTGTCTCTGCATCTCATCTTTAAACCACACAAAACTGTTTTATTTTACCCCAAAGTACACAGTCCACTGACTGCAGTGCCTTGGAATCACACCTAATTAATATTTTAAAATGTTTTGTGGACCTATATGGAAGATCAAGAGTAAGGAAATCTGGGATTTAAGATTAAACATTGTCAGACAGCATGGCTGCACATGAACACTGCCTCTGCAGTTGTTGAGTGCAGAGACTGCTGTATCCAGATTTGCAGCTGCACAGCCAGATGGCTCCAAGTGAGGTGCCCCATTGTCCAACCAATCAATATGGGCTGGAAGAAAGGAGGAGTATTAGAGAAGAAAACCTAAAAGTTTCTTTGGAAGGAATTTCACTTGAATGGCTACAGTCCTGTTTCTCAGCTCAGAATGGGAAGTTGGAGTGATGGGACATGACCATGCAAGGCCATGAGGACCAGCCCTGACGATGGAAGTCCAGGATGACAGAAGCCTTTTCCAAAATTTACCAGTGTCACCACCACAAGCCCCTTCCTTCATAGGACAAAGAAGGACTTCCTTATTAACACACAAAATGTCATCACTTTGAGTGAGCATTCAACTACTGCAGTGCTGGTAGAATTAGAATCTGCTGTAAAGGAGGAGGCAATGTGCCAGCTCATAAAGCCTAACAACTCAAGGACAATTCCTGCTGGATTCGATCAGCTGAGGTTCAGAGATTGGCCACATGACAACTGCCACTTACCAACCAACAAAACAGTTATTTTTTCATGCTAATTTAAAACGTAGATGATCCCTCCAGAAGATTCATAATCAGTAGTACTGAAAGAGTATAAAACAAATCTGAACCTCCTTCCTTCAGTGAGAAAGAAATTTTTTTTCTCCCAAGATTGTTATGAAGCTCCACTGTCATTCAGGATACCCAGATTCCCTGGCTTTGACTGGTCATTTGGCAAGGAGACCTGAGTTGTTTAATTATTTCTCAAGAAGGAACAAAATGACAGTGGAGCATGCATTTGGAAGGCAGAAAGGCAGGACCTAATGACAAGTTTGCAAGTTGCTGAGAAAAATCTGCTTCCTGTGATAACTGCTTGCTGCTTTTTTAATATTATCCGTGATGTCAGAGACTGATCTGCACCCGCAGAGGCAAAGACAAGAAGGACAGTAATTGCATAAGTTCTGTTGCAGATTCTTCACACTCTGGACGCAGGGAGGGACTTGCTAAAAGGCAATGCACAAACCAGAAAGACATGCAGTGCTGTTCTCCATCAAACTAGCTTGTACCCAAGGTCTTGAAGGGCAGCAGCATCAGTGCAAGCAGTTTCAAAGGCCTCTGCTGTTTTGCATTATGAATGACAACCTAAAATGAGGTCAGCTTTTGTCTGCAACAACTATTTTACCAGACTCTCAGATAGCTCCTCTCAGACTATAAGGTTTTATTAGATGGGTGCACAACAAATGAAATGTACCAAAGCTTACTACAAAGAACTTGGTCTCTGCTTCTGTTATAGCTGAACCCAGGGCACTTTTGTAAGTTTTGGTCTAAATGTCACAAAGTACAGTAACAGAACAATATTCACTTCTCTAACAGCACCTTGCACTCCAGTGTAGGAATGTAGGAAGTGAAAAACACTGTGAAAAGTCTTCAGAGACTGCTAAGGTCAAGATTTGCAGGGTGTGGTAATGCTCCAAACCCAATTTTGATCCTTTCAAGGCCACTGCAATGACACAGAAATGTTACAGCATCTAGGCATAATAAATGTTACAGTTCTAGGCATAATCTTCAACTGCTTCCATGACTAAGGGTCCCATGTTCAGAATAACAATTGACACAGGATGAGTCCAGTATCTGCTCTGCCCCACTGAAAGTAATACTTTTAGTTTAACTAAAAGCATTGAACCAGCCTGTTATTGATGAAAAATACAATGTGTCTGTCATGCAGAATGGTGGCACAAGTCTTTGAGTTGCATTGCTGCATCTGCTTAAAGCAGCAAAGGTAAAAGCTATGAATCCAGCAGTAAGGAAGAACACTAACTCTCTGAAGGCCAGGTGAAGGGCAGGTTATGGACAACAAGGAGCAATCCAATTTGGTTACACTAGCTAAGGTAAAATTTACAATGGCTATCAATCCTCATGCTTTAAGGCATAAAATGAGCACCATCTGGGGCCAGAAAGAAATTTCCCTCTGTGGTACACTATAACACAATTGGCTGTGTGTATTTCTACCTCTGAATCATCACATATTGGTTACTGTCAGAGAGAAGATACAAGACTGTACAGATCACTGGTCTGCTCCAAAGCAGCAATTTCTGTGTCATTCGTTTCCTTTGCAGTCCTTACAGATTGCAATAATGTTATTAATGCTGCAACAGTCATTTTCCAATATATGGTAATAGACTCTCTGAAACAAACACCGATAGAAACTTAAATGACTCCAAAAACTAATCAAAAGCACTAGTCTACATTTTTATGGAGTCTGAGTGATCTAGCAGTTCTGTTTTGGAAAACAAATATCCCAATCTAATTACCTGTATTTTTGAATTACACATCAAGCACATTATCTTGCATTGAATTCAACAATAGCAATGGTATGAAGAAATAGAGCGCCAATGATATTTAAAGAAGTAATTTGGAGTTAGGCTTTGAATTTATTTTAAAGAGAAGAAGTAAATATTGTCTTCCTGACTGAGATTTATTAACACTCCCCCTTTCCATTATCTGAACATTTCACTTGCCCTAAAGCACATCTGTAAAGACAGTGAGAGACTGCATACATTTTCTATATCCATAAATTACAGATGTTGCTCTGAGCTACTCATCTATCAAGACAATTTTGCATAAGACTAAGACCAACCTGAAAATTATCCATCTAACAGAGAATATAGAAAACAATTAGTAAAAACATGCAGTCTGCAGAAGTAAGTTGCCTTACAAGGAACATTCTTTACCCAAAGCTTTATAATAGGGTGTGACAGAACACAGGGAAGGAAATCAAAGCCCAGACAACACTTCTGGGTATCAAAACAAAGAATTTGATTCATCGATAACATTCTGTTGTGTACACACACAGCTATAACAAACTCAGTAAAGAGGATATTGATAATTTCAGGACACCTGTGTCGAGTAACTTATACCACCTAATACTTTCCAACTAATAACAATATGTCATATATTTTATGGGTTAATGTATCTGCTGTAGTTTGCCTACATCAGTATTTTGTTTCCATGAACATGCTGTGTGCACCAATTGAAGAACAGAAGAGTTCTATGTAACACAATATGTGATTATCCTAAAGCTGAAGTGTACAAAACAAAAAGGCAAATGGAGGACAAAACGCAAGCAGGAGTTTTACAAGGAACGATTTTGTCATCAGAGAGCTCAGTTATTGTATCCTAACCTTTCCACTTCCATAGGCAACTAAAAAATGAATAAATGCTGAGAGAGCAGATAACAAGATTAAGAACACAGAGACTCTTCTAGGTTAAATAAAATACACAACATGATTTAGCTGAACAGAAAGAGGGAAAACAGTACTTGTATGAGATAAAAGAAAGACGCACGCTCAAACACTTAATGCCAATCACATGCTTATCCTACAGAGAAGACAAATACTGCATTGCTACATTCAGATCTGTCTGAATGGAAAAAAGACAGAGGTTCCATGCCCAGAAAAATGTTCCTCCTTCTCTGCAATTTACATTTCAGAAATCATAAAATACCCTGGGTTCCCCCAGGTTCTCTCATACAATCTCTGCAAAAGCCACTGTTTTTCCTTTGTTTTGCAACATGTTTTTGTAAAGATGAAACTACAGGTTTCTAAGCCTATGACACAAGTTGTTGGTTTTCTTTTCCTCCTCACCAAAATAGAAATCTTCTCTGTAAGGAAGAGTACTTCAGTTCTGTTCTGACTTATGCAAATAGAAAAGAAAATGATATGGAAGCAGCTGTAATACATGATACAACAATACTTTAGGTTTGATTTCTTCACAGTCAAATGAAGAATGTCTTATGAATCAAGGGAAGGAAAATGAAACACACTAGAGTAGGAAATTATTAGCCACTTTTTATAAAATTATTTCCAGCTAGAAAATAAGTGGTTTATATCAATGCTTCCATCTCTCAGATCCAAGGAATCCAATTAAAATTTCTTGGCCACCCACACTGCACCCATTAGGCAAGACTTTCAAAACTGGGTGTCTGCATGTCTACATCTGCATGTAGGTACTTTCACGTTCAGATTTTCTTAAAGTCTGAGCACCTAGTAGTCCTCTACAGACTAGAATAAGAACTGCTGGATAACCAGAGAGACAATTTAAAAAAAAAAACCAAAACAAACCACTTATATTTTTGTTTGTATCATTGTACTGTTTGGGATCCATCTGTACAACTCTCAGGAGGTTGCAAAACCACCTGCTGAAACAGGCACTGCCTGTTTCAAGTGTGAGCACATTTTTCCCACCACAGAATTCCTAACCCTTGTGGACATGGGGAACAAGAGACCAGAGTCAGAATCATACTAATTTTCTGTAAATCAGTGGCAGTAAGATGCAGGGCACATTCCCCGAATAAGCACTTCAAAGGTTTAGTGGTGCAACAGACTTGCATTAAACCTTCTACTTAAAACATCACTATTTCTCACTCAAGTGAATCACTGTTCTTTAGACTTCCATACAATCAGCCTGGCAAGTGGAAAGATTCTGACCACTACATTTTTTCATCATAACAACAAATATTTTTGCTTGATGATACAAACAGCAAAAAAACCCTGAACCTTCTTTTATTTTATCTCTCTCCTTTTTTTTTTTTTCTCGCATAACAAGTAGATTTCACAAGAAGGTTAGTAATGAAACCCTAGAAATAACATTTACAGGAATAAAGTGAAAACCTGGAAAGGTAACAAATCATCTACTGTAAACACAAAGAAATCGAGGGCCATTTAAGTGAAGCAACATCTTTGATCCACTGCCTCTCATCACCACTGAAATCTGAGAAAACACACAGAAACACGTTGTGTGTCCCCCCAGGAAACTGAAATACAGTTAATTAAGAAACAGATTTTTGCCTTTTGATCCTTCTAATAATTCTCCCTCTTTCTCACTGACATGTACACAGAGAGATAAGAGAATGAAGGGTTTAGGTCATTGTTGCTAGAGGCATTATTTTCTTCAACCCTACCCTCCCACAGTGCTATGAAGAGCTTTCAGCTCTTGTCTGCCCTCACTACTTATTATCCGTCTCATACGCACACTAATACTTACAAATAAGGAATGTGGTTGACCTGGCAACAGGATTTTCACTTCCTATTTTATCCACCATTTCTTTTAATAACATTAGTCTCGGCTAACTAGAGAACAGTTCTAGCATTGCAGTGTTGCATGTGTCTAGTTGTACCAAGTACAAATAACAATCCCTAAACCACTCCATGTTTGAGAAACACTTCACTTCAAGAACATATTTCTGCCAAACAGGAAAATAGACCACCATAATCAAAACCTTTTGTCTAACTTGTATAATTCAGTATTACTTTTGGAAATTTTTTCCCCAATATGCTTATCTAGAATTAAAAGGATGGAGAATTATATTCTGCAAAGAAGTCTCTGGGCAGGCAGGGGTCTTTAGAGAGGAAGAAAAAAAGGAGTTATTAGACTAGGGAAAGCAAATGACCTATCCAGGACAGACAGATATATGAGAAATCTCTGATCAATTCAAAGGCCCAAGGAAACTGATGTCATAGTTTTGTAAGTAAAGGAAGACCATATCCAGTCTCTCCCAACCTTGAAAAATAAGAGGAACATTGGTATCTGAAAATGTTCATTTGGGTTGTCTAACCTGAGGTAAGTTTACAAGGCCTTGATTTTTCAGAAAGGATGACACGCATCACCTGAAAGTGTAAGCTTGTATTTAACAAAGTCCCTGAAAAACACAGCAAAACAGGAAGGTGAACTCATGCTCCCATTTTGCTAGGATGATTATTTTGCTCATATTCTTTATCAGCCCCTGGAGAAGAGGAAGCTTGATGGGAGATCTCATGGCAGTCTGCAACTGCCTCGTGAGGGGAAGCAAGGTGGCAAGCATGATCTCTCATCTGTGGTGACCAGTGACAGGAGCCAAAGGAAAGGTCTGAAGTTGTGTCAAGGGAAACTTAGGTTGGATATTAGGAAAAGGTTTTTCACTGAGAGGGTGTTTGGGCACTGGAACAGGCTCCCCAGGGAAGTGGTCACAGCACATCTTCAAGAAACATTTGGGCAACACTCAGGAAAATGGTGTGATAATTGGAGTTGTCCTGTGCAGGGCCAGGAGTTGGACTTTGATGATGCTTGTGCGTTCATTCCAACTCAGGACATTCTATGGTTGTATGATGTTGTACAGCTGTAATGATTCAATTTCAGTTTGCCATATGACTCAGTGGTCTCTGTGAGAAAGACAGCATCAAGATGCAGTTAGTTGTATCATAGGCAGCCTGCACCACATCTTCAGCTTATTTTCTCCAAATAAGCATCACTACAGATAAGCTCTGATTGCTATCACAAGTGACACCCTGCTCACATTCAAACCCTTCCAGAGTATCTCTGCAGGATTTATAGACAAAACCGCAAAACACATTGCAACTCTCTTCTCCTAAATAAAGATGGTGGCAATCCCCAAAGCTGTTTGTGGAAGCCATTGTGGTGGGTACATAATGGTTGCCTACACAGTAACACAGCACCGAACTTTGTACAAAATATGTAAGAGCATTCAGTTCTTTTTAACCCAAGTACTTAGCAATCAGAATAAATATTTTATTTTGTTTGATTAATCCCCCAGATCTTTCTAGTTAAACCAGGTTGTTACACATGTTTTTGACATAGATAGCGAAGAAGTGTAAAACTCAACAACATATATTCCTTTAAACTGAAATTTTGCATCACCAGTTCTTGCAAAAGTGCATTAGAAAACGGCTAATTTGAAGGAAGTGTTTGCCAGTAAAGGCTGGAACACAGCCAGAAAGCTACACTTTACAAAGATTTTAATAGCTATGAAATGTTTGGTACTTTGTGCTGAAATTAGTGAACAGGCTAATTTTTTCTCTGTAGGAGACTACACTCAAAAACCTGCAGGTGTGAGACCTGAGTGTATAAGCATGCTTGCCTACACCTGAAGCCATTTCCCCACCACGCAGTTTGAGCAGCACTGCACTGTTTAGGAGCTTTGAGGAGTAGCGTGTCTGTAAGTCAGGATTTTGAGTAGTATCAGCATCATACTGTGATGAACTTGCACCACATCAGTTCACACTCCTGCCTGCCTCTAGACTACAGCGTCTGTTCTTCTCAGAGATAATGATTGAATTTGATGGCTATATCCTCCAGAGTCTCCTCCCTCCAGCATTGCTTCACACCTGAACAAACTCAAGTGTGAAATGCTTCCACTCTGATTTGGTAGCAGTTAGAATGCCATCTTTACAGGGCATAAAAAACATTCAAGACAGCAAAAGTTCAATCTCTGTACTTAGTGACTCAGTAAGTCCATAGCAACTACATAAAAACACCTTCAATTTTTGCATTAGCAACATTACTTTAAACACAATATCTACCAGACTACCCGTGGGTTTCCTTGCTATATAGAGCTTTCCAAATAAGACACAGTGCTAGCAATAAGTAAGCAAAAGTTATCAAAACCAATCCTGAAATAGCTACAATGCATAGTTGGTAAGTCCTTACCAACATTTATCAACAGAAATCTCCCATAGGAATTAATCAAAAAATGTACACAAAAACTGTTAATTGATTAGGAAAATTGAACTTGCAATTACAAGCAAATTTTCCCTTAGCATGAAAGTTCATCTCTTACATAATTGTCAGTGCAGAAGCAAACTGATACAGAAAAAAACCCCCTTGGAGATACCTCACCATCCCATTCTGCACAGAAGAATGTTCTCTGCATATAGGACATAACCACTAATCTGGAATTTTTTTCAGGTCCTTATTTATAAAACTCTCTGCTAAAATGTCAAAAAAGCGCGTTTGACCGAAAAGCGTATCCAGTCCTTTCCCAACGTACTGCTGGTGTCAAGACTGTCTGCTCAGCACCTTTATGACCATTTTAGCAACATCCAATGTCAGCACACAAATTAAAAAATAATTTTTTATTCAGCTGAGTCAGATATGGAGGCAGGGTTTGTAGAAAAGCCTGGAGGGCCTTCCTTGCAGCCAGAACAGTTGCCTAGCTATAGACTACTTGCCAGTGGCAGTGTCTGGGGGCAGGGGGTAAATCTGGGGCAGCACTTTTGGTATCCCCAACAGTGCCAGGTGCATTCTGTCCTTTGACTACTTCATAGGTGCATCCACATGTTGTGCAAATGGCACTGTCAATCTGCACCGCTCCACTTATTCTGTATACACTATCAGACATGTACTTACTTACAGTCTTCAGGGTTTTCTTAAGAACTCTCTGACATTCCTGCTGTATGATGGGATTTGTAGGTTGCCAAAACTCCTGCTGCCTCTCAAGGGACAAAGTGGTGCCAAATACAGAACTCAGAAAGGCCCAATACTCACAGGACCATCCAACCGGATGCAACTCACTGTGAATGTGTCTGAAATACTTCTGATTGATAAGACGTGTTCAGTGCTGCCCACGAAAATGTTTTCTCTTGGCACAGCACACTAAGAAATGGCAGGACTTCTGTTGCCACCCAAGACATTCAGATACTGCTACTGCTACGGATAGGGGAATAGGTGGTGCTGCACTGATATTTCACTTTCCAGCAATAGGTCCTTCCTCATAGCTCAGCTCATGCCTTTCCAGCCACCACCCCTTAGTAGAACAAGAAAAGGAGGGAGCATGCCACTCAGCTGCATTTCTTGATGAGGCAGCTCCCTTTCTCCTCCAGGGAAAGTAAAAGAGTAAATGAGGCAAAAAAGCATGGGTTCTCTGTGCTGATCTGTTCATCTTGTTATGGAAGGAGATGATACAGCTTGTTCCCCTCAATACCTGCTTTTATCCAGGTGAGAAAGAAAACTGGTCATCAGAAACATGGATCCCTACTGAGCAAGGGAAATTAATTCACCCATGCTTATTCCTGTTTCATCTTTTTCCATACATCCTTAGGAAATCAAAGAAGAATGATTTCTATAGGCTCCAGCTGGTAATTACAATACTTTTAAACCACTCTTAAAACACTGAGCAGAAACCTCTCAGTTTTACCCATGACTGCCCCAAGAGATTCTTAGCTGCATTCTGGAATCCTTGCACCTGGAAAGCAGCAGGTCCTGCTGAATGCAGACCATCAACTACAGAAATGTGGCTGCCCAGGTCAGGAGAAAGTCCTTCCGAAACACTAGTATTTAGCAACAGACTAGAGAATTCAATGTTAGTTAAATACCATTGCAGAAGATATTTTTGTTTAGTCAATTACTAGCTTATTGCAACTAATCACTTATAACCCTTTAGTATTATCTGTTCTTATAAAATAATTTCTTTAAATGTGATAGCCATCACTATCTGTAAATGTAGTACTTTAGCATGGCACTTCTTTTATGATTTTCCTACTTAGAGAAGGATTTGTAAAGAATTTGTTAGGGTCTCCATCCCTCCTATAATCTCCTCATTCAAAATGCAGGATTGAACAGGATTTGAAGTAAGAATCTCTTTAGCACTTAGCCCTAAAGATGGTCATTTTAATAGTCCCAAAATCTGTGGAGGAAACAGGTGAGCTAAAATATTTAATGGGCAGGTTGTATTCCACTGAGCTCCACAGGGATCAGGTGATTTTACAATCCTGTATCTAAACTTCTGTTGAAGATGGTTTAGAATCTCCATTTAAATTAATGCATAGTTTTTATCAGTGCTCTTTCCAAAGCCACATCGATTATATGGGGAAGCTAGATCATATAAACTTGATTTCAATATGCTAATCATTGTCTGGGAAAGGCAATCTCTATGAAGATTATTCTGTAGCATCAGTAACAGACAGTATCATCTTCTGTCCAAAACTTGTTTTCAAATAAACAACATTTTATAAAGAAGTTGAAACCAGAGATTTAGGGTAGTTTTGTGCAACATTTTTGTTAAGGAAATTAAATTGGTGATTTCTTCGAGGAGCTTTGGGTTTGAAATCTCTCTAGAGGGGCAGTTTGGAAGGCTAGTCATTGTTTAATTAGTAGTCGTCTCAATCAGTATCTGGAGTTAAAGATTGACAGGTGGGTATATATTCAAGAAATTCTCAGAGGAATTTACCCAGTAACTGAATATTATATATATCCTACCTCACTTCAGCTTCTTCAGAGATTTTCTTCTTTTAATTTGGCAAAAACAAATGCAAAGTAAGCAGGGCTGCATACTCTTCTTCTACCTCCACACCTAGAGGAAACAATCCACAGCCAACTATAAAATCACTTCCTTTTTCAGTTCCCAAACTCAACACAGGCACACCGAAGAACATATGCAGGTAAGGTGTGCTCTGAAAACAGTAATACCATTAACCAGGAAAGTTCAATAAGGTCCTACTCAGGAATGCATACAGCTGGTCTGGGTATCAAAACTGCTAGGAACCAACATCTGCTCAGAACCCTGGAAAAATCAGGATCTTGCACACAGATTTGGAAGCAAAGCTTAACTATCAGTTCAGCCATGTGGAGTTTTTCTCAGCTTCTAAGGAAACCACCCTCTCTAGCAGACTATGATTGTTTAGTGAGCCCACAATTACTACTTGTTGGAACAGCATACAGACAACAGGGAGAAGCAAACATTTAGTGAGGAGATTTGGGTGGAAAAAGCAATTTGCCACTCACCAATTGCTAGTTGTTCTGAACTATTACTACACGGAAAGACTCCATTAGACAGATTCTTCAGAGATGTTAGGCAAAACTAAGCCAAAACACTACACTAAAAATTACAGGTCACTTATTCTGATTTTCTATTGCTTTACAACAAATTCTTGTTTTTCCTGTAAAAATTGTAGCTTGCTTATGGATGGCTGTTTCAACCCATGGGAGAGCAAGCTGCTCTGTATAGCTTACCATATTGTTGGGATATGAGTAGCAATATGGGGCCAGATCTTATTTCACCTCACCTCTGGCAAGGACAGCTAAGTTGGCAACTACTCCTGCCCTGCTGAGCAAGAAAAGAGCTCAAGTATGTAGGCAGCAGTTATCTGGAGAGGAAAGGAAGGGTTGCTCACATCAGTGCTTCTCCTCTCCCTACAGCAGCAATGGCAATGGCATTCCTGTCCTCACCTTCATCCTCAGAGCAGAGAATCAGAACTTTGCCTTCGCATCTGAGATGCCTTAAGCTGAGATGTGGCTCACAGCAACACAGCTCAAAGGAAGCATACTGAAAGCAATAATTTTTGTATTTTATATTAATATATACAAGTACACAAACAGACCAACTATTTCTACTTAAAAATTGTCTATGGCATCTAATAAACTCACTGTTATGCTGGCAGCAGCCATGATGAGGAATCTTTCTCTTTAATTCATAACAATCCTGAAGAACAAAGTAATCCAACATCTGGGGAAATATAAGCCCCGATATCCTTAGCAAAATTAATTTATGTCGGTTGCAATTAATTTTATTTTCTGGGAAAATAATTCCATTTGTATCATGCCAAAGACAATGGAAGACCACAGGTATTCCTCGAGTATACTGGTTCTGTGCCTTCTGAAATGAGATTGGTCAATAAGAAACTAATTAGAAAGCCAAGAAAAGTTGCCCAAGTGGGGACACAGACTATATGCTGTATTTGCACCATCACCTTTTGCTTCTTTAGATGTAAATTCAGTATTCCAAGTCCCAGGCCATCTATTGCCAAAGAAAATGTTGTTAAATCCTGAGTGACCACAGGAAAACAAAGAAGGGCAGATGGGAATGTCAGTTGCACAGCTTTTAAACAAATCCTTATCTGATCACTCTCAGGGCACAAGGCTTGTTCTCTCTTGCTTTATTAAGTGGAGATAAGGTGAATTTACTGGGAGTTAGCTATGGCTAAGAGGAAAATTTTGATTCCAGAACAAAACATATAAAGTCCTGGAGATCCAGCTGGTAGGGGTATACAATCTACCCTTGTATTCAGCAAGAAGGAAGATTTTTCCTTCTACTCACTCAAACTCCCCTCCCCAAACAACCCTACATGGCAGGTATCTAATTAATAATGCTGGCACTGGTGTGGAGGATGAGCTTGCCTCTGAGTTCAGGTCTGCCCCATGGCAGACTCATGCTTTATTACTAATGGAACAGTTTGTTGCTGACCATGGAATATGAAGAGATTCCATCTGGATATATATGTATGTCTTGGTAAGCAGATATAAAACCACCCCTCAAAATCCACTGTTGCAGGTCTACTCAAAGAGCCTCACACCTAAATACCAAAAAATTAATAGGAGAGAAATTCAGTAATACTGTGGTGCAACTAGGAAATGCTAATGATAGCGTATTTATTCTCATGGAATAAAACATTAGTGTTCAAAAAGCATACACAATATTATAGCAATCACAATCAAGCAGAATCAGAGCCCCAAAGATCCTACATTCTAATAGAACCATGTATTTACAAATATATCATTAAACCAAATATTTAACCTGCACTTGAGAGATGTCACTGAAGTTAGCTTTGGTTTTCTTTCATTCTGTAATTTCTACTTGCTGAGAAAAAAATGTATCCCAGGACACAATTCCTGTTGTTCCCCTCTATTTCCATTCATGCCCACCCATGTCAGTGCCTGCCCCTTTTTGTATTCCACCCATCTTGCTTGTTCCTGCTCTCTAATACCCTTGCTTCAATCTCAGCTCTGCTTGTCCCTATCCTGCCTGCTAACTCTTCTCCCAGGCACCATCATTGGTCCCCTTTCCTCCTGCATCACCCTCCTCTACTTTCTCTTCCACCTACTTTACCTCCACTTTCCAGCTCCTACCCCTCCCTCCTCGCTCTCCCCAGTTCCCCAGGCCTCTCCTGGGGTTCCTACACCCAACCCCTCCAACTCTGCATGCAGTCATGCCAGCTTTCCTTCAGGCTGCAACGGCAAAAGCTCTGAGAACACAAAGGGAAAATCAGTCCTGCACTGCACAGTGCCGAAATGGGGAAGAGATTAAAAACAGCAAACAGCTCAGACCCCAAAGTTCTAAGTGTATTCAGCTGTGCAAGCACCAAAAACACCTGAAGGGACAGAGTTTGCTGTGTGGACACAGAACCTTCACAGCCCCAGAGCAATGTGCACACACGTACTGAGGCTTACAGCTCCTACTCAAACATGTTCTTCCCTGCTCCCCAAACCAAAGGCAAGTCAGAAAACTTAACTCTTCCATGAATCTTGTACTCAGCCATTAGGTTCTGACAAGTCTGCCTTGCTGTGCAGGCAAGCTTAGATTTTCAAAGGCTCACAAACTGACCAAAAATGGAGAGCTTAACATAGCTGTATGTAGATTTGGATGGATGCCCTGGCAAATATCAAGTCTCTGCTTGAAAACTGGCTAGGGCTTCAAAAGCATAAGAGGTATGCATTAATTTCAAGACAGGCAAAACATCTTTACTCCTTAACCTTGTTCTCAGAAATGGACAAACTTCCTTGAAATTCTCCCACAAAGTCACCTAACTGAGGCAGACGCTTGGCTTGAAGAAATTAATCCCAAGTGCTTATAATTCAAAAATTTGTATACAATTTAAAATGAGGTCATGCACACAAGCAAATCAAAAGAATGAATAAATTCACTACTTCCCATGGGCAGTTAGGCAGGTGCTCACCTCCAGGAGAGCAGGGCTCCTTCACACATAATGGTGATTTGGGCAGACAAATGCCACCACTCCAAATGTGTCTCCCGCTTCCTCCTCCTTTGTCCCACTTTACATACTGGTCATGATGTCACATGGGCTGGAATATCCCTTTGGTCAGTTTGGATCACTTTTCCTGGCTGTGTACCCTCCCAGCCTCCTGTGCACTCTCAACTTCTTCACCAACATGTCCGTACAGAAAGCAGAAAATGCCTTGACTCTGTGCAAGCTCTGCTCAGCAGTAAAAAAAGATCTCTGTATTATCAACTCTGTTTTCAGCACAAAGCCAAAACACAGCCCTGTACTAACCAATGTGAAGAAAATTAACACTACCCCAGCTGGAAAGCAGCACAGTGGAATTTACTTTCACTATTAACACTGTCTTTATCTAAACCCATGAGTTTTCCAGCTTTTACCCTCCTGATTTTCTCCAAGCGGCTGCATGGGGCTTAGTTGATGGCTGGGGTTAATCCATGACATGTCTCTATAACAAAAAGCACCAGATTACACTATCTTCACTCATAATTAGAACATACATACTCATCTTTTTAATTGATTTTGCCACTTTCTTGCTATTACATCTGCTGCAAACCTCACCTTTGAAAATTCAGCCATCAGTTTATGTCAACACTCTTTTGGGCTGCTGGGGGAACAGGCCAGCCCACTAGGTATTTAAACAGATTCAGTGACTAGCTTTTCAAGAAGGCACAGACTGTGATTCCTAGCAAAGATTATCTATATTTCTTCTCCTAGGTTTCTTCACAATATTGAAAAGGGTTATTTAGAAGACAAAGCATGTAAAGATATCTGTATGTGGTCAAATTTAGCAAACAACTTGAAAGAGTAAGCAACTAAACTAGGGTTTGTTTTCTTCTTGTTCAATGTTCCTGTGACAGTTCATTCTGAGGATTCTTGGTTCACCACATACTAATATCATTAGTATGATTTGATGGTCCTTAAAACAGTGCACAAATGGCTTGTCCATTTCAAAGCTGAACCTGATTATTTTGCCCATCTCCTCTTCTGAGGTATGAACTTCAGAGAAAAATGTAGAAACAACTTAAGAAATCATCTGTGTAGGTCACATGCATATCTTTGTCATCCAGGTCTCCACAGAGCAAGAATTCACATCAAGAGTAACTAGAATTGTGAGGTTATCCACCATAAAGGTTTCCTTGATAGAAAAGGCAAGCTAAAGTAACCCAAAATTTCTATTGGTATTTTTTTTAATGTGAAAAGGTCCATCTTTTAGGTTTCTTTGCAAACAAGCAAAAAAAGATTAGCAGGAATATTGCTGCTTCCAACCAGTCCTCCAGGACCTTCATATTATCATTGTTATTTTTATTATTATTAAGGGCGATTTCCCCTGACAATCAATAGAACCTGTGGTGCAAGGCAAAGCTGAACTGCCACACAACTTTTTGCATATGTGCTCTGCCAGATAGTCTCAAGAATAGCACTGGAATATTGTTAAGGATGTTACAACCTGGCCAGTATTTTCCTCCTTCAATAATGTCAGCATAAATCTCAAAAATCATGAGTCAACCTCTGAAAAAAATTGATATCTTTACCAGAACAGAAAAGATACTTTAAAACAGGTTGTATAGATCAATCCATCCATTAGAATGGGTCACAAGAACCTGTCCATAACTTTCTGTTCTAAAAGATGTCACGAGATTAAATAGCCTAAAACCAAACAAAAATTACCAAAGATTCACCTCATTATCTTTCTGAGACAGTTTCTGTTCAAACAATATAGGATATTTCAGCAACCTCTACAGCACTATGAAGGTTATGAAGATTCTGTGAAAGTAGTGCAAATAAAAAAAATAAATGAATAAAACATTTCCAGTAACACGGAATTCTCTTTACTCAAACTTTCCTCCGTCAAACTTTTTAAAAATAGGTTATAAAGTCTCCTAATTATAGAGTACTGAACCTCATTCAGTCAATCACAGCTCTGGATCCTCTCAGAATAAATACTACACTACTGATAAATGTACAATATTCTTCTTAATATCGTTTAGCTCCTTATATGAGCAAGGGCATAACTAAGGTGCTTGATGCTGATCTATGCAGAATACTCATGTTTAAAGAAGTCACTGTCAATATTTCACATTGCTGGGTGAAGCATAACGAACACTAATGAAGAACTTTGTCATGGTTTTCTAAAGAAGTCTAATAGCCTGGGAATCCTGACACTGAACACATTAGTTCATTCAAATCTTGTTTTCCAGTCCTTCACCTCACCTACCCACCTTTGATTCTAGTCAGAAAAGTTAATCTATTTTTTTCCTCTATCAAATATATAATTGCTCTACTCTCAGGAGTCTGTTTCATGAATCCAGACTATTCATACACTCACAAGTACCTACCTGGAGGAGGCAAAGCAAAACAGACAACATCCAGTACCATACTTACACAATGCATCAAGGAAACAGGACATTAAAATTACATATTCTCATTTGTTCAACACAGTAATTTTACGTCCAACTATTAGCGTTTTTACATCCTGTAGTATAGTTATATGTGCTTCTGTAATGCACATAATCCTCTTCCCTTTAGGAAGTTTCAGGAAACACACTTGTTGATTCACATCAGAGCAGAACATTATTAAATAAAACAAGTATTTGTGTGTAATGTGCAACAAGAAGCAAGTAAAGTGGATCCCAAAAGAGCATCTTGCTTATTTTTGCATCTCTAGTTTTGCTGAGTTTATTTAAAATGCTTCCCAGTTACAAGAGATCTCACAGCACAGCTATTACACTTTGTGCAGGCATGCCATTCAAATTAGGTAATAAAACCTACTAAGTAGTAAGATTCTAAGTCTCAGTATTTGGTATTGCACAAGGACACTAAAATAGCTTTTTTATGATACTTGAATGAGATGAACAGAATAACCCAATAAATATACAAAAGGGGTAGCTCTTGGTAGCTATGTCCTACTTTTAATACTTTTACTCTAACAGCAATGCTATTCTCTACCTCCCCTGTAGCAGATTGCAGTTTTCTCCCTTCTTTGTAGCATGTCTAATAGGTTCTGGGTTAGAGCAGCTTAGACCTCAGGCTACTAGTATGTTAAAATCAATTATGCAAAGCCCATTCATTTTGATACAATGTACTAAACTGCTGCTGTCACCGCAGTAGAATGGCTGCTCAGATTGTTGTTTTGGATTTCTCCCCCCTTTCCTTTTTTATCATTACAATGTCTTCAACCTTTGGCAAAGTTGGTGTTCTTTACTGAATATACTGCCTCCTACCTAGGATGCAGTGCCCACTTCAAGATGAATCAAAACCAACTTGAAATTTAGAAGCAATGAAAGCTTAAAACATGAATTCTGTGCGCAGTAAGATTAAGAACACGATTCATTCAGTATATCAAATTACCAATTTGGTTACAAATTACAATTCTAAGATAAAAGAAAGAAAACTCTCTGAAAGTGTAAGAACTGCAAAAATTAAGAAGATATCTAACTTTTGTTTTTAAATGGATAGGCAATGTGTGTATTAACAAGACATTGAGATATAATTATTTCCATATAAATTTAGGATACAAATGGATACCTTATAGTACTTAAAAGTGAAAATGCTTTAGCTGTCTCAGATTGTCAAATTCATTTTTCTGACAATTATCCATTTGAATGACAATCATCATTCTCACGTGAAAATATTATTTGTAATAATAGAAAAAGGAACAATAGTAAAAAAAAAATAAATAAAGCATTCACAAGAGACATTGTGACTATATACATTACGTTTTTAAAGATACAACCGGAACAACCTATTAATTCAAAGGCACTGTAGGTGGATTTCTCAAGGTACTTTTCGACTTGCAACACTGGTAAGAAACTCCTTTATTTTTTGAAAAAAGTGAACCTGTCTCTGTCAGTTTTGTATGCCAAGTCAGCTCAACATAGGGTCAGATGGGAACCAGAAAGGAGGAGGGAGCAGGACTACCCTTCTTGGCAATTGCAAACCATTTCACTGGCACAGCCAACTCACGCAACCTTCACATCCTACCTTAATAAAGGCTGTGAAAAATGACATGAAAATACACTAAAGCCACTAAACATAATGAACTTAAAATTCACGATTCAACATTACATTTTACTCAGAAAATAACAGACCTTAGAACTCTTTGAGACCGTGAAAGAAGTAAAAAGTTAGTAGCTAAAGAATCCCGAGTGGCTTATATGTTGCCAGGGAGATAAATTCAAAGAGAAACAGGAAACAATGCTTCTGTCTATAAATGTGAGGTACTAATGTGGAAGGAGGAGCATAACATTCAACTTGCAGATCCCAAGATTATACAAAGAACCACAAACAAAGGATACACAAGAACACCTCAGGAGGGCTGCTGAAAACAAAGTATAAGTACTTCACTATGAAACTGAGCGTGTATTTCCAGGTACATTATTTCTGACAGCAAAGTCAATATCAAAAGTATCTGAGTTCCCTGAGCCGTTCTGCATCTGCTCTTCTTCATGTCTCCATATACAGCCCAGAGTTCCCTGCAAGGTGCCAATGTGACTGAAATGTCCCAGATAGAAATAGACAAAAACCCCTTCTAATTAGACTCAATAACATAAATACTTTCCAATAGTAAGAATGATACAGCACTTGAATACAGAATAGGGAAACGTTCAAATTAAGTCATGCATCACATAGTGAAAGGCTGCAAATTTCTCTCTAAATGTGCAGTCTGGAGTCCCAAAGATTTTGTTTCTAAATGCCTCTTGGACAGACAAGCACACAGTGTAATTATTCTGAGCCTAAGTTACTCCTTCACAAGGGTTCTTGTGAGCCAACAGAGAGAAAGCACGCCAGCTAGGTGTAAAAGGATCACCCAGGTACACCATGAGCTTGGACACTGCCAGTTGCAACAATCCTAAAAGTTATGCAGAGTGTAGGAAAGAAAGAAGGTACAACAGGCCACAGCAGAGCATTGTCCACTGCAAACACCGTGGGAATGTAAACACAGTGCAGCATAAATGCTGTGGGTGTTGGCAGAAAGCAGCTCTGCTGCTGGGGGACCAGCCTGCCAGCACTGCAAAACTTGTTCCTTTCCCATCTCCCAGCCTCCCCCAAACCCTTTCAATTCAATCTCAAACTGCAATGATCATTAAAAACAATGAGTACGTCTGGCGCAAGCAAACGTGCCTTGACTATCAACGATTCATTAAGTACCTGGCACTGGATCCATAATATGGGATTCTGACATGGAAAGAAAAGCTTTAGAGCTCATTCAAAAGTACGAGGTTTACATATAAAAGACTTAGAAGGTGAGTATTTGTATAAGAAGTAAGAGAAGGCTAAGTCCTTTGTGGTGATGTTGATGGTTTCATCCCCTGCATAAGCTGATTTTTCTATTTAGATACCACCTTTTCCAAATCACAGATAAATTAACTCAACTTTAGTTAATGTGGTAATGATTTGTAGTGAGTGGCAGAAATTCCCCTGTAATTATGCATGAATTGATGTGTGATTTTCTAATGAGCTTAAGTGAAGAAATCATCATTTTGTGATAAATGCTTTATTTCTTAAAATGCTTGTAACACATTTCTAATAAATTTAATCAAGCAACTCGCACTCATGTAACATTTACAATTATTAAGTGTGCAGTCTTTTACACTGCTTTATTGCTTTGGCTGATTGCTGTGTGTTAAAGTTTAGCATTACATAAACATGGTTATACCAACCATTATGTTATTTTTGCTCAGAACCATGAATTATTTCAATTTGAAGTTAATTTACATTCTGTACAAGCTTTGTGCCTCAAAGGCAAAATTCTTTTGCCATTTACAAATAGATGTGTGCATTAGGAAATGAAATTAAGTGCTTCTACCTTTCTGGACACACCTTGTCCTTCAACATGTCATGTAAAGGACAACAAAGTCTCACTATAGTAAATTTATTACTGGATTCCAAATTTAAAATAATTTCCAGAGTACAACTTGTTCATCCCACTGAAACATCCTTTATTAGCCACTCCAATTCTGCCAACTCTCCTGCACTGAAAACCAGTACATATTCAACCTGGTAGCAGAGCTGAATTTCTGTGGAGGCTGGAGAGTCAGAAAGCCTTCTAAGATGACCTGAAATCACCTTATCCTGTGGTCTCTTAGCTAGGTAAATTTTAGCTCAGACCTTTCCTCCTATAGCAAGCAGATACAGTGAATAGATGACCTAAGGGGAGTCACAGTTCTAGAGATTTCTATGAGTTTCCCCATCTTTAAAGACTGGAAATTGGATATTTCCTGCAACTCCACACATTCCAGGTGCTGGAAACTCAGCTATCCCAAGTGTACTGTATGGGTTAGCAACTTCCTAATAGGAGATCTGCTTGACCAAAGGGAGCTTCCAGCTCTGCTGTGCTTCCTCACACTCTCTTCAACAACCTCTTATCAGCGCTTCTGAAGAAAAGGTAAAAGAGAAAACTTTTCTCAGCATTCCACATCTGTAACTAATTTTTTTCTTCATTTCTCACTACAAATGAAAACCTCATATAAAAGGAATATTAAACTTGAGATGTTGAAGGAGGTCAGTTTTAAATGCAGAATCAGTGTTAAGTGGTACCAGTAGTAAATCTCAAATTCCTTACACAAGTGCTGTCCCTAGAGCTGGAAAATGTATTTCCAAGAATCAAACATTAGCTCCTCAGAAAAGATGATCTAACATTTCACAGATGCATATACACAAATTTTTATTTTGATGAAAGCGTGGTTTGAAGCCATTTAAATTTCAGTTGACATGAAGAATATAATCTAAACATAATTCCATCCTGCTATCTCAAGAACAATAAGAAAGAATCTTGGAATAACTGCTTGAGCACTCTGGAACACGTAAGTAATGCATAAATATCAGTGAATACATTGATTTTGGTTTGAGCTAACTTATCAGTGTACCCAAGTTGCAATGGTCTACACCCAAAAGGATTTTATTAGATCAATTCCCTTCAAATACATAGAAGAATTACAGCACAAGCATATCTTAGCAAGTTTCTCTCTTAAGAACCTCTATATTGTAGCTGTGACTAAATCCATCTAGATTATAATCTTTCTATCTTCCCACCTGTTCTCATATGAGGTCAAAAAGGAAAGTGACAGTGACAAACTGAAATCCTCTTCCTTGAGCAGGTATTCATTACTCTCTCATCCTCACTGGCATTTTTAAAGTTTTTTCCCCCACTGGTATGAAATTCAATCACAGAAGTCAGAATCAAGCTTCAGACTACTCTGTTCTGCCAACATGTTATTACCAAATTTTGTCCTCCCACAGCCTGAATGTATCTCACAGCCTAATTCAGATCATTTAATCATCCTCCTTCAAATATACAAACTCCTCCTCATCTCAGTTACGCTCCCTGATTGTGTATTTCTTAAAGTTTTTATGTTACAATCAATAACACTGTAAAAATTTTTTTTAAAAAAGGGTACTGTGGTCATGTAAGATTGGAATTTTCAAAAGAGGAACATACTGAACTTCCACTGGATTCCAGTGGGAGTTGGACTTTCATTTGTTTTATATGCCTCTGAATATCTGAATATCTCAGGTTTAAAATACCAAATACATAGTGTGGGAAAGGCAGAAGGAAAGAAAAGGTTTGAAAAATGCAGGAACACTGCACTTCTCAGAAGAAGATTAAAATAACTGTTAGTTAACTTAAATGCTCAGGCTTCAGCAAAACCAAACATCACCTGACTTGACTCACTTTAGGACTCGGTGAATAATCTTAATTTCACTGCTTGCTCACAACAAAATACTAGAGTTTTGGTTTAAAGTTAACAAAGCTTCAGTTTATAGAACCTCAAATGTCAAAATTTGCATAATTTTCCTGCAGCTGTGTGTGCTATTCCAACTGGGTCACACTTAAATGTTACTAAAAAGCCAATCAAAAAAGCAAACATGTGTACTATTTTATTAAAAGCTGTTAAATCTCACTTTTCTGTTGTAAAATTCTTCTGAATAAAGTTGCATACATTTTTCCCCCCCTCTGAAAGACTTATTTAATATTAAAAAAAGTAATCCTTTTGGAAGTATGTGTGGACAGAGCATTGCAATTTTCCTTTTCAAGGAAGCAAATGAATGTTCAATATTTTTCACTTAAATAAAAAACATGCACTATATTTACACATTTTTAAATCTAGGCTAAGTCAGAGATGCTCTCTTCAAAACATTTTGTTTCATTTCTGTCTCCAAAAAGGTCCTCTCTCTGGAATTGTTTAAATAGTACTTTTCTTTATTAGGATTTTTATTCTCTATAAATCTAGAGGTAATATTTCTCTAATTTTGTATCCTGTATATGGGATCAGTGTTGACATTAGTGACAATTCCATATTTCAGTGTAAAAACCCTTTTGAAAGGTAAAATACTCTAAAATCATCAGGAAATTGTAATATTAGCATTGTGCTTTCTTAGCCTATACTCACATTCTGTAGTAAAATGGAAACATTGTATTCATCTAATCTGTATCTCAGGTTAATTCATCAATAATATTTTACAATTTTATCTGGCCATCAATGTTTTATGAATGTTATTTGCACTTTTCACCGAGCTGTAAAAATAATGAACAATATAAATTCTAATTTTTATGTTTCACTGAAGCATTGAATAGTCAAGCCAAAACATCTCTACAATGAACAAGAAAAGATGTAAAATAAGATCATTTTTAGAGACTACTCTTGAGCTACATACTTTGTTATAAACTTAGATTAGTTTTGCAAGATGAAAACAATGTTCATCCTCCTTTCTACACAATCTGTACTGATACAGGTACACAACCTGTCAGGCAGTAGCATACACTCATATACATTGTTTATTGTTTACCTAGTAACACTGGCTAACTAATTTTGGAATAGTGCTATCCATCCATCATGGCCAGCAGACAGTAACAATAATAGACATTTCTTTTGAGCAAAAACCCTTCTAAATTTTGCCAAAATTAGGAGGGCAAAACGAGGAGTGGAGACATGAAGTGTTCTCTTATTGACTGGCACCATCCCTGCAGTGAACACCCCTCTAAACAGGTATAAGGCACAGACATTTCAGCACACACTTGCTCTCTACAGCTCCAGCTCAAGGAAGTGTTCATGTACATAACTGTATCTCTCAAAACAGGCACCTTTCTCATCAACTGTCTTGTCTGTATTGGCACATTCAATTTTAACTGTAAAATAGGACAAATAGATCAATACTAAAATATTTCGGCAGTAAGCACGACATAAACCCAAATACATTTTAGTATGTTGGTGGCACTACCTGTGGCAGTGAATGTTTTTATTTTAACTGAAAAATGTCACTTTACCTTGAACAATGATGGCATAAACAAAATGCATGGAATGGATGAAATGGACAGAAAACAGGTAGACTATCCCTAAACCTATTTCCAAGAGTGAGAGGAGATTCTTTGGATGAGTTAGTTGAGACTTTATTCGAGTCATAACTCCTAAAAAGTTAGTGGTATCAAAAGAACAGTAAATAGCACTGTTTCCCCCCCAAAATTACAAACCCACTCAGCATCTGCCCATGATATTTAATTATTGGCACACACTGAAGATTTATGAGCACACTAAAATGTACCTACCCCGCCTGTTTCAGTGCCACTTGTAGTCTAAATTACAGCATTAACTCACAGGCTCTGCATCCCAGGAACCAGCAAGCAACGCCAAAGAATCCTTGTTAAGTTATAATTACAAGATTTCTGTTTTGCCATCCACTTCAGGGGCAGACACATGTGATCTCAACATGCGAGCTCTTTAGTATTAGATGGAAACAGGATGGGATCGCTAATTAAAACTGGTTAAATAATGAAAAATTTAAAATGTTTTCTATGAATTGCTCTAATTTCCCAGTGTACAATACCTGCTGTCTGCCCTAAAAAACATTAAATTGTAATTGCAATTAAAGTTTATCAGTAAAAGAGGAAAATATTTTTCTAAGGAAACATACTTTCATGTACCAAAAAAATTAAAAAAAGATATATCAGGGTAGGTGCAGTCCAGCATTAGGTGAAGTACGGTTTAGCTAGTTTTTTATACTTAGTCTTGTTTTTGTCACTTTACTTGCTCTATGTGAAATTTTAAATAAATGCAGAACTATAAGGGGAATAACTTTCTAGCCTCATGCAGTAGTAGAAAGAAGGCTGACAGCAGTAACTTCTCTTTTCTTACATACTATAAAACCCTTGAGACATTCCTATTAATAATCACTGACAAATGCAGAGAAAAATAATTAAATAAAGACCTGAGTAAAGTTTTAGCAAGAAGGGGACTTATCAGTTGTGGAATTCATCTGGGTACAACACAGGTTGCTGCAGACATAAAGCCATTGAAGGTCCTTGCTTCAGGGTTCTGGAGTATAAAATATTCATGGTGTATAATTTTGCATAATTTGTTTAGCTACTGAAGCATGATTTAGTTCCTTGGTGCACAGATACAAAGAAAAGAATGAAGGAAAGAACAAAATATTTGACCAAAACTAAAGATTTGTTAGTATTCTCTTGTGTGATGTATGAAAACATCCACATGCACACAAACTAGTCTTCAAATACTACAAATAAACAAATGTATATGGATATCAATACCAAATCATCTCTAATGTGTTAGATTCTCAAGCTTTTGTTCATTTACTGAAGACACTGCCTTTCCCCCAGCCACACACTGTACTCTCAGAAATATATCTGAGCTGAGCATAGACAAACTTCACATTGAGAAAGGATCTTCTGTATTCACCAGCTCTGGGCTGCTTCCTACTTGTTCAAATGCTCTGTATACAAAGAACAAACACAGCTATGAAGAACCCATGAAGTCATGTTGTGGAAAGGGTATCCACAGGTACTGGTATTTCATCCTGAATTCCATTTGAGCTAAATCTCATGCGAAATGACCTCTGCAATTCAGAACACGAGCCATGCACTTTACCCTGGATTTGTGAAATCAAGCACAAATGCATTGGTGCCCGTGGTACATCCACACCTTCCTTCTGACAGTGACTCTGCACCAATAGTCCTAGTGACTAGATTCAAAAGGATACCACAATATAAGTGCAGGTGCCCCTTCCTCTTTAACTGCTCTTGTTTGTTTTCACATTTTCACTCAGTTGCGTAATAAAACCAACTGGCCTAGACTTCCAGAGCTCACACGTAAAAATACAACAAAGAACAGACAGGAAAGGGAAAGAGTGGAAACCAGGTAATGAGAGTCCATATTAAATTTTCTTTTACTGAATTTGTGTGCTCCACTTTCCAAAAATTAGTGATTTGAAATACTTAATGGAAAACTGTAACTTTTTTCCATGTACAGATTGAAAAAGATTACTGACAATATTGCTGTGAATCAGTCTGTTAATTGCTATTTCAACATATACATAAACACTCCCTTGGGAACACCTAAGTAAATACATCTGGATAGAAAGTATTTAGAGGGACTTTTAAGATAAATATATTGGGAGATTGATTTTCCTTTGTTACAATATTTTTACAATCATCTATAAATAGAAACCAAACACATTTCACTGGGAGTTTGGCCTAATCAAGAGCTTTTGGATCAGGACACTACAAAATAAAATGTGGAAATAAAGCTACAAACAACAACATGAATTACATCTTAAGGAAAAAGTGTCAAAAGTTGATAAGGGAGCTAGGCTCACCTTTTCTCTAAAACAATAGATCAAACAGAACATTTAACTACATGTAGAACTTCTCAGCTATGTCTTCTTAGGTCTTATGAAACTCACATGGAAAAGACAGATGAAACACAGATTGCAGATATCGTAGTAAGTATTGAATACTTACTTATATTTACTCTTTTTGAACTTACTATTATTGAACACTTGCTTACTGAAGTAAGTGTTGCTCTGCTCTTTCACTTTAGCTACTGATTAGCCATGGAGGCCACAGAGAGCTGCTTTTCCCTGTCACAGCACAACAGACCCAAACACTGGGGAAAAGAAAGGATTAAAATCCTCATGAAGCAGACTACATGCATTTGATTTTGAAAGGCACTTTGCTGAATTCTGATGCCTTTTTGTATGGAAAATGACTTCTGTATATTTATTTGCATTCTAAGTTTCCTTACATAAAGAACACCGTTTTCACTCTACCAGTTTCAACGTAACTAGTATGTCATAATCCATGAGGCCAGATGAGGAGAAAAAAAATACCAATAATTGAAACATGTTATGACTTCACTGGGGTGTAAAAAAATGCAAAACAGGAAACATCTATTGAGTGCAACCCCAAAAGAGCTTCTGCCCAGCTATTGCCAGAGGGAACATAATCTTTTAATGTAAAATTACTTTGCTACCATTTTAAATTCATGTAAAATTCAACCAGTATGTAAATCAGATGGGAAGACAGAAAGAGTAAACACACAATAGAAATTCCTTAACATGTTCTTCATAGCTCCTAAACAGCACTTCCAAGTAACTGCTTGTCAGTGCTGCCTTTGTACCTCAAGAAGTTCTGGGAGCAGGAATTAGTTGGGGTTGGTCCAGCAGCAGCAGCCCCTGCTCTGCCTGCATTTAGTGCCCGTTTGCGCAAGCGGAGAACGACAGCACATAACATAACAGTTATTTAAAGTCCTTTGGAAAATCATGTCATCATTGCTGAGACTTTCCATACCTCAGGCTATATGAAGACATGTTAAGTCTTGCTGATTCTGAACTCTACCATTTTGTTTTATTTTACTGTGATAGGCAGGCTGGGAGTCACCCAAGACAATGAACGTAGCCATAGCCCTTCTTCATGGTAAAAGCATAATTTCCCCAGTGATCCAGTAAGCAATAACAAGAAGTTATGTGTAGTACATATAGTGTTTCTATTCCCCTGGGTTTAATATGGCTCACAGTAAAATTGATTTTCTGGAATCTTGCAATAAACCTCATCAAAGTAAATGAAACCCACGCTGGTTTTTTATAAAGTGATTGGATTTGCTGTGATAAATTAACCCTCACCGTCAGAGAGACTCCCAGTAATGCACTTGCTCAATTAAACTCCTCCAGACTCTGTTTAGATTTTAATTTTTCTATAGGACTTATTTAACTCACTCAAAGCTTCCAACTTAATGCTTTGCAGAAAGGATAGCAGCTGAAAACCATTCTCTCTCTTCTCTGACTAAATAGATCAACACAATTTATACTTGCTGAGCACTTGCTTGACACTATCCTCTAATCTATATTTAAAAAAAAACACTGATAGCTACTCATATGCTGTGGGAGTGAGCAGTAGGAAAAAAAAAATTACTTTCTGCTTACTATGAGCTCCTAATCGAACACCAGGAACTGAGGAGGATTTAATTATTTTAAACTTTTGTATACATATGAAATCAACTTTTGTAAGAGATTCTAGGGCTAAATCCAATGGATATCCTACAGAAACCTACAGAAGCCTGGCTCACACTGCACTATCCCTTCCCAGTAGATGATGTTCATCTAAAATTTCCACCTAGATTTAACTAATCTTTTGCCAGTATTTCAGTTATTCGACTGTTCAGCTGCCATTTCAGCAGGAGATAAAATCTGTTAAAAAAAAAAAAAAATTCAAAGTGACCTTCTCTAACATTCTTCAACAGCCTCTAGTGACTTCATCAAATAAAAAAATGTCTGATGTCTATTCACAGCTACTGGGCAATATGTATGAAAACTACTTTTGTTGTCATATTTATTCCTGGTTAAATGAAAAAATTATTCATTTAACCAGGAGTAAAACCTCTGAGATTTTTTTCTCATTTTCCAGACTGTCTGGGGAAAACATGCTGCAGTAAACAATCATGCCCTATTTTATTCCTACTTAAATGAATTATCATAATAATAATTACTAACAAAAACATCTGGTTTCTGCTCAGCACAGACTGCAAATTCTTTGACACATTGCTTGCATTTCCCCTTCTTCTTAGTCTCCAGGCTGAGGGTCTCAGGCTTTTTTTAGACCAGTATACATGCCAACCTCACAGCATGCCTGATGGTACAGATTTATGGAGAGACTCCTGATGACTATGAAATGCTTCCTCTGTTTTTTCTGCCTCTGGAAAATTATGCCTTTGTAATAATATCTTCTCTTTAGAGCATCTCCCTGCTTTTTATACAGATGACATTTGCATGTAAACAAGTTCTTGCTGTGTTTCTTCACAACTAAAAAACAGCCAGGAAAAGTAATGTTCCCTTTGACATCATAATGGTCTGTTACTCTAGAATGATCCTAATATCACTGTTTAAGGTTTTGAATTAGAAAATGGGACTATGTAATAGAAGCAATTTAACTTTCAATTTAATCAATATTTCTAGTAAACAGAGTAGTCTTATTTTTGTGGAAAAGAGAAAGAAAAATTCAAATAAACTAATTTATCAGTATGGGACTTTGAACAGTACTAATATTAAGTACATTAACAGCACCAAATTTTGCATTTCTATAATGCCTTTTGTCAGGGGTTCTGCAATTGTGGCTCCTTGAGTTGCTTTGCCTCCACTGAGGAATGATGAAATGCTGAAATGGAAAGGAGAGCTCATATTCAACAGCAGCCATAGTCCAGGCAGCACAGAAGCATGAAAATGTAGGGGATGGGGAGAGGACTGCATGAAGAGAAATACGACCTGCAGTCACAATCTCTGCACACTTTTTCTCAAGGTACAAGGGATGTTAAGGCCCCTGAGAGTCTCAGTGGGTTTTAAGGAGTGATATGCACGAAGAAGGCCCTTGACAGGGCCCAAAAAAGGTGAAAAAATCGTCAAACAAGAAAGAGCTTAACATTTTACCTAGGAGCCACGGGATTAAAAATACAAATCCCAGTTTTGGGGAGCCATTTAGCATCTCTAGCCACTGGTGGTATGCAAGGCTTCTCAAAAGGAGCAGACAGCTCTTGCGGGGGGGACAGGCATTCACTTTCACAGTGTGGCTGCAGCCCAGTCTGCTCCAAACAAACTCTGCATGCAGTATGGCCTTTTCCAAAAGAGTCTGCCTGGGCAGTCACTGGAATTTCACCTTCATTTAATGGCCACATTTCTCACCTTTCATCTTCTCCAAGCCCTTAGCCTGGGGAGGTGCATTTTCCCAAGCAGAACAGGTGGGCAGGGTGCCCACAGCCATGGTGGGGGCACACAGATGGCTCTGCCCCTGGGGTGTTAAAGGTTGCCCATGGCTGCTCTGCGCTGAAGGCTCTGTGCTGGTGGACACATTTCAGCTGTACAGCAGCCCTGGGCTCCCTCAGTAATACCACAGTACACCAGGTCACCCCAACCTCATGTCCTTGCCAGAGGGACTCCTATGCCAGGAGTACAAAGGGGATTTGCCAGAGCTTGGCTTGCAAACAATTTATTAATATCAAGCAATTTTTGGATCTCAAAGTGTTTGAAAATAAATAAATATTAGTCTAATTTCATAAATGGAAATGAAAAGCACTAAGACATTCAATAATATGTAAGGAGCCAAGAACAGAGTTCAGGGGTCTGGACTTCTCCATCTGACCACTCCTGCAATGGTCTTTATGTTTTTCAAATAATCTCTTTATAGAGACCATTGATCTGCTGGCCAATTCCTGATGAGCTTGGCCATGTAAATATTTGCTTTGGGTTCCCCATGATCCTGCCTTGCAATCTGTGTGGTGTCACTCACAAAAACCAGCTTAATCCTGTACACACTGATAAAATCAGTATCATCTGTTTAATGTCCCTGTTTGAACCACAGATGCTTTACCTTTCTTTCACCTAAATTTAAGTTAATCACAGCTGCCCATCATATGTTAGATTTGAAAGTTAATAATTATTAGCTCAAGTTTATAAAATCCCCCTTACAGGAAAGAAGCAATTAAAATTAAAAATGTATTCACTTAATAATAAAAGGCCTATGCTAACACATGGGTCAATATATTTAAATGCTTTCAGCAAATTACTATAAATCTTAATATAACATTTTATATTCTTTATATCTTCTTTATAGCCTCCTGTGAACTTTCAAGGTTATTTCCTTGTTACTTTTTCAAATTTCAGAACACTGAAAAGTTATCTTCAACCTACCATTAAACACTCAAGAAACAAACAACCCATACCCTTCTAAACAAAACATACTGCCAGAATTCCACCATGTAAGAACATTTTTACACACATGAAGGAAATATGATAGAACTGTTGTTTTTTATTTCTAATGTTACATGGATTCATATTTACAGCTTACAATATGTGAACATGAAATGAGGTTCTTGTGACACTGTGTTTTATGTGAATCTTTACCTTTAGGTTTAGACATAACCTCAGGTCCTGAGTATGAGCCAGCTGACTGATACCTAACTAAACTTTTGTATTAATAGGAAAATTATGAAATATTCTTCTATTAAAGAATATGGTACGTGTATGAAAATAATATTTTTTAAAATGATGATTAATTTAGTTCTATTCTGGTTTAAGCCCCTAATCTGCAGGACATAGCAATACAAATAACCTCATGGGTTCAACTGCATATGAGTGTGAAGGCTTTATTATGAAATTATCTACTCCAAGAAGTAATGGAAACCAAGCGGAAATAACCTTCATGATCTTAAAAGAGAAATTAATAAGAGCCAAAAATGAATTTCAGAGGGAAACAATTTAGGATTTATCCTTTACAACACAAACCTCAGCTTGCTTTCATTTTCCAAAGGAAACAAAAAAAAATACCCTCTGTATTTTTAATTGCTGTTATGGAATATATCCATTTTACTATGTTGTCTTTCACATAGACAGGACAAAGAGTCATCTGTGGAGTGGTTTGATTTTCCTACTGCATTTCATAGATACAATTCCAGTGGCATTGACTTTAAAAAAAAAGTAGTCATGTTATAGCATTCCCAGAACGCAGACTCCTCAAGTGACTAAGCTTTGGGGCCAAAACCTATGCTCAAGTATATATGTCAATAACACTAGATCTACCTGAGGGTGTATTCATTGCATTCATCAGTGCTTAGATCTGGCATCCTGGTCCATTCACCTTCCAGGTTATTGCATGAAGCAAACCTGTAAAAATACAGGGTTCCTCACAGCAGCTTGCATACTTCATAAAATTTTTCCAGAAAGTCTTCACAGAGGTGACATTTTCTTCTATCTCCTGATAGCAGAAAATCAGAGAAGACAACTGCTCTACTGTGAAGTTTGCTTAGAATCCATCTGAGAAAAGCAAAAACAAATAAACAAAAGGTCCTTCTGGTATGCACAGGCCAAGGTTGCAATAACTTCACCTATATTTATGTTGCACTCTTTCATTCTCTTAGAAAGGATTGCAGGTTCTTCTATTGTAAAAACTAGGAGCCCTGTGCATCCCAGCTTCTGTGAGAGCTGGAGACAGCCACAGGATCCATGTGGTATGGCAGCAGATATTCCATCTCTACAAAGCACACAACAGAGAGTGTGATACTAAGAAATTTGCAAAGACCTTCACTTTCTAATTCCAATCCCAAGATAAAATTAGATTCAATTAGTGGACATAAATATCCAATAGCAGCGGACACTACTTTTAAATCATATCATGAATAAAAAACATGAAAGATGGAGGCCAGAGATGAGTCAAGCCCAATTGACCCAAGAAAAGATTACTGCGACTGTAGCTTGTTGTATCTAAATAGCAATTCTTGAACCACCAAATTTTCTAATAATGCACTTCTGTACGCAAAGCATTTTCTTCCTTACTGGCATCACCAGAACACTCAGCATTGCTGAATATCGAACTGCTTCTATTTATATGCCTAAGCATCGACTTAGGAGCCTATTTTAAGCATCTCAGTCTGAAAAGGTTTCCATTTTCTCCGTAAGAAAGGACTGAAAGCAGCACTAGGGCACTGTTAAAATGCATAGTTTGAGTAAACAAGTGAGTCCCAGCAAAACTCTATCCAGAAGCCCACTCACTCTCTTTCTATCTTCCCCTCTCCCTCAAAAGTTCCTTTGATTTCCAGGTTCATGTGAAGCATTCAGCATTTACTCTAAGAGCCCAGAACAGAAGGGTTTAAAGGTTGGCAGTGGAGTGACCATCTCCTTCTCATACCATCTCATACCATCTCATGACCATCTCTCTCAGTGGTGAGCCAGGCTGAGTTCCGAGGTGCAGAGTGCTGGTTTTGTTTTCTCTCTGCTCAGACATGGGCTGCCTCTTCTGATGAAGCTGAGGCTTCCCACTTACACAAGCAAGGAGGACATACAACTGCTTTGTGAGGAGCTGGGGTATGCAGGGAAGGGTGCTCTTTTCTGCTCCAAGGACTAGTTAAGGCAATAGCCCTAAAGGTAAATAGCAAGTAGATGCTTTAATAAGCCTTGGACATAGTACTTCCTGTGAGGAAATCAAGTGCAACATTTGGGGAAGAATTAAGAAGTGTAAGAAGTGGGAAGTAAAAAAAAACCATAAATATATATACATATAAAATATTATATATATATATATATATATATATAAAAAATTAAAGGTAGGAAAGAGGAAAGTTTGGAATACAGGTAGCAAATACATGGATGTAGGGAAGTACAGATAATGGAAAGGCCAGTACAGGTAAAACTGGAGTAACGGTGGCATAGGACAGCACAGCTGACTGGCTAATAGACCAATGGACTTCTAACTGAACTATAATGGAAGAAGGTTCCTCAGACAAAAAAAAAAAAAAAGTAAGTTGAAAGTGACCTCAATTTCACTGGGAGGTGGAGGGAACATCTCTTTAAAAACAGAGACTCAGGAGGGGAAGAGTCCCCTCAGTGAAAAAAATAGATGTTCTTCTGTTCTCAGACAGGGGAAAGACAGGAAACCTGGCCACAGAAGGGGCTTTGCTTCACATGCTGAAGGAAAAGACATCTCTGGGAATGCAGAACAAGCCCAGGATTGTAATGCAGTGCCATGACTCTCCAGTGGAAAGAACCATACCCATCTGGCAGCAATGGTGAAGAGAAGCCCAAGCAATAAATGTCAGAGCTCATTTGTTACCAAGCCCATGGCAGCAAACCCAAGCACCTATGATTGCAGCACGGGACTGGTTCTCACCTACAGAGCAAGGGGATAATGGAAACATTAATCACACTGAAGAATATCTATACTCACCAGGAACCTTATATTATCACTAGGTGACATGCACAAGTGTAAAAGAGTCTTCTCTTGATGTGATTACAGTGTGGAACAAGATTTTTAGTGACTTTCAGAGCATAACTCCTTGAGATTCTCCCATTCCTTCAAAGACAGTTGGCAGTACAAAGGGACAAGAAAATTGATTCAAGTGTCTTGCCAGGAGACACCTAGATGGACAAGGAAAACAGTGTTGCCTAATCAAAACCCAAATAATTAACTTGATTAATTAGTTTTTAAAATTCATTGTAAGGCTAATTCTAAAAACAATTTACTGTTTTTTCTGGGAGAAGTCTGCCTGATTACATTCTAGGGAAGATATCTATATTTGAATCATGTGACATACTAACTTTGAATTTAAAAATATCCTCAAATATATAAATAAATCACAAATCTCCTCCCTGCAATTGCTCTGACAGAGATCCCAGCAATTTTCTCAAATGTCTGCAGCAGTGAAAATACAAATTCTTCCCTCTCCCCTTCTTTCTTTCATCTGTAATTTCAGCAGCTCCTGCCCAGGCCAGGTAAGATAATGAAACTGACATTAGACTGTCCTATCTGGCATTCACTGTCCCAACTCATCACTGAATAAGTTCTTTCTTTAGACCTGAATTTCTGGTAATACTTGTCAAGAAACCTTGCCTTATGCATGCCTCATTTTGTCCAATGCTAATCTTCTACATCACTGCTTTCCCTTCCTCTGTTTTTCTTCTTCACCCATTATTTCTGTGCTTCCAGAGGGTACCTACCCTTCCACTCATCTAGACCCTTCTGCCTCCTACATACACAAATTTTCCCACAATGTCCTTCCCAGACCCATCAAACCATTCTAGTCCTCACTTGTCCTTTTTAGCTCAGCTTTATGACCTGGCCTACAGTTCACCAGCTGCTCTGCCCCTCTAAAGCTGCCTCCTTCCCAAGTATATAAACCAAATGTCTGCATTCTCCTCTTTCCCTCAGTATTTTATTGATGTCAGAGTAGGTGTCCATCTCCTGACATTATGTGAAAGCTCTTTACCAAGAGCCTAGTGAAGATCCAGATGAGGGTCAAAAAAAGGTGTGACCCCTAACCTAGATGCAAATGCTCAAAGGAAACTGTGCCCAGACTAATTCAGCACAATCCAGAAAATACTAAGAGGAAATAGTTGATGCCCTGAACGGAAAACATATCCACAATGATCTTGATTATGTCTAACACAGAAAGAGGTTAACAACTAACAATATCTCTTACCATGGGATTCATTACAATGTCAAAAGAGCTGGCATTTCTGGGACAATGGATGTATTAGTGCTACATATCTTGCTACATAAAAAAGGAGGTGGATTGCCAGCACCAAAATGCAGGAGATCCTCTGCATTTTTAATACACAGAACAATACAGGGGACATGTTTTTTTCACTTTTTACTGTGGGATTATCAACATGAATCTCTAAGAATGAGAACATCTCCTGGAACGAAGACCTTATCTGTCATCTTGGGAATTGACATAAACTGCCAATGAATTAATTGGCATCTGCTAGAGCGCGCTCAAGTCATCACAGGATCAGAATTTTACCTATGTGAAAATAAACAAATACAAATAAAGCATCTACCTGAGCCTCCTGACTTGCTTTATCAAATTCACAGCTGTATGGTTCCAGATGAAGAAGAAGAAATACTAGTTTTCTTACTAATTTTTATATCTCAGAAAATGTGGAAGACTGAAAATTGTGATTTATCTGAAGATAGAGGACAAGAGGGAGGAGAAAGCAGAAGGATAACATACCAATGAAATGTTGACAGTTTTCTATTTTTTGCCAATTGTTGCTAAAATGACAGACAGTGATTTTTATGAAATGTATAATTCACAGCAAAATTTTCTAGGTAACCAAGTTAAAAATGCTTTGTCTTTCCTAACAACATCATGCAGCAATCAGTAAAACTCAAAGTACATAATACAAACTGAAAATGCAAGAAAACAAATCTTTTCTTTTCCCCTAAGTCAACAAATTTTCTGAGCCCAAATAAAATTCTTGGCTTTCTTTCAAACCCTCACAGCTTCTAATCAATAGTTTAGTCATACGATGAAAAATGATGTATCCATATTCTTCACCATTGACATTTGCTAACTGTCTCCAAGGTCGCATTGATTGTCAGTTGTTCAGTTTACCCAACTTCTGTTTTGAGCCAAATAATATGATCTTTGTTTCATTAATATTTAATAGTAATTCAGATTGTGCCAGATGATCTTAAAGCTCATTTAAATCAGCTTGAAGATAATATTAAGCTTTCTTCTAGTATAATCTATTACCATAAATGATTGTGTCATCTGCATATAAATGGTGAGTTGAATATGATAATGAAGTGCAAAGATTATCAATATAGAATGACAAATGCATCTGACTTAAAATAAATCCTTCAGGGACCCATTTATTCTGTTTTTAGTGGTAAAAGATGCATTGTTTCACTTCAAGTATCCTAGAGAAAACATAAAGGATTTGGATCATGAGTTATAATATTTATCCTGTGTGAAAAAAAATCAGAAATTCCAAATTATACAAGATTCTCATTTCAAGTGTGGCAATTACAGATTGTATAGATCTGTATTGTTTATATACTTTCATACATCTGGCTTTGATCAATTTGTAGATTTTTTTGAAAGAGCAATTACAACAAAGAATTTGTTTTTATTTAGACCTGGTTTACTTCATGTTTGTTTTTCACTAGCGGGTCATTTAAATTAGTTCATTTCAATTACTATTAAATGCCTTGCCCATTAAAGAAAAGTACCTGAATGCAGTTTACTGTACGAGACCCAAAACTGTTTCCTCTAAAAACAACAGCTGTGAAGGCTTCAGGGAAACCCTGTTTGGCAATAAGGCTGCGTTTAAAATAATTAAATTGTCAGATTCTCTAGACTCATGGGTTTAATCAAAATGAGTGGACAATTTCAGGGTCAAAAGGAGCTATTTCAACAGTGAGAAATACTAATAAATACATTTTAAAAAGTTAAAAACAGTTGAAGAGAATATAAGTGCATCTACCAACAGATATCGTCTAAGGACATTATATAAAATAGTCATGACATGAAAATGAGGAAAATACAGCGAGGTGAGAGGGACTACTGAAACTCACACTTGGTGACAGCTGGAAGAACAGATATGCTGGATCTGCAAGCCCTCCGTTTTGCTTTGCAGTCCAAATCTTCCCACACAAAATTTCAGGTTTTGATATCACAGTGACCCTAATATTTGTAAAATTTTACATATTTGAACTAAGCATTTAGCTTGGATGGAAGTCCTTATGGAAAAAGATCCATTTTGGTCTCCTAGCATCTCAGCTCAAAAGCTCTCCAGCATTTGTTCTGGCAGATTCATCTGTTGCAGTAAACTGGTCATAAACAAATCTGGACTTGAAAGTGGAAGTTTTATTTATTCAAGAATAAATTCTGGAAAAGCCTTGTAAATGTGATCATGGGAGTAAGAAATGTGGGAAGCAAGACCCAGTTACAGAAAGGACTGTAAATTAAACTGAGAGAACACCGAAACCCAGAAAATTTATTCTGCAATGTGGTCTCTATGGAATCCAGTCCTCAAGCATATGCAGAATTTGAGATGTTAATAGGATTTTTGGGTGTGTGTACCACACTTAGAGATGGTTTCTGGTCCCTGTGTGGACCAGAAAGGAATTTTCTTTTCCTTCCTTAGTCTATCATTTGCTTCTGGAGACTGGATGACAGAAAAACCAGGATGTAAACAGACTACAGCTGTGTTTCTAGTGATGCAAAATTCTCAGATGAATGGTGTCCTGCTCACACACAAAGGATTAAGCTATTCATCCGATTTAGGATCAGGAGGACATCTGTTCTCCAAGTCAGATTAGCAGGGATCAGCGGGGTTTTATTTGTCCTAACAGTAATTTAGAGCATGATCAGCTTCTTGGGATCACACAGAAGTTAATTTTATAAATATTTTGCTAGTGCACAGACCTGGAAGACTAGAAATATCCTCCACTCCTGCTTTCTGTATGTGACAGCAGAGGTGCGGCTTTTAAATTTTAACTACAATTCTGAATTTCTCTGAAGTGTTGAGAATTATGGTATCTGGTGTTACAGGATAATTTTATGGATGTTTCTGAACTAGTATCTACGGTATGTTTGTCTGCCAGAACAAGACGGGAAGGGTTCAGTTGCCCAGATGCTGCCTGCTGATCCTGCATTCCTGCTCACCTACGCATATGTACATCGAGTGCAGTGTGCTCAAATAAACTCCCCGTTATGCCAAAGATGTCCCAAGGTGCAGGAAGTAATATCAAATCACCTTTATAAATCAGATCCTACCGGAAAACTTCCCACACATACGCCCCATAAATTATAAAGCTACGTACATGTCAACAGTAACACTACTGTAGAAATAAAAGCATGAGCACAGACAGATCGTCCCCTTTGTAGGGGACAAAGGGTGCACAATCCAATGTAGAGAGATGGTTTTTCAGTCCATATCACTTTTTCTGTACCAGTTTCTTTCTGATTAAAATTTGAATGCAGCTCAACATCAACCAAAGCGCAAAAGAGTGTGAAAATGATGAATGGAAGCATTCTTATAAAGTTGAGCTATTTATTCTGTGACTTAGATTTGGCATTAATGATTGATTTTTAGTCTTTTTAGCATGTAGAGTTGTAGCATTTTGCTTCATTCAGGTTGTTCCCTTAAGAATCAGCTAGGACACTGATGATAACTTTGAGGAAAGAAGTCACCAAACCAAACAACTAGAATTTGTTTAAGCTCATCATGTAAAAGATTTTGATCGTACAAAGCGCATAAAGGTCAAACCTTAAATTAGTAAATGTATCTTTCAAATTAAAAAATGTCTCTCACTCCTGAAATTATATTAGCTCTTAAAAGAGAAAATACAACCAAGCGAGTTTTTAATTTGTTGGTTTCAAGATCAAATCCAGACCACCTGGATAGATACTAAAATTGTTGTCATCTCATGGATACCTGGTGTCTCCCTAAATTAGTTCAGTAAATCTCACCTCAATGCTTTGCAGTAAATGACAGGACGTACAGGCAACAAAAAGCTGATGTGGATCCTAAAAGTCCACACTACTTACTAACCTTCTTAGTAAGAAGGAAGGATTGTTCCTTTTTGGGAGTTGGTAAGCATGCTTCCTCCACACAGTTAATCCAGGCTCTTGCTCAAGCATATGTAATCCACAAAGGTAACCCACTGACACAAGTTATAAGGAATTTTTAAGTCCAGACTGCCTTTTACAGGCTGGAACTTACTGTCACAGCTGTCCCCTCAGACTCAGAGGTGAGTAACGTACAATGAGAATGAAAGGGGAGCTGGAGAGGATGAGAAAGGGAAAGTCTTTGGTGTCCTTGATCTTCCTGCCTCGTCTCCTGCAATACCTAAGGGATGAGGTGACACACAATACATACAAAACAGATTTCTATCAGATAGGTAAGAGAACAGCAACTTTTTCTAACTGTCATCACCACAGATCCAACTGTGAGGGAAGGATGATTTTAGTAGCTGTGTTTTCTGTAGCACCAATAACTATGACCAAGAAGTCAAGGAGGTCAGAGAAGACAGTATTTCATTAATCAAGGTGAGTAAAGAGGAGAACTTGGACAAGAGTTTCAGTTCTCTGAACAGCATGAAAAAAGTCTGATTCTCATGGTAGTGGTCTGGAGACACATTAAAATTCAGAACCAATCTAGATGGCAAGACAGCAAAAAAGGAAGAGCTGGAGGCAATTTGCAGGCTACAAAAGTTTCAGTTACAAAAGGTTAGGGGTACTGGGACAGTCTACTAATCTGCCCATCAATGTACAGCTTCTATTTAATGTTCTGAATATCTTTTGTACTTTGATACTCAGTAAACCAGTATGGATTAGAACTACTTTGTGGGGGAAAACTTAACCATGGTGGCGAGGGCAAAGTTGGGCCATCAGCTGAAATGGCCTTACTCTAACAGGCCACAGCTTTAGTCACTGACCTCTAGCAACCACCTGGCAGCTCTCTGAAGAGTCAGAACTCACAGCATTTCAGAAACAGTAAAACTCTGCAAGGAGAAGTGAAGGCAGAAGCTCAGCTGGTTAGCCCTGTGCTAAAAATGCCAGGACTGTGGGCTCAATCCCTCCATGGGCCATTCACTTAAAAGCTGGACTTGATAATCCTTGGGGGTCCTTTCCACCTCAAAATATTCTGTGATTCTGTGATGTTCTGGACTCTCTGAAAACACTGTCCAGAACTTAGAAGACCTTCACGAAAGGCAAGAATATCAAGGAGAGTATTTTTTTCAGGTGAGTATTATTGTATGTCAGTAATTCTCTCATGCTCTCTCTGTGTGACACAGATCTATCTGTCTTGCACCTATCTGAGTAGAGCTGAATAGAAAGCAGTCATCATCAGTGCCCTTTTCCCTCCATTTCCCAGTGGAGAGTGCTTGCAGAGATGAAACTAGGGATGGTGCTTGAATGCTGCCAAAGCTCAGTTTTACTTTAGAAACAAAGAGGCTCATCTGGGGCTGGGCCTAATGCAACTGTGAAAGAAAAAGGGACAAAGGACTGTGCGAAAAACACCTACACCTTTTCAATTTACTAACCTAGTCCCATTGCTACAAAAACACAGGTCTACCTTGCAAAACAGGGGGATGAAGGAAAGACTTCAGTGGCTTAAACTTAAGTGGCTGCTAAACAAAATGCAGCGAGTATCACTGAAAGAAGGCAAAATGTGTTCTTGAAGCTCCATTGACTTACTCTATTCCAAATTGTCTACAACAGGTGGCAGAGCCTAGATGCAATGTATTTTGTACCTTGCAACAGCTGTGATGTTGATACTGACTGAAATGTTAAAGAGATACTGCTTGTTGCAACTGTCTCACATGACCAAGAGCAGTTCCAGAATTCAAAATATTTCCTTGTTCTGAAGTTAAATTGGGCTACTGTGACACTCATTCTGCAATTTAATACTCAAGGCTATGAAAGACAGACAGATAAAAAGGAATGGGAGTAGAAACCTGCAACATTTTCCACATTTTGATAGGTTTCTATACAATATTAGTACAAGACCAGGTAAAGCACTGTTTAATATTTTAGACTTCGGGGGTCAGTTCTTCAGCTAGTGCAAGGTGGTGTAGTTCTGTTGACTTCAGCTACAATTATTCACATTAGTCAACAGTTGCTATACCCACCCTGTGTAGTCCCATACTTAGAGCTTCACCCAAACCAAATTACAATGGCCAAATTAGAAATCTAGCTAAAATTTCTGTTAACTGACTTCCAAAGTAGAAGCCAAAACAGCTTAGTAACACCAGGCTAGAGTATCGAAAACTACAGGGCTTTTCCCCTAAATAATCAGGGGAAATCAAAAGGAGGAAGCTAGTGGATGAATGAATGAATGATTGAAACAGTGAGCTTCATTTAGAGGTCTTCACAGAACCATCTGGTTTTGTGCAACTTCAACATAATATATATATTCTCAGATTAATACTGTAGGCTACCCACAGAAATGCACCAATTCATTATCGTCATGAGGAAACAATGCAACATATATGGCATCTTAGAAAAGACCATAAATACACATTACAGTAACTCCCTTCTTCGTCTATATAAAGCTCTTCCAAATGCAAGGACCCAGAACCAGAAGAGTTTTGTGTTGTCCCTTTTTTATGTGCATGGGTGTGTTAAATAAGCAAGTTAAATTCTAAATCTGTTTTTTGTTATTGGCAATTAAATTGTAAGAATCAATACACACTTTCAAGAATATAAAGTTAATTTAAAATATGGGACTATGTGTATATATAAAAGTTTATCTGCCTTCTATATTATAAATAAGTCTGGGCAACTGTCCTAGTGCCCATTAATGTTAAATATAACTGTTTTCAGAGATTAGATATCCTACGACTTGATAAATTAAATACACTTATTACATTGTGTATATATAAGATGCATGATATCATGTTCTGTGCATAAAAGATCAATGGATGCTTCTATGTTAAATATAATTTTGAAGACAATTATAATTCATAATTTAATTTAATCCACCTTAAAGTGGAAATGTTTATTCACTACACAGAAATCAATCTCTTTAAAAAATGTGTGGATTCACATTTTGCTTCTACCATCACTTATTTTCCTACTTCACCCTAATATTGAAATAAATAGATTTTAGAAAGATTTATAGGCAAATATACACATATATCAAGGTTTTTGTATACACAGCTTCTACCTGCATATACATTTACTATTTCTTCACTGATACATTCATTCATTAGGTAATATATAAAAATCAATAAATTCATTGATTTTTATCCTTCAAAAAGATACTTTACAGCTTTTCTTCACCAAAAAATGAGCAAAAGTAAAGGTAACCACTGAAATTTAGTCATGTCAGCTGTAGTGCAGTGATAGTCAGAGAATCCGTGGTAAGCGAGGAAAGACTGTGGGCTACATTGTGGCCACATGGTCTTCATGAAACTCAACTCTTTTGAGGAAGACTCCCTGAAATCATAGGAACTACCAGTAACGTCTGTTTGTTGTGTCTCCATTTGATTTAAATAATGTGCTTGTTAGCACAGTTTCCCTGAAGCCTACATTGTCCAGGCATCTTTAGACTTCCAGCAAACATTAGCACAAAACAGCCAGGGGGACTCCTAAGCTTCAGCTCACAGCCTGTGGACCACATGTAGTCTTCAATACACATGTCCCTGGACCTCCATTAACAGCATTTCAGTCTGCCATGGAACTGGTGTCTGTCCTTGGGTAGGGTCTGCTCTCTTTTCTTCATTCCAAAGGGATGCCAGCACAACAGTTCTGACACCACTGTCTTGTTATGCTGTGGCTAAAAGCTCGACCTGACTCGTGGTCTGCTCACAAACACCTTGCTCAGGTACCCTCTCCTGGGGACAGGGGTCTGCATTCTCAAAGTCACCACAATGAGTGCTCACAAGGGGAAGGCCCATAGCAGAGCTGGGAGAGAACAACATCTTGGGCATATCCAGTTTGCAATAAAAGTGGAAGCAGAACCATGGTATATGACAGATTAAAGATTAAAGATTATTTGTTTTGATCCTATGTACTTGTACTTTGTATCCAATATGGTCCAGTCAAAAAAGCCACTTGATGTGCAAATGGCCTTCAAGTACTTAAACCAGTTCTTCCAGTCCATTTCCAAACCATCAAACTCCTCACTGATAAGGTCCCCTGACCTCTTCAGCAAAACAGGACAAATTTCAAAATCTGTGAAACACCACTTTGAAGAGACTTTTAAAGTAGGATTGTGGATTTTTTAGTTGGGCTCAGATCTCAAAGTTCCTCCATTTAGTAAGCTTTTCTTCAAAGTACTTCTGTTGCATTCACTGAATTATTTCATTTATGTGTTTAGATAAACTATTAAAATACCAGAGAAAACATACCGCAGTTCCATTAAAATGACACGTCAGATTCAATCTTAATGTCTATGAATAACGTCCAACATTTTATCAATAGTGCACCATCGGTTTGGCACTTAGGCTACCATTCAAAAAATCTGAACAGTATCCAGACATTCCAAAAATCCCTCAAACCACACAAGGGATCAGACCAAATTAACTCCAAATTAAATCATCAGATCAGCTCTCTCCATTATGTAGCTTCTAAGACATGCAGATTTCCCTGTGGACAAGGCTGCCCTCTCCACCCTGCTGCTTGCAACGAGAGCTTCACCGGGGCAGGGTGCTGCGGACACCACAGCTGTGTCACCAGAACATTTGACCTGACCCAAATTAAGGACCCCATCCTGATATAGGGTCCTTTCACACATCCCCTGTATATATGTTACTGAAAAATGAGTAATACAGAGCTCTTCCTGTACTGGCAATAAAGAACTCTCAGGGGAACTGAGGCTCCTTGAGCCTACAGGCTTTTTCCCAGTATAATTTACTGAAGGCTGAAAGCTGGCTACCCTAGAAGGTGACTGTGCTTAGCATCTTGAACCTTCAGAACCTCCAGCCATAAAATGAGAATAAAGCTATTATATAGAATAAATCTATTTCCCTAATTCATGGGAATGTGAAAATCAAAACCGCAAGGCATCCAACTTACAAGGTAACAGGGATAATAAATATTCTATAGAGGGCTGTATGAAAAAATAATATTGACAAATGAAATATTTTTTTTAACATTCCCTGGCTACTCACAAATGTTCACTGAAAACCAAAAACCCCAAAGTTTTAACAGGCCTAATTGTATTTACTTCAGGCTTTTACTCCCCTAGCTGGGGAGCCCATTTAGGATGCCAACTGATCTTACAGTAAAACATACACTACAGGACAGTAAGTGGAATTACAGATTAGAGTATCAGCTTCTGAATTCTCTATTGTTGGATTTAAAAGTGAACTTTATTGTTAGGTGGTTTTAAGGTGGGTTTTTCTGTGTCTAATTTCTGAACTATTACGCAGATGTACATTTTCTAAAACTGCCAGGTAACTTGGTTCACTTGTAAAACTGAAATGTAACCTTTAATTTTACAGCCTATACTTTAGAAAATTATGCCTTTGAGTGGCTGAGACTTTTGGAAGGTGGGAGTGGTACACTAACCACATAAGAAGTGGAATGCCACAAGAGAATTCTTTTTGCTGTGAATAATGAGTTAGGAATACAGTTACAGCACATAACTCACTCTTTCATCAACATGCAGACTCTTTCCTAAAGCTATTCTCATCTTCTGCAGCCACTGGTAAAATGCATAGACATAAACTCAGATCCAGTATAAACAAATGAAATGTAAATGTCAGTGTGCTTGTAGCTACCTCCCTGAGAGCTGATTTTGCCACAGGATTAGGCTGAATGTAAATAAGAGGGAAAGTACAGCACTATCAAGAAACATATCAATTTAAATGAAATAAGGCTACTTATTTTATCTCACATATCATGATCCAAATAAGATTATCTGGCTTTCTGGGAAACAAGCCCTGAAGAGCAATGAGTATTTGCCTTTTGTGACACTTAAAAAATCTTCAGACAAATTTGCAGCCCACTATTTGCAATCCAACTCAACGACAGCCTCTACTACTGAGCTCTCCTTGCCTGTTCATTTGGTGTCTGGTTTACCTTGCTAAACAGAGCATCCCCAGAAGTCCATCTCCCTGGGAGCAGAGACAAGTAGATACAGGATGACTGCCAGCCTCCTACGCTCTAGGGATACTTAATCCAGTCTCTGTAAGCATGTACATAGACACTCTCCCCCTCCCCAGACACCACACCCTGGAACAGCTGAAAGAACAGGCCTTAACTCTGCTGTAACTTGTCCAGCATGTTTGCTTTTGTAGCCTCCATTTGACTCAAACAAGGTTTAGTTTTGATTAAACCTGTCACAGCTGGTTTGCTTCCCTAAACAAGACAAAAAATGTATTGAACCACCTCATTGGTGTTAACTTCAAAGACAACCTTGAACAAGTGGGACAAGTTTACACAGCTGTATTACTGCATTAATATAATCTTTCTATCTTCAGGAATAAAATGTATAAGAACCATTATTTATAGTATGTGGTGGTGCTAGATTTTTTTTAAATCACAGAAAACTTTGTTCTTAATAGCATGTTTCCCCTGAAATTAGCATAAGCACTCCTTCCCTTTAAAAATCCGGGCTAAGTAAGTGCCCTTAAAAATCTCCTTTTAAGTTTGGGTCTCAGCTCTTCAGGAATTTTTATTTGTGATTCTTGAAATATCCTTCAGCCTGATGGTTTTTCCTAGAATCTTTTCTGCAAAATATGTACATAGAGAGTTTTCCAAATAGACTGTTTTAATTCCATTGTTACATATTGAACACAATACTGTCCAAAATACAGTTTTTTTTGGGAGACGTGGTTACGATGGACATTCTGGGCCACGGTTGGTCTAGCTTGCTTTGACCCACTGATGACAGACCAGGAGCACATCTGTCCCTTTCACAGGTTGACAGTGCAAAGACGGCCTTTGAACAAAGGCTTCTGCAGCATCAGATGAAATAAGACTTGTGGTTATTTCTAAGGTAATTGTTTTATACAAGATATTATAAATAGTAATAATATTTAATTTAAATAGCTAAGGTTCCAAATTACAGGATATACATTTGATCAGTGTATACTTTGTAACCACACAACCAGACAAGGGATGTTTTCTGAGCACATGTAAGCCTCGATTAGAGCTTCACATTGCAATATTCATATTGAAGCCTATGACAGTTATCAGACAACACATTACCAGGACCTGACATCTCTGACACTGGTAATACTGAGCCATCAGCATCAACGTAACAATATCCTTCTTGTTCAATACTGTTTTAAGGCAAGAGTATGGCAATTATGCGAGGAGAAGCATGCAACAAAAAGAAGGCTCAGTGCAAGCACCAGAGTGAGACAGTGGCTGGGAAGACCCATGAGGCTGAAGGAACTGGGGGTGGACCTGCAGTACCCAGCTCTCTTCTCTCAGTGTGAGGCAGCACTGGACACAAATGAACCAACACAGACCCATCCAGCCAGCAATAATAAAATAAGGAGTGAGATCAAATCAAAGAGAGAATGCAGACATTATATCCCATTCCCCTAAGCACTTGATTGTTAAAGCTGCTGTGATTGCCTTAGGCAAAGTTTGACCCACTGACTGTCCTGAAATCAAATACGGTGGTACATTTTTGAAAAGTACAACCTCATCCACACGTCTCAGGCATTTTTCAGGGACATTTAGTTCAAGTAAACTGCCATGGAATAAGCAAAATTACATTTTCTCCTCCTATATTACCCTGCAACTCAGTCACATTCTGGTTTAAACTTTTGACTAACTTAATTTTTATGCTGGTTGTTCATTTTATAATCCAGTTGTTATATGTTTCATTCTCTTTACTTATTTCCTTTTGCAATCATCACAGGATAGGGACTAATTATTTTAATAGCTCTCATTACAACATGTTGGTGCATTAGCTTTTCTTTTTTAAATGGAGTTACATTTATACAACCTCTTTATTTTTCTTTATTCTCACTAAACCACAAGAAGAATGGCAAAATCCCTTATGAGTTATAGAAATAAACAGTGCTTTTAAAAAACTTTTCAAAAACAAATCAGGAGAATGGGAGTGAGCATGATCATAGGGTTGGAAAGACTCATGCCCAAGGAATTAAAAGGATAGAAAATACTGCAACATTGGTGCATCTAAGTACACTAAGTAGGCTTTAAAATTAACAAATGCTTGAAAACAGGACCACTCTAAAATAACGTTATCAAATATACAAACTTGAGAAAGACATGTGGACACATCTTGGTAACAGTAAATGTTAAAAGGTTAAGTAAAAAAAAACCTGTGTGTATGCATACACATCTGCATGTATAATGATCTTAATTCCTCATCTCCAAAGTGAGTAATTTTGATGATCAAACAGGTTTTCCCTTACCCACATCTTTGCTGCTTGAACAGCCCTGATTATAATTAGTCCCTTATGCAAATGGCATATGAAGCCTTGGGAGGAGAAGGGCCTTGGAAGTGGGAAGGGAGTTCCTTGAGAAAATATCAAGAGATAAAGAGAGGTGTCCAGATTCTTGGACATAACAGATATTTGCACTGCTGGCAGAGCTTACAGACCTCCTGTGTCATGTGGATCCATTTGTTTATGCCTGTGCCTGCATCTGTCACACACACACACCTCTCATCCAGAGAGAAAAGATTCACAGGTTCCCTGTCAGCCTCTCCCCCACATTTGGGGCAAACAAAGCAACCCAAGGCAGACTCAAGGAGGAATGCAGACTGCTAGGGACCCCTCCAAGTCTCTTCTCAAAGCCCCCTGCTCAAAGCAGGGCTACCTCAAAAGCTCAGTCAAGTGGCACAGGACCTTTTCCCACAAAGCCTTGAGGGTCTCCAGAGATGGATTTTCTGCAGCCTCAGCTGCAACTGCCTGACTCAGGGCTTATCCACCCTCTTTGGGAAAGTTTTTTTCCCCATTTCCCAGACAACTCTGTCCTTGCTCCAACTTGTTGGCTCCTGTCCTTTTCCTCTATGCACCGAGGAGGAGAGCCTGTCTTCTTTGTGGCTTCTGGCAGGTATTTGAAGGGAAAAAATTCCATTCCCCCTGCGTGCTCTTTCCTATGCTGCACCACCCTTGGGCCCTGTTCTGGATTTTCTCCAGGCTGTCAAGATTGGTCTTGCTCTAGGAGGTCCCACATCTGGACACAAAGAGTTCCAGATGAAGCCTCACCAACTACTGAGCTGAGTGCCATCATCCTTTCCCTGTGCTTGGCAGCCACACTTGTGCTCAGGATGTGGTTGGCCTCCAGCACACCAAGGATCCACTGCTGACTCTGCTCTCCCTGTGACCTGCTGGGCCCAGCCCCGTCCCTGCAGGGCTGTCCCTGGCCTGCAGCCCCAGCCTGTGCCTTGAGCCTCCCTGGCAGGAGCCTCCGCAGCCGGCATGGCCTTTCTGTGTGACAGGCAGGGAGCAGTGCCAGGAGTCCCTCTGCAAGGCTCCTCAGGGCAGGTCCTTTTGTCCTGTTGATCAGGTTGTTGCTGCAGATGTGAAGCAATGGCAGGCCCAGAAGTGACTCATACCAGGAATGCCAGGCATAGTGAGCCTGCAGCTAAAATATGATAGTGCTGCTGGAATTTTAAGCCTGATGTTTCAACCTTTTTCTTTTTTTTTCCCCCATTTTGAAATTCTGTAATTCATATTTTCTAAATTTGTCTATGGGGATACTACAAGAGACAGTGCTGAAAGCCTTGTTAAAATAAATCCACTGTTCTTCCCTCATTAACAGAGCCAATCTTTTCAGCACAGGAGGCATTCATGTTGACCACCTTCAGTTTGTCCTTCAAAATCTGCATTGTTTCCAGCCCCTATCTTATCCTCCATGTGCCTGGAAACAGTGTCCATGTCAAAATTTTCAGGGCTTAGGGGATGTAAGACTGTAGTTTGCCTTTTTTTGAAAAAGAGTGCACCATTTCATTCTTTCCAGTCAACAGAAACCTCCCCACATTGCCACCTCTCAGGATAAGAACGTAGCTTTACAATGTCATGTGCCAGCTTCATCATCATCCTTAGATGACATCTGTCTTATCTGATGGATTTTATACATCCAGTGCACTTAACTTGGTCTTTTCTACCTTGGATAGAAACTCTCTTCCCCAAAAATTTCCCTTGCTAGGTGCAATCTAGAGACCTGGGAGGCATATTTAGATGTTGTAAATACACACTCACACACTCAGACACTACATGCGGAGTACTCAATCAAATGACAGCTATATATGTGTATATATATATATATGTATAAACCTGTCTACCTGTCAGTGGTACTATACTAGACAATTAAATACAGCAAGAGACTTAATTAAAATTGCTTACAGTGCATGAGGGGACTTTGCCAGTACAAGGATACTGGCCTAAATAAGCACTGCACACCTGAGAGCAGAGAGATATGCCAACAACCTATCTGACACCAAATGACTTTATACGTAGCTACTAATAAATGCAACATGATATTTCATAGGGGGCACTGCTTGTGTGCAAGCACTCATAGGGGTGAATGCTTGCAACGATTGAATTATTGTCCAGTCAGTGCATCTCACACTGAGGAAATGAACCCAGATTTGGGCATCCGCCAGTACAAATTTCAGTTTGGATTCTGTGCCTTTTTCTTGTTTTCCAAACTCTGTTACCCTGCATGTGTTCTGTGTTTGAAGCATGTTGACACTCTCTGTCTTGATGCAGCTGGCACCCCAGATCAGTTCCTGGATGCCCAACTTGAAAGCATTTGAAAGGAAAACCACATGGTTGGCTCTCAAGCCTGCTGGATTTTGGCTGACCCAGCATAGTTGCATCCCAGCAGAGTTCCTTTATTTTGTATCTCTTCTCTAAAAGCCATGGACATTTGCTAATATCCTGCATACTAATTTGATTTTCCAGTAGCTATCACAACATCAACATCATAATTAAAAACATCATTTCCTAAGAAGCACTTTGAACTTTGAAAGCAGCCTTTTTTTTTATTTTTTGATTCCTACAGTTTAGTCCAATCTACCTCCAACACTCAACTTCCTTTTGATCCTCCCCTGCAAAGATGGCCAGAGTAGCATTACCACATGTTGGTGATTCTGACCAGCAACTGAAAACACTATCTGCACTCAGACTTTATCTGGCTTTTGTTCTAGTTCCTCACGAGAAGGAACAAGAGGAACCAGAACAAAAAACAAGCTAGTTTGGATTAAGGCACAGCCCACTGCATGTACAGAAAGATTAAAAGATTCCCAGTTTTGTACATCTTAGCCAAAAAACCAAACAACCACCACTCCCTGCAGGAGCGACGGCTCTATTGAAGATGTGTTCCCAGCACCAATTCTGCAAACAAGCTCTGTGGCAGTCAAATATCTCCTGCTAAAAGCAGTTGATGAGCTTAGGCTGTTGCTATCCCTTACATACAGCAGCTCTGACGTGGGTGTGCAAAGTAAAGCCCTGCTTTTCACCACCAAAGGGGACAGACTCCCATACTTCTGATGTGTAAAGACAATAATATCCTGCTCTGTCTCGACACCGAGTACAGCAGTGGCAACAGCACTTCTGAAGCCCACTCTCACTGTTTCTCTGCTCTTCAGAGAGCCCCTCTTTAGATGCCAAGGTACACTAAAGCCCTGTGCCTGAAGCTTCATGTCAGTTCACAGTATTAATGAAGCCATTAGGGATTTTCATTTTAGAGAATGCTTTATGATTTTGATACCTGGTCAGCCTCTAATCAGGTAAATCTAATGTGAGGAAAAATATAAAAAATTGTTCTTTCTCACTGTTCATTTTGTCTGCATGTAGTCATGCAGGGTAGTCTTATCTTTATTTAAATGCTAATAAAAAGAGACAGTTCCACATTATGAATATCTCCTCATTCTTCACACACAGCCAACATTTTTATGTATTCATAGCCAACTTGAAGGCAAACATAAGGACCTGGCTACTAACATTTTTCATTAAGAGATGAGTGAGCATCCTTCTCCCCTTAGTATTAAGTTTTGCCATGATTTAAAGGACATTGAGTTAAGATGAGCCATTTGTCACTACTGTGTCACTACAGGAGAAAAACCTGCTTGTTACATTGAAATACCTAATGGCACTTTTCATTAATATTGAGTCCTTTGTACTCACTTCTCTCTGGTTCTGGCAGCAATTCCCTATGACCACTGCACAAGGTTTCATTATGATACTTATCCTTGAGAAGCACTTTCATTTGCCATAGAAATGACTGGAAAGATAACGTCGTCGTTCAGTAGTGGGCTTTTCTCTCTCAACCCCTTCCTACTGCTTTTATTTAATTTAAGGAAAACAATAAGAGAGACTTAATTCCACTTCTTTTCCTCTCTTTCAGATACAATGAAAATAAGACAAAAAGCCTGTCAGGCCTGTCACTGAAATTTCAGTTTATTTATTATGGAATAATGTTGTTTTTCCAAGGGAGCATGTTATTCAGCTTTTCCTGTCATCATTCTGTATTAAGAGGGAGGGGGGATTACCTGATTTTGATCAATAAATTCTTTTGTGCCAATAAATGTGAAAATTTCGGGAAAACAATTTGTAAACAACCTACTGACTGGCTTATTTTTCCCCTATAAGAACCTCTGTGCACTACTGCCACTGCTGCTCAGAGAATTTTGAGAAGAGATAATAAAGAATCCTGACAACCATTCGGACATCTCTTCTTCCCTCCCCCCACCCCACATCTCTTTTTGCCTTTTCCTGTCTAAAAAAAGCGTCCTCTTTCCTCTGGCTGCATTTTACATTCTTTCTCTTTTCTTATGTGCCCCTTATTCTTCGTCCCCCTGGCCTATAAGAGCTTGGGGCCTTCTTCGCTCCCTCACTGTGAATACCATTACCCTAGGGACACCAGGAAATTTTTCAGATGTAAACAAAAGCATAAATCCCTTTTCTTGTCTTTTCCTACTTTATTTTCTTCTCTAGTTCCCTTCCCCCCATTTCATGAGTACTTTTGTGTGTTTAGCCACCTGCAGAGATCGAGGGTGGAAGACATGAAATCAGAAGCAAACAAAACCTCTGCTTAATTCAGCTTAGTCATTAATAGCACCATTAGCTTATTGAACTCCAGGATATATCATGTCACAGTTCATGATTCAGGGTCTCTCAATTGCTCTTGCATTGTTTATATCCTGAGTCAGAGTCTTTCAGATAATTTAGGCTTAATCATTCTTCTGCAACAACAGTCTTACTGGTACCATTTAATCAAATCTATCAGTTATGCTCTGAGACGTCTTGAGGTTTCAGAGGAATCACCAGACACTGCCTTAGCATTTATTTACTCACAGGAGTAAAAATGTTCTTCGTGCTTCAGCTTAGTGAAAATGCTAAATGACAAAGAAGCTGTGTGAACTGAGGTATCTGTATCTGTTATGTCAGTGTGGGAACAGGGAGCTCGACCAGAGAGCAGAAATATGGGAACAAGGAAAGAACCCTGACCTCAAACAGCAGCCATGAACCAACCACTCTGAGTTAGTGCACACATTTTGTTTGGCTTTCTTCTGCGACTGGACTGATGCAGACAGAAAACCAAGTAAGTACTTATTAAAACTGTAAACAACAGAAAAAAGATCCTTGCTCCAATGTGTTGCTACAGCATCTGTTATCTGAATGCTTTTGAGAAGTGTTTTACAACATGGATGGGTTTATTCTTATGCTCCCCCTTGCACTTTAATTGAAAACCTCCACAGCTTGAACATGAGTTCATGTGTGGTCTACAAGTCTACCTATTGCCACTTCAGTCTTGCAAAATTATTGAAGCAAAATACTGGGGAAGTGGTCTAAGACTCTGCTGCAGGGAAGAGCTGTGCCCTTAATTTCAGCTTTGTTTTAAAAGAATTAAGAATGTAAGGGGAGGCTCCAATCATTCTGTACAAATAGAGTTTTTGAGGCTTTTGTGTTGTTGTTTTGATTTTTTTTTTTTTTTAAACATGCAGTCTTACTGTTGTTTTGTTGTAGGAAACATTACATTTAAGCACAGGTTGGCAAAGAAACCAGGCTCTAATGTGTTGTCTGCCAATTCAGACACACAGTCAACACAGATACACATGTATCCTCTACAGCCCTAAAGAACAATACTGGAGAAAATTTAATCTTCCATTGTTATTTATGAAAGTGGTACTTAAGCATTTTTTTCTGCTTGTTATTGGATGGAGGAATACCACATATGACCTGGCAAAACTAGGAAGTTTATTTAATTTAGATGAGAATTAATAATTTCCCAAATCTAATTCATATCACTCAAACACTTTTTAAAAAATTGCTCAAATTCAATTCCTCCAGTCTCATAGTCTCACCCAAATGACAACTTTTAGAGAAGTACTATTAAGCAAACAACATCCTTTTTTATACTCTTAACATCCTACAGCAGGATGAGAAGCTGGTTCCCAAGAAAGAAATTTCTCAAGCTTTGAAGAACAAAGTCTTCTAAATCACATAAAACCTACAGACAGCTAAGCAATTGAATTCACTAGTATTTCCAAATTTCTCTAAATCACAGTCTTTGGATTATAGATAGGGAAACCAACACAAAAATAATTGAGCTTCCCAATGTTCTTGCAGCAAAACAAAGAGCAGTACTAATACATCAAAAATAACAACTGTGTATCTGGAGCCTATAAACACCCTTTGCTAAAGGGTCTCCATGCTCCTCATTCATGGTGTTAGTAAGCATATGAAATAGTTTATGCAATGTGTTACCCTTTTTCACTTCTTAGAGGATCCTGTGGGTGAAAGTTTCCTGCTCAATACTGTTGCCAGGTTCCTGGGAGCTTCTCAACAGCTGTCTGCCCTGGGACCTTCGCTATCACCCTTTGAATTACAAGTACAACATTCGTCGGATTTGCTTTCAAACCGTGTATGATAGGCATATATATCTGTATCATCCACTTTCTCCTTTAATCCTGCACTAAGCCTCAGGTCTGTTTATCAGCCACAGCATCCTGAGGTACCAGACTACATTCAGTGTTCTTTTCCACAGTCCATCAAAGATATGAATAGACAACTCCTCCCAAATATAAAGAACTAAAAGCATGCTGATAGCACAGCTCTGTTCTCCAATGTTTGCTGCTTTTTACCTAGGCCATATTTGCCTGGAGTCTGTTAGGTTGTAGCTGCTGTTCAAAAGCTGCTGAATTTTCTCCTGTTCTCATACAGTCCCACCTTGCCAATGGACCTGATCAAAACAGCTGTCCACAATAGTATCCAGGAGAAATTAAATAGGTGAGAATGCTACCTTTAAGCAGATTTTCTTCAGGCTGAATCTCTGATCCTTTGAAAAAGCAGAGGAAACTGTTAGGGAGGGCGTCTGCTTCATGTACTCTCTAGATGCCTTTGTTCTGCTGCTGTGCACTGAAAGATGTTCCTGGTTTCACGTTCTTTGTGTCCTGGAATGAATGAAAGCTAGCCTGCAATGCTTTTCATCACCCCTAATCTAATTTGCCTTATCCTCGCTTTCACTTGCAGGTAGCTGACTATCACACACTAAGATGTTCCTAAAATGAGCATCTCAACATTTTTCTGGCATTATTTCACTGCTTTTTTTTAAAAAAACCAAACAAACAAAAAAATCAAACCATTGTTTCTCTCTTCAGTAACTACACTAAGAGAGCAGCACTTCTCAAACAGTAATATGAGCACACCATGGACCTCACAGATGTTTTCTAGAACAGGGTTTGCCACATTTGCTTTGACCATGTTTTTGCTTTTTGAAAAGAACATGCTCACCATAATCTCAAGTGATGGAATGAAGTGGTTTTGAAGTAATTGGTCTGGGTGGGGGAAAAAAAATGCCATTTAGGAAACTGACAAGACACTACTTGTTTACACATCTGTTTAGAAACAAGCTTGCACTTGCTCGTTCACACCACCAACCTTGACCCATTGCTTAGCAGTGAAGTTGAGCATAAGTAATTCATCTACCATGTTACTCACCATGAAAACATTCGTGGAAGTGCCTGCTGCTTTTGTTGGCCAACAGGGAACACTAGCAAGTAACCAGCACTTGCAATTTCTGGAAGTGGTGCCTTAAATTTCTGTTAATTTCATAGGGTTTCAAGCAATGCTGAAAATCTCATAACCATGAGTTGTGTATGTATCTATTTAGTGATGTTTTATGGTAAGTATATATATAAATACTCCTTGGTTGTTTAATGCTTTAAATTAATAAAATGCATATTTTTTTCCAAGATTCTAGATGTTCTTGGAAACCTGTAATCTAGCTTTATAAAATGTAATAGTTTGAAAAATTAGGTCATAGGTTCATTTGTCACAATGTCAGAAACAACTTGGCCCATTAAAATCATGCCCATACACATCAAAAACACTGTCAAAGACTAGAATGACTTGAGCAAGATGCTAAAACATTGCAAACAAAGTGAGAGTATGCTGTGCTTTGACTACCATTACAGAAATAAAACACTTCTTTCAGAAGGCAATGGCACAAACAATAAAAGGGCTGTGGAGAGGCATATCTGAGAAAGCTTTATGAATAATGATAGTAAAGTAAGGAATAAGTTGCTTAAACTGTTCTCAAATGCTACTTCCATAGTCAAATGCTTGTCAAGAATACTCAGATAAAGCTGAACCTGTTATGAAGAAAACAAAATCCAACCATCTCCAGCCTTTCCTGGGTAAAGTTCCAGTATAACCAACATGAGCTCCTTGCCAGTTTACTCTGCCTGCCTCATCACTCCTTATCCCCTGCTCCACCAGTCTCCTGTATGTGTGCCTTCTTTTGGTGTTCATGCTTCCTCAGTCTCATGCCCAACCCTCAGGCCATGTCTCTCTCTCTGGTAGAGACACGTGGTACCTGTAGGTACCTGCTCCCAGTAGTGCCTTAAAACTGGGATAGCATTACAGGGGGAAAAAAAATGTTAAGAGTTGATGCATGCTGAGGTCTCCTACCTTTGAGATACAGGGGAGATCTGCTGCTGCTTCCACGTGTTTTTTTTTCAGACTGTGTCCCTTTGTGACCTCCTGGTAGCACTGCTTTCCTCTGACAGTAGAGTAATGGATGCTCAGCCTAAACTAAAATGGGAGGAATAACTTTTTACTTTGCTCTGTTGCATATCTTGGCTTTAGTTGGTGTTCCTCAGCAGGAAAAACTGATGGACTAGGCAACCTCTTAATATCCCATTCAGCCATATTTCCATTATTCTCCCCTCCTGTGATTTACTAACAATAAGCTAGATTTACAAAAACTGAAAAACAGACCAAATGGAAGGAAAAATCTCTAAAATAATTGTGTGGAGGAATTAAAAAGAGGAAAAGGAAGAAAATCCTCATTATAAAGAAACATAGTGGCCCAAACATTTAAACATTTAAACATGCTTGTTGAAAATTTTCCTGGAATCCTGAATTTTCTCAGTGCTGAGTACTTTCACCTGCCAGTAGCCGTTACCTTGGTACTTGCAAGTCCTGTCATTGAATTAACTGCTCTGAAAAACAAGACCTATTTCTTTTTTCCAGTGCCTAAAGTGACTGATGTGGATGCATGTGTTTAATTTTAGGCACACAGACTTGAAAAATACAAGTGATTAGTTCCAGGGTTAGTTCCAAGATAGATTCACTATAGCTAGACAAAAATCCACAATCCATCTGCCTTACAATTTAGTAGAAAAATAGACAGGTAAGATAAAGCTGGTTTAGTGAACTACTGGAGAGCCTTCACCCTGCAAACCACCAGACTGTGGAACATCTCCCAGGTAACAGATATCTTGGCTTAAATAACATAATGCTACTCTGGTCTTTCATAGTAATGTGAGGCACTTTTTATCATTTTAGTATCACTCATCTACTCTCACGTGTATGAGAGCCTGGGCAGAATTAGAAGGAGCTGTGACCACTGGATTCCCCTTAAACAAAACTGTGGCTCCAGCTCCACGTTTGATTGCTTAACAGGTAGGGGAATGGTTGCCCTTTCTTTGGACTATACACCAGGTCTGTGCAACTAGAAAACTCTCTCCTAAAAACTTTGTTTCAGCCTTAGATTTAAGAGGTTCCTTTATGTTCTCTAGTTGTCAGTATCTGACACATGCAGACCTTCCTTCTAGAAACAGGCTTCAGGTGCTTTGAGATACAGATTAACTTGGCAAAGTTAACAAGTGTGGTGCATCTTGCATACTGCTGTGCTATATTAATAACCAATAACAATTTACGTCCCTTCAACAGGGAAAACTCTGACAGATCAAGCAACCCTGAAGCATTTGAGTGTGAAACCAACTGAACCTCTCCATGACAGCAAGAATCCCTAGGGACTTCTCTGATTTATGAAAAAGTTACCTGTTAGAAATAGAAACGCACCTTTTTATTCAGATATAACTTTACTCTGTACTGCATGTTGTCTGGCTTGTGTGCTCAGGAAATGAAAGGTGAAGCCCTGGTGCATATGCCTGTGCTCCACAGGAGAATGTTCTGACTGAAGAATCTCCTCTTGAGGAGCTTCTGTCACTGACTCACTGATTCCAAAGTGCAAGGGGAAGCTCTGGATGCAGTCAAATGCCATCTAGGAAAGATTAGTAGTCTATTTTATGATGCTATTTTTTCAGGAAAAAAAACAAACAAGGGACATGGACGAGAAAGAATCAATGGCGCAGGGAAGAAGCACACTGAACTCTCTCAACCTTGCAGAGAACATTTTTTTAACCCTCTTGAGGGAATGCTTACTTTTCCCATCCCATTTAATAAAACTTATCACAGAGAACTAATTTCTGCTAGGTAAATAGCAACTGGTACATCAATTTCCTGCCAGCAGCTGCAGTTTCAACAGTTTCAGTCTTTCATTCAAATGTGTGAATGCTTTGCTTAAGCTGCACATTTCTCATTTAGTGTACCTTGAAAATACATGCTGTCACTCATTCAGTCTCTGAGAAGACTCTGGCTGCGCTGTGGCTTGCATAAAGCATCACTAGAGAGAATCATTCAAGTGGGTAAGAGGAGACATTAGAACACACACAGGTAGAGTTTGGGAAAATTAAAAAAAGCTTCTGCCTACAGTTCTGTGTAGCAAATTAAGCATCCAAGAGCAGAAGTTCTAAATCAGCTCACCAAATCCATCTGATTTCTCTCAAGGGTTAAAGGCCAACAACTCATGTCAAAAATAAATTATCGCACAGACTCAAGGATCTTGAAAAGATAAAAGGTGTCTCTTAAAGTAGTCCAAGCTGGAAGTCTTAAATGTAGCAATGAATGCATACAAATCTTCAGAAAATTCTACCTTGCAGGTCTGTTCCTGTAAGTAACCTTTTTTTTGTCCCCAACTGCTCCATTATATTGACAGGAAGAAACTAGAATGCCATTTACTTAACCCAGCTAATATTTCTCATTTGTAATTCCTGGAATACCAGTTCTCTTCCCTCCAGCCTGGGAGCCATGTGAATTTGTGTGTTCTTACCACTGGCTGCTCTGGGGATTCCAGACCTTCCCCTGTACCACGCTGACATTTTGCAATCAGACTTTTTTGGAGCTCAAGAATAAGTTACAAGAGAGAATATCACTTGGATAAAACTAGGGCTTTTCAAAAATTCCCAAATGAGGATTTGTATGGGTTAGCTGGGGTTTTTTCCCCACTAGATAATGCCTGCTCACAGATATTTAATCTTTTTACAGTAGTAGTCAAATTGGAAAAAATATGTAGATTAGGCTGCAAGCCATTCTGTTTTCAAAAAAGTTGCTCAAAACAAAATAAAATTTAGAATTCAATTTACATTGAGTTAACATAGGCCTGTTTTTTCTACAATAACACTGTTTTAGGAAGGCATTTCACAGGCTTTTTCCCCAAAGTCACCATTCTTATTTTTGATTTGAGACAAGACAGACTTTAAAGACACAAAAGTTCTTACAACATGAACTATCCAGTTTCTGCACTTTCAGAATACATCTAGTTATTAAAAATATGTGGTGTTTGCCTGACCTTGTTCTTCTTTGATGTGTACTGTCTACATGTATATCTACGTTATGGCTGCAACATGATGCAAATCCTGGAAGCCAGGCACTTTGTTAACTTACCAGTATTGATAGCTTATCTGAAGTCATGGTTCATTAAGCATGGAGTTTGTGATCCTATGAAAGGGAGTAGCAGTTAAAAAGTGAGCATGTAATTAGACACATCACCATGACAAAACCCTTCAAGTACACATCCTTTTCCTTTTTTTCTTTCTAACATGTTAACTACCATCTAAGTGTTTTTTTAACATGTATATTTATACTGTGTCTGATTTCAAGCAGTACCCCAGCATTTACCTACCAGATGGCAGAGTTCCTGGGAAGAAAAAAGACTGAAGATTTGATAATCTGACCTCCCAGAAGCAGCATCACTTCATGTTTCAGCAAGAGCACTGCATGCAACAGAAGTGTGAGTAGAGCTCACATGGCAGCTATGGGTGCACTCCTCAAGGATGTCATCCGTGATGTTTCAGTTCCGGCTGAGTAAAGCAGGATGCTCCTTCCCAGCTACCTCACAATGTCTTTTCACACAATTAGCCATCCAGGGAGAAACCCTCCATATTGGAGCAGATGGTTCCTTAATCAGTTGGTAACAAACTCAAAAATACAAGTCTTCCTAAAGCACTTGCACTGCTAGTCTGAACCAGACAACGTAAATCTCATGTTTTGAGCAAAGCAGTCATGGATGGAGATGTGCAGCTCAGAAAACAAATGAAAACATAGCCAAATCAGTAGTTTTGCTTAGGAGAAATTACACTTAGTAAGAAATCAGAATTATTTCTGGGTCTGATTTTGTCCTAACAAGAGATTTAAGAGAACATGTGGTTAGTGCCTCAGTTAGGTTCACTTTCCCTGCTAGAACCTACCCAGAAAGAGGTTTTCACAGGCTAACAGAAAAGGAAAATGTTTTTACAGATCCAAAGGTTCTTCCCACTAACAACATTAATGCCATGTTCGCTATTAGTTCAGATGCGTACGAGATGAGGGGAAATGGAAAGTTAAGCATTAAAAATTCTGTCACTAGTAGGTAGAAATACATTTTTTACAATGTATTTGGGCATGCTGGACAGAAGTACTTGCCAACTAGTTACTGAACTTCTACAGACACCTAATTTTTGCGAATTAAATTAGTAATTTAGAATTACCATGGATTAAAAATACCATTCTGCAAAGATCAATTGCTTAGCCCCATGGCTTAGTCTTTCTAGTCAAATGTTAACTGCTGCTAACAGTACACTAATCCATAAAAGACCCTAATATGTTCTAACACATGCGTCAGCAAACATCTACACAGGGAAATTAAAAACCCATGAGGCCAAACTAAAAAGGGAAAATATTTCTACAGATTCAAAGATTGTCTCTACTAAAAACATTAATATCAAGTTCAACACCATTGCTAAGGCACACATTCTCTCTGTCCTGTCTGTGGAGTTTCATTTGTGCCTGTCAATAGGAAGGGCCTTAGGAAAAAGTAAAATGCTTTTTCCTTTCCTAATGAATGATGTTTGCTACTTGTGCAATGGGAGATGGGTACTGCAGCACCATGTTACTCTTGGACAGTGGCATTAAGCTCTCTGGAAGGAAATCCTGGAATGACTGCAACAATTGTGCTCATTAGGTGAGGAACAGCTTCCATCACAAGACAGGCATATTGGTACTCAACTAGAAAAGCAGAAAGGAGATACTGATGCTTACCAAACTCACACTGGCACATTTTTTTCCAGTGAAGCTGTGTATTACTAGCAGGGGTTGCAGGACACAACGAAGAATTTATCTTCAATAAAATTTGTTTTAACAGCAAAAATTTGGTGTTCAGGTGTCCAAGCAACCCCAAGAATCAACTGAAAAATCAGATTCACCTTTTTAATGACCAAAATTAAAAACCCTGAAAAACTTAATTTTCTCATAATATTCTTCATTTGTATGAAACAAAGAACTGCTGGATGTGCAGATGTGTGAAAAGGGGAAAGGGTTTTAATTTTCCAAAATTCCTAGCTGAGAATGGTGCATGTAAAGATCTTTAAAAAACTGGACTGAACCACTCTGAAGAAAAATAAAATGTGGGTATGAGTCTGACAACAAATTTTGGCAGCTGTCACAAACCTAGGTGAAGCCCTCATACTGCCTTGGTAGCTGACATCACTAAATACATCTTGCTGCACGTAACATAACCAAATCATAAAACAAAAAGTTATATTGTCAACAAAGAATTCTTTTCCTCTCAAATGACATGCCATCATCAGCATCCATGCTGCTAGCTCTGAATGATGTGCTACCTACTGTTCTAGCTACTAAACAGAGAGAAAAATGGGAGAGAGAAAAGCTTCCCTACAGTTCTGCTCTGGCACATAGAAGGCAAACATTTTCAGACATGAAAATTGACTCAGGCCTTTCAGTCTTCAGTTTCAACCACAGCATCTGGAAGCCCCTCGGGCTGATCTAGAGGCTGAGGTGCTCATGTCTGCTGGAGATGGTTGCATTAATAAGTGTCTCTTCAGAATTAAGAATGACTCCTTCCACATCAAGCTTTGTGTCTTGCCAGAGAACACTGTTGGCAGGAGCAAAGGACTGATTCAAAACCTAGGGGCCCTAAATAAAGTTACAAAATAAAACAAACTTATATACATACCAAAAACTCATCTGCTCAGGGCACTTAAATAAATTATTCTCTCATGCTACAACACTAAGTCGGAGTGTCAGACTAAACTGATTGTTACAGACCTTTAATTCTCAAACACAGCTGTACTTAGATAAAATAGATCTAACAAAATGAAACAAAATGGAAATTCAGAGTATGCTTAAAAGTAAAGCCAACCCATGTTCTTACAGTTCTTAGAATCATGGTGTTTTGATTTCTTCTTCCACCTACCTTTCTACTAAATCACTTAATGGAAAAATAAAATTTTCTTTTTCTCATTTCTTTCTCTGTGACACACCCATTCATGGCTTGCTGTCGTCAGTAAAAAGTTCACTGGCCAGTGGTACCGTTTACTTTATAGGGGAAATAAATACCTGTCATCTGCAAAAGAGTCTCATTCTAGCTTCAAGCCATAAAAAAACATGCCATTTCTTCACTCTTTCCTCCAAACATAGCATTGCCTTTCATTCATCCAGTCATGTGGCTGTCAAGCACAGAAGTCCTTTTCACTCTTCTGTCTTCTCCTACTGTTCACAAAAAGCCAAATATCTTTGCAATGAAAGATCTCACATTTAGTTGTATCCTGAGAGAGCTCTCTAATCTCTCACCAGCATCCTGGATTCAGGATGTCAGCTCTCACTGAACCATGACGGCATCTTAACAGCAAAATAGTTCCTTCAAAATATTGTTTGCATATAAAACTTCCCCAAAAATCAATGGATGGCTTTTCCTCAACAATATATTTCTCTCTTAGGATGCAGTAAGTACTGTTCTGTTCCTGTCTATCTATATAAAAAGTTTTATATACAGTTCAGGCACAATAAATGGAAAAATTAAGGCAAACTAGTCTCTTCTTCCAATTACCTAATCAAATTATCTTCTTTCTTTACTGGTTATAGCAGAGAGAATCACTTCTGATTCTGAAACCAAAGAATACAGCCAATTTCACAGTGCAATTGTGGGAGACTAGATAAGAAGGAGCCTCTATTCCCAAGAGACAATTTTTTAGCCCTATTTATAAAGCAATGAGGTTATAAATAAACTATTAAAAAAAAAACAAATGGAAATTTAAATTATATTTGAATAAATATTTTGCTTCTCCTTTGGCAAAAGGTCTCTCAAGAAAAAAAAAAAGAACATTCATAGGTACAAAGCAGTAGCTTTTGCTGCGGGTCACATTCTGAGTTTCTTAGTTTTCAGGCCTCTTTGAAAGATTGCTTTCTCTTTGCCAGCCAGGCCTTTGATATGCTTATCATGCATTTAAAGCTATTTATGGATGGATATATAATCCTGTCTAAACCGATTAGAAAAAATTAAATCAATCCACCAGCATCTACTATATTAAATCATGTACTCATTAGGAAACATTTCTGGAACACCAAACCCACCCATTAACAATCTTAGTTGGGGAGAAAAGGCTGGGGTAGAATCCCAGACAAGTTCTCTTTCTCTCATCTCTGTGAGTGAATTTAACAAGCAACTGTTTTCCAGCAGTTGACCGTGAAATGGATCATGTTTTATTTATTCTGCACAAATGGCAAATCACAGCAAAGTGTAGCCTTGGGATTAATCAGTGGGCTTTTATCACTGGGGCACCGGTTGGACTTTGGTTCCTCTCAGAGTGCCTACAAATCACTCTGATTAGATGCCTGTCTGAGACATACATCGTTTGACTTTGCTAGCTTCGGGCATAATAACTGGAAGACTGTATAAAGGGGATGAGCTTCTACAGGGTGGGTCACTAAGGCTTGATATAAAGGCTGAAAATTAGTGTGTCTGAGAGAAGACTAATGAATAACAGCCAGCAATGCTGTGGAAGTCTAATCAAGAAAAAAAGCCCAGAGCCTTGAAACACTGAGCTGTCCCAATTCCTGGATAAAGGCCCAGCACTTTTACAGCTGAGTGCTGGTGGTAGGGCTGGGGGTCACACAAGTTGCAGCTTTCCCATCTCCACTTGGCAGAAGAAAAGAAACTACTATGGAGATGAATCAAAATTCAACACAAGCGTTACTGGAAAATTGATATTGGTTAAGATAATTTGTAATTGGTGTAATGATACCAGCTCACCTCTGTATGGCAGGCTGGAGCACCTGGCCTAATGAATCCACCCTGGAGACGTCCAAGCTTGCAGGCGTTCAAGACCTTGCAGCTTCAGTCATATGTCAGTGACTTGGTCTTTCTGGGAATGTAGGCAGAAGAGGACTTAAGCATTTAGCAATTCTGAAAAGAATATGTGTATTTTCAGGGCCTATTAAAATATGCCCAAATTTGTCTCAATTCCAACAAGTGAAACATCCTGTTTCAGAGACACTGAAGCTCTTAACAAGGAATTTAGATTTTTCTACATTCCATTTCCATTGTATAGCTCCCTCTCCACCGATGATAACATGGGAGGTTCAAATCTCAGTTGCTTGATTTTCTAGTTCCCAAATCCAGAAGCTTCTCCCCACTACCTGCAGAATTGATGTCCCTGCTGTGATGCTGTGCAGCTCTCCATTATGACTCTTCACACAGAGTAATGATTTACTGCTGCTACTGTCAGCAAAAGCAATACTAGTTGCAATCTGATAGTAACTGCATCAACACAAAATAACAAAGGTTGTAAATCTAGCCCTGAAGCTTTGGATTCAAACCCTACGTAGCATGCCATGTGTCAAAATGGTTTATTGAAATAGTATGTACTTAATTATCTGAAATGTGCTTCATTTGATTGCTACATGATACACAAATTTTCAGAGTCCATTTCTGGCATTTGGATTTCCTGACTTGGCTGCATATATTTTTCCTGCTTACGCACACAGATCCTACACTGGCTATGAATTAAAAAAAAATACCTTGGGCTCAATCAGGATAGGAGGTATATATTAATGTAAACAATTTTTATTTGGAAAAGTAAGTATTACAGCAATATTACTTATTACCTCCTGCATGAACACGATAGACGTGCTTTCTCTTCCCTCTGCATATTACTCACTTGATTCCGTTAGCCTCTTGTCAATACCCATATTCACAGCAGCTGCTTCTGTTCACTGAGCAGAAAGGAAAAGTATTTTTCTTTGAGGATGATGTGAACACTGTTCAATGAATCATTCAGCAAGCAGTACTGCAGCTCAGTCATCTTACAGGCCATATTAGACTCGGGACCCTTGAATCTATAGCCAAAATAAGCCTTAGTATAGAATGTCTTCTGTAGTTAAGATAAGCGGTAGCTCGCAAAGTATTAAGGGAAAATCCTATACTCTGATCTGAGGTATATTATAATAGGATCTACTTAATATTCAATAGAGTGCTTTCAACACGCTTTAATTTTAAATACAATTAATGTATTGCAATCTCATATTTATCTCTCTGGATAGCCTGAGAATATTTTCTCCATTGTACTGCAAATGGAAAAGAATCCTTCGGTGTCCTGACACATTCCTTTGGAGATTTTCAGTGCTTTGAATCAAAGCACCAAAACAAGAGTTTATTGTAGCAACCCAGAGGGAAGCATCATCTCCAATATCCTGATTCTCTGCAGCTGCTCATTCAGAATGGATGCGAGCTGGTTATTAACACTAACAAATGGGGACTTCCTTTGGAAGAAAGACTACACTGAATATTCTGTGTCCACACTGAATATTCTTTTCATGTAGAAGGTATCCATAAAAATTCAGGAGAATTTATATCCAGATGCATACCTATTATATTCTCAAATTTTATATGTATGAAGCTTTCATTACAGGAAAAAAAAGTATGCAAGGTGAAAAAGGCCATCAAGTTGAAGAGTCAAGGGTTCAGAACAGGCAATAACAGAAGTCTTACTTCAATTCCACTGTACATAGAGGTTACAATATTGTTCTCAATGATATGCATAGAATTTTTCAATTGGACTCCTGCGTTATTTGCACTCAGGATAGATAGAGCTCAAGGAGTGAGTTGTTATAACCCCTTGGTTACTTTTACCCTAATTTTGACCCTTGACCTTATTACTTACACAACAGTCTTTCCTACGCTGTCTATAGAGTTCCTGATTTTCTCCTGTTTTTTTCTACAGTATCGTCCCCGAAACACCTCAACTACCCCAGTCAATTTTGTTATAGTCCCCATTTTTCAGACAAAGCAATCAAGGTATAGCAGAAGTGAAAACCACAAGAATTTATATCTTAAATTGATAACACAAACTTTTATTTATCTGCTTATATAGTCTTTTAAAGAACTTTGTATTTCAAAGCAGAACTCCGATAAGACATCAGCTGTGGTTGTGAGAGCTCAGCACTTTTATAGCACTGAGCTAGGTTTGTAGAAAATAAGATCTGTAATAAGTGACACTTATAAAAATTTAAGAAACTTCCCCAAATTATTTTGTGGCAGATGCAGGAAAAGGCTACAAGGGATAAGAATGGCATTTATTTGCTTTTTCCATGACATCATTCTCCTAATAAACCCTTCATTCTTTCACCACACATCTCATTCTGCAACAGTGAATGATACCATTTTTATTCTATGTCTTTAACGAGGCTAAAGCATTTTGGAGGAAAGAAGCGTGTAATAAAATAGTGCATTATGATGTTTATGCACATGAATATCAATTTAAGATTGCAGAGAATACTGACTGTAGTATTTCTTAACTTCTGGCTTCCTAAGTTTTACAACATTACCATTGGTTTAATGTATGAAATCACAGTAAAAGTGCCTAAGCTATTAATATAAATTTCTTTATGCAGAACAATACTTAATAGTGAGAGCTCTAGATATAGTTTAGTACAAGCTTCAGCTGCTTGAATTAATGATGCCACAGAGGTAGCAGGCCATTATTTCTCAGGCGACCAAGTAGTAAGTGTGTTTAGAAGACAGACATTTAAAGTAGATTTTATAACCATTTACTAGTACTAGAGGATGCTAAAATTAAAATTTTTCAAATGTCTCAGGTTTCAGAAGGAATATTCTCTAATTTATTGCTTCCTTCTGTACTTTTTAATCTTTTTTTCACACTTGGCATGATGCATGATATGTACAAGGGGAAATTGCAGGAGAAGTTGTGATCAATCAGTGTAATCCTGGAACTGCACATATTCAGGGACATTGGGGCAGACTGAAAGCATGCTAATTGCAGCTTGAGTAGTGCATCTTTCACAAAATTAAAAATATTAGATCTTTCTACAGAAAACAGAATCACAGATTTTTCCACCAGTACTACCTGTAAATAATCAAACATTCTACTTAATCTACAAAAATTAAGAAATCCAATGTAGGAAAACAGAGAGGCATGTCTTCATGAATCCCCACTTAGTTAATTTGGGATTTCATCAGAGATGACACAAGGTACCTTTGCTTTTCATCCTAGTGATTTAATTCCATTTCCAAAGTAGCACTACATCTTAGATTTTGGAAGAAAACCTAGACAGCAATAACAAAGCACCTTGCAGAAGAATTCCTTTGAGAGAGAGAGAACAGGAGAAAGAAAGCAAAAGGGAGCAAGGCTTGTCCATACTTCTGATAAAACATATCAGAATTAATTCAAAATTTCTGCAGGTTATTCATTGCTGTTCAGGATAGATTTATCAAGAGTACAGGCATTCTTAACTCATGAAAAAAAATGACTTTTCAGGTACGTATCTATGCTGAATGAAGAATATAGATGGTGCCATATTTTAACTCTGGTACTCAGAAAAACAGATTATCAGAATTTAACTGAAATCAGAAAAAGCAGGATATATGACGGATTGTTAGAACATAATTCAAATGCTTCTGTTCTGGAAAGCATAGAACTTCATGTAATGAGACACATGTGTTTTCTAATAAAACCATACATCTCACACAGAAAACAATCTACCTCTACTTCCACGTACATAAAACATCCATCTTAACAGCTGGAGAATGCTGCCAGGCAGTGATATGGGCCATAAGGAGCTTAGCAGTTGCATTCCTTTCCTGCCTCCCCCCTGCAAATACTCTTGGACCCAGATAAGCAAAGGAAAACAGGCAGATCGTAAGACAAGCCATGAGGCAGTAAGTTATTTCTGACGTAAAAGTATGTCTTTAACAAATGGAAACTAGTGGTGTGATACTCGATACAGCTTTATTTTCCTTTTTAAGTTATGGAAACATCCAAAGTAGGATTACAAAAAAAATCACAAGAATGTGATACTAGCCCTCATCCCAAATAACAGTAGTGGGGAAATTGCCCATTCCACTCAAAGGACACTGAGATACTCTGCCTTGCATTACTATGTTCCCTGAAACCTGTAGTCTGCAGATGTGTGTTTTAGATGGGGACACAATCCCAAACTCAGCAGGGGCACTGTCTCTTGAAGAGACAAAATACAGCCCACCAGGTCCTCTACTAAGGCAAAAGCTTCCTGCTTACTTAAAGTTATCTGGCTGCTCTGTGCAGGGGCTGTTCCTACTCCATACCAGTTTGCTTTCAGCACCCTCAGGAACTGGCTGAAGCAGGAAAGACTGCCCTGCTTGAAGCAGCTGATCAGTACAAGCTACTCCTGCCCCAGCAGCAGCAGCTCCTGTAGGTACTTGCAGAGCCACCACCTGCCAGGGGACAGGGGTAGAATAAGGCTTTTCAGGATAGAATGGTGGCCTGGTGTAGAGCCTCCAATGTCCCATTTCAAATGCTACTTACAGCCAAGTTCAGCTGGCCCTGAATCTCCCTCTCTCTCCAGATGGTGATTATTGCCCACATGTTGGCCTCGAGCCATAAGGCAGCACGATCAAGGAAGGCCTGTAGCGAGATGTTCGCAGTTGAAAAGAAGCAGAGCCAATCATTGCAGAAGGAGCAGACAGCTGAGAGAACAGCATGAAGCTGTGCTCCATGGTCTGAGCAGTGCTGCCTGTACAATTAAGCGGCTTCCAACAAACCTGACCTCTGTTCAACCGACCGCAGAAAGCAGACAAAAAGTATCCTCCCCAGGAATAACTGCTCTGTTCTGCAACCACAATGCAGAAATTGGCTCTACCTTAGGGGTTGTTCCACCACTGAAACCTGTTCACCTTTATAAAGCACAGCAGAAGACTTCACAGTAGTTTTTACTCAAAATCTAACCCAACTGGAAACATGCTTATTAATAGAATGACCCTCCATGGATAGCTATAATGTGTAAAAAGAACTGATTGTGGTCAGACACTGGACTGGCATGGACAAGGCTAAGGAGTAAGTGAAGCACTGTCACCGTGGCTGATGTCCATACCACAGGAAAGGCAGGCAGAGATGCAGGTTTAAACACACAAGTTTCTAAGTACTCTGATCACAGCCCAGAGGACTTCATCCGTCTCCCACAAACATAATTTCCACTTCAACGTTTACCATTGTTCATCTGGCATACCACTGACATCATGATACTGTTCAAGACATTTCTTATAAATCCATTTAATTTTAAATTAAGTGCAGGGCCAAAAACTTGAATTTGACCTATGACTGAATATGTGGGGCATTAAGAAGGAAACTAGTCCAGACTGGTTTTTTTAAAAAGTTTAGAAAAAGTGCACAGCATTTTGCACTTACAGCCAAGTGCTGATCTCAAGTACTATGGATAATTTGCAGTGTCTGATGGTTGTTCTGGATATAAAAAGAAGTTATATTTTGTCCATCATTGTCATTTTAGTCTACATTGCATCAAAACTGTTGCTCATGGCATGGCAAAGAACCAGGAGAGAAAAGAGAGAGATGATGGTGGCAGTGAAGGCTGACAGCAGGTGACAGCTAAGAGAACAGAGCTATGTTACCCTACCGAGACATTAAATGCTACAAGACATGAAGGTCCACCCAAATAAAATAAAAAAAAAAAAAGAAACAAAAAAAGAAAAACCCCCAAAGCATGAAAACTTAAAGAAAGAAAGAAAAAAAGAAAAGTGTGATGAATCAAAAAGACACTTAGAATGGCCCAAAATAAATTCTAGCAAAACAAAAGTGGTTTAATCTCCTATTTGAATTCCTAAATCAGAACTAATTTTGAGTACTGATGAAGTGAGTACATTAATACTGTATGCACTCCATGTCTTTGATTATCAGGACATTTTTAATTATACACAAAATTTTAGAGCATCATTTGCCTCTGTTTAAGCAATTAGGACTAGATTCCCATCCGTGTCCAAAGTTTGTTCAGATCTGACTGTTACACAGGGGGAAAAAAATGAAACTTCCTAATATCTATACTTCTTATACTATACTACTTATGCCCTTTCCTCAGGAAACAAGACAGAGAGCTGCTGATAAGCCCTGCCTTCCAATGTCAGGTATATCTGAAGTTGTCTGGTGTTCTATTTAAGGACTCCATCAGCTAAGAGCCCCACGCCACCTGCCATCAATCACCAGAAAACAGTTTACAGAACAAGGATGGCTTAGACATTTTAAAAGTGACTAGAATATTTTACAACCTTTAATATCTTTTATGCCACAATTTATTCTAAGATTCTTGCTGTACTTTGTATCTAAAAAAAGACAAGCACCTCCAATAAAGTTCACTTACTCTAGGAAGGCCCTGGTGGGGCTATAAACTTGGTGGTGACCGCTGAATACACACCTCTTTACCCAGTGCATTATGTTCAGTATGTGAAGCAGTATGATTCAACAGAAGCTTTTCTCACTGCAAGATGCAGTATCTGTTTCTATGGATTCAGATCCCAGTGTGTGCAGACTTCATTTCAAAATACAGTTTGCGCTTTTCTGAATAAACAGGTTTGAATTAGGTCCGTAACTCAGCCTTTATAAATTGAACTATAGCGCATAATAGGATTATTTACTGCTTTTATAAAGTGACAAGTGTCTGCTACACAATATTTGGGGAATTATACAGTTTGAATGCCTTCGGTTAAAAGCCAGCCTCCAGCCTCCATATTTTTATAAGATCAAAGCTAATATTTCTCTGTTTATCCCCCATTCAGAAAGATGATGTCAAATCTCAGCCAGAGTGGGTTTTTTTCATTCAGACTTTAACAGCCACTGATTATCGCCTATCACAGATAAAACTGCTGGAAGCTGTTTGGAAAAATCCTCATGTAGTTTGCATTCCCTGTGTCTTCTTCAAAATGCCATGAAGGATGCCAGGGTAACTCCCAACCCAGAAGGAAGCTCGGGCCAAGGCTGCCCCACAACCTCCGATTCTTATGGCTGTGATGGAGACCCCCTCAACAATTCATACAACATAACTTTGTACTTGTTTCTGCAAGGATTCTCTGCAAGTACAAATCAAAGGTGTGAAGCAGGGTAAGTGTGATCCTATATTTGCCTCTAAACTACTACCCTTTGCTCTCCCATAGATGCTAGAAACACAGTTGGATGGACTAACAAAGGATGGGGAGGAGGGCAGGTGATGGAAGGAAATACCTTTTTATCTCCATACTCCATGCAGAATAGGCTCATCTTTTTTCCTTGTACGAGTCTAACGAGAGGCAGTAGAGTTCAATATCAGGTAAATTTTAGCCAAACAAATCTCCCATAAGGTTGGAAATGATCCCTTAGCCTGCTGAGACTAGAATTTCACAATCATGGGCAAGAGTATTATAGATATCTTATTCACAACATCTGTTCCAGACAACACCATAAATAATGTATTTCACACACACAAAAACACCCCCACAGAAATTTAATGTGCGAAAGGAACAGTGTAGAAGAGACTAAGGTCCATGAAATGGCACTGGATTATTTAGATAACACTTAGAGTAAATCTGAAAAAGCTCATGACTTATATTATAGAGCTCTGCAAAAACCAAACCAAACAGCTAAAAAACCCAAACAAAAAAAAAATCCACAAAAATCAAACAACAAACAGCTGTACCATTTTCAGAGCAAACTTCTTCCCAAGCCCAAATAAGAGAATGACAGTCTAAACAAAACCACACCAATCAGGTAATAATTCAGTGTCACAAGGAGCAGCCATATACCCTGACTCCAGCTCCTCTCTAGACAAAACCATTCTGATTGACTCAGGAGACAACAGAAGGCAAACAAGCCTCAAAGCAGGCACTCACTGCAATAGCCCTGTGCCTCACTGGGAAAGAGGCAAGAGAAATCACTCCTGACCCACAGAAGAACATCAAGAAACCCTGATCCCCTGATGTACAGGGATAAAAAAACATAAATCCACAAAATTATTCCAGTTATTCACGTTCCTTTCAAGGAAGATAACCCTTCAGCCCAGGAAGATAATCTCTCTTTTCCAAGGGAAAACAAACAAAGTCAGATAAGCAGGGACCCACAGCAAATTTCTTGTGTCAGAAATGTTCTCTTCTGGCTATATGACTCTATTTCCATAATATGATCAAGACTCATTTAAAATATTTGCCATCACAGTACTGGGTGGAAGTGTTGATTTGCTGGAGAATGGATCTGGAAAGACTGGATCCATGTCCCAAGGCCAATTGTATGAGGTTCCATAAGGTAAAGTGCCAGGTCCTGCCCTTGGGTTACAACATCTCCAAGCACTCTGGCTTTTATCAGAAATAACGTGGCCAACAGGACCAGGGCAATGATTTTCCCTCTGCGCTCGGCACTGGTAAGGCTGCATCTCAAATCCTGTCTTCAGTTCTGGGCCCCTCACTACTGAAAGGACTTTGAGGTGCTGGAGCATGTCCAGAGAAGGACAATGGAGCTGGTGAAGGGTCTGGAGCACAAGTCTTGTGAGAAGCAGCTGGGGGAGCTGGGAGGTGTTTAGCCTGGAGAAGAGGAGGCTCAGGAGTGGCCTTACTGCTCTTCACAACCACCTGAAAGAAAGCTGAAGCCAGGTCAGGATCCACCTCTTCTCCCAGGTAACCAGAGACAGCATAAGAGGAAATGGCCTCAAGCTACACCAGGAAGAATGTTGGACTTTAGGAAGAATTCCTTCACTGAAAGGGTGGTCAGGCTTTGAAACAGGCTGCCCAGGGAAGCAGTGGAATCACCATGACTGCAAGTGTTATAAAAGGTGTGTGGATGGGGCACTTGGGTGTCGTACTATATTAGGAACGGTGAGAAGTACGACACTAACTCTCTTAGCTGCATTGTCCAAGAGAGCAAAGTTTATTATTCTTGATCCTCTTTTATACACGCATTTGAGAAGGTCCAAGAGGTAAAACTCTCATTGGTCATTAAAGCAACACATCTACCATCATTGGTTAAGTGGAACATCACCCCTTGACTGTTTTCTAAACACTAACTGCAAAGATTGTTGTCCTTTACCAAGGACTGTTTGGATTCTTTCTCGTGCTTTCTCAGGCCAGAGTGAGAAGCCTGTGTGAGTCAGTTTCACACAGGCTCTGTTCCCTGCTTGCTTTGTGCATTTAGCATCCACACTTGGGGACACAGTTTGTTGGTGAACACAGTGATGCCAGGTTAATGGTTGGACTTGATGACCTTAGAGGTCCTTTCCAAACTTAAGACTTCTATTATTCAGAAGGCCAGGACTCAAGTGTCTCCAAATTCTGCTTTTTCAATAGTTTGCAGGATTTTGTCCAGAATCATTATAATTATTTTTATCATCCACTAGCAAACATTTTATCAAATGTCTTGGAACTTGAAACCTGTCTCAATTCCATTAAGAAAGGTGTGAGGAAACAAAAAAAGGACTACTGAAAGTTAGAGAAAATTAATTTCTTCCTAGAGCTCTGGTGGTAAAATAACCCTGAGATTACCAAGTTATTGATGAAACTGTCATTACAACTCCCTACACACATAAAATATTTTCTGTAAAAAAACCCCAAGTTTTTAAAAATTGGTTATGTACTTGTAGGCAGAACAAAAAGTATAAATGTCACTTCATATAGTCATTTTAGCACAGAATATGGTGTATTGATTTTAATGTCTTGAAATATGCAAAGCAAATGGATTTTTTTCTAACCATACATCACAGACACGTAAGATATTTAACAGTTGTACAGATCAATGAAATGTCAACGAAGATCTGATCTGTGTGCAGTAAAGTTTGTGACAAATATTAAAATAATGGTACTCCTGTCTTTATATGTTGCATTAGGCAGATATGTAGAATATCTGTTTTGGTATAATTTAATGTACAGCATCAAAATGTGAAAAATTACCCACAGTAATGCTGCTGCTGAAAAGATGAGCCTTTACTTTCCCTGCCTGCTTGATCCCACTGCCTCCTTACTGGCAACAGTTTGTTTATTCGGGCATGCCATCATTCTAGATCGAAAAATGGAACTGACAAAAAAAGTGCAGTTCTGAAGGGGTGGGGAAGGGGGTAAATAAAATAAATGCAACCCCAATCAGTCAAAAATCCATTAGGTTTTGATGAAATGAGCTCCCTGACCCTAGGTGCTATTACCAGGACAGGGTGGGAAGCAAAAGATCACCATATCCCAGTACCTGTGTGAACCTGGAATATCTTAAACAGATCATAGAAGTCACACTTACTCTGGTGTGTGGAATGAAAATGTTTACTGGTTGTAAGATGGACAATTTATAACATTGTTACAGAACCCAAGTCCCCCACCAATTTATCCAGCCAAGAGTATGTAATGTGTTTGATGAACCTCATACAAGGAAAAAGAAAAAGCTATATTAGCAGCAGGGTGTTGCATTATTTAAATTCCTTTCTTCACTAGTATCAGGGTCAGCATCTTAAGAAAAAATGCTACATTCATCACTTAGGGTAATAGAAGCTTCATTTAGTCTTATGATCAGATTATTATAGTAAAGTATTAAGAAAACAAAAAAGATCCTCTGTGAAATCACGTCCATTAATCCAATCTCTTGTAAAATGTTCTATATGTTCTGCACTTGCATATCTTGCTCTTGCTAAAAGCAGGGTAGCTGAGAATACAGAGTAGTCAGCATTAAACAACTAGGTACTTTTAAATGTTAACTGTACATGGTAGCATAAAATTACAAATGGTCAAAGATCCTGTGTTTTGGCCAGAAGGAAGGAAAATTATACAAATGTTAAAAAGAGATTTTTTAAGGTCATACTTGTAAAATTATCTAAGTGCAAAGAAAATGCAGATAATATTCTTACCTAACGCCCCATTCCTTCATCTCCCTGCTACTTCAGTTGTGTAGATCTTGGCCAGTTTTTCAACCTAACTATTTGTGAAGCTCTTTTCTCTCCTCATATTGCTTTTTAAAGGAAGGAAAATATACTTAAATTAACCTCTGTTGCAACTACAGCTGAGTCAGTCAAATGACACCATGGATTAATTTGCCTGTGTCTAACCTCTGCTCAGATAAACTTTTGCAGAGTTGTTTCGTGTTTGGGATTTTAAGGTGAAACAGCATGTGCATTTAGGTGTCAAGGTCCACAGGCAGCTGGAACTATCTAAATGTGAGGTAGATTTAATTGGTTTAAAGGTAGGATACTTGTCTTCACATGCAGAACTCGCTTGGATACAGAAACCAGAGCTCATTCACCAAGGGGAAACACAAGACTTTCCCTTTGTAAGCTCTTCTGCAGTGATAGTGTATCATGGGTTGGCACCAACTCCCCTGAGGCAAACAATCAGAAATATTTCAGAACATCAAATAATTAAGCAAACAAGAAGCAAGCAACGATCCAAATATGCCAACTGTGAAAATAGAAGGGACAGGTGGAGATCAGAGCTTTTCAGATGGAGATCTGTCTATAGAAACATTAGGAATACCTGGAATTCAAAAACATGGAACCAGAATCCAGAGAGGAAGGATAAAGTAATAAAAAGTGGATATAATATGCACAAGATTTATTTCTGTTTGTTTGAAACAGAGATTTTAACTTGTAAATTGTATTGTCATGCAGGAAACAGCATTCCTACAAAAAAACCCCACCCAGGTGAATTATGTTAGTATTGCTGGCATGTAGCACAGTGAAGAAATGAGCAATGATTCCCACAAGTGCTGGCATATAGAATTCCAAGGCTCAAGGCTGATTTGTTAGGTCTTTTCAATGCTTAGTGACAGTAATATACATAAGTTGCATACCATTAGGCTACAAATACCAGGAATTAACTGATCTGAAAATGTTTTTTGGTGGTATCAAACAAGCACAAGTTGGATCCAGAAACCAAATTGCACATAGAAAGCAGAAAGGTGATGCCTAAGAGGAACACATAATACAAGAAGGCAAAAAGAGGAAAAAGGAAAAAAAAAAGAAAAAGGCAAATCCACTGCCTAGACAGTGTGGTGGTAAATTACCTGTCTCACAATGCTTCCCATAGTCTCATATTCATAAAGTTTCTTTTGTATTCTCACTACAAGCTCTTTCAGCATATGTCCTTTCAAAATTAATTTCTTTAAAAAGACTTATGCATGAACTGTTCTTGTTAAACTGTTTAACACTCCAATTAAAACAGTATGAATAAAGAACATTTTGTAACTCAAGGTGACTGAAATCCCAAATGACTGTGTGATCTTAACTTCTAGTTCTTGCCTCTTTTTTTTTTTATTATTTTTAATAGTTCTTCTTTCTTTTCTGTGATCCCTTCTTTTTCTCATCTTAATTTAAAACCCAGTCTGTCAACCTTCTGTATGATATCAATTGTCAGTAGGGTACTACTTGGTACAAATCAGTGTCAGATGAAACCCTTAAAGAAAAAAGTGCCTGTTTTGAGGAGAGCTCTACATGCACACAGCCAGGTAAATGAAAAGCATACAGTACTAAAAAGAGGCACCTAGGACTATTTTTGGAGCTTATCTGATTATCAGCTTTAAATCAAGAAATTCTTCCTTTCTGACAATGCGTTGCAACAAATCCTATTCAGTACTCACAATCCCTTAATCCAGTGGACTGCATCACTTACAGAATAACTTTAATAGAAAGGACATAAAATTCAATCATGAGATGAATAGATTAGGACTTTTCACAATAGTGTGTGTATGAAATATACCCAGTGAGGATGTGTTGGAGCCAAAAGTACTCTCTCATTTTTGAAAATAAAAACAATAAACGTTTACCTGAATTAATAGATTATCTACTCAGTCCCCCAGGTCCTTCCAGAAAATCTCATGATAGAAGACACTGTAAAGACTGAAGGGAATTTCATACAGAAGCAGTACATCACCAGAAGGACCTTCCTAGAATATTAACGAGATTAAGCAAAAAACCTACCAATAAAGTAAATCCAGATCCATATATACACTGCTACAATTACAAAAACACTTTCACACTTATTGCAGGAATTAATCACAATTGTCTTTCTCTAATAAATTAATAATTGGAAGGCAGATGTAGCATTTAACTTATTTCCACATTTCAGCATGACAGGCTACTTATACCTGATAACTGTCACCTGTATTTTCCTCCTCCATATTGTGCAAACTATTTCTCCTTTCCTTTTCTGACCAATACTGCCATCCTATGACCAACCCCTTATTCTCCATAAATGCCTTCTTTCACCTGACTTTAGAACTCCCTGTCTCCTTTGTGCCCTCTAATCCCTGATTCCCATGCATCATCCCCACCTACAGAAAGCGCAACCTCTTCTTGTTCATTGGATTCATCCTCTCTCTTCCTCCCCTTTTCACTGCCAGACTCCCTCCCCATGATCAGTACTTCTAAGTTGGGCCATAACTCCTCATCAGTTGTCGCCATTCAGAGACCAGTTAAGCAGTTTAACCTTCTAGAAAACAACCCAGATCTGTGCCAGACAGCAGGGCTTAAAAAATACTGGTAATGTCTATGAAGGCTTCCCTTTGAATCACTAGACTTGCCAGGCCCCACGCTCCTCCAGGAAACACAATGATTCATCTTCAACCTTTGGAGTAGGTGCAGAGGAAGAAATCTCAGCAATTTCTTGTTCAGCCCCAAAGCTCCATTTGCAAGGCTAATTTTGGAAACAAAATAAGAAGTGGGGAAATGTATGTGGTTTTACAAAAACCAGATTAATTCTTAGTTTAATAGTTTGTAAAATGGCCTTCTTGGACTCCAAAGCCTGGCTATGCACCAAACCATAGTGTAATGAATACCAGAGACTTAAAGCAAAGAAAGTAAAACTGAGAAAGATAAGAGGATCCAAGATCTGTGTAAGAATATTGACAGTTTTTAAAGTTAGCATGTACATAAACACCAAAGAAAATTTAAAACGAGAATAGGAAATTACTTGCTAACCTGTGCCCTCTCTGGGTCTCACCTTTGTTCCTGCTTTTCTGAAAGGTGGAGTCCATGCTATTGGTGACAGATTTTTGTGGGAAGGAAGAGATTATTATCAACAAGAAATGCCATTATCATGCCAGAACAGGTATAGCTGCATATTAATCATGCTAAAAGATACAGCTCCCTGCATCTAGACAGTAAAATGGAAAGAAAACATTTAGAATGCATGGGTTCAATACTGATAAGTTGAACTGTCTTGCTACCAAAAAGTACGAGCAATGCAAGTGAAACGTGTCTGCATGTGGCATTTTTCCTGCCAGTGGCTCACCTGAGCCATGGGTCTCCTCCTCTGCACATACAATGGAAACAAGTCAGGCCTTGCATCAGTCCAGTAATATGACTGTTAGCAGAAACCAGGAGTTCATATAAACAGTAAGTACCTTAAGGTGAACTATTTAATATCAGCAAGTCGGATTTTTTGTCATCTCACTGTTTCCTTTACTGTTCCTCTGTTAACAGAGAAGTCAGTTGTCACTTAAGGCTCCTTAAAGGAACATGAAAAAATATTGAAATGCTATGGCTTTCTGCTTGTTCCTAGAATTAACAGCAAAGGGTAGCAGCCACCGACTGCCTAGTAGTTCAGCAAGATTTGCTGAAGGGTCAGAAAAGTAACAAGAATTTCTAATCAAAGGCTAGACAAACTATCTCCTATCCCCAAAGTCCTTCAAAAGCAAACACACTACTGCACTTAGAATTTTCCTTCTGGGAAAGCAATCAGACAGATAACAAACCACATATGTCAGATATTATGTACATCACTTGGCATCCTCTGGAAAGCATTCAGAGAAACTATGGTGATGAGTAAGGTACAAAAGCCTGAATAAACTCTTTCAAATATTGTGAAGAAAGTAGTAGCAAAACCTTGCTTCAAGGGAGCTTTCTTGTGGTTTATTTCCAGAAAGGTTTATTCCAGAACAGAAAAAAAATGTGATAAAACCAAATCAGATTTAAATGAAAATAGCATTTTCTAGGAAGGAAAGATGGTTTTTGCTGATTCTCCTGGACTTAGGCACATCACTCTTTAATAAAGAGCAGTTTCTGATAGAATTGCCTGTATTAATCCCCAAGCTCCTGAAAGAGATGCTTTACTCTCAGCTCTTTACAGAGCTGTATAGGAATGATGAGACAATGACTGTTTGCAGAAAATGAAGTCCATATACAGAAGGAAACTGTTTGGAACCAAGAAATCTTTCCGCAACATGAATGTGTGTATGGGTATGACAGCTTGAGACAGCAACATCAACCTAAACTAACCTAACAAGTGAAAAGAGCCCCAGTTTTGGTTGGGTTTCTTTAAAAGCATCCCAGACTTCCCCAGACAAAGGCTCTGCTTACAAGTGATGACCATGCATGATATGCAGCTACTGGAATTCATGGAATGCAGTTTATTAAACAGCATATGAATTTACTTAAGATTTTAGCAAGATAAAAGCAGAGAGAGAACACCATAATGTTAGCAAAGTTACACTAGTATGAAAGGTTGCACTCCCAATAAAGCATCAAATCTAACAGAAATAAATTACTTTATCAGTGACTCTAACAAGAGTGCAAGTGAAATTGTTACATTGATCTCAAAAGACCTTAAATTATATCCTAGTGAAGGTACAGTAAGTTATTTTGTCTCTGCAGTTAACTGTGAGGGTAAATTTCACATAAGTTTTGAAGCCAACTTTTCAAATCATAAGTAGATCTAGGAATAACTATCAATACATCTACCTTAACTCAAAAAAAGCCCCAAAACACCAGGACATTCAATAGAAGTTTGATTACAACTGTTTTGTAGGGATTTGAAGATAAGCTGTAATTAGGAGATAGTAGGGCTTCTAGAAGATTCTGCTAGATGAGGCTTTGAAATTTTAACCAGGAGGAAATTAACAGATGAAATAAAATTAAAATATTTTAGCAAACAAATAATTAGTCATCAAGGAAGATTCTCCCTGCAGATTGTCTTTTAAAACAAGTCAAACAACCAACAACAGTAACAAAAAAAACCCAAAAACATACCACAAACAAAACCCACAAACAAACAAACAGCAACAAATAGAAGCCTGCAACAAGTCCAGAGATGAAACAATTTTCCTCAGCTGAAATGCTTTTCACAAAATGATGTATACACCCAATGGAGTGTACTGGGAACTATCACTGAGCAAACATCATTCAAAGCCTCTCAAACTGCAAAACCTTAACAGAACTACTGAGGCAGGGGACATCCCAGAATCTGTACAGGAAAAACAAGGGTCCCATGAAGGATTCCCAGGCACTGGCCCAGCCAGCTTCTCCCACACAGGAGACAGCAGGGGCAGAGCAGAGCCAGGCATTATCCAAAGAGTGGCAGCTGCTCCTCAGCAACAACTGGATCCTGCTCAAGCAGGTTATCAAAAAAGGAACTTAGAGACCTTCACCAACTCATGATTGGGCCTGAGATCAGGAACACAGTGCAACGTATTATACTTCATCCATTATACCTCACTCCTGCATCAGGGCTTAGCCTCAAGCTAGTATAACAATAAACTGATCCTGTTCACTTTCAGACAAGTACTAGCTGTATCTGGCCTTGCCAAAAGGACATATGGTTTTCCAAAACTAGGGAACATAACCTAGCAGAATGGTAAAAACTGCTCCTTGATAATGACTAAGAAGCAGTAAGTCCAAGTGGCTCTCATAAACAGCTCTGTGCTATAAAAAGAAATTGGGGTGGTAATGTGAGTCAAATAGAGGCATTTTAAATTTTAAATTTTAATTTCTTTTCTGTTTAGTTATCTCTCCAAGCTTTATAATTGTGTTGAGTTTGCTAAATAAACACTATGAAGTAAACACTTCATCTACCATCAGAAAGGCACAGTAAATGACAACAATTGATCGTAATCATCTTATTGGCAAGGTGAACCCATAATCAGGATCCTGGTCTAAGTAGAATCCAGTGTATTAGAAAGCTCTTCCCAGAAATCCCTGTGAACATAGTACTAAATATAAGCACTACAGAGAAAATGGTGGTACCCACTAAAGATCTTTGAAGAGCTGAGTGTCCAGATGTGGGACCTCCTAGAGCAAGACCAATCTTGACAGCCTGGAGAAAATCCAGAACAGGGCCCAAGGGTGGTGCAGCATAGGAAAGAGCACGCAGCGGGAATGGAATTTTTTCCCTTCAAATACCTGCCAGAAGCCACAAAGAAGACAGGCTCTCCTCCTCGGTGCATAGAGGAAAAGGACAGGAGCCAACAAGTTGGAGCAAGGACAGAGTTGTCTGGGAAATGGGGAAAAAAACTTTCCCAAAGAGGGTGGATAAGCCCTGAGTCAGGCAGTTGCAGCTGAGGCTGCAGAAAATCCATCTCTGGAGACCCTCAAGGCTTTGTGGGAAAAGGTCCTGTGCCACTTGACTGGGCTTTTGAGGTAGCCCTGCTTTGAGCAGGGGGCTTTGAGAAGAGACTTGGAGGGGTCCCTAGCAGTCTGCATTCCTCCTTGAGTCTGCCTTGGGTTGCTTTGTTTGCCCCAAATGTGGGGGAGAGGCTGACAGGGAACCTGTGAATCTTTTCTCTCTGGATGAGAGGTGTGTGTGTGTGACAGATGCAGGCACAGGCATAAACAAATGGATCCACATGACACAGGAGGTCTGTAAGCTCTGCCAGCAGTGCAAATATCTGTTATGTCCAAGAATCTGGACACCTCTCTTTATCTCTTGATATTTTCTCAAGGAACTCCCTTCCCACTTCCAAGGTCCTTCTCCTCCCAAGGCTTCATATGCCATTTGCATAAGGGACTAATTATAATCAGGGCTGTTCAAGCAGCAAAGATGTGGGTAAGGGAAAACCTGTTTGATCATCAAAATTACTCACTTTGGAGATGAGGAATTAAGATCATTATACATGCAGATGTGTATGCATACATACAGGGGTTATTTAATTTTGCTTTTTAACATTTACTGTTATCAGGAGGTGTTTCCACACATCCTTTTCAGGCTTCTGTGCTTAGTATAATTATTTGCAGAGTGGTCCCATGACTAGACACTTTCAGAGGTCCCTCTCAGTGCAATATTTTCCTGAATGCCATCCGACATAAATCCTGTGGACGCTTATAAACACGAGAAAAAAACCTCCTCCATCATAACAGGGCAGAAGCCAGTGACATAATTGCCAGGGATAAGATTCTAAACCTGTTGATAGCAGAGATAAGGTGTCAGGTAGAATGAAGAAAAGGAAACCTTATCAGAGTACCAATCTTCTAGGACCTTCCAGTAGAAATTCTAGAGCAGTAAAGAGGAATGGACAAGTCTTTAGCTTTTGCTTCTTGCTGATAGCCAAAATAGGATCCAGTAGACAGTTCTTTTCAAATCCCAGAAATCACAAGAACACATGAAATACTAAAACATTTACAGTGACAAGGCCAGGAGATTAAACAAGTCCCAGTTACTTCGACAGTATTTTACAAGAACAATATTTTACAAGAACATACAGAGTTTCTCCCTGTACAGCCTCAATTGACAAGGGCTGACTTTGGAAAATTTCCCTGAATCCTTCTAATCCCACATATAATTCTCATCCCTTTGAGAAAATGAACATGGATACAATTAGTCTGTTCAAGAAGAATTTAGCAGAATATCAGACTCGGTACTATAATAAATAGCTTCTCCCATTTCACCGAGGTCCTATCCTTACATCTCATAAATGCCAAGGTAATAGCTGACAGAAAAATTTTTTCCAGTTTGCAATATCCAAGAAGAAAGCCAGACAATGAAGGGGCAAGTTTCACAACAAAACCCAGGCATGAACTTTATCGTTTACATGGATCAAGTTGCTGAAAGCTATACTTTACCATTTCAAACAAATGACCTGGTCCAATGATTAAGCCAGACTCAATAGCAGATGCGAAAAAAACCCATCAGCCATGTCACAAAACCCTATCCCAGCAGCTGCTGTCTGCCTTATTTAACAATGGGGATTGCTACCAAAATCCACATGCTTCTCCCTGGTCACATTTCTCTGTAACCACCAAGATGTAGCCGTCTTACACCCAGTAAAGTCCAGCTATGACAAGCTTTCCTCAACACCACACCATGCCCTAGATTTAGTATAAAAGATAAAAGATGTGGTGAGGCTGGCCCAAGAGAGCCTGCTAGGAACCAGCCTGATTAGCAGAAACAATACAACACCGTGGCCTAATTGAGGTTTGAAGCATTGCTGTTATTTCATTCAGCAAAACTGTTTTCAAATGTAATCATTAAATAACTGGGTTAAGTGCATTGCCTATGTTATGAACCTGACAAGAGGAACCAGCTGGAAACTGAGCTGGAGCTGAAGCTCTTTATCATCACGAGTGAAAAAATTTGGATACCATAGGAGACAAACTGTCATAACAACAGAGGGACGAAGAAGATCGGATAGTAAAAATGTTTGCAGGTGTCTTTTGGCTACAATCCAGAAGATTCAATCTGATTCAGCATGGAAAATAAAGTAACTCCACAAATTTACCTGCAACTCTATGCAGTGGGGACATTAGAAACTAAGGATTATCATTGAAAAAGAGGGAAAAACTATATTAGTAAGAAGACACAGTTGGAAAATGTTAAAGCTCTCTCCTACTGAACTGGAAAGGGACAACCCTGAATGCACATACAGACTGGGGAACAAGAGGCTGGAGAGCAGCGCTGCAGAAAGGCACCTGGGGGTCCTGGTCAATGGCAATTGAATGTGAGTCACTGAGCCCTGGCAGCCAGGAGGGCCAACCCTGTCCTGGGGGCATCAGCCAGGGAAGGGACGGGATTGTCCCGCTCTGCTCTGCACTGGGGTGGCCTCTCCTCCAGTGCTGGGGGAAGTTCTGGATGCCACAATGTAAAAAAAACCCAAAAACATTACTTTGTTAGAAAGTGTCCAGAGGAGGGCAACAAGGATGGCAACGGGCTTTGAGGGGAAGGTGTGAGAAGACGAGGTCACTTGGTCTGTTCAGCCTGAAGAAGAGAAGACTGAGGGGAGACCTCAGGCACTGATCTCTTCTTTCTGGTGAGCAGTGACAGGACCCAAGGAAATTGCCTGAAGTTGTGTCAGGGGAGGTTTAGGTTAGATATCAGGGAAAGGTTCTTCAACCAGAGGGTGGTTGGGCACTGGAGCAGGCTCCCCAGGGAAGTGGTCACAGCACCAGCCTGACAGAGTTCAGGAAGCTTTTGGACAACACTCAGGCACAGGGTGTGACTAGGGGTGGTCCTGTTCAGGGCCAGGAGTTGGAGTCAATGATCCTGAGGGGTCCATGACACATGTTGAAAAGGGCCAAGGGAAAGTTCAATACACAAACCAGTTTATCTCATGTATTGACAGACTGGTTGAAGTGATTCCAGGACTCCAGAAATTTTTAAGTTTTTATCATTCTCAAGGCCTAAGCAAGTTAAATAGGAAGTCATCTGAGCTTTAACCACTTTTAAGAGGATTAATACACCTTTATCTTCAGAGTCTGTATGTAGCTCTATAGTTAAGACAGTGTCAAAATTTGCAGTTAATTCACATTCAGTTTTGAGTTCTGTGATATGAACATAAACACCTCCAATATTAAATCCATAATAAACATGTTTAAGTTTAGGACTCCTGTCAGGTAGAAAAGAAGTCTTATCTGAGAACAACATATAGCAGAATTAATGGAGATGCACTTTTGCTATTTTGAACAAAGCTGCTGTCTTTAATAAATCTTATAACTTTACAGAGAGTTACATTGATTCATTACTTTTTTAAAAATAGTGCCTGGAAATGAAGACAGATATTTTATTAATTTTTCTTACAGTAAACTGTGTGTGGTCTATATTGCATTTACAGTTTCAAGTCAGCATTGCGAGACAGACTACTACATCTCCATATGAATCAGCAATGAAGCCAATCATTGCTGCAAGAAGCTAAAATCTGAGAAACAGTATCAAAACTGAAGAGAGAGACTCCAACATTTTCAGTGCATGCTGTCAAAGTACACAATAGCTGTCCAGCTGTCTTCTGTATAGGTTGTGTACATAAAGACAATGCAAAAATTATATACAAAGGCCTTTCTTAAGTTCATCAGCTCACTCCATGAGAAGAAAAATCAGTAGAAAACAGCACAAACTAATACTTACAGGAATAAGTTCAAGTACCCAGAATTCAGAGAAGGAACATAATCCATGTCTGCAAAAGGACAAAAAGTGATTTGGACTTTGAAACAAGCCTCTATGATACAGTGAAGATTTCTATTTTTGTTTAACCCTTTGCAGAAGTCCCTGCAACTAGAATATTCTCACAGTTGTGCTGAAACATATGAAAACAGAGACTCTTAAAAAAATCACACTGAATAAGAACATGCAATCAGAACTAGAGACTTGTGTTTGGAGGTATTTTCCAAGCACTTTACAAACCAGTACAATCTCCTTTCATGTCGCTAGTCTACAAACAGTCTCTTTGCTGTGATGATCAGCAACTGAAGACTTCATAATTCTGTCAACCCAAGAGGCCAAGCAGTCCTGATGAGCTGTACACCACCATGCTGCTTGGTGCAACACCTACAGAACACAAATTCTTCTCCATCTGATCTTCCACAAGTTATCTGTCTGAATTTACATTACTGAAATATGGCTGACACAGCAAGTGTGTGTTTTGGTATAATTTAATTTCAGGTTTCACTGTTCAACAAAAACTCTGGCAGAGGGGCATTATGTGGAAAGGTGAAAAGAGAAAAGTCTATTTGTATCAAATGGTTACAAAGTTTATCTCCTTAGTTCAGGTATCTCTATGAAACACCAACTCATTGACGCATAAAATAACAAATATCTCCCCTTTAAAACCCATTTCTTGAATTAACTCCATGACACAAGAGTATGATCTGCTACTCTTGGAGTTGCCAGTCTTGCATATCTCACTATGCCTCAGTCATTAAAATGAGGCAGGTGGGTTGTTTGTTTTTTTTCAGAGTTTATGCCATCTACTTGTTCACCTCAATTTTTTGCCTTAAGCAGAAGTCATAAGAATACTGAATGACTCAGAACTGCTTGTAAATGAATATTCACCTATTTACCAATTAACTTTGTTACATTTCTCTCAATGTTACAGGACAATAACCTGCTAATACACTGCAGCCTGAGAGCATGGGGAAAAAAAAAAACAACAAAGAAAACTCCACAAGCGACATCTATCATCTAGGTGTGATTTCTCTCTGTGTAAAGCTAACAGAATCATAAGCTACTATTGACACGGGGCCAGCTGAAAATGTGAACTGCAGCAAGAGACATAATCCAGATAAATGTCCCTTTTTTGTGCTTTAAAGAGTTCCATAGGCTCTTTCTTCTAAATCCTTTCATTAATTACACTGTCTAGTAGAATCCAGCATTTTTTGCAGAGGCTAAATTTTTCTTGTCGTGCATTGAGCCTGCTTTCCCCTTCCCCGACCCTTCAGCTTAAAGAGAAAGCGGCTGTTCTGCGAAAGCATAAGGAATCTACATCCAGAAACATGCTCTGGGCAGTAAACAAAATTACTATGGGCTACAAAGTTGTACCTATACTTACACACATGGGAATTAGTTCAAACTTCTCAGCACTCAAATACACAATTTTATGTAGCAGTACACTAGTTACAGCTACTCCTTCTAGAGCTAGATTTGCTGCTATTTTAAGGTCTAGTTATGTGATGACATCTTCTGACACAATAAAGTCATCATCGCCCTGTTCTTTCATGCATACACATTACAGGAAGGTACAGTAAGTACAGCTAGGCATCATTTGTAGAATTATTAAGGATTTTTGGCATGGTAGTTTAGATACAGTTTCTAATACCATTGGGAGGAAATACTCCTCCACCATCAAATCTGTTTTTAAATGGGGACAAGTGCAATACCATGGATACATGCATGCTCATATGCAGAGCCTTGCTCAGTCATAGAAAAAGGCAATGACAACTTTTGCAAGCAGAGGTGGCTAATTGTGATTTGAGCAGGGGATACTACAGCACTCAGTTATGAACAGACTTTGCTGAGGTGAATGTCACTATTGCAGTGGGACAGGACTGACATCATGCCCACTGGAGCAGCAGTTCTTCAGGGAAGGGAACAGTGAATTCTGGAGAACCAATTTGTTAAACATTGCTGAAGGAACGCGGCAGAAATGTGGGTGTTCAGCGCTCTGATTTAACAGTCATTTGAAATGAGTATGAATAGAAAGCATTACAAATCAGCAGGCTGTGCCTCAACTGAGGAATTAATTAGTGTGTCGTGATTTCTGGAAAGCAGCACTTACTTCAGTGGACAGAGAACTGCCCCAAAACAAAAAGACATGAGAGGAAGGGAAGGGAGGACCTCTGTAGACTAAGGTCTATCGTGTTGTTCATGGAGGAAAATTAATGTTATTTTTATTCCTTTAGAAGTATTTTAAGCAATTATATGCCATTTACTTCGGTGCCAAACAGTGCTTGCTAGAGTCAGGTCCCCCTTACTGCAAACAGCAGTACTCTTTAGCCTGCAAGTTTCAAGGTCACATAGTATTAAACTTGCAAACGCATTGGCACAAAGAAGGTAATGGATGTTGTCACCAATACTGACATATCTTCCTGAAATAATCCATCTTTTAATTTTCATATTCATTAGAAAATTCAAATGATTTTTAAATGTGTCGTGACACAAAACAGAGCCTATAAACCTACACGTTTCTCAGTTAGGGAAAAGTTATTCTTATCTGTGAGCTACTTAGAAATCTGATAGCAACTAAAATAAGTACTGTCATTTGACAGAAAAAGGAATCCAAGACATACAAATTAAAAAATCTTCTACCTTAAATAGACAGAAGATATGATTGAACTGTACAGTGCTTTGGGATCTGCACAATATGCACACCCCTCTGTCTCAGAGGGTCCAACACACAAAGTTCAGTATGGTGCATCAGAACACCAGCCAGTTCAACACAGTCTTTCTCAAGTAGTCATGGTTTAAACACAGGTGTACATAAATTTTTAATGTAAATCTTTTAATATACATTCAATACTTCCTTCTTCTGTACTTTCCATGCCCCTTGTGGTACAAGTAAATCTAACTAAACTCATCTTCATTTTTTTTGGCATAGCGAGGTCAGAGACTGTACAAACTCAAATCAATGATTAACAATTGTTCTTGAAGTGAAACAAATAAATTTCAATAATTATAACTCACAGAATTCAGTAATTTTTTCCTGTCCCTTTACAGTGCAGTTGATAAAGTTTTGCTTCTGTCTTCATTTTAAAATAAATTGTTTCGATTATATTCTTTTGGGGTTTTTGCCTTTATTAAGTGAATTGTAGCTATTTAGAAATCATTGCATCTTGAACCTGGAAAAACACAAACCAGTGGATCCATGCTTCAGTGTTCCATTGCTCTTCAGAACCATTAAAAATTACTTCTGTTTTGATTTGAATGTTCAATATATTAAATTAGCCGTTTATTCAACACAAGTAGAAGCCACTAGACAGAGGGAAACTTTTTTTGCTTACACAACATGTTGGATACCTAAAGCCCATGAAAAGATTTCCTTGCCCAGCAGGTGTAGGATAAAAAGTTACTTCTTATAAATATGTGCATTTAACCTTAAAGTATTGTGGATGAGAAGTGTATGTAACAGTAAAAGCAGGAAAAACAGTTTCCCACTTCTAACCTGGACAAGACAAAATCCCACTCAGTCCCCAAAAAAGTGAAGTTATCCAGTTTTTACTTACATTACACTCTCAGGGACTTCTGTATCCAAGAACTCACTACTGGGCTGTAGTTTGGGGATAGAATTCCTTCAGAAAAACCAAAAGAATGGAGTGAAAAAGGCAGCGAAATTGTAACCAAATAGAAACACCGAACATTACAAGAAGCATCACAAATACATACAACTGGGTTTGTGTTTTTAATAAATTAGGGCTGGCCACTTTGTCTGCTTTGCTCAGTTCCTTTTTTATCCTCTCTCACTGCAGCTTTGGCTCTTTTCCTATCTACTCCCTAAACTAAGGCTAAATGCCAGTGATATTTGATAGCTGAATTGCAGTTCCCAAGGGCAGTCTGGATATAAATTCAGATCCAAAGTTCAACTCAAAATAATGAAAATCTTCCAGAAGTCTCACAAAAATAACTGGTTATTTCAATGTCTTTTCAACACCACTCTTGCCACTTTTTTGTAGATTCATTTATATTTAACACTATTCCACTATTAACATCATCTTTTGTTGAAGTCCCACATAGCCTAGGTTCCTCACAGAAAAGCAGGAGTCAATACTCTCCATACAACATGTGGGTAGTAAGTTAAACGACCATTACTCTGAAATTCTAGAGATGGAAAGGTCATAAAGGTAAGGGCATTCATAAACGTTATACACAGGAGAAAAAACACGCCATGATTTCTCACTATTTAGTTATAAAGTTGCAATCTAGACTTGTATTCTAAAGCCCTGAGTCTGCACAGTCCTTAAAAATCTGACTACAAACACTGTTATTCCAAATCTGATAGACAAAGGATAGTACAAAGGGCTGAGAAAGGGAAACAGAATCATTCCTAAGAAAGCCCCACCCCTCATAAGGCAGGAAAAATGGTAAGGAGTTTTCCTGCAATAGCTTCGGGCATTTTTTTTATGTGCACGTTTTCTTTGATTCATCTGTTCTAGGAGGATGAGGCACCAATGCCAATGTTTTGTTTGCCCAAGACTGGGTCAAACAAGTGTGCCTGAGTGAAATTTTTATTGAAAATCTCATGTAACTAAAATGTTTGCATGGCAGCACAAAGATAAAAGGTTGAGTGCAGGGCCACACTACAGTTTATTCTGCCTTACTAAACAACCACAACAAATAGATTAAGGAAGGACTGTCATATAAGAATATGTTGTGCTCTGTTAATAAAGTAACTGTCCAGAGCTACATTTCAAAATTATTCAACAAATAGTTTACTAAGTATTATGGCATTACAGACTCAGAAAATTGCCTAGTTTATCCTAACAGATCAGCTTACTTTTTAACTATAAAAATATAATAGAAAAAAATAGAAGACAACTGGATCAAAACTCAATACTTGGTAAAGGACTGAAGAATAGTTTTTGTACTTTGCCATTTTGAGCCTGGGCTAGACAAGTCAACTATTTGGGTTCATATATTACTTGTCCTTCCTAAGGAATTTCCCCCATTTTTAAATTTTCAGCTCCCGTTTCTCAACATTTCCATCTCTCTCATTACTATTTTTTCTATATAAAAGTATTAAAGCCCATAATAACAGAACAAACCTTGGTAGACTCATTCTTTATCATTGCATTTTAGGTCATCATTTGATGGCTGTTTTCTATAAATACATTTAATTCATGCACACAGCATCTCCCCTGCTTTCAACTCACTCAAATTACTGAACTTTAAAATCAGAACTGTGATCTGGGACAGTCTAACAGAAAAACCATCAATTCTTCTTGAATAAAGACATTGGATAACACGAAGAGTTAGATTGCTCTTGATATCTGTTGGAAAGAGAATCCAGTACAAAGTCCATGAATGAGTTCTGCACTGAACTACTAGAAACAGGTAAATTCCAGCCTAAAAATGGTATCACAGTTTTCATTAATGCTTTATCAGAAGAAGAGATTAAGTATAAATAGAATGCACTATAAACAAGCCATGGAATTCTTGTCAAATTTCTCTTAAGGAAAAATGTAAGATTTACTAACAAGCATAAACACAGGAAAACCTAAATGAAACTTCCAAACTGAACTATGCACTGATTTTCATTTTGATGAGGACTGAAAATACCAGCCTTACCTCTAACTAGGATGTCAGTCACTATTTTGTCAACAACATAGATGTTCTGCAGAACCCAGAGTACAGTCAATGATATTAAACCAAGCCCCCAGATTTTTTTCAATGAGCTACTGGTTTAAACAGAGAGACTGAGAACTGCAAAATGCGGCAAGAAATAGATTCCTAATTGTGAATATTCCTGTAAAAATTTTGACAGCATTCAAAAAACATGAACAAATATCTTGTGCATTATGTCTGATTCAGGTCATATTATTAGGCTAGTAATTTTGTATGGGAATCCTGAATGGTCTCTTTGTGCATGTCAGGATTGCTTCTTTCATGTTGTACATACAGTGCCTTTGAGGAAGGCCTCATTCATTTGAAAACAGTTCCAGAAACAATGTTTTATCTAATACTCTGCCCCTTGTCACGCTGCTTTAGAAGTAGAGGAGGAGAGCTGATTCAGATAGGGATAGCTTTCTAGACATTTACTTTTGATTAAAGACAATATTATTCCATTTTATGCGGTAGGCAAAAAATTCTGCTCTATTAACAGTCCATAGCACCCTAATGAAATCTGGCAGAACACAGAAGGAAAACAGGTTCCCTACTGAGTTCTCTGAAGGAGCTGGAGTCAAACAGAGGAAAAACATGGGCAAGATGTTAAGCAGGAGGGCTCAAACACAAACCTGACCACAAAGAAAAATGAAAAGCTTATTCTAAGGGGTAGAAGTTTTCTATTATAAATAATAATATGACACTTTCAGGAGAAGCTTATTAAACATGTTTTCTGCACCATTTGTGAGTCATATTCCCTTGTCCATTACTATAAACATAGTGTCACCAGTTAGTTTTGCCTAAGTAGCCCCCACTGGCTTGTTTAAACTGGAGCATTCCTTTTTAAAGACTTATTTCTTTTTTAGTTACTTTGCATGCAGTGCGAAACAGTGCACGCTCTGCTAAAACAGAGCTGCACAGGAGGAGGCCAACTGCATAATAATTCTTGAAGAGACTGACAATAGCTGGAATTGAATTATGCTTTCATTTTTCTTATGTGTTTCAATCTGATTTGTCTTAATAGCATGTTTGCAACACGTTAATTATCAGGACTTGACACTGTACAGTTGGTATTTAGTAGGAGAGTGCTTTGACTAGGAAAGTGAAATCTAAATAACTTATATGCACTCAAATGCTTGGCAAAAAAATTAGATTTGCAATTAAACAATCTCTACTGCATTACCTACCTACAAACTCAGCATTTCTAAAAATGACCATCATATACCACCATGCCTCAGATATCCTTTCATATGTCTAGGGGGTCCTACAAAATCACTAGACAACCTACACTTCACAAAGAGCTACCCATCACACAAACTAATAGTTAAACACAAAAAAAATCCACAGAGAAACCTCCAAGCTGAGCTGAGACCTGTTTCTGTGTTATGTGAGAGTCCCATCATTGGCCTGCCAATAGGAGAGAGACCCCACACCAAAAGCAGCACCAGCATTTCTCTGAAGGCAGTGAAACTGTACCTCTTGCAGCAGCTCTGAATTTGGCTCACTAAGGTACAAAATGCACCGAGGAGGGGATAGGAGCCAGTCTCAAGTACTGAAAGTAACATTTTCATGCATTCCTCAAGTAATTAGAAATCAGACTAAAAAGTTATTTAAAAAAATAAGTGAGAAAGAACTTGCTAACATCAATTTGTCTTGGAAATATCTTTAAGTAATGTAAAGGGCTTCCCATGATACTTCAATGAATTGTCTCTCTCACCCAGATCCCAGGTGTCAACTAGCCTCAGTTTCAAATATATTCCAGAAATTAAACACTTTGCACATCCTCCCTGAACGTGTTCTTTTTGGGGGTGGGTGTGCTGGACAGTTTGGCAGAAAGCATTTGCTGTAATTAGATAAACACTCCAGGAGAAACAGCCTAACAGATTTTCACTGAACCTAGTACCTAGTTAGATTTGTGCTCCTGATAATAACAACCTCTACCAGTTTCAACCCTAAAGATCTGAGATGCAAAAGACAGCATGAATAATTCAGTGAGCATGGGGTCCTGAACCCACCTTTCCTTTCATAAGGAAAGAAGTAATGCGCCTCAGGTATAAAGTTTTACTCTAACAGGGTTTAATCTTTCTTTCTCTTTCAGTGCTTTGTTACTAAGTGCTGTGTAGGTGTGAAAAGCCGTATTACCATGTAATTTTGCTGGGATCAGACTTCCAGCTACCTGCTTCACTTCATGTTCATTTACACAGACTGATCAAATTCTGTTTTATTTCCTAACAATAGCAAATTTTGCTATAATTATTTTAAAATGGCAAATTTAAGGAATAGTACCCTGGTTAATTCACACATGGCACCTATCCACACACTAATAAAATACCATATTATTTATTACCTTTCTCATAATGAACTTAGTAATAAACAACTGAAAAACTAATTTGTTTTTTGACAATGGCAAACCTTTGAATAGAGAAAATCACAGAGTCGAACACAGAGTGCAGTCCTGTGTGGTAAGTGGTCTCCATAGCAACCAATAGATTTTATGCTAAGTCTGGCCTTTAAAAACATTTCACGTTTACCACCGAGAAAAAGATGGCCTTGATTTAAAAATGATACAACAAGTATCTTGAATGTGCATGCTTTCTCTTCTCTCTTGCAAATAAAATTAGCAGACGTCCCTTTAACACTAAATCCTCTGAGAGCTGCATGTCATCATTGACGTATGTGTGGGCCTCCTTTAGGCTTGGAAATTTTTTTTCCTTGCATATCATTGCAAGACTTGAAGCCCTTTCCCCCCATTTACCCCTCCTTGTTTTTCTCTATCCAGAACAAAAATAGAACATCAAGTTCTTATCTCAGTCAGTGATCATGGTGACAGTGAAAATATTACTGCATGCTTATCTATAGCAGTTTCAATCATACAAGCTTATAATAACTTGCAATAATGGAAGAAGTAGTAACTATAGCTGCAATGCCTGCTACAGCCTAATTTACTTTCACTCCACATTCAAGTGACTGAAGCCCCTAAAAGGAAATGTATTTTTAATAAAGATTCCAACTTAAGAATGTGTGTATGTAATTACTGACAATGATATGCTATGAAGAGTTTTATGATTATAATCATTAGCACTTAATGAGAATTTTGTTTGCAACACTGGAATTTGAGTAACAGGACATGAGGGTAGACATGGAGAATTATAACTGAATTTATCGTTATCTCATCGATTCTTATAACCTGACAATATAGGGTACATGATTTTAACATTTAATCCAAAGCAGAGCTTGCATGCTCAGGTTATTCCTCTTGGCATGGGTGTGGGATGCCTGTTTTTCGTTGATTAGGAATGCAGCCTTGAGAGCTTTGGATGAGTAGGAGGGGAAGATACAGAGATCATTTGTTGCTATTCCTGTAAAGGTAATTTCAACATGCATTCAGTCATCATCGTGACAGTAATAGCACTTCATACATAGCCTTTCACATCATCCAGTGTTTGGTCTCTGTGTTCCATTCCATCACAAATGCAGTAAAAGCATCACTCTCCTACCACACTGATTGCTTTCTCTACAATTTCCTTTGTGCAAAGTACACTTTCTTTTCACTCTAACTTTAGAAAGGTCCTGTGTTGAGCCTCAGTGAAGAAGGCATCAAAGAGTCAAGTTCTGTTTGCCATGCAGTAAGACAATATACCAGAATTTATTACTCTTTTCGTTTCTTTCTGCTGTGCACCATTAGACTTACGTTTTCCCAAAGATGATCATCAATGCAGCAACAAAAATTAGAGCCTCCCCTGTAAAGGAAACAAGCAACAAAACAGAAGCTAAAAGCTTCTGTATGAAGAAGCATGATCTACATCTCTAGAGAAGACAGAGGTCTGCCCCTGTAGAAAATAAATATGCTACAAATCTAGTGAAGATACAGACAGTGCAGCTACAGCAAGGCCAGAGAATTCCCAGGTACCACGGTAGGCAAAGGCAGGGTAAACAGTGTCACTCCTTTTATTTCTTGCATCAGGATACACTGAGCACACTGAGGGGAATAATTAATCACAATAACAATGTGTGACAGCATGCCAACGAAGTCTCATTTGCGGTGCATGCCTCGGCTTTAGTGTATCCTCACCACCGCCGCCACCCGCTCCTCCCATGCTCTTCTCTTCCACACAGATGGAGAAACACCGTGCCAGAGTTATGATTAGCATAGGGTTGGAGTTATCAGAAACAACTGAGCAGTTCCTGACAGACCCCTTTTCTTATTTAGAAGAGAAATTGGAAAGACACATACTGCAACTTCATTGTAAAAGGATGAAAGATGCAAGCAGAAGGCTCCAAGGGAGGGTCCTACCTGTCAAACGCTTCCCTTGGCTCCAGATGTGCAGACAGACCTCCACAGAACTAGTAAAGAACCACAGTGAGAACCTAAGATCTCCATTCCAGACCAAGCAGTACCACAATTTCCCTGGGAGCTGTGCTCTTACAGCTTGCCTTCATGCCCTGCTTCAAAGAGAAAAAGCAAGTATTAATACTATGGGATGCATCAGTATTTCCAACAAGCTTAGAGGGATACCACAGCAAAAAGATATCTTATGCAAAATGTAGGATAAAGATGATGGCATTGTATTAGCATGCCTCATACCCAAAATCTCTTTCCTCCACATACTCCAAGAAGCTAACTCATTTAATTTTATTTTTTTTTAAAAGATACTTACTCTCTTATCATCATATCTACTTTTAGAAACTCTGTTTAGATTGTACAGAACATTCATTTCCCCTAGTTCTCTCAGAGAAAAAGTTTCACATGGCCAGCTATAAAACGAAAGATAATTTATGTGTTCTGAATTAAATATCTGCTCTTGTTTTGTATTATTTAAATAGACATGCACACCTAGAGAAGTGTTCCCCTAACGTAGGAGTTTCTAATATTGACACATAGCTGTTCTAGTGAATATGCCTGAAGGTCTGTGTTTGGGGAAAATGAAACAGGTAAAGCACCTGAAACTCTCATGAGGCAGATTCAACAGCCTTTTTTTCTTGTTTCTAGCTGGAGACGCAGCAATGAGATCTTTTCTCAAGCATGGCAGCATACTGATCATATTTGAAAGTGGCAACTTGTCATTAAATACCTGTCAAATATTCCAGCTTCCACAGTTAATTACAATATAATATTCACTGCCTTGAGAGAAAAAAATGTCAACATAAATTTGAATTGTGAGGTTAGAGGGAGCAAGACAGTAGGCTCAGCCACTAACCATCAAAGTCTACATACTATATAGGTAGACCAAGGCTCCACCAGCTGCTGTCCACGATAAAAATAGTCACTCAGAATTATTTTGATAGATATTATAAAAACTTGTAAATTGACCCAACTTAAAAGTTCTATTTTATTGTGCCACTGCCTCTTCCACAGTGAGAATATGTGGTTGTTCCAATAAAAATAGTTGATTGTTTTACATAATGAAATATCCTAGACCCCATTAGCTTTTACATATTAACTGTTTTAATGTAGATGTGTCAGGAATCTGAAAATAATGCCTAGTGACAGCTCTAGGATTAAGCTCTTCTCACTTAGTTAGAATTGCTAGCTTTGATTGTAAATTGCTCTTACAGAGCAAAGCCCATACTGTAAGTCCTCCCATTGCCTCCTACTAACTGACATCAACAAGGCATTTGGGACAAGTGTATGCTAGTAATTCATCTTAATAATCTGTCAGCAAAGCTGTCCTAATAGGATGTGTCTTTCATTTTGATTAAAATGACCCTCTGAAATGTGGTCCTCATAGAAAGTTGACAAGCAGAGGCAAATTTTGAACAGTCTGGCACTTCTAATTTTATCTCTGGAAAATGAAAGTGCTGTTAAATACTCTTATATAACTACTCCCTCTGTTCAGCTGTCTTTTCTTAGCTTCCACATGAAGAACCTGTCTACAGCCCTTTGATGATCAATAATAAATAGTTATCTTTGGTCCAGGAGACATTCCTTTATTTTTCTGTTTTCTGCATCCATGGCATGATTTCTAGTACTGCTTGGGGGTGTCAGTAATTCAATACTGTAGTTAAATGAAATACATGTTTTCTTAAACATATAGCCATGCTATGAAAACACTTCTCATGCCATCTGGAAGGCTTTAATCTTGAGATTTTTTTAATCTAAGAGCTGATGGGGTACATCTTGTTGTCCCAATACTCATACACATTAAACTCTTTAAATATTAGATTTTTATTGTGCTGCCATCACATAGTATTTCTTTAGGAATCTCATTTGTCCTATGTCCTAGGACTAATCATCTTGAATTGGCAACAAAAACAGATCTAACATTTACTGTAAGGATGTAAGACCACAGATTTGATATTAAAGTTTTTAACACAGACTTTCATGAGTTTTCTCATTAGACCATAATACACTTCACTTTATGATTCCTGCCACACATAAAGTGCAGTTTCAGTGTTACTATTCTAGGCCAAGTTGTGTGTACACTAGAAAACATTGATAGTACCTTTAGAAGCTAGTTTTAGGCATCAGGTAGACCAAAAGTTGCATCAAGAAAAGAGCCCTGACTTGGAAAGGCAGTCAGGGAAAGAAAATGATGCCAGTAGTCTGTCAGTAGGAAGACAATCACTGAGTAAATAGTAACACCAGGTGAAATATCCATTAAAAAAAATCCTCCAATTTTTTGTTTTTCAACTACCTCTCACCAATTGTTAGAAAACACAGGTTCTAACACTTCAGCTAGCTCAAATAGCAAAAAAATAAGAACAAGATACACGAGTATTTTTGAGAGGTTTATGCAAATATCTTCCTCCACAATTTTGGAAGGGATAGTTGGTAATTTCATTCATGCTCTACTTAAAATAATGGGAGAGTTTGGGCTCGTTCCAAGACAATGTGATATAATGCATAGCATATGTTTCATCTTCAACATACACATGCTGTATTCCCTTTTTACTTTTCTAATCCCATACCTAAATCTTGTCAGCATCAGCCTTAAAAATAAAAATGATGAAACAAAACATTATCCCACAAATTCTGATTTACTGTCTTTGCACATGAAGACCAATGATTAATAAGGTTTGAATAATAATTCAATACCAGGACTGTGGAAATATGGGACAGAAGTAGAGAAGATATATGAAAGTTCAGGTAGCAGTTTTAGTACAATTTACCTTCCTAGATAAATCAGCTAAAGACAGCTTGAAACACTTTTTCTCCCTCTTCCTGTGCTAAAACTTGAGTTGTTCTCTCTAACATGCATGACAATTCCTTGACCATCATTTCATCTTTGGGTCAACTGAAGAGAAAGGGTTCATATGCATCAAACACAAGAAGTTCCAGATTCCCCAGCTGTGTGCTGGGTAACGATGTTATGTCTCAGAATCAGGGTTTGCACACCTCAATCTTATAATTAATATTTTATATTATAATATAAAATATAATAATAATGTAATTAATAGTAATGTTACCACTCTTCCGCAGTGTAGCTTTCCCTAGTTAGGGACTGGGACCTTGGACTGTAGTTCTACATAATTATGCAGCATAATATGGGATTTTTGTCAGAAAGCAAAGGAAAAAAAGTATTTCCTTTCATTTCCTCCAGACTCACCTTCTTGTTGTAGCCTCCCCTCTGCCCTTTCCTTTTGGCCAGCCTTTCAGGATCTGAGCTGAAATATGCCACAGAGGGGGGGAGTGTGTGTGTGTGTGTGTGTTTGAAGGGAGGCTAGTTATAAGGGCAAACATGGATGTTTAGCACCTTATAGTCAAAAATTAAAATTAATTAATAAATTAAGAGAAAAAAGCTGGGAATGCACAGCTAACATGAAAGGAAAATCAGGGACCACAACCTGTTGTAGGAACATGCACAAAACTGCACCAAAGACAGAATGAGCAAAAGAATGGAGCACAAAAATGCAGAAAACTTCCTTTTTCTATGTTTTGGGGCTTGTAATAAAGGCAACAGTCTGATATCAAGCTGGATTTTCATATCTGTTTCTAGTCTTCCAATTCTGAATGAGTGCTAGGATCAGATTTTAGATGAATACCTAGAGTATTCAATAGAATGTTCTACCCCTGCATGGATTCCACTACTTTTGTCTGGCCTAGGATATCAAAACCCATCCTGAACCCCATTTCATGTCATGAATCACACATGGATACTTAAAGCAGTAAATCAATACTGTTCCTACTCTCTGCAAGAGGAAGAAGAGGCTTAGACAACCTGCAGAGTGAAAGAGGAAACCTGCCAGCCTGCCCTGAACAGGACTCCCAAGGATCAGACTCACAATCCCTGCAAGTTTCTTCACTTAGCAGAAACAAAAGAATTTTAAAATACTACTTCTACTGACACTTCCCCTCTCCACAGAAATTAATTGTGTTTGTAGTATGCAACTTCCATAGACTGGCATCAACATTCCTATTCTTCAGAGAATAGCACAGGTTGAAGAAAGAAATAGATCACAGAAGGAACAAGGGAGAAGCCAAGCATGTCCTGCTCCAAAAGGGAATTGAAGCAAAGGAAATTTTAAAAATTAAAAAATGAGCCACTGATTCCACCTTCACAGATAAACTATAAGTGCTTATTGTCACAATCACTCCACAAAAGTAAAAAATTTATGAGGGAACAGGCAAAGCAGTAGAATTCATGTTCTCTGAAGTACCCAGTCCTCCAAGCATCTTGCCAGTAAGTTAAGCAGAATTGTGTGAAATTGTACACTCCAGGTGATATTTAGCAACACTCCAGCATTTTTCAATTTAATTTCATCAAATGGCTTAAGGGGAAAAAAAAGCACCTTAAAAAAATCGTAAAAGCTTAGCTGTTTGAACAACATTTTCTAAATGTATTTTTAATTATTACACTGATTGACTTATTTTGAATTTTCCTTCCATTTATATTAAAGACCTTCAAATATTAAAAACCAATCAAATAATAAAGAAAATAATTTACCAAAGACTCATTTAACTCCCTAAATAAGGGAGATAGATTTCAAAATTGCAAAGAGATTAAATATTTGTCATCATTCCAGCTCCAGCACTGACAGGCTGACACAACTTTTTTCTTTCTTTCTTTCTATCACAGAAAATCTAGGAACATTAATCCCTGAGTTGTATTAGCAAGAAGGTGCTTGGTCCCCAGCCCCACAAGCACAGAAACAGATTGTTCTTTACACTTGAGAGGCTGAATCCTAGGAGAAATATTGTCTCTGAGAGCATAGCATGTGAGGGAAGAGACAATTCATGTTTACTTCAGAACAAAGCATATAAAGAGGAAAGGAAAACCTTTTCATCAAAGAGAATGAGCCATGCTAGAGCTCAGAAATCAGTTTTCTGGATTTGGCTCTACCTTCATGCACCCTGGGAATATCTGCAAGTTCTTCAAATTTTTGTCTGCTTTGATTTACCTCCATTTAAATAAACTAAAATAAAATCTAAAAAAAAATAATTCCTTTACAAAACAAGTCAAGATGTATAGATGAAAAACTCTGTAACAGATATTAGAAGATTTTCTGCCTTTCACCTAAGATCCAGAGCCTTAAAACCTTCTTTAATTCACAGTTCAGTGAATTATCCTGAAACATAAAAGTCTTTGGATAAAAACATTTGCATTTAGATACATTTAACCTTACATTAAAACCAAAAGATGAATAATCCTTTAATGCTCCTGTCATATTTATTAGCTCTGCTCAAGGTGAGCAAAAGCTCTTGGGAACAGCTGTGCCAGACATTCTTTCCCTTCCCCCATTCACTATTTTTTCCCTTCTTTAACAGCAGGAGCTCAGTTCTAGCACTGTTTTTTCATACTAGGTTTTTCCCTCCTGGCACAAAAATCAGAATGCAGCAAAGACATAAGGGATGAAGGATAAAAGAAATAAGACATACTCTAAATTAACTGTATACCGAGTGAAAGAGATACTAAGCTCATTGTTTAGAGATATATTCTGACCCATTCTATCATGAATCTCTACATCATTTAAATCCAAAGATTCTCTCCCAAAGCTCAGCCTAATTATTGCTTCTATCTGTGTTCTCAGAATCATTTAGGTTGGAAAGGAGCTCTTGAGAGCATCTAGTCCAACCCACTGCTCAAGCAGTGTTACCTAGAGCAGGTTGCTGAGGGAGGTGCTCAGCCAAGTTTTGAGCATCAACAAGGCCAGAGATCCCACAATCCCTCCAGACAACCTGTTCCAATGCTGGACCACATGTACAATGAAAAGTGTTTTCTTGTGCCCATTGCCACTCATCGTATTCCTGGGTGCTGCTGACAAGTTTGACTCCCTCATCTGTATTCCCTCCCATAAAGGCATTTAAATAGGTTTATGAGATCCCCCAAGCCTTCTCTTCCACAGGCTGAACAGTCCTGATTTTCTCAGGCTTGACTCACAGTAGATATGCTCCAATCCCTTAAGCATCTTCACAGTTCCTACTCTACTCACTCCTGGAAATCTGTATCTTGTATGGGCAAGCTGAGAACTGGACACAGCACTCCAGCTCTGCAGAGGGAAAGCATCACCACCCTTGGCTTGATGGCAAGCATCTTCCTAACACAGTCCAGGATTCTATTGGCCTTCTTTGCCCCAAGGGTGCATTGCTGGCTGTCACTCCACCATCTGTCAGGACCCCAAGGTCCACTCCACTGCAGAGCTGCTTTTCAGCCATTCAGCCCCCTGCATGTACTGGTGCCTAAGGCTGTTCCTTCTCAGATGTAGGACTTGGCACTTCCCTTTGCTGATCACAGCCCATTTCACCAGCCTACTGAGGCTCATCTGAATGACAGCACCATCATCTGGTCTATCAATCACCCCTCCCAATTTTGTATAACCTGCTAACTTGGAAAGGGTGAAAATTTGTCCTATCATCCAGGTTCTAAAAAAGATGTTAAATAGCATGGACCCCCACACTATATCATAAAAATCTATGGAGAATACATAGACACACAGGTTAACTTTATTTCCTTTCACAGGCCTCCCAATATATATTCTATGGAAAAGAGTCTGCCTGCTCCATGATATTTACCTGAATCCCTGCAAAGCTTTATGCTTGTCAGTACAGCAGAACGGTAGGAAACACAGAGTAAAATAAACAATTGTGAGATTATACTGCATTGACTTATTGGTGGGCAACAGCTCTATTTATAAAAAAAGAAGTAGAAATACTGAGGAAAAACATTATGAAGAGAATGTGAATGGGAAACAAAATGAGCAAAAACTGTGGTGGAAGATGGAAGAATGAGCATGTCACCAGCATGAGAAAGGAACAAGGACAACTTGCCATCAGCACAGACTGTCTTCTGTGGCTGTGATGTGCTAAGGTCTTACAGCTCACTTACTTTCCAAAATCTGATTGTTACAGCTATTTCTTTCTTTTATAGCTCAATGATGACAGCTACAGAGATGACATCTATACCAAAAAGCCCTGAAAACACTCCCCTTTCCTTCTCATTTTTCCCTTCTGTTTTGACTATTAGAGATGTGCTCACAGTTTCACAGCACGAATGCCATTGGTAAAGTGGGATCCCACTCCTGATCGCAGAGAGCATTCAATCTTCAACTGAAAGTTTTTCATCAGCAACAGTGTACTAACACCCATTATGACTGATTTGTTTCTTTGTATCAGTACTGCAATAGCCCACCAGTTTTACTGCTGCTGTTGCCAATCGAGCCAGTAGTCTGGAGCACTAACTTCCATCACAGAAGTCCATCTGCCATCTATTACCAGAAATAACACTATCTACCAAGATATGTTAATTGAACACTGATCATCTTCAGGCTGCTCATCATTGTCCTTACCTCCATCCCACCATCTCCCTTGGTTGAAAGTACATCCTCCTTAGATCTGTTGGCACAGTTGTACCTTGAGTTGCTTCCTAATAAGGCTGTTCCAGAATTATTTGGGTTAGTATGGATACACCCTAAATTACTTTTTCTATCTTGAATAATTTTGACTGAAAAACACAACAAAACATTTACCTGTTCAGTCATGGAAACTGATCAGACAGGACTGAATCCTATAAACCTGTCCTGAATTCAGTAGGACCATTATGTCTAACTAATCTCACTAGCAGCAGTAAACTTCTACATTACTTCAGCCTTGCCATCTGCTAGACAAAATGAAAAAAGGACTTTTCCAGCAGTATTTTGGTATGAAGGATAATGGGCATTTAACTTCTGCATTCCTCTTAAGAGCTCATCCTCTGTAAAATGAGCCTAATGTCAGCATCTGATTTGCATATTCAGACTTAGTATGAATACTTATCATAACATATCTGTTTTAGCAGTAACATGATTTCACCTTTAAACTTAAGATGGAGAGAGCAACAGGAGGCATACTGGGTGTGCTTACATAGCAAGGTACTCTGTCTTTATCTCAAAACCTTGAGTATTTTCATCCTGCTGCTGAGAATGGAGACAGAGAGCATTTGGGTGAGCAGCTGGATAAGGCCAGCCTGGCACTGAACCAGACTGGTATGGAAAACACAATGACGATGATACCAGAATTTGTAATTCATACCAACAAAACAAAACACTGGCCATGGAGCTCTAACTTGACTATATGCATTCCAAAGTATTAAGTAGTATAAACAATATTTTTCATTGCAACTGTACTGCAGATCTCTTGTTTCACATGGCAGGATTCAGAGCTTGCTCTTTACTAGGCACATTTGTTTGGATAGCATCATGACCCCCACCTCATTGGCAAGCACTTTTGAAAATTCACATTTGATGGGAATTTATTTCCATAAAAATCTTAAGGTTCACTTCTGTTCTGGTCAAAGAAGCCAGAAAACTTAAACTGAGCAACATGACTAAGACCTATTCCAACATCACACAGGAGGCACAGTCTGCTGCCTCTGCAGTGGCAATCCTAGAAAATGGCTCCGATCATAAAGTTACTTTTGCTCGTACAGAAAATAATATGGGTCCAGAATAATAGGTCCAGAATGGGGTTTCTGGATTTACTTTCAGGAGTTTCTAGGTGCACTATATCTCAAAATATACTAAATGTCTTTGTTCACTGACAGACCTACACACCTAGGATTTGACAGTCATGCTAAAATCATGTTAATTGTAATAATAGGTGTTTTAAGTAGGGGCAAGCTGTCACCTGGAAACCTGTCTGCATTCAGTGGTAACCCTGGTGAGCCACATAAATATTCAGCTGATCATCAGGATACAGGACACTGAACACAACCCATAAAAGCCCTAGTGAACAGTCACAAAAATGTTACATTTATTTCTACACTCTCTCTAAATACTGCTGAGACTCAGTAACCCTATCATTTAATGAACTCTGCACCTGAAGAATTTACTGTGCTATGGGGAATGGTATCTACAAAAACACATGATCATGTCAATCAGCACCCTAACATATTCCAGGCCACAAAATTCCAGTATTTTAATAATTATTTAACTGGTATTAAAATTATTATTTCTTTTGACCATATCAACTAAGTTTCTAAAGCCATTAATAATATTAATTAGCAAAAAATGGAGACTTCCTTTTTCAGGTGACACAGTGTAAAAGGTGAAGTATAGAGATTTCCTTTTCTTAGTTTTTAATCCAAGAAATGAAATTATTTACCTTTTTTTTTTAATAGTAACTTTTGAAATAGTAGCATTTTCTAGGGATTAGTAACATTTTTATGGCGACAGATAAACAAGACTAATTTACTAGGATATTTGGTAACATGGAAATTGAATTAATCTGTCATAATTGATCTTTCACCTAACCATATATTTAGCCGTCAAATCCATTTGTAACCTGATGAAATATTATCCAAACATTGAATGCTTCTTTGGTGGATGTTTTGGCTAAATAGCTGAGGATACTGTAGCAGAGAATTGTATCATATATCCCGTTTACTGCAGCCCAAAGACAAAATTACAGGTTCTGGTATTTCAGTTATCTGGTATTCCTGTGCTCAGGAATTTTCCCATGGCTGTTTCTAATACAGCGAGGTTTAAACATGTCTTTAGCAAGCTGGCCATACATTACTCTGGACTTAACTATTCCAAGTCTACAACTTTGGCACAAGAATTTAGAATCTCTCCATGGCCAAATTTTGGCCAAATTCTGAGGAGCATGATCACATTAATTTACTACAAGCCTGATATAACAATGGAACCCTCACACTTGGGTAATTACTCAGCAACCCTGAGCAAATTAATGTAGCTGAGACTAAAATTTGTGTTCTTCTATCACTTGCCAGATATGTTATACTTCAAGTCCTCACAAACTTATACACAAACACATTAAAGCTACACATTACAGCAAGAGGGAAAATCATGTTCTGAGACACTTCAGACAGATTAGTACCAATTCTCCTGCATAAACAAAGTGAAATAGAGAATTAGCCTGAGCAGAAGAAGAGCTAATTTCTATAATATTTTTCTGCTTCGTGTGCTTTTATCATGGATCAGCTGTGGTCTGTGATCTTTCAGAAGTATTTCACACATGCTGTGTGGGTATTAATATTGAGGCCAACAACAGAGAAATACAAACTGGGTGCATACTTCACCCTGTGTGTCAAGCCAATCTAGAACATGCCATGTCAGCAAAATGGCAGTTTCATGAGATTTAAATTGTCTGCATTCTGTAATTGCACATACAGTTATTTAATTCTAAAATAAAGTCTTACATAGAAGAAACCAAGCCTTAGCTGTGACTATAACACATTTGTTTTGAAAACTAACAATGTCATATTTCGAATCATAATTTCTAAAGGCAAAGCTGAATTCATCTGTACATGTTAGAATTCATCAGTATCAGGAATTTGCAATATTTACAAATTCAAATAAAAAATGGCAAGAAAATCAGAAATAGTCAGATATGTAAAGACACAGCACCCATACTCCTGCCCACAAAGTAACCATGAATGCAACACTTATTCGACTCAAGCCTTAGCTATACTAAATGATATAATAAATTGCTTTGTTCTTGACAAAACCATCAGACTAAAAGAGCTATGATGAACCGGTCCCCTTTCTTAACTAACTAGCTATGTGGCTTGTCACTTTGCATGGCAGGAGTTTGAAATCATGATACCTTATAGCTTCCAAAGGACTTGTCATTTAGCATACGAGACAAAGCAAGGAACACTAGAAATTTGGATTATTTTAGTCAGTTATACCCTTACACTGCTATAAGACTCTGCTAATAAACCATGAACCAAATATGCTACATATTGCACAAAGCTTTCATGTTTAAGAATTGCAATCTGTAAGACAAAAAGCAGATAATAAGGGAATTATAAGATCAGTAAGACACCAGTTTAATAAGCAGTGCTCTTGGCTCTGTGAGAAAATGTTACCTCTTTTTTTTTTACAGGCATCCTGACAGAGAACTTAAGACAGGGTTTGAAATATGATTAAAAGGTAGCTTTATGGATAATTATATAAAGTACCTTCTAATCATGAGAAACACTCAGAAAAAGCAGAAAGGTGCTTGAGTAGAAATGAATGAGTGACAAGGCAGACCAGCAGCACCAGACAACAGGTGCCTCAAAAACCAAATTAAATACAGTAGATGGGGAAGTGGACAGCCCTGAAGGTCTTGAAAGCAACAACTTTCAGCAACAATATAGAAAATTATTCTCTAAGTTGGTTCTACCAAGAAAGTAAAGTGTTCTTTTTCAGGGAATTACTACTTCAGCAGTACAAAATTCCATGAGTATCACATAGCTTTTTCTTTCTACACATCTCTCTTCTTTAAGAGGCTTAGAAAAGAGAGATAGCCACAAGTCAGTCACTCTCTTTATTGGACTCAAATCTTTATGATTTAAAGGAGAGATAAATGGAAGAAGGCAAAAATAAAGAAACCTCTCTTGCCTCTGCCTCTAATGACAGCAGTTAGGACTTAGGAGCAGCTCAGGTTGCTGCAGCCTCCAAAATGCTCCCACAATCATCTGGTTTGACAAGATATAGGTTTAAAAAAATAAAAAAAAATAAAAAAGTGAGAAAGCTTAGCAAGATAATTCTCTAAAGTACTCACACCTGTAGCACATCTGCTGCTAAAAGAACAACAAGTTGTGACAGAACTTAACTGTGTTGAGGTGTAAGGATGCAAAGTCCTCCTTACAAAACAATTGCAATGAGATTTTACCTATTAATATTTTACTCATATTCTAACCAAGTTAGTCCAAGACTACAGTGGGACAGTATCTAACATGACAAACCTTCCAATATACCAAGTTATTGCACTTCAGTAATCAACTAGCTTAGATATGTCTTGAGGAAAGTTTTTGAGAAAAAAAGGATTGGGTTTTTGTGGTTTTTAGAGATTTTTGGGGTATTTTGTTTGCTGGTTTTTGCTTGGGTTTTGTTAGTATATTTGTTTTGTGGTTGTTGGGGGTTTTCCATAATTTTAAATTCATTGAAATTTTTGTTTCATTTTGTTGCCATTGCTGGTTTTATATTTTGTTTTCTTCAAGAGCAGTGGAACTGGTGCAAGACTCAAGGTACCAACAGCAGACACAATCCTTATCCAAATGAACAGGAAGCAGGCAGGAAATGTATCTGCAAACACACCATGGGGGGTGGCAGTCTGTGCCCACTTCCCACAAAATAATGTCTGAGGAACAACATTTGGAAGCTGAAAGCCCTGCCACTAATGCTCTGCACCCGACACTTGGAAAGAGATTCATTGCTGAGATTACCTCTGCGGTTTCCTCCCAGTAATTAAACCACGTATTTAACAACTTTCAAAGGATTAGCAGAAATAATCTATTTTGTTTGGGTCTTATTTTTCTTTACAAAACTTATTTTATTACCCTTAGAAAATAGTCTAGCAGCAATGCCTCCAGATGGGAAGAACAGCAATTCACACACTTTTTTTGTCACTAGAACATTCTTTATATTAATGCCAAAAGATTTCAGGACAAAATATATTTCCAAGGAATTAATTATCCCTCAAGTATACAGACTGAATTAAGAGCTACCACGAGTTTCAGTACTGCTAGCCTGGTGAAAACCAGTGGTCACAATATTCTCCTTAGTTTATCAGCTCTCAAGGAAGCCCCCACAGCAGCACTCTTCTTTTGTATTAATGGTTTCTTGTTTTCCACTGCTCCTTAACGCAACCGATGTGAGAGCACCTATGCTGGAGTCTTAATTGCTTTGCTTCAAAGCTGAGAACAGATCTGGAAGATTACTGTTCCTAAAATTTTGCCAGAATTTCCTTGGCACAGATAGGCAGGACAAGACATGACTGATGGATCCTTGCTATTGCTAAATAGGAAAGGACTAATTTAATTTTAAAATGCATTATAAACTTCATTACTCTATACTGCAGTTCCAAGTTTTTGAGTCATTTAATGCCTAGATCTGTGTGTGTGTATTATTAGCATTTTACTCCAAACCTCCCAAAAGGAGAAGGACTAAAACAACCCTCAAAAAACCAAAAACAACTAAACAAAAGCCAAAATAGTTGAAACTTTTTAAAAAAAAAGGTTTAAATAAATATGCAATTATTAACCTACAAACAAATATGTATTCAGTTTTGCTGTCCTGATCAGTGGAATTTTCTAAGTGTAATAAGAACACTCAGAAGTGAAAAGACCAAAATGGATAAATAAGTCTTAAGACTATTAAGGGAATTAATTACCTTCCAAGGTTCACAGCTAGTTAAAATGCTCACTAAATGTTTAGAGAATAAACCCAAACACCTGAGAAAGCACTAAACCACTCTTTGGAACAGCCTTCTTCCCTTGACACTGATTACAGTTGCCTACAGAGTGGGATAGGTGAATAATATCCACTTCACCTATTCTTATACAGGTAATTCCAAAGCCATAGGCATTTTTAGGCTGATATTCACATTTCCCTATTTCTATATTGAAGATACGCTTCTATGAATAAAATAATTTTAATTTAATGAGAGAATCTAAATTCACCTTCTATCTTTGCTGGAACTGATTATCTTCAAACACATGTAATAAGCCAGAACTAAACACACAGAGATTGACTTGTGCTTTGTTGACACCTTTTCTTCTATCACTAAAGATGAAGATAAATGCATGTTCATATTTGGCTGTTTCTTTGCACAGTTTTTTTGCCACTTCTGCACTGCTCTGAATGCACCCTGTGAGACTCAAGTCTCCTCACTGTCTCCATTTACAAGTCTCAACAGCTAGATATATAGGGACTACTAAATTACTAAAAAAATCACCAAACACTTTGGGTGCAGATTATTAGATACATTCCAGCTGCTTTGTATTTTTTGCGACTTCTAACTCCTGGTATCATCTGGCTCCTGGAATTCTGAATTTCCTTTTTTGTAGCAGATGATTACTGTTGGCAAGATACACCTAGGATTGTGCTTGTAATGTGTTTTCCTTTTCACAACCAGTGTGGAAAAACACACACCAAGTACCTATCAAGATATTTCACTCATCTGGATTCCATCTGGTTCACACTGAGCACTTGTTTCTGGGAAGCAAGACAAGGTGGGTGACTCCAAATACCTTACTTCATTGAGAGAGCACATTTCCCACGGCATTAAGAGATACAAACTCCCTCAAGATAGATTAAAAACCCAGGCCTGTTATCTTGCTGCATGTTTTATCCACTGCATACACAAAAGACAGCACTGCCACTGGGCACTTTCTCCAAAGACTGGCCACTGAAACTGTTGAGGCATGCAAATAAATAGTCCACCCTGAATGTACAGCTGTACCAAGAAGTTAAAAACATGACACTGCCGTAGCATCCTCACATCAAAGAGATAGTAATATGCAAGCGAAAGTAACCCTGAGGATACACTAACATGAGAACAGAACGAGAAACACAGAAACAAACCCAATGTAACAACAAACAGGGGTACCAGTTTATGAGAATTTTAAACTCTGGCAGAAATTACCTGAGCAATAATATCTGAAATATCAAAGGTGCCAAACCGCATAAAAACCCATAAAAATCAGGACCAATGATATAGGATCAATACCTACTTTGGAGGAGACAAAAGTGATAGGGAGAGAATTGGCAAGTGGAAGAGGGGGAAGATGACTAAGAGAACAAAATCAGCCATTTATAATTGACCATAATTTACCTGACAAGCAGTCACTTGCTTGATCACCACAGTTTGCACAGGTCAATAAAATCACTGCTTCCATCATGCCTGCCTCTGATTTACTTGCAGGCTGAAGAAAACACACCTATTTTCCTTGGCATCGAGGAGGGAATTCTTGGCATAGAAACACCTCACCTTTTCCTCTCTTACAGGGAATATTTGTAAACAAGTCAGCATATTGTAAACAACTTGAAAAATCTAGGTCAGATTCACCATGTTACAACAATTTTAAACGATATCTTTAGCAGATCTAGTGTTTAGCAAAACTTTAAAAATTAACTACTCTAAGTACAGCAGCCCTCTATAATTCTTAGTGTATGAAGCCTTCTACAGAAAATGCGTAAGCTCTGTTATACAGAAAGTTTTGGAAAGTTTTTTATTAAAAAAAAATTACCCAATATAAGGATAGTATTTATTACATTTCATAAAAAGAGAGTTGCTTATGATGAGGGAGAGGAAATGGCTTACCAATTATGCCTAGAAGCAGACCTGTCACAGACAACAGCACTGGTCTCAAAATACTGACACTGAATCCATCTCAAAAGGAAGTATTTTCTATAGGATAAGAACTCAGAAAAACCCAGGATCCAAAGTAAATGTGACTATAACATTCTAAACATCTCAGATTCACAAAAAGCAGGTTTTTAAATCTCAACTTGCTCTTCCCCATGACCTTTTCAGCTTTCTTGGCCGGAGAAAACCTTTAGACTGAATGATTTGATCTTCAGGGATTCTAGACCCTTCTGATTTTAGATAACTATAATTTTTCCATTTTCTTCCAGGAAGGTAATTTCCAGTTCAATGCACATGTTAGGCACTTTAAAGCTTACATGGGCCTAACACCATCAGCAGAAGGACCATGCACAGCTTTTTGTGTCACCTCCCTGCACAGCTGCCTCTCTTCCGGCACATACATTCAGGGAGCAGGATAGGGGAGCTGTCCTAAAGAAATGTAAACAACTTGGGATATTTGTCAAGTTTTTAAATCCCCATCAACTCCCAGATCTCATCTGTTCCATAGCCCCACAAATATTTGTTTATGCAGGGAGAAGGGGCTCATGTTCTTCAAGATCAGCACCAGTTTATGTCAACTTTTAAGGTCTGAGAAGGCAAGAATCAAGAGTTACCCTAAAAAACCCAAATAAAAATCCCTCTCTAAAAAAACCCTACAGCACCTCCCCAAAAACCCCACCTCCCTCAAAAAACAAAAAAACCCAACCAAACAAAAAAAACCACCGAAACCCCAAAAAAACCTTCAAAACCACACAAAAACCTCAAACTAACAAACCCTTAAAAATGATTCTCAGATTTGAGAAGAGATTTGAGAACTACTCTTGAAGATTAGAGCTCTGCACTAGTTTGAACTGCTTAGTCTGCATTCTTTAAGCCTTTTTGGATGTGAATTAGCAAGAACTCAGCAGTAACAAGTTTGCCACTTTACATTAAATTAGTTGAATTTACTCCACTTTAAGGCTGCAATAACCATAACTAGGACAAACAGATGATCTTCTTGTTTACCTTAAAGGTTTGCAGCAGTAGAGCTCTTACCAATGGCTTCATATCAGTGCAGCTACACCAAATAACAAACCCAGGTAACCTCATGTTCAAGATATACACCTAAACTTCAACTGAAACCTGTTTTCTCTGTTAATCAAAGGCTTTTCAGGCATTCCTACTTACATCACATCTAAGAATCTTTAAGACCTGATTTTCAAAGGTTTGACACCAAGAGTTTCGCAGGGAAAAGGTGAAGAGGCTTCAGAAGAGAAAACCAATTCTTGGACCCCTGTTTTTTATCCCTAGAGAATTAAGTTTCACCTCAAGCATAAAAGACTCACTTAGGAATATTTTTTAATACCCCTACATCTAAAACTTAAAAAAAAAAAGAAAAATCCATAATCAAATCAGAGTCTAAGCATCTTCTCAGCAAAGACAAGGAATTTTTTATATATAGCCTCATCCTACATTTCTTAAAACTTAACCATATAGCGTGTAAAACTGAATGCTCACGGAAAAAAATAACAGGCACAGCATAATAAAACCCTGAAAATTCTTAAATACTTTTATATTTTCTGCCATATTGTGGAGAATATCAGATGGAACGGCCATAAATAGCAGATTTCAGTTTATATAAATTTGTTCCAAAAGCCACAGATTAAGTTTTTACTCTGACTTACTACAGAGGAACTGAAGGCCTTTCCATTGAGTTTGTATCAGGAAATGCAGACAGTGTGTACAAGAATCTCTTGTAACACTTCTCTCTGGAAAAATTGTTTTCTTATATGATCAATGTGTCATAATAGTAGGGGGAAAAAAAAAAGTTTAATTCAGTTTGCAGAGTCATATCCAGAAATCTCTTTCCAAATGTGTGGGTAAAACTCCCAGACCAATCCAGGCTTTGTGCAGTTCAGCTCTTGCCATAAATCACAGCAGAACTCAGACCATTCTCACCTTAACAGGAGAAGAACAATTACTCAACAGTGTCAAAGGAGGAAACTGAAAAATCCAAATCAAGTTCTGAGGGAGGAGTTGGGACAGTCAATCTCGTGCATCTCCATACTCACAATCCTTGGTTGACCCCGGCACATTCAGAAGAGCAGCCTCTCTCACCGCTGTGTAAAACACACAAACCCAGCCATTTTCATACCAACCTGTATCACCACATCAACAGAAGTTCACATTTCATGGCTCCTTAAGGTAACATTAAAAATACACAAATCTCTAAAATACAGTACCCCTTCTGTACCACTACACTGCAATTGTGAAACAAAGCTTATACAACTGAATTTTCGCAATAAACCATCTTCACAGAAACGGATGCTACTTCATACACAATGAAAAGGTTTCTTAATGCCTTTAGCAAGGCATCACCCCCTCTAAATCAGCAATAGCACTGTGCATTTGTGCAATACCTAAATTTTAGTTGAAAATGGTTACTAAACCTCTATTTTCAAACAAATACAATTTTTAACTGGTCTTTAGAATTTATTCCTAAGCACTAACCTACAGGAATAAAACTCTTTCACACAAGGCAAATAACTGCAGCCTGTTTGCTAGTGCTAATAGATGCTTTACTGAAGAATGTCAGCTACGACTCAGACTAATTTCTTCCAAACAGGGGATCATGAGTTTTGGCATTTTTCAAGCCCTGCAGTCATTAAGCTATGTATTTTCTACATACATACACAAACACACCTTTTCCCCTGTGTTCTGAAGTGGAAAAAATCTCTCAGCAGCAGCAGTTTTCAGATGAAGCTGGGCCTTACAAAATGAAATCAATTAAGACACAATAAGAAAAAATAAGAAAAAGAAGCAAGAGCTGGCAGAAGACAAGCTACAAGCTAGACAGTGTTGTTTCTGTGACTAATATCTAAACACTGTTAGAGTATACAAAGACTGTAACAACCTGCAGGAATCACAGTACCAGTAAACTCAGAGAAGTCATTGTTCATGGTGGGAGCCTCGCAGCCAGCTCCAGCCTCCTCAGCAGGAAACTGAGTGAAACAACATGCTGAGTTGAAAGGAATTCCCATATTCTAAAAGACTTAATTATGGCAACCAAAATAGAGTGATTACATGCCCTTTAAACAGCAAACAGACACCTGCACACAGAACAGGTTACAGGTACACAGCAATGAGTGAGTGTCAGGATGGGTGCCAGCTGCACCTCTTGGTCAGAGCCTTAAACATGGAAAGATATTCTAAGAATGTGCCTGGAAAAGAACAAGAGCCCATCTTCAATCCCAGTGTCCAAGCTGAGGTAAGACAATCAGTAATTTTAACTACTTGCTTAACATAAATTGCATAGAAGTCAGCTAATTAGATCTAACCAAAATTCAGACATCCTGCAGATGCAGAAATAAATAGAGAGGAGCCATTTTCCACAGGTTCAGAGTGCTGCCACTGCAGGGAGGCTGAGCTCAGCTCAGCTGACAGCGCTGCTCGGTGCTCCTACAGAGACCTCTTTATTGGAGAAATTTAGGACAACGCTTAGAGTCGTGTCAGTTCTCTTTATTAAGGTCCTCACAGAGAATTGTTTGACACAATATATTTTTACCAGATCAAAGTATTCTATATGTATGTTAGGCAAAGTAGAGAGCATGCTGTACTTCCCTCTCTTCTCTCAGAGTCTGAAACAAAGCATTAAGAACCAAGGTATGAGCCGTTTATCTGTCAAATAAAGATCAAGGATGATTAAGAGCCTCTGGCAAATAAAGATCAAGGATCGTTAAGGGCCTCTGACAAAGCTGATGGTGCAGTGTGTCCCCATCCAGCTTTAAAAAGCATTGATACAGAGGCCCTTGCTGCTATTAAAACCTGGAAATTTTTGGAAGTTTTTGGAAGTTTGGAGTAATTCCCTTCAAGATCCATGAAGTTCAGTACCTGTTCTTTGTGCCTATGGTAACTTTTGCTTTGTCTTTTCTCTGATATCCTGCAATATATTAATTAAAGTGTCTGTAATGGCTGATGAGTATTAGGCTGACATTAATAACCATATTGCTACCCTGAAATGTTGTGTTCTTGTTATTAAAACAAAACAAACAAGCAAAAAGCCACCAAAAAAAATATCCTGAATAGAAGAATTTACACTTCTGCCTACTTCCTTATGTTTACAGTCTGATCCGAACAAATTCCCACTTAGAAGGTGTTTAAGAAATGATGAATCCAGCTCTGTTGATATAGGTAAGTCAAAGAGGAACAAACATAAAACCCATCAACTTTAATTTTTACTGAACACTTAGATTACACTAGAAGATAAACACTACAGAAATGTCTCTGGAGAATGCAGTTTGGGGATGCTTCATTATAGTCTGGGATGCTTTAACAGATGACAATTAGACTGATTAGAAGTTACCCAGTTGAACACTTTGGCTGTCAGAAAATGTGATCAGTGAAAAGTGAAATAGGTTGTAACTGACACTTTTTTTCTAAGAGAAAAATATCAAAACAAACAGGGAACAGTGTTTTGTTTCCAAAGTTTTTAAAAGATAAATCTCTTAGGGGATGCTTGTGGGAATTCTAGGATTCACTGCTGCTTAAGTGCTGTAGCTGTGGTCCACTGAGGAGGGTGGAAGCACAAGAACTTCCAATCCTCACAAGACACCAAGAAGTTCACCTCAGGTTTAAGATTCCAATACTTCAAGGCACTTCTTCAAATGAAAAAAAAAATAAAAATAAAAATCCATCAGTATTGAGTTCTTTTATCTGAGATATTTTACATCACCACTTACTTCTACTGAATGATATGGAGTGCAACTTCAGCCAAATCTAATTTCTTTGTACAGACTCAAACACAAAACCCAGGACATCTCCATATAACTACATTTAGACAATTCTTCATTCCTATAGCAGAAAGTCTCCTTCATTTGAAGGCATTATAGTCGCTGCTGCTTAACAAAAAGATAAAGAACCACCCAGTTAACAACTCTGTATCAAAGTCATGAGCAGCAGTGCTCCTCAGCACAACAAAATGCTGGTTACTCCATGCTAGAGGAGAAAATTTAATTCCTTTAATTAATTTGATTAAAACTGACTGTAGTGTTTACTGCTATTATTACCAGAACATCTGCCATGGCCTCTCACTTCAGAAATTTCTTCTTGTTTAGCACCTCTCATGGGAACTGTGCTCTTGAATCTTGGTTGTCATTCACCAAGGCTTCTTTTTTGGAAATCTATCATAGGTGTGACCATACAATGCAAGAAACTTGGGCATCTGAACAATTGCCTTTGTATCTGACCCAATGAACCTTGTTCAAAATTCCCAGAAGGCCACTGAATGACAGTTTCAGACTGAATATAGTGAAAACTTTATTTCTCATCCAAGCAGGTGTTTGCACACAAATAAAGGTCAGAACTGTGCTAAAATCAAGCAGTAAGGTTCTTCTTTACACAGATGCAATCTTCACTTGTTCAGCTAGTGACGATCTGAATTAGCACCTCAAGTATATTTTTTATGGAGTGGCTCTGTATTTGTTTGAATTCCATTTTCCTCTGATTTTGATTGTTTATGAGTTGTTTTTTTTTTCCATCTGTCCCACTCTTCATTTTATTTTTACCTCTAGTCTCAAGTAGTACTCACAGGAAGAATCACTGAACACGCATGGGAACCTACCTTTAAAAATATTGCTCTGCAAAATCTCTATGGACACAGGTGTGGATATTAAATTTTGGCATGAATTATGGAATACCAAAGTGAAACATAATTCAAATTATTCATATTGTAACATATTATACACTAGGATGAAAACTAAATTACAGAACAGATAAAGGTCTTGCAACTGTGGAAAGAAATAGCAGTAAACGGACATTTCATCCATTTTCAAAGAGAATAAAACTGTTTTCATAATGTGGACTGCCTTTCAGAGTTTTTTTAATTTAAACACATTTATATCAAACAAGTAAATACAGTAAAAATAAAAAAAAAACACCTTAAAATCAATTATTGTTAATACTAACCTTTGAGACTTTGTGTACCCTAATTTACCTTAGTTAAGCAAATAGCATAATGTTCAAAAATGCCTGGGCGATGTTGGATTTTTTTTCACTTTTTTTGTTTGGGTTTTTGTTTGGTTTTTTTAATGTGGTGTTTTGTGCCAGAACTACAAAGATTTCAGGTACCTGGAAACATAATCATCCAATTGAAATTAAAAAAAAAGAAAGAAAAAATTGAATCTGCAGATTTACAATTTCTATCCTAAAATCCCTGAAATGCTACTTTTTCTAAACCCTTTGCAATAAAACTAACTGGCAGGAACCTTTTCATTAAAAAAATTATTTTTTTTTAGAGAACAGACAGCAAACCACATTTCTTGGAGCTGCTGAGACAACTATACTCTAGAGGAGAGCAGAGATTAAGATAAAGTGGAAATAAAGACAGAAGACACCACAGTGGTTTCTATTTGCTCTAGATTGCTCCTTACACTGCATGCAAGTTTCTTTACATTGCCTTTCAGAGATGCTCTTCCTTCCTGTTTTCTGCACCTTTTTAGGTGACTTCACAAACTCCTTCTAAATTCTGTTTCCTCTGCCAGATGTCTAAAAATTAGGCGTCACAGAACATGATTCAGAAGCTCTTATTCAGACAATCCATATTTTGTAGAAATATCTTTTTAAGTGGTAGTGGTGAAGTTACATTTAGAAAGATGGAGAGGAAGAGAAGAAAGCTGTTTAGCAATAAAGCAGACAGTATATGCCAACATTTTGTATACTAGAAGTGACAATACATCTTTCTTCACCTACAAAAAGAACAGTCAGCAATTTAGCTCTTTATCCAGAGGCAAAAATTATATAAAAACATCTGGACACTCCTTAAGTGCAGTAACATTTCACATAGAGAGCATATATATTTATAGTGACTCAGTCAAGTTTCACAAAGGACATGTACATAACTACCACTGTCAAGCAATGATAAATTTCTACTGTTATTTTGGTAATTAAACAAAACAAAACAAAAACACCTTAAGACAGCTAAAATACTCTCTCAATAAATACTGAAGGTTCATGTTACACCTCGGAGATGTCATTTTGTGGAATCAAATAAATCCTAAGTTTCAGAGGCTGACTAAAACTTGGGAATAAGTGCAGATGCCTGGGACATTCTTAGATTCAAAAGGTTTTAAAGCAATTCAGAAAATCACAAGTGCTTGAATGTAATACTGTTGCAGTGTCCAAACTGAGCTTGAGAGGAAGTGAATCACAGTCTCTCTGTAACATGTTCAGAAGCCTCTCAAAACACCGGCAGTATCCATAAAATTCAAAAGACATTAACTCCTCTTAGAAAACAGGGCTATACAACTGCAGTAAAATCCATCTCCTAATCAGATAATCTAGTTATTGCCACAATGACTCCATTCATCCCAAGATATGAAATTACACCGAACAGAAAGGCTTGTTTCTTTAATTTGCTTCCTGCCTGCAGGCTGAGGTCCTGCACACACACACACACACACACACACACACACACAGAGTACCAGTGACCCCTCTTGAGCCAAAGCTTGTGGGCTGCTTTCTGGTGAAAGGCCATCTGTGACAGCACTTCTGTAGCTTTCAAGTTGCTCTATGTTGAATGTAACAGTAAAAGAGGATGTTTCTGGTTAGTGCAAATTTAATAAACTAATAGCATTCTGCTTCTGTAAAATTTAGACGCATATAAATAACAAACCATTACAGTGACAGCTACTGAATTTCTCTGTCTATAGAAAACTGGCAGTTCATAAATATTAAAGTATGCTGTTAGCAACAAAGTACAACATATAGCTGTTATTTCTCTTAAAGATATGGAAACAGTAACCATTGCTGAAAATTTTCATTATTTATAGACCTTTGAATTTTAAAGCCTCATGTCTGCGCTACAATTTTTTCATTAAAATTCAAAAAAGTATCTGTTTGTTATCCCTTTGATGAATGTGCTGAAGGCATGGAAACAAGTAACTATTGCTGACAGATTTCCCAGTGATATAATGGTATTTGCCACTTAATCATCAATACAGTGTTTTAAATGAGCCTTAATGTTGCCAAATAACTATCATGTAGGTTCATTAAAGCTAAAACATAGAAATGCTGTCACAATTGGAGATTGCAATCATGCATCAATAATTTGCATCAGGGAAGTGTTACAGGGGAGAAACACACTCCAGGGCAAACTTCCCTTCGGGCTTACTACAGGGAATTTATAATGCCTTCAGAGCTAGGAAGGAAAACAAACAAATTTTCTACCTAGACAAAACATGCCTTGGAAGTATTATGATGTTCCCAGAGTCCTTCAGCTAATTTGTATAACTTCTGTAGTCAGAATATTTTCCCTTTCAAATTCAGTGTGTACTACCCACCTTAATTCCTCCTCAAAATAATTTCCTTTGGTAATGCTATCTGTTGGAAATCTCCTGACAGTAAAGCATGAATGGACTAATAAAAAAAATTACCCAAAGTAGTCAAACTAGCTTATACAGAAGAACCAAACTGGAAAACTAAATATATTTTCCATAGACTATCTTACATTGCTTTAATGGTTTTGGATGTTAGAACAGACTCTGGTCATACTGGAGACTTTTCTTCTATTCAAACTGTAGGTGATTCTCAGATAAGTTTTTAAAATAGGAATTCGGGAGGAAGCATATCTTTTACCGAGGTTTATTAAAGCAAGAATTTTCCATCTTATCTCAAAAATGACTTCTCCATCAAACCTCAAGTAAAGTTTTCTTGAGGGATTTAATGATCTTCTGGAGATCAGGACTAATTACAAGACTCTGACAGACAGATTTTAGAAGTTTTACTGTTTGATAAGTCACACTAAGACTACTCCATGAGGCTTAAACAAGTTGAAGCTCTGGATCCAGCACTGTTAGCCATGAGCTGAGGTTACAGCCACAGCTGCCAAACAGTCCAACCCTGCCAACAACCAGCAGATCCCACAGGCAGCTTTGCTGGGTCAGGGTGTGGAACTACAACACTTGTGAATGAACTGGCAAGGTACCACTTAAAACGTTCTCTGAGGCTCGAGTATCAGAACAGAAGTTGTTCACAATCTCTCCTGTGTGGAAAGCAGAATCTGGGCATGGGGTGAGCTGAAGAGGCTGCTTAGTTTTTGGTCACATGTAGCACCCAGAAATCACCCCCACTACACAGAATGTGTACATGTTCTATGGCTTCTGCTGTAGAAACAAAACATTTTTTCCCTATGGATACCAGGAGAAGACTGCAGAGGAAGGGAACTCTTTCATGCAAAATAACAGGGAAAATTTCCTCCACCTACAATTAGGATGAAGACAGATGGATAGCCTACTGTCCCTAACAATTACTCTCCTGTATTTTCATTTAGTGGGCTTTTTGTTTGTTTTGTTTTAGAGAGAGTATCAGTAATGCTCAGCTAATATGGAAAATCAATTTGCTTCTAGCAAACAAATATGACAGCAACAAAGGTGAAAATTCTCATTAATCTCTCAACACACAGTTGAGACTTGGAAAATACAGCTTATACAGTCCTTTATGTCAAATATATGAAGTATGTGTATCTTCAGAAGTGTTTGGAATGTTCTTTTCAAAATATCAAACCTTGTCAAAATTCGCACAATTTCACATTTTACAGTAATCTTGAATCCTAGTCTGGGCTGTCAAGATTCTTTTAACCCAGTTCTGAGAGGATCTATTTTATGTTAAAAACCTAACCTGTTATTTTTGATTTTTTAGGGTGGGAGTTGGGTGTTAGTTTTTTTGGTTGATTTTTTTTTTTTGGTGGGGGGGGGAAGTGGGGGAGAGGGAGGTTTGTCTGGATTTGTTTGTTTGCTTTAATAAAGCTAGAGTTCAACTCCAAATTCTATATATGTTATTCTAAAAAAAAAAAAAAAAAAAAAAAAATCTATATTCAAATCTATATTCAAAAATTCCAGAGAATTCATAACAGGAATCTAGAAGAAAAATCAGCTACTTGTGGTATATTCAAATGCTGCATTCTGGGGAATTTCCTCTAGTGAAATTTCTGAAGTAATGGATTATTTGAACCTATAAGAATGTACGTTGTCTAAGTCTAGATGTATGGTCTGGACAGGTACAGAGAAGGGCAGAAGAAGAACTATAGCAACATAGAAATTCTTACACATCATCCTTCTTCATGTAATGTCCTCAGACTCACAGAAACCTCAGGAGATCACTCTGAGGGTGCACATTTCTTTATCTTTCTGAAGGAAGGGCTGTAAGGCCTCCATGTGTAAGCATTTTTATGCTAAAGACAACTGGTGGAAATTCTTTTACTTCTTTATAGGAAATAATGATATTTTCCACTAGCAAGCATGGAAAATTCTGTCAGAATATGGATTTGTGCTGAATTGCAGCCAATATAAGGAAGATTTACTTGTACAAAAGGCAATTCTTAGCTACTATGAGAAAGCGTGGTGCCAGTTGTAGTATACATAGCTCCAAAACAGAACAGAGGACGTTATCATTTAAATATCTCAAAGGAATTTGCATAATCAAAAGCGAGAATAAACTGCAGAGTGCACTCAGGAGACTGCAGTCACTTAACGAAAGCAAGAAAAGCCTCTGAGTTACACTGCAAGACCAAGCTGACAGCCTCAAAACCCCTGAAAAAAAATAAAAATAAGTGGTGCAACACAAGCACTTCTCCACTTTTCTTGGTGAGAAATATTCAAGATATCGAGTCATATCCATAGCCTGAATTATGAGAGGTATCATTTTAGCAACAGAGATTGTTACTTTTGTATGGATTTATCCTTTTCCACAGTTCAGACTGGCAGCTGATTAACTCATAGGTCTGTTTCCCCTAAATCAGATGCAAAGAAAAACATGAGAACTGCAGTTATTTTTTTCTCTTAGCTGTATGTAACCTCACTTTAAATCTCACAATATACTGCAGTACACTATATGCTGCACAATGTATTTGCAGCACAGAAGTGTTTAACCACCCACAAGCTGAAATAGCATATACCATACAAGGTTTACTTCACCCTGCCTGTTATAGATACATTTTATATTGTTGGCTTTTCACAAATATTAAAATGAATGTTATGTGTATAAGAAGGAGAAATTTTATTGTATTAATATAGTTTTCTTTATTTCTGTTATTGATGAAATTTAGAAATAGTAGTATAATACATATATGTTAGGCTATGGCATAGTATTAAAATAAAAACTGCTTTTGTTTGTATAACCCAAAGACTGAGGAAAAAAAAATAGCTAGAGAACTCCTGCATTTGTAAACTGTCTTATCCAGATGAAGACAGCAGTGACCAGAACTCTGGGGGAGGAATTTATTGCATTTCTGGTATCAGAGAATGTAAATCTCAATGGCACAAAGAAGATTGATCTATTGGGAAGGGGACAAGAGAAAACTAAACCGAAGAACACCAAAGATCCTAAGAAGAATGTATGAATATGTATGAGAATTTATGGATATGTAGTAGGGTTCTGTTTTTAACGGACAATCCTTTGTTAGTAAGGTGTGCTCTCTTGGCTGAATGCAGAGACACCTGGCAGTATTTGTATACTTTAATTTTTTTCTCCTAACAGTCTTTTTTATTAAACTTTTAAATTCTATAAAAATTATGTGAACCTTGTTTTTCACACTGCCCTTATTTCTTGTGGAGGTATGTTTGAGCAAAGTTTCTAAGCCTTGCTCTCTAATTTTCTAAAGTTCAAGAAGATTCAGAACAAGAATATTTGTCCTGAAGACATCTCTGATTTACTTGCCTTGAAATTTCTGCCAAATAATTGTCTTTTTCCTCAACCTCTGCATGTCAGCTAAAACCAGCAAAAAAAAATCTGCAACCTGAGTCTTGCAAATCTTTACTAAATCCCACAATACACTGTTGTAAGAGAAGATCTAAAAAGCTCTGAAGCCACAGATCAGTTAATGCCAGCACAAGACAAGCAGCAAGATGTCCTCCAATATTTAGGTTGAAGCTGAAGCTGACAGCTGTCCCCAGCTGAAGAAGGAACACTCACAGAGAATGTTAAGACCTAGATCATGTTTGCACAGGGACACGAGGAACCTCCCTTCCTGGAGATACTCAACACTACTGAACAAAGCCCTTAGCAACCTGATCTAGCCTTTGCATCGCCTCTGGACTGACCAGGAGGTTTGCCCATATGACCTTCAGAGGTGCCTCCCAATCTGTGTATTTTAAAGATATATTTAATGGATGTTCATGCATTGAGAAAATGTAAGTGCAAACCTGAATGGTGCTGGATGACTTGAGATGCATTCACACACTCACTAGTTCCATTTCCTGTCAAGATTTTGTGCATTAAGACCCTTGTCAGGAACTCCATAACTGACAGCTCACAACAGACCACAACGTACAAAGAATATTTTTGTGATTTTAGAGAAGCTACAGGATAACCTATAGCTATGTCTAATAGTGATTATATGAATACTACTAATATCTTACCTCTGCAGAGTCAGAACAGCTTAGAATGCTTACTTGCCAGCCCTGATTTCAGAGCAGGACCTTCACTGCCTACAGGAAAATCTGCATTTATGTACCCATGCAAAATTAGCATTCAGAAGACACCTAAGGCTCCCCTAGCTATTCACTAGCTAACTACCTTTCCTTGATTCATCATGTTGTTGCAGCAGAGCTTCCCTGACTGTGGACAATATCTGGTCTGGGCAAATTGCAGATTATTTTCTTTTCTCAAGGCCAAGCCTGAATTCTGCACTATAATCTCAAAACAATGTATGGCATAAAAGAAACATGTTTGAAAATCATCCCTAAGGAGGGGAAAAAAATAACAAATTTAGGTGCATATTTTTTACAGAAGTTGTGTAAATTCATGTCAGTTAATGATGCTGAGCTGGTCTAAATCAGATGAGGAGAATCTGGTCCCGAGAGTCTCGCTTTCAGAATGTAATGTACCGTATATTTATCAGAGCAGGACTCCATTTTGCTAATATTTGTTTATTCTGTTACCACAGCATTTACCAAACTATTTTCATGTACAAGACATTTTGTTTTATTGCTTGTTAGGGTGTATGTATAATGGAGCTGTAAGAGAGCTCAGAGTTTCCTAAAATTGGTTAGGCATGTTCTGTAATTTTATCATGGATCTCTCTCTCATAAAGCAGACAAGCTGCAGTCTGTAAGCTTGATTCAAAGAAAAGAATAACTGTATAACATTAAAATATTGTAGAATGCTGGACAGGTGCTGAGAAACTGCAGCTCCACACAGTGCTATGGCCTTGGGAAAACACCCCTGATAGATTTAATGACACTGTCTCTGATTATCTCTTTTTCCTCTAAAGATCTGTCCTAATCGATTTTTCAAGGCTGGATCTCTCACAAGAGGTCCTTTCAAAGGCCAGCCACAACTTTCCCAAGTCCTCTAATTGCAAAGCCTGCTGGACAAAGGTCCTTCAGCATGGAGGCACTTTGATTCCACACCACTTCAGATGCCATCTCCCTGTGGCATACATACTTCACTTGCTCTCCTAGTAACTTCCACAGTTTGTGACTCCCTTTGGAAGCATAGTCTCCCATTCACCTCCAGGGACAGATGCTAAAGAATATCTTGCTTTTTCTAAGCATTTACCAGCATGTAATGAATGGTACCTGTAACCCCTACTTTTTGTCAGGCTCCTACAGAATCCCAAACTCAGAAGGCGGCTAACGACCAGGTTGCAAAATGATAGAAGAGGGCATGAAAGGCACTAGCTCCTCATTCTTCCCAAAAATAAGGGAAGATCAAACACTGTCTACCGCAATTTGGAACACTCTTAAAAAAGGAAAGGGCTACCTATGTGCCCATAGCCCATTTTGTCAGCTTCTTGCATCAGCTATTTGTGCTATCTCCCCTTATGGGGGCCTTACACAGTCTTCCATCCCTATTAATATTTTTAAGGTTTACTAAGACTATTATAATGAAAAAAGAAGAATCATAATTTAAGGCATACAAGTTGCTATGTGTTTGGAAACCAAATAGAATTTATTAGAGACATACATTAACCACTACCTTCTGATCTTCCTGCAATTACCTCTTCTTCAGAAAACCTTAATGAGGGTTTTAATAAAAACTGGTTCCTATATGCTCAAGCATTAATACATGTGAAATGGAAACTACCTTATCCAAAAGAAGAAGAATAGAGTATAGGACAGCATGAATTACCTTTGGTAGAAAAAGCCTCTTGCAAAAACATCAGGCAACTAAGATGCCTGATACAGCATCTGCTATACTTTTTTATTAATGGACTTATTCTGTTGGTTTCCTTTTCTTTTCCCCAGTTTCTCTTATAGCATGGAGCCCAATCCAATACGAAAATTAAATGTACACGGCAGGTTTCTGAAATTCCCTCAGATTTTATTCAGCTTAAAGCAAACAAGGATTAATGGTCCAGCACATCTTAGTGCTCATTTGCATTCTTCCAAGATAAATCCCATTTATATTTCCAGCATTGTGACAATCATTGTGTGGAACACCAGGAAGTTAAAAACATGAGAGAAGCCTGAATGAAAAATGTAATGCTAGACTTCTCTTAAGTCTGAATACATGTTCAACTTTTTAAAGTCGTCATACCTTTCCAATTGATCAAAATAAATCCTACAGTAAATTCATGGCAATTCCAAATTGTTATAGATGGTCAGTGACTGAGGGGACAACCTCATGTTCATGTAATGCACTTCTTGTTTTCGGAGCACAGCCAGGGCTTTCTGATGGCAAATAGGACATGTAAAACTCAGGAACAAATTCAAAAATACAGAAAATCAGTTGTGCTATTCTACACCATTTTTGGTGTAGATTTCTTCATACCTGTGAAGAAATCAAAACTGAACCCATGCATACAGCAAATTTAAAAGCACATGCAACAAGTGTTTCACACAGAAATCTGCATACTCCCTTATCCCTTGCAGTTTGAAGGTGGTTTACAGTCTGATGTGGAGCACAAATAACTAGTGAGTACATTGTCTGTTTAGGGTTCAAAGTTATGGGTGTTTAGAAACATAATTTTCAAAGTCACATTGTTTTATGACTGTTCATATGTCTAAAGACTAATTAACTGTGACAAGCTGACCATTAGGGAAAAGCATTCATACACAAGATGGCAGATGTTTTAACACAACTATAATGCCAACTTAGTAATATATTAAAAAAAAGAGAAAAGATATGACAGGTTTAAGTTTCAATTCATTAGAGATGTTTCAGACTACAGTAATCATTTTCAAACTGATGAACCCTGTTAAATTAGGAACACAGTATTCCTTATTTAGACAGTGATTCTACTCTCAAAATCAAGTGATTTAATAAGAAACTTTTACTTCTGTGCACTGCAACTTATTCCCTTTCTCCATTCAGCTTTGACTGAATGAAGGTTTTACTGCTTTTGCTTTCGTTTACCTAGAAAAATGAGAGACAATTGGAAAGTAAAACATAGGATTTCATTTCAAATATCTTTTCAACCAGCCACATACAATAATCCCCAACTTTATAATCCTTAATTCTAATGCCCCACAAAATTGACCTTATATTTCTATTTCAGAAATAAAACCTGGAATATTTGAGGGGAGAAAAAACAAGTATTTTCATTTCATTTGTATCCTTCATATCAAGGGAATGAAGGTTTTCCATAGTATTCATCTATCCTTACTCTTCCACATTAGGGAAGTTTTGCAAATGTGAGATATTCCTAACTGTGGACTATTCTAGAAGCATGAGAGCTATTGGGACAGCCTAGTGGGTATGTTTTTAAGATGCCTCTGATCTGACTGTCATAGTTTGGCATCTGAACTACCACAAGCCCAGCTCATGCCATAAAATGCAGTAGCTTTCTAAGGAAGTATTACAGCATCCAGCATCTGTTGTAAGAAAGCCATGGTTGCATATTTTCTTTAAATGAAGCAGCTAAGCTCATGTCCAGAAACTGCAGGCATGGCTGCAAAAATGTCATGAGTAGCCTAGGCAGCATTACACTTTTGTAAAGATGCACAGGGAGGAGTATTTTGTTGTTAGTGCCTCTTGTGTGCAGCACATTCTCTTAGAATTTTTTTGTGGATTGAGATTTGTTTGTTTTGTAGCTGGTTTTTTTTAAGATTAAATGTTTTTGTTGCCAACTAAATGGCAGTTTTCCAATGGGAAAGACTGCCCTCACCTTTTGCCTGGGAAAATAAAATAAAATAAAACAATCAAGTTTCAGCTGTTTTGAACCTCATGAACAGAAGCTCAGTACTGGTCCGTTACCATGCCTCAGAACATTAACTGAATCTAACAAAATTAAATTCCAGATTAGTATTTATCCATGCAAACTAGTATTCACTCATCTCAAGCCTTGGACATGAAAGTATTCTATAAGATTTCTAGTCACAAGATTGTACCACAAAAATCAAATTTTGTAAAACTCCCCTTCTTACAGCTGTTCAGACTTGACAAGAGCTCATAACATCCCTAAAAGTGCAAAAAGAAGAGCTTGGGCTGCCACAGCATTTCTCTTACAGATCCTGAGCCATATCATATATGGATTAAATTTCAATACAGCCTAATGGTCTGGGGGTTTTTTGTATGTTTGTTTGTTTTTAACAAACATCTCTGAGATGCAATCCCAGCACCATCTCCCTTATGGGTAAATGTGCACAGAGCAGGAGAGAATACCTTGCACTGTGGAATACCTGGCACAGTGAAATGCATTCTTATAGACCACTGGTGGCCAAGAAGAGTAATTCTTCATATTGTTTTCTAGAACTGAGATTACTCTAAGACAAAGGAAAGGAAATTAATTTTCTTAATTGCTACATCTTAAATGCACATTTTCTTCAATGTAGTATCTCATGCTTTTTTCCCCCATTAAGGCTAGACTCAACCCTGAAACATTTGTGTCCATGGGCATATTACTCAAAATCTAGTATATTTGTTCAGGCCTTTAAGCCTATACCTAAAAAACATAGGAAAAAAGCTAAAGGACTCAGCCAGTATGAGTTTAACCTGTGGTACTTCACACTGTCATTTAATCCTTCTGAAAAATGTTACATATTTCAGGGTCTGGAAAAGTCAGCCATATTAACATCAATGTGTAGTTAGTAATACTATTGCCATCTATGATTTTGTTAGTTCCTTAACTACATGTTCCTTCTGTGGAATCTGGCATCTATGTAATAAGCAGGGACTACCTAAGTACTGCACAACAGAAAGTATCAACCAAATTATACAGCAATGATGACAGTAACAACTGCTTACAAAGGTTTAAACAGTTTTTTAAAAGCTGTTTACACTCTGTACTAGTTCCAAACAGTGGAAAGCTGAGGTAACTCGACAACTTCCATACACTGCAGCAGTGCTGAGACTCTGAACTTCTCTTGGAGGGAGAAAGATGTGGAGAAGCAGAATACAAAAAGAACAGAAGCAGGGTTTAAGAGCAACTCTCCTTATTATAATAATACGTACTATAAATAGGAGTTAGCTGTGGGACTTCTCTGAGTACTTTTCTTTTTCTCCAGATCATCATGTTTAATAGCACTCAATGGACAGTCCTCCATAAAATTCTCTTAATTTTTTTTTTTAACCGTTCTATAGCTTTTCTGACTGTTATGAAATCCTCTGACAATTGATGGAATCTAAAAATGCAACCAGTCATAGTGCAAGAAAAAGCAAACAAAACCCACTTCCTTTTATTTGTCTTAAGTGTTCAAATCAACAATTTTCTAATTTGCGTGCCATAGAAAATAGCAAGTTTTTATCTTCTAATATTACAAGTCTTGGTCAATATTCTCCAAGGTTGACTCCTTTCTAGCAGGAGAAGCTTTAGTCTCTTACTCATATAAAAACTATTCCATATGCCTCTTCATCTATTTCTGTTCTGCTGCATGTTTTTCAGAGTTAAGCATGGTTAAATACACTTCTACTTCATCCCATTTCCAGCTCATTCATGAATAAGTTAAATGGCAAGCTCTCAGACTCAAAATGCTAGAAGGAAGATTCTCAGTTACCTCTCCCCATTGTGAAAGCTGACTATGTTTACCTCAGCTTCATTTTCTGTCAGGTAACTATTCATCCACAGGAAGGCCTTTCCACTTACTTCATCAAGCTTAATTTCTTCAAGAGTTGTTTATGAGGGCTCCTTTCAGAAGGCCTTCGAAGGATCTCAGCATACTGCACTAAGCAGAGCACACACATTCATGCTCATTGACAATTCTAAAACTCTAGGGAAAAAATATCCAGTTGATTAGTGAGGTATAATTTTTCCTCAAGGTGTGTATGGAATAAAACAAATCCCTTTTGTAAGCATCTTTAAGCTGTGATAATAAAACAAAATTTAATTTCTTTTCTGCTAATATGACCAGAGAAGTCAGATCTTCTGGGGAGTTTTTTGCGACAAGTGCTTTAAAATTTGCATAAATTTTCAATTCCATATTCTGGGGCCATTTAAAGTAACAGATTTCACCTCTTTGCTCACTAATTTCATGACTGAGAGAACTCTTAAAACTCATGATTGGATTGTGTCCACCCTTGAGATTTGTAAATATTAATTTTACCTTTTCTTAATTTCTGAAAGTACATATTACTGCTAAAATCTCTCTCAATGATAGTTCAATGGGAGTAGTTCTTCAGACCTGCCTCATGCAGCCAAAAATTCCAGTGTGAGACCATGTCTATATCATCCTAACAATGGAAGTAAATTGTAATGCTCCCCAACTTGACTACAGACACTGGAATGTGAATGTGCTCATTCTGTATCTTAGATTAAAACAGACTGCACCTCTACATTCTGTTACTTATTGGGCTGCAGTTTGCTCTCTTTGATCCAAATGCCAGATTATTTAGACTTGCAGTAGAATTTTTTGGGTATGTACAGGTTTGGATGGGTTTGGGTTCTTTACTGAAAACAGACATTTGGGTTTTTGATTGGCCTTTTTGGGAAGTTTGGTTGTGGTTTGAGGAGGAGGAGTTTGTATGTTTGTTTCTTTTATTTATTTTTTTTTTAATTTCAGACAGCATATTGTATATGCATAATGTGAGCAAAATGACAAGAATAATGTAACCACATCTCCTGACCTCTGTGTCAGGTGCATAGTTTCAGAACAAAATTAACTCCAGTAGCGTTTCTATAAATTATCATTGGTGTAATTAAGACCAACGTTTAGGACCACCAAAATAAAACAAATTTTAAAAAAAGCAAACCCAGAACAACCAACCAAAACCAAACAACAGTCATACAGTGAATTCAAAGCTTTACATACTATAATAAATTCATCTTTGTAGTAAGATGATAGTCCTGGCCTTTTGATTTTAAAAGTATAATCCAACCTGGCCTTGAACATTTTGAGGGGTGGGACAGCCACAACTTGTCTGGGAAACTTGTGTCAACGTCCAACATTCTGACAGTGCAGAATTTCTTCTTTATATCTTTTCTTCCTTTTATCTGAGGTTTATATGTATACTTATTTTTTCAGAGCATATATCCCAAGATGATGACCCTTCAGCTACAATTCATTCTATTTTGGACAGAATTAAGGATAAGAAGGAAAGAAGGTCTTGCATACAACCTAATTCTTGAATGCCCAAAATAAACAAAAGTTATAAACCCAATAGTAGTTGCAGGTGATCTCCCTCCTGAGACCAGAACATTGGCTGTGACAAAAAAATAAGAATTATCCATGATGTAAATTAGGCACTTTCTTCTTCCTCTAATCTATGTTAGCATTTCTTCCAATGCAAGAGTACTGTGCCCTAGGAGCATAATTATTTCTATCCTCTTTTTAAATCACTGCAGTTGTACATCTTTTACTCCACTGAGCTCCACACAAACACTCAGCTATGGTACCTTTGCATAGACTGCATTAGGAGCAAAATTCTTTGCTAGGAACTTTGTTAAGGAACATCTGAACTTAATGTCAGCATTCAAAAGAGGCTGTTCTACAAATTTCTGAATCACTGCATTTAAAAACTGCATCCTTCTTGTTTCTTACCCATTACTGTTTATATTTCCTAATTCTACCAATTACATGTACTTAAAAATGTTGTGCTTTAAAATACAATTTCTTAAATTCAGTTGCATCAGCAGTAGAATGATCTTTCAAAATTCTGGAGTCAGAGGTGACCAAGTTTAGATGTTTTTCAGAAAAATTGGCAAGGGATTAATTAAATTTCCAGCATTTTGATTTGCTTGTTTTGAACCCAGATAAACTTTTGTTCTTTTCTGTTGACTTGCCTTCTAGCACTCACAAATGGAAAAAGAGAGATCAACATCATTAGCATTCTTTGCACCTCAATAATATATTAACACACTTTCCTTACTGTGTGTACAGAATTTTTCTGTACATCTTGAGGACTATATAGTAGTACATGATATTTCTGCAAGAGTTTTATGAAGGTAAAAGCAAATAAGGGGGAGTGAACATGACTTATCATTGCACAGCATCTTAGGCAATTTTTTTGGTCTTAAATTTTATTACAAAAATTGGTAATAGGCCAGATTTACATCCAATTGTGGCAAAAGCAATTGCCCCTAATATCAATAGGAATTGAAGGGTTGAATTTTGTTCAAGAATATTTTATGAAAAATCCTTGCTTACAAAAATCCTTTTTAAATTGCTCATTATGCATTAATGCTCAAGGTTGGATTAGATTTTATCTTTTTTAAAAATTTATTTATTAGAAATTACCTAACTTATGTGGCTTTTCTAGTCTAGAATAACTGGAACTTCTTGTCAAATCAGTACCCAAAGCTCATTTTGCTGCACAAGCTCTAAATTTTTCACTCTGACCACGACACATATTGTGAAGTTACAGCAATAGGACGGACAGAAGGAAAGGAGACATTTACAGCTCCCCCCCCTACTATTTAGTTAGGAAATGTAGCTTATTCTGCTTTTCCAGAGTTGCTTCTTTCTTTCAACCTCAGGGGATAAGTTCTTGCTTTTCTCAGAAACTAAAACTAATCCTCCAGACTACAGTACTCTGAATTTCATGATGCTTGTTCCTTCTCAGGACTTTTTCCTCTGTATGTGCAATAGAGAGAAGCTCTTCTCCCCTTTTTCTGACAAGGCAGGCAGAGTTAATAGCCAATTCTGAACAATTCTTCATATTGTATAGCTAAGCTTTTTTAGCAAAAGGAAAGGCATAAGCAGCTCACAAAATAAAATCTGTAAGGCTAGTGTCTCACTGTCTAGGTTTAAAACTGCATAGTGACAAAGGCTGTCACTGCAGAACTTTTTTTACAATAGTGTATTTATGTATATTAATTCCGAAAAGACAGAAATGAATGCTCTAAAAATAGTGAACTAGGATATTTGGAAAAAAAAACTACATGCAGGGTGTGCCCTGAGTATCCAAGCACTTCATCACGATGTAAACACAAGGTTAGCTGAAATAAAGACAGTTGTCCTCAGCAGTTTTCCCTACAGACCAATAATTTGTCAGCACAAAAGACATTACTGTTCAGAGGATGCTGAGGCTGATATTTGTCATTCTCCAATGGGCAAAGAAGACAAGGTTAATTCTTGGGATCTGGTCCTCCACATAAGAACTCCTTGCTCCCTCCACAATATACTGCCTTAACCAATGGAGTTTATGACCACGTTTGTCATCTGTTTCTGAGCCTGAGCCTTTTAATCTTGAAGTGAAAAGAATTCTCTCTGCCTGCAATATCTGAAGCACATATATTCCCATGCTATAAAAAGAAAAATTTATTGCTAAACTTACTCCAGTGTCTGTGAGGATAAACACTGCTTGGAAGTGGCTGGATTCAGGGACCTGTTGTCTGCCCCTATGAACCTGTTGGAGCAAGTCCAGAGGAGGGCCACAAAGCTGATCAGAGGGCTGGAGCACCTCTTCTATGAAGGCATACTGAATTTGCTCAGCCTGGAGAAGAGAAGGCTCCAGGGAGACCTTTCAGTTCCTAAAGAAGGCCTACAAGAAAGCCAGAGAGGGACTTTTTATAAGGGCTTTTAGAACTAGGACAAGGGGAGTGAATTTACACTGAGAGAGGGTAGGTTTAGATTAAACATTGGGAAGAAATTCTTCATGGTGAGGATGGTGAGGCACTGGAACAGCTTCTACAGAGAAATGCGTGGAGATGCCCCATCTTTGGAAATGTTCAAAGCCAGGCTGGATAGGGCTTTGAGCAACCCAAAGTACAGTGGAAGGCTCCCTGCCAATAGCAGGGGATACTTTGAACCAGAAGGTTTTTAAGGTCCCTTCCAGCCCAAACCATTTTTATATAATTCTATGATATTATAAAGGAACCAATGGCTGGAGTTAAGAAGGACATCTGCAAAATAACAGAATCTGAGCATTCAGTCTGAAGCCTCCCCATCACTAGAAAGATTGCAAAGCACAAAGGAATATATTAATGTGGCAGGTGTAGTCCTTACATAATTTCTTATCCAATATTTGTAGGATTTACCCTGCTGTCAGTGCTGTACAACTTCTGTGTGTTCATTACAGACAAAAGGTGAATGCTACACCACAAGCAAAGCAGGATGACTTTCAGGACCACAAAAGGAGTCAGTGTTTCAGAAGATGCATACAGGACCCCTTTTTCTGTTGCATGCAAGAATTCTTAAAAGTATTAGTAATAATATTCAGCATATTCCCCAAGGAGTGTCAGCAAAATGAGGATCTCTCCCCTCCTTCACCCTTTACATTAAGAAAAGTCATGACAGACAAAATTCACATATGAATTCTGTCATTCAGGTGCTAAAATATCTCTCCCAAATCATAGCATGACATGAGTTACAGAAAAGTAACTTCAGGTCACAAACTGGAATGTCTTCTCTAACTGATGAGGAGTGAAAAGGGGCTAAAAGGCAAAATACTATTGCGCAAAGTCAGGATGCTTTGTACTTACTCTGAGCTCTTCAAGTATACTTGTGGCTACAGACCATTAAACTAAAGAGCATTTTCCATTGCCAATAGTGCCCTTTTCCAGTGCTGTTCAAATCCTTTAAGTTTTCACAGTTTGGCTAATCCTATTTCTTTTTAAATCACATTAAGCCCTTCCATGTGTCTTATGAATAGTGAAAAGAATGAACACACACCTTGAAAAGACAGCAGAGTAAGTGTCTCACATAAGGAGAAATGAGCTGGCTAAGATTCAAAACTACATTTACCTTCAATACCCAGCAGTGAAAGACATGGTTAAGGGATTGGGCAGTCTCCAAAATACTTTCCAATTCCATTACTACAGCTCTTGGTTATGCTAGGTCCCATCAACTGCCTAAGCAATAGACTTTGCTCAAGACCATTTTTCCAGTGTTTTGACATCAGACATAATAATTTCTTTACCAGCCAGAGCATAAACCTTTCAAATGCCATTGCTGTTGAAAATTAAAAAGAAAAATAAATTATAAAACACAGGACACTTGTGGGTGTGCTAACAGGCTTCAGCTGAAGAGAGTTTTGCCCTGCCATTCCATTTCCTATTCCAAAGCCATACACTGTTACAATCGGACTATCTCTAATTCTTGTTTTCTTACACCTAAGCAAGGTTTTGTGAACAGCAAACACCTGGAGTTTAAAAGACAGAATTGTTAAGACAGAATTTAATTGAGGAGCTGAGCATAATCTGTTTCCAAATTCCTAAACTCTGAAACCTGCCACTTTTTTTGTTTTTGCTGGAGAAAGTAACACCTGTTGTAACTGACACAAGTGACCGAACCCTGTTACACTTTTCCTGCATACAGCCATAACCTCCTCAACTCTGATGCTTCACCAGCTGAAAAATGCTGGGTTTCTGTACATATCACTTGACTGCATATCCCAGTATGCTACTAGCTTTTCAAATACCACAAAAAACTAATTTTTCTAGAGATTATTTTTTCCCTCCCAGATTTCTTAGCAATTTAATGGATATGTTTCTCACAGCTCTATTTAAAGCAAAATAATTTTTATACATTTCAAGATTATAAACTTCTTTTTATACCACAAATCATCTCAGAAAAGTTTAGTAGGATATGCTGGGACAGGTTTCTACTACTATCTTCTATAACAGTAGAACTCTAGCTTTACTGTATTGTGCTCTGCTAAATTCCAATGATAATCAGGTATCAGTCATAGAAGAAGGATGCTCTGTCACTAACACTGCACTGACTAATGCAAAACAATGTTTTTTAATAATTGCTTGTATTAAAAAACCCACCTACAATCTGTTCTTTTTGGGTTTGTGTGCTTATTTATGTTGTCTATTGTAATTATTGCATGGGAAGATGCATTAGTTGAGCAAACAGCATTTGAAGCCACACTTCAAGTTTGCCATATTTGTATTTCTTCAATTTTAGAAATTCCTATTCTTAGAATTACTGGGGGAAAAAACCCTAGGAATTGTAACATGGACAGTAGTTCTCTATGGGCCAGACTCCTCTTAGAAAACTCAAACTGAATCATCTAGGCTTGTTCCTGTACATTTATATAGAGATTTAAGACATTCAACACCTTGCATAAGACATTCCATCTTTTCCCTGAAGGGTCAGACATTTACTCGTAAACTGAAACTAATGTCTCCTGTTAAGAAATCCTAGTTAAGTGCACATACTACAAGCAAACTGCTAAGTAACATGCCTGGTTTTACCTGGAATAAACAATTTAGTCTAGCTAGAATGAAGACAATCCAAAGACTACCAGAAGCAAAGATATATAAGGGTGGCTGGAACTCAGACAGAATGCATCAAAGCAAGCAATTTTATAATTTACACACATGTTCAGAGACATGGCACAAACAGACATGAAGTAGAAATTGGTTTGTTGAATAATACCCTCACCACCAGCATGTTTGAAAAACAGACATGATTTCAGAGATGCCAAGAATGGACTGACTATATGGAGTGTGATTTACAAACAACAGCCATAGAATAGTTTTTTTTGGCCTGGATATTATTTGTTTAGAATTTATAGGACTAGACTTTTCCCTCTAAGAAAAGGAGCAAGGAAGTGACAAAACAAAATTGTAAATAAACCAATCTGTTAATGATCACATTTATTGTCCAATTATTGTCTGATACTCAGTGTTGGGCTCTCCTATAGATAACACAGAACTTGTGTCCATTATGAGTTTATGCTGTACAGTCACATTTTCTTCTCTTTTGCCAAACTCTACTGTTTGGAAATACTCCTGCAATGAGAGAAAGCCCTACCCACTAAAGCAAAGACTGAGGTATTATCTGTATTTTAATTATACAGCACCCTATACATTTCAGTTTTACTTCCTTATTAAATTGCTAGTCTAGAATGTGAGACAAATCACAATTAAAACAAGAAAAATCAGAAATAAGGCATTTATTTGAAGCAGGAATCTGTGCAGGAGGAAGATGACAAGAGCTAGGCCACATGTTTTTCTCTGAGCCAAACACTACTGTCCTGAAAAAATTTAGACACTGAAAATACAGCCTAAGGAAAAGGAAGGGTAAGAGCTGCTGTCCCAAGAGGTTTGGGTTTCTCCTGTCCACATATTGCTGAGGATTAAAAGAAAGATTAAGGCACAGGAAGTCAAACTATGTTAAAAACAATGAGAAATAAGGGTTAAATAGTAACAGTCTGTATACCCTCAAGTAAAAAATAAATAAATAAAAAAATCATACTTTCTTTTGAAAAAGTTTCAGTCACTCTAATCAGCTACCAGTCTCTGGTTGCCAAAGGAGGAAGTAGAACTGTGGGCCATTTCCCTCAGTACAAAAGGCCAAACTGGAGGGCTGCTCTCTATGCCCAAATTCAGCCAGAGAGGGATTGCATTGTTTCACCTTGAGATGAGACGTCACCGCGTCACCTGATGGCTGTGCTTAGGAGAAGGTGAAAAGGAAAGGGCTCTGCCACATTCACCACAACCTATGGCAGCCTGCTGGCTCAACCTAGAGCATACTGGAGACCTCTCAGGGAACTGAAGGGACAGACTACAGCTTGGATACGCACCATAAAGAGCTCATAAATATAAACCCAGCAAGAACAGCATTCCCAAATTGCTTAAACATTGAACTTCTTCCTTATTTTAGGGCTTTCAGCAAGTACCCCAAGTCACAGTGCTGAAAATGACCAAAACCAATACTACTCTAGTCAACATGAAATCCAGAGGCAGAATGAAAGGGGAAAAGAAAATAGGGAAAGAAAGAAAAAGAAGAACAACCCAGGAAGAAAGCAATTTGTTCTAGAGATTGAATGCACTTCCAATCAAATGTAAGAGCTCTTCAATCTGAAAATTACTCAGTCTAATAACATAAAAAATGCAGAATCCATTTAATTTTTTACAAGTTATTATGAACAATGTGATATTTACTTTTTTTATTTTGAAATATATATAGTAGCTTAAGAACATCCCATGCATTAAACAATAAAAAAGTTGAGAATTAAATTTTGGATAAGCAATAAGCTCCATTCAATTATTTGAAAAATTTTCTCCATTAAAGCATAATTTTTTGCAAACATTTTATGATACTGATAGGCAGGCATAAGTCCACTATATGGTATACACAATGTCCAGACATCACCATTTTCAGCTCCATTTCAACAGTAGCAGCATTGCAAACCTTGTCTCACCTATACAAACCAAGTCTGACACCCCATCAGTTGCCTATAAAAGCACATTTATTACCACAGCGTAAGCGAGAGATTTAAACCACATCTGGCAAAAGACGCTAACAATGCTTCTCCGATTTAGAGTAGCAGATGGTGATAGCAGAGATGAAAACACATTTGGCAGGACAAAGAGGCAGCTGTCCAGCTATTGAAGCCCCACCATTAGTGGCTAGCAAAATTCAGTTTGATTGTGTGAAATAAAATCAAAACAACCAATGCTTGGGAATAGTTTGACTGCTGGACTTACTGATTATACTGATAGCAATTCTGACTGTCTCTGTGATTCTCCATAGTATCCTATAAATCCTTCTTTTCTTCAAGATACTGGTTTTCTTCCTGCAATTTATTTACTTTATAAGTGATAGGTTTGGATGTACATTCTTGTCATTTTATTTCCATTGCAGCAACTTACAAAGGCCCCATTTTACAAGACCAACATTTTTCTACATTGACACTATGTTCATATTAAGCTTCATTGTGCAATTATTTATATAATAATTAAAATTATTATAGCATAATAATTTACATAAATTATTGTTTATAGAATCAATTGTTTCTAGAATAAAAATCTGCTTCCTGAGCTGTCATGATGACTGGGGCAGCTATAATGTACAAAATTTCTTCTAAGGGATTCAAAGTACCATGAAAACAATTGGAAGAGCTTTCCTATTGGACAGTACAACATGATGAAACAAGCTGTAGTGGTATGCAGTTTGTTGCATATTGTCTTTGACTTAGCTGTACCTTTTTCCATGTAAAAATCATTATTTCATCAACAGCAGGTGTCATTTAAAATGAAAATTCAAACTTGTTTGCACGCTCACCCATTTTCTCTGTATTAAAGAGGATGCACAGTTGTCAGCGAGATTATGTGAAGTTCCACCAATACAAAGTGTGCAGAAGTTTTTAGTATTTCAAAACTGAATAAAACCAAACTTTCAGTGTTATTTACATACAACTTTGCTCCAAGAATCTCTCTTCACAGCACCTCTCACTCTCAATGCCTGTTGTCTCCCTCTCTTCCCTGTCCCTGCAAATAACTTCCTCAGCTCCCCCTTAATCACTTTCTCTGCTTCAGTAGTTTCCCTTCTATCTGGATTGCTTGAAGATGAAGGTTTTATAATGCAGCACTTATATGAAGTATTCTTAAGCACAGCTCTCCTTTAATAAACAGCAACAAAGCTCTCATTAAATAAATGAAAAATCTTTTTCATAGTAAAATAGGATCAAGTCCAAGCCCATTCCTGAAATGCAAAGTATGACTGAGAAATTATAAATTCTCAGATACTAACACAAATCTGAACCTAAAAATTATGGATAATATATCCAATCTGGACAAGAATACCACTGAAGGATTTACTTTTATAGCTATTACACAGCCAGGCTAGACTGCTGACATTCCTTGTCAACATTTTCCTGGGCATGCTTCATGAAGAAAGAATGTGAAAACATTTGGCAGTGCTGTTATGATTATAGTGTAAGTCTCAGTTTTCCTACTTGTTTTGGTGTAACTCCTAAGACAAATGACAGACAAAATTCTTATATTAAAATTAGGATAAACACTTGAAAACGTGCATGTCCTGTTTGATGTGATATGCAATCTGTCCTTAGAAAAAGTATGAAACTCTCCCACTCATAAAAGCATACCTTGGCAGTGACTGGAACACTCCCCTCTTCCCACACATGCACAACTGGACACCAGCTTTCAAAGTCAGGAGCACTCTTTGCAGCAAGGATCAAAGGAACCATGCGAACAAAAAAGCAGGAGATGGAATGAAAAAAATTCTTCATGGATTTCAGTGAGAAATATGAGTGTTCAATCACTGTATTTCTGAAAGCACTTGGGCACTCACAACAAACCACTTTGACCTTCTATAATCCAGAAAACTAATTGTTGGTTTGGTTTTCAAAAAACACTTTGTCCAGCTTGAGCTCATCACTAGCTGTGTGACTCCACTTAAAAGGTAGTCACAACACACCTACCCCTGATATCTACATCATGGGAAAAGGAGACAAGCAAAGGTGCTGGCCTACAGACCCAGCCCCACAGCCAGGGCAGCTAGAAACAACCTCGTCCCTAAGAATCTGTGCCAACATTGCCTTTGAGAAATATTTGGAAAGTGAAAAGGCAGAAAATCCTCAGCAGACATCTGGAAATCTTGGGTGGTCATATAATCCCAAAACCTGAATCAGAGACCAAATCAAGTGGACCTGAAGGTTTCTAGCCATTTAGGCTTAACCTGATTTATCAGGTTTCCAAATTGTATCCTTCTGCTGTTTTATCTTACACTGTAGAATCTTAAGGTACACAGCTGATTTTAAACACAGACAAAGAATCAAACTATTAATCCACTGTTTACTTCTGCCTTCCTAAAAACTGAAAAATAACTTTGTTGAATGGTCTAGAAACCTCCATGATCTACCTGCTGGACAGTTCATTATTTCATATAGATGTCCTTTCTGGTTTGTTCAGAGCACATGAAACATGCATAAGCCCTTAGTGTCTATATGCACTCATTAGATAACATAATACCAATCAGCCTTCTCATGAGCAACTAGAAACCCAGCTGGATTTCCAGGGCGAACACCCAATACAGCTAAATGAGAAATCAATACAGCTCAAGAGCGTATTTTGCAAGACAAGTGCTGCTTTTACTCCTGACCCCATGCATGTAGCTTAACACAAAGATATCCTACCCGAGCAGAGAATGTCTCACCTACAGTCACAGCACAGAACATGCTGTACAAGCAGGCTAAAATGTCAACTCAGTCAGATATTTGATTGCATGTACTTGATAGAAAGACAGAGTTTAATTTCCCTGCAGCAAACTAGATATTCTTGAGAAACTTGAATATGCACTTGAGTATCAGTTATCAAAGATACTGTAGCTTATATGAAATGTATCACAGTACAACAATTTAAAACAGAAATGTTCATAATTTTGAAACAAAAATCAGTATTGTACATAGTATTTGCTGAAGAAATATTCCTGGAAGATAGTGCAGCCAGAAATAGAAGTATATACATTATATATAAGGCTTGCATTGATCAAAGACTGTTTCTGCACAAAAGGGTTTGTCAGATAGAAGAGAATCATAGTGGTGTAAAGCTACTGATTTTAATCTATCTTCAGAAAAGATAGTTTTTCTCTTTAGTCTATATTATCAATGTGATGTTCTGCTCTTGAGATTCAGTAAGCAATGTACCGGGGACCCACAAAACACACCCACGTGGCACGTCCAGTCTGTGATGTAAAGGCTTTCTCACTGTTTCTACAGCTCCAGCATTGGCAGCTACCTCTTGTTATGCTGTGCTGAGCACCTCAGGCTGCAGCAAAGAGGAAAACACTCACCTCAATACTGACTCCACAGCATGTAGTTCAGGAGGTTTTTCTACCTTTACAGAGGACAGTGCAAAGGGGAGTTTTATTATACACTATAGTCTCTTGAAAATTACTATACTGTTACAAAGTAAAAGGCCTTTAGAAATACCTCCTTTTTGTGGCTTGTCTAAAGTTATTTTTAATGCCTCCTCCTCATGCACAGCATATGTAACAAATACAGTACTGGAACCCTCACAGTTATAGCCTGAGTTACGCAATTTTTTACCCTTGTTGCAACCATCTTGACAAGAATCTCAATGGAGATGACAGCACATGTATTTCTATGAAGAGCATACGTTACCTCCCAGTTTTTTTCCCCCAAAATCTTAACTACAGCCTCTCTGCCCTAATACAGTACGTCTTTGTCCCAGTTCAATAGTAACATGCATATGCTAAACCCATATAAATGCTGTACTCATCAGTAAAGTTTTGTACCCACAGCCAATATCTCCAGTCAGGCAACACCAACATTGCCACTTCCCTGCCTTTCATTGCTCATGGTGTGACCTCATGCCTCCCCCCTTGCACTCTGCCCCACATGGGCTTTTAAAACAGTTTTCACACACACATCTAAGTCTGGCAAAATGCAGTTTCAAGGGGTCTTACACTCCCGGGATTTTCATGGGCAAAACATCAACATACTTCCTCTTTTAGTGTTTACTGCTACGTATCTAGAAGTAACCAGGGAAAAAACAAAAACTAAGGGACAGACCTGTTTTTAACCCAATAAGTTTTTTTTTTACATGTTTTTGGAAAGCTACTTGAATGTGACTCTAGGGCAAATAACAATGAAAAGCTGGCAGTAAGGAAATGCTTTTACTGTCTTAGCATCACAGTCAAGAAATAGCTACACTGGCATCCTTGCCAACTAGGTTCATATGTCAACTGCTACTTGGATTATTTGGAGGCAGCAGTCCAAAGACGCTGTCCTAGTGAGGACTGTAAATTAGTGGACCCTTATTCCTCATTTCAAAAATACTTAAGAGTACTGTATGAAGTATCAAACAAAATAAAATTTGGGAAATACCACTGCTATATGGGCCTCAAGCAAGGTAGCGTCTAGATTTAAGAGACAAATTTCTTGAAAGGATTTTATCTGAAAACGATACACAAAAATCCTATAAAAAAAATCTACATTAAGAACAAAAACTACAAGATTTGTGTTTCAGCTTCAGCTCCCCTTCACAGCTCCATCATACATAGGTAGCTCTGTTCATGGTTAAAAACCAAATGTGCAGGTTCTGTTTTTTCAACCTGTTTACAAAAAAAGCATATAGACCTATGTAAGCTCTTCCACAAAGACTAAGAGTGAGGACACCTTAATTTTAAACTAAACCAAGCTCATGTGTGGCCAGCTGTGACAATGAGCAGGGCAAACCTAAGTCCATTTGTACCTTACATCTGTCCCAGAGGATGGCAGAGAAAGGATCAGAAGAAATGCTGTGCCAGCTCCCCCAATCTCACTTCACTGCCTTCCTCCTGTCCTTTACAGGATCAAAAAGATGCTATTTCAGATTTGACAAAAAGATATGTATATCCTTCTTTTGATCTCTTTGGATTATAACTTTCAGTTCCTGTCCTCCCACACACTCCATTTCTGCGTGGTGAAACCATGCCAATACCACTCAGAAGACTTTTGCACTCCTACAGACCAGAAACTAGACATGCATTTCATAAAGGTTAAAATACTGATGCTGAACTGATCTTAGTAGTAGCAAGACAAATACAGTATTCCATACCAGATTTACTAAAATTTTTGAGAACAAATGAAACCCAGTTCCATCCCACTAGGGAAAAAAAGAATTGATGTTCTGGGACAAAACCCAGCAAGGGCACTCTTCTAAATTAATGGTGTTATGGTATAACATATTAGAAGAGTAGCAAGAAACCCAAATACTCCACCCAATTGAAACACATGCAAAATATTCCAACTGAATTTGTCTCAGTATTTAAAGATCAAAGATAAAATTATTTCAAACAGGATGCTTCTTTTCCAGGCAACATGTTTAAGACTAAAAAAAAAAAAAAAAAGCCTGTTTTAATTAAGATTTTGGCACTGGCTTTTGAACATCATAAGTTTGTTAATTTTATGTAAAGCAAAATAAAATTATATTCTCAATGGACTTCAGCAAATTAAATGAAAATATTTCCAGCAGCTGACTTGAAAAGGGATATCATTAAAGCACTGAATTCAATCTTATCTGTAGTTACCACTTAAACTTCTAGTCACGACACATTCATTCAAAACAAAATAGCAGATTGTAATGTGGGCTGATATCTGAAGGCATTTCATAAGCATACTCATGCTGAAGTCTAAATTTTACATGATCACTAGAGAGATTACCTTTGAACTACTTACAAAAATGTTTAAATGCCTTTGTTCTCTGAATTATCATGTGGCATTGGAAAATTCAATATTATTTCTTACCATTTACTTCCCTTCACTAGTTAGCTAAAATAATATGCAACACAAAACTGGGGATCATTTTCCCTTCAAATAGGAGTGGTATTAGAGGCAGAAAAAAGATCATTCAGCAATTCAATTTACACAGCTTTCAAATTTACTGTCCAAAATTCCCAGGTTAGGGACATAACGAATAGATATAATTGTCATTTGCTGCATTAGGATTATGATTTTCCTGTTTGCACCAGGTAATGCTGATACTTCAATATGTTGTTAAATGAAAAAATTGCTTTGACATTTGTCCCTGAATCTTAAGCTAGAAAATATGTGTGGTTCTTAATCAGAACAGACAAAAGTACTGTACTATTTGATGAAAATTACAATTCCTAACTGGCTCTGTGTAAACTGTTCTCACCTAATGCCAAATCCTTAATGATAAGTGCTGCTAGGAAACACCACTGGGCAGCTCTGAGCATGCAGTCACTTAATTACGACTTCAGTGGAGAACAGTTCATGAGATTATGTACAGTTACAACACAATTAACTTGTTTATCATTTCTTACATACCTCCAATGTTTGTCTATGTGTGGAGCACAGATTGTTTGCATATAATTCTAACCTTTGTTCAGAGGGGTCCAAATGTATAAGGGTTTGTATGCCTTTTCTTTTTAATAGGAAAACAGACTAAATCACAGTGTTTACAACCAAGCTTTTTCTCTGTCACTTGGTTTTATGATTCTGTATATAAAAATTAGCTAGATCTGTGCTTACTATAGCCACCTGCTGAAACTTCAACACAAAAATAAGAACTAAAATTGGATATATAAAAACAGAAGCTCTAAAATTACAGCACAGGCCTAAAATTTGCAGCAGGGGTAGTGAAATTCTGCAGCAGTGTTTATATGTGGCTGTCAGTAGTTGTACACCCACAGAATCTACCATTAGCAGTTAAAAAAGGCTAAGAAATAAAAAGATGCCTTGCACACAACCTTCCACTTTTAGCAGGTTTAATTGTCTGTCCTTGCAGGAGCTTTCCCCTGTTCCCTCCATTTGTCTAAAAGAAGAGTATGGACCTCATGGTGTACAGGAGAAATGCATGCCATCTTCTTCGTACCATGTCTAGGAATCTAGATAAAGGGAATATAGGAACATTTAATTCTTCAAGACTTCCTCAAAATACAGCTGGAAAATACTCTCTTACAGCATGACAACATTATTAGCCAATATATTTTTAAATAGAACCCACTTATATTTACTAGCATGTCATATACTTCTGCAATTATTAAAATACATATACAAGATGCAGGTAGAGAAATAGTCTCTTCTTCATGTATAGCCTTAGTTTGTAGTTTTATTTACATAATATCTCAGCATTTCATTTTTTATCTCCCACTGAGTATAACCCCAGAAAAGCTCCTTGTACAGAAATATTGGCAGAAGTGAAGGACAGAGTTTTAGGACTTTAGCCACTGCATCACTTAAATTCAACCAAATTTTGACTCAACAATACTAGTGATTAGAATAATAACAATTACTTTGATTGGCAGTCTCTAGCTGCTACACACATAGGAGTTCTAAATCCATTGGAGAGGAATGGAATGGAATGGAATGGAATGGAATGGAATGGAATGGAATGGAATGGAATGGAATGGAATGGAATGGAATGGAATGGAATAGAATAGAATGGAATAGAATAGAATAGAATAGAATAGAATAGAATAGAATAGAATAGAATAGAATAGAATAGAATAGAATAGAATAGAATAGAACCAAGTAATAGCATAGCATGGCTCTGGTATGTCATGGCATACTATATTTGATATTGGAGACATATCCAAACTCAATCATGTTCTAGATCTTAAGGACCCTGCCCCAGGTGGCCTCAAAACTATGAGAGCAAACCTCAGAATTCTCCAACATATATTGGGGATCTGGTCCAAGGTCTCAGAACAAATTTCATCCCCAATGCTGATGGTAAGCAGAGAATTCAGACTGAAACATCTAGAAAATATTATGCTGACCACGTAGAGCTCTGGTATGACTCAGAAAAGGACAAATCTACTGCAGGCTCTTTTGAATTTAAAGCCCTAGTGAAAAACACTGTGTATAGATGTTTGCACAGCCTCTCCTTCTGACAGTTCCTTTTCCTTTGGAAGCAGAGAAATCAGTCAGAGCTGTTAACAGGGCAAGGTGGAACCGATAAAATTATTAAGGATGTTCTCCTTTCTGCCTGTCCAGATAAGGTGGTGTTGACTGGGGAGCTGCTCACACCATTTCCACAAGAACAGCTTTGTCTCAGAGAAAATATAGAATGCTGGTGTTCTTGCTTCTCTCTCTGGCCTCTAAGAGAAGCAATGGCCCATAGTTGTCTATACAAGTTACAATAGTGCAAGGAACATAAAAAATCAAAGAAAACCAGTTAAACCGAGCGGGGGGCCTGTGAAATAAAGTTAGTAAACAGAGGCAGGAAAAGAAAATTACAGCCTCAGAACCTAAGTGAAGCTCCAAGCTGCATATGGCAAGGACACATGAATGTGTGAGCTATCACTTAGTTACACAGTCCAGAGAGGGCTCCTATAAGCATCAAAAGCACATCACAGCATCAATCTGACAGCCAATAGCATTAGCTAACTTAGGGGAAGCCAGGAGTTCAAAAATGGAGGAAGTTTCATTTCATATTGTTAGCACAAGTATCAGCTTAAGCACCATGCCAGTCAATGTTGTGCCTGTGAATGCAGGGGACTGACAATCCTGTTATTGACAGGTACTTGTGAGTCTCTCCAAATACTCTGGCACTAAACATCACTGACCTTGGGAGTTGTAACACTGCAGGTGTGCCTTAGCATAGGCAAATACTATTAGGAGGTTCATTAGGCTTGCTTGGGGCCCAGATAGAAGGCTATTTATTTATTACATCCTGTTTCTGAACAATCTGATCTTCTGTTTCATGGACCTGTTTTCTGAATGCTGCAATATTTCCCTCACACCTCAAGCTGAGCAGATACAGAAGAGCCAGCTCCATCAAGCTCATTTAACTACCATTTTGTTTTTTGTTTTTCTGCACTTACTAGCATTTAGGCTTCTCTAAAATCTTCAGTCATGGCAGCTTTTATATCATTTATATGGAAGCTTACGCCTCTGATCTATTTCCTCACCTTTGCATCAGTCAGATGGCACAGCAACTGTCACTTACTAACGTTTATAAAAAGTACATTTTAAGCTATGGTAACTGACTGAATAACTTATGAGTGCTAATATTGCAGTAGCAATGCAACTTTAAAAATTACTTTTTTCCATTTCTAGAGAAACCAAAGTATTACCACGGTAAATTAAAGTTGTATATTAGCTTAGAGATTTATTACATTGTATCTTTATTCTTTCTCTCATTTTGGACCTTATTGGACCCTTTTTTGTGTTCAGAGGGACAATCAGCACTGTTAAGTGTGCACAGGTTATTAAGGATGGTAAATTTGCTAACAGCATTTTCCACTGCACGCATTCACATTTTTGGCCTATCTCTCCTTTCACTGCTTCCTTCCTCCAAATTCACAAAACAGTAGTCTCATTCCCTACCACTGTGCCCATCATGACATTTGTGCTTCCCAGCACCCTCTTACTCATCCTTTTCAACTCTCAGTGGAGCACCTTTCCAGTTGTCCATTTAACCCATGATCCTGTCCCTGAGAATGACTGTAAGGAATGCTATTTAGAAAACACGACAAAGAGTAACACTGCCTGCAACTCGTTTCTCTAATATTTTTTCAACATCAGAAAGGGTTGCATAACATAGGTTAAAGGATACATCACTGCCTAACCCTTTGGTACCCATTTATAGACCTGTTGTATCTCATTTAATCTAATCTCTTGCAAATTTGCTGAAATTGTCTGCTTCTGGAACATGCTGAAAGGAGCTTGTACAAGTTCATTGCCTGCTGTGTAAAATGCCAGGCCTTCATATACTGCCAAGATCCTGCCCTATGTCTTATTCTAATGACCCCATTTTGCTGGTTCTTTTGGCTGCTGCACATTCAGCCAGCAATTTCAGCAATCCCTCAACTGACTCAGATATTCCTCTTGTGTTGCAATTGCTCATTCTGTGCGGGCATTGTGTGGGAATGGTTTGGGTGACATACTTAGATCCATTAGATCACTTTAATCTGTTCTGAAGTTTGATCTGCTGACTTCCTCCCCTACTGCCCCTGCCTCCACCCCTGCACTTCCTGAGGTACTGCTGGAATTCCTCCCCCTTAGCATACCCCATTTGACTTTTGAAACAAACTTAGTGACTACAGGCTTGGAGACTTCAGTGTTTATCTCCTCTTATTCACTGATAGTGATTCCTGACGATCCCTCTCTTGCCTCTTTTTCAATCCATGAAGTAATGACTACTATTACACTCAGATGCCGTAGCAACTTAGTTTCTTTGATCCTTCAGAAACCTCCACCTGAATCTTTGCTGTGCTTTCAATCCTGGAAGAGCAGAGTGGGAAGACACTACAGAATTTTCTTCTCCCCTTGTTGATCGTGATACTCAGGTTTTCTTGAGCAAGTAAAGCACAGAGCAGCAACACAACCAACCTGCGGCTTCCAAAGTGAGATTAAAACAGTAAGAATAACAAAGACAGAAAGCTGACTACTCAGATACCTGTCCCTCCCTGCACCTGAGGAAATATTACTACATTGTTAAGAGAGATCTTCCTCCATGTTTCCCCAATAGCGACTTTTATCATTGGCTCTAGTTCAGGCCATACAAACGAGACAGGTAGACAAATTGAAACATTTATTCTCACAATAACTGAAACCTCTTCTATTATATAACTTCCACAGAATCACTAGGTTGGAAGAGACCTTCAACATCATCAGGTCCAACCCAGCCCTAATGCCTCAACTATACCCATGGCACCAAGTGCCACATCCAGCCTTTTTTTAAACACATCCAGGGATGGTGATTCCAGCACCTCCCTGGACAGACCATTCCAGTACTTTATCACTCTTTCCATGAAAAGCTTTTTCCTAATATCAAACCTATATAGGTTGGATATTATATATTCAACGTTGTATATCAGCGTTGTGAGGGCGCATGTGGTAACCACACACAGTTCAAGGAGTCCTGACAAAAAACTGGGTTCTTACAGGAAGAAATTTTTTGAAAGTCATGCCATGCAGACACAGCTCTTGTAGCGCCTTGTGGGGAACAAAAAGACCCACAGAATCAGGGTGTGAAAGAAGCAATCAGGCTAGCATTTACTGCAAACTAGGAAGAGCTTGACTTGGAAGAGCTAGAAAGAAATGGGTCTTTTTCCTCATAGTCCTGTACCTATACAGTCAAATCAAACTTGATTCCTTTTCTGAGAGGAGTGAGCATGTCATACAGACACACATATTTCTTTATCAAACAAATTCCTGTATAAAAGACCAAGACCTTTCCTTTAAGATCAGAGAGAATCATGCAATGCCCATGTCATTCTTTGACCTTTGGTAAAATAAAACTACAGGTACAATATCCATTGAATGTATCCAAATAATCTCAGCAGTGTTGTTAGAGAGATGATGAAATGGATGAATTCTTTGTAAAAGCAGTGCTTGAAGAAAGTGAAAAAGAATGAAGAACAGTGTTCACTTCCTTAATGAAATTGTGGCAGAGCCTTCAGGAGAGTGATTATTTTCTTCAGTGGTGTCTCTTATCAGCAGCTTCATCTGTTTGCTGAGTTTGTTTGACTGTTAGCCTCAACTGGGATGTGCATTTGCTGCTTGACTGGCTTGATGACCTCAGCTACAATAACTATGGGCAGCAAAGGTCAGGAGCTTATAATGCCTTGTTCTCTTCCTAAAATGCCAGATTCAACTTGCCTAGAGCCAGGGATTCATATACGTCACATAATTACATTTTAAAGGGTTATGGTTGAGAGAGAAGGGAATGTGTGCATTTCAAAAGGGGAGGGAATTATTCCTGTGAAACAGTCACTGCTTTCAGTTCCCCCTGGGAAACAATAAAAACATCACCTCTGCATCATGCAGAGGCAGCTGCTGAGCACCTTGAAAACTAAGTCTTACTTCTTTAGCCCACCTGATATTAAAGCATGTAGTGACCTCAGCTCACCTCATTTTGTACAGCACCTGAAACTTCCCATCACACCACTGCTACAGCACATTTAATTTCCTTTAACTCTTTTTTTTTCTTAATGACTGTAATAAGGCTTATCTGTTTGAGTAGGGGTTTGTACTCAAGCAATTAAATGAAATTTAAGATTGCAACAAAACCTACAATGCATCAGAGCTGGCATTCTTAACAAACACTGTTTAACAGGAACATTATTATTTATGGGGAAATGGTTCTGAAAATAAACTCCTACGCATGTTTAATGTCTTCTTTCCTTTATTTTTATTCTATGCAGCAGGAAAGATTTAGAAAAAGAACACAGCCCAAAACAATGAAAAACAACTTTATGTCCAGTAATGAATAACTATATGCAAAATTGCTTTAAAAAAAAAATCAGTTCAAGAGTTCTTCAATCTACTATATATCAATAGATAAAACATGACAAAAATGTTCATTCAGAAGAACCTTAAATTAAATTTAAATCTAATAAGGGCCATTTGTCTTCTTGATGACTTATATCCAAGAGTGAGGAAAACACAATGTAAATTCTCTTCATCACAATCCCTTTTTCATTTCTTATTTGCTGATGTATATCACATTATTGAATTTTAGAAAATGATGAGGAGAAGAACTGGTGAGTGCTTCATCCTGCAGACTTTCTTTTTTTAAATTGGCATATTTGAATATGCTCAAGTTTCAAATAAAGCTGAAGTATTTCTTTAATTGAGCCATTTTAGGTCTTAACAGAAGGTCACCTGAAAAGCCCTATCTAGGCTGTATTCTCTTTCTTTCTTCCATAAATCTGCAGTTATGTGCCTACACATCACCCCAGAAACTACAAATTGCTCTTCTAGAGAGGAAAAAAAATGTGGATGGGTATCAAATGCCACACTGCTTTTAAGAGGAAGTGCACACCCAAATCATGAGCCATGATCCCTTGTTCTCCCATGCACAACAATTCCCTTATATTTCAGTATGCAGTGGAACAATGGAGTATGAGGTCCTTGAATCTGGGCCTGGAAATAGCTCCTTTGGCTGTCAATCAATGCAGAAGCCAGAATCCACTTCATATCACATAGCTAATCACAAGGAACCCCCTGTGGCTAAGAGGCTGTGTTAACAGGGATGCCCAGCACTTCTATTGCACATTTCTGCTTCCTATTTACATGAGAAAAATGGGACTTGTTTGGATATCCCATTTCCAATCTGCAGAAGCCATCCTATTGAAAAAAACAGTATGAACAGTTACCTTTCCTGTTGTTCAACTTGATAGTGTCACTACATGAAAAATTGTAATATACCCAGGATGATCCTTGTGGATCTCTTCCAACTAAAGATATTCCATGATTCCAACTTGTGAGGTATCTTCAGTTAATTTAACTGGCAAAACTGCCAACGGCAGTTAGGTCCGTCACAAAATTAATTCTCAAATCAATAATGAACCATAGATAAAATTACACATTCATCATATGAAAGTTAACCTACTTGACATTTATATTCCTTAAACAGATAATCGGCATGTGTCTTTTCTGTGAGTATTGACAGATCAGAGGGAAAACACTGTTACAAGATTTTATGGTTAATGCTATGACAGATGATTTTGAATGATAAATCAAATTCTCGACATGAGATCTTTATTTTTCTAATACTTTCTACCACATCCTGTGATATGTCACATCTCTCTGCCTCAGTGTCCCCAGAAGGGAAATATCTACTCACCTCACAAAGCACTGTGAAACTGAATCAATTTATAAGCCTTGTGTAATCTAGAGAGTATCAATATATGTGGAAGATTTTCAGCACTTAATAATGCTAGTACCTTGCAGGATCACATCTGTTAAGCTCCTTGAAGATCAGATACATAGTGACCAAATGAAATCTGAAGGCAAAGTTTACCTTCAAAGCTTTGAAGGGAAGTGTTACATATACTTATTAATACTAGTCAAATCATCATGTCAGTGGTTTACATAATTGTAATCACAGTAAGATCTCCAGATTTTTAAATTATACTAAAATTAGAGTTAGATTGAATAATGAAGAGTAGCACAATCAGATTTCAAAGGATTTGGACCATTTTGGTAATAAGGCCAGCAGATGGCAAATGCAGTTGAGTATAAAAAAACGTAAAATAATTGGTCTGGGAACATGTGCTAAGAGGAACAATCATGTAATTAAAAAGCATTGTTTTTTTGGGGGGAAATAAACCAGAGCAAGAGGGAAAGAGGCTGTGAGAAAGGTGTGGTTTTGCTGCACCCAGGAACTAAGTACCATGCACTTGCTCACTCCACACCTCACCTGCCCTGGGAGGAGGCATAATGGTGCTGGAGCATGTCCAAAGAAAGGCAAGGAAGCTGGTCAAGAGGCTAAATCACCTGAGGAGTAGCTGAAGGATCTGGGGTGTTCAGCCTAGGGAAAAGAAGGCTTAAGGAGGGACCCTACTGCTCTCTTCAACTACATGAAGTGAGGTTATAGCAAATGGGAGTCAGGCTCTTCTCCCACAGGGCAAGAGGAGATGACCTCAAGTTGCACCAGGAAAGGTCAAGAAAATTTCTTCTGTGAAGAGTGGTCAGGTGTTGGAATAGGCTGCCCATGGAAGTGATGGAAACACCATCCCTGGAAGTGCTCAGAAAATCAGAAAATGCATAGATGTGGTACTGGGGACCTTGTTTAGTGGTCAAGATGTCAGTATTTGTTAGGTTAAGAACTGAACTTAATGATCTTAGAGGTTTTTCCCAATCTTAACAACTTTATGATTCTAAAATGGGTCAATTTAGATCAGATATGAGGGATTTTTTTACAATGAAGGTGGTGAAACACTGGAACAGGTTGCTGAGATGGATGCGCCATCACTTGAAACATCCAAGGTTAGGTTGGGCAGGGCTCTGAGCAACCTGACATTATTGAAAATGTTCCTGGGCATTGCAGAGGCATTGAACTAGGTGATGTTTACATGTCACTTCAAACCCAAACTATTCTATGAATAATAAGAGTAGTTATGAAAAAAACCTCAAACAAAACAAAAACCCCAAAATGAACAAATTTAAAAAAACAAATCAACCAACCAACAACAACAAAAAAACAAAACACAAAACCAAACCAAAATACCCCATATCCTCAAAAAACCTAAAAACTGAGGGGAAAAAAACCCACAAGTGATACACAATACAATTGTTCACCACCAGCTGACCAATGCCCAGCTCATCCCCATCAGCAATTGGACCCTGTCAGCCAGCTCCTCCCGGATTATGGGCACAACATTTAACAGTATGGAATAACCCTTTTGCCAGTTTTGGTCAGATGTCCTGGCCATGCTACCCTGCTACTTCCTCATCAGCCATCATGGGAAACTGAAAGTCTTTGTCTTAGGAGCAGCACTACTCAGCAACAACCAAAACATCAGCTCATCATGAGCATTATTCTCATACCGAATCCAAAACTCAGTACTGCTTCAGCTACCAAGAAGAAATTAATTTAATCCCAGCTAAAACCAAGACATCAATATATTAGCTAATTAAAAAAAATGTTAAAAGGATTTGGTAAAAGGAATTTATTAGAAACTACAATGTATAATGCATGTGAACCATTTTTTACAATCAAAGGATTCAGTCAGGAAATTATTTAATTAGGTAACAGAACCAACTAGTGTGAAAGTGCAAGTATAAGCAGAAGCATTCAACACCTAACAGGACATATTTGGCATCACACAGTACTAAATCTAAAGTCAGTAAAGTTCTTTGAAGATCAAGTGCACTAGGATATAACTAAGACCTTTTGAAGTTTGAAACCACGAACAAAAACAAGCCAAGATGAAATGAGAAACACTAACGTACCTGATTAATATTCGATATCCCAATGAAGTAATCACTTTGGAGTGTATTTGTATATGACACCAAAAATGCTGGGTCCTCATCTAAACTAGGCAAATCAAGGACTCTAAACACAGTCCTAATGACCATATTATCAGTTGTTCCAGAGTGAGTTTCCCAATTCCGTTCTAAAGCAAAGGTCCCTTTTCTTAACATAAATGTCATTTGAAAGGTTGTAAATTTAATTTTTTCAGAAAACCTTGAAAATTTACACCCAGTTTCTCTAGTTATAAACATCAAGGATCACAAAAGTACAAAAATAATTCACACGGGAATAGATGCTTGGTTACAAGCATTGTCTTGTCCTAAAAAGACAGATCAGGATAGCAAAGAAAGCAGTCAATTCTGTGTTCCAGCATTGTAAAAAGTATTGCAAGGCTGCCAGTCCTGGTACAAAGTGGTCCTCTTAAAAATGGATACAATACAAATGTGAAGATGAGAGGCTAAGTTAAAAAGAAGGATTTGTGGTACACTTACAAATAACTGCACCTAAAGGATGTCACTACATATGATCACTGACATTTCAGGACAATGAAACTAATGCAGACAAGTACAGGTAATCATTGCCCATTCTCACTAAAAAAGATGGCATGGATATATGAAAAAAATCCCTATTTAGTCACAACTATGGTCTTTTGTTTGTTATTTTTTCACACACTAAAAGGCAAAAATATGTAATTAAAAAAAAGTCAATCTTGTTTGTGCCATCAGGCATATTCGCAGGTCCACAGAACTGGAATAGGTTTCAAGTCAAAAGTTGGAATTTACAGAACAGCAGAAAGGCTGTAAAAAGCAGACAGGTGGGATTAAAATTTCAAATATTAAACCCCATACTTCTAATTCCATATTATTATTATTTCTTGTAATAAAACGGCAAAATTCTTCCATTACACCATTAAATTCCTTCTCACCTGAACCTGCTAACTTTATTTTGTGCTGGCACTATCATATGAAAGTGCTTTGAGTGCTTTTCTCTGATTGCACTGGCAGAGTTATATGAACCATTACCTATCATTACTTTTATTTCAAACCTGTCAGTTCCTCCTCTTTGTAGCCAACAAGCTGTAAGAAGGGAAAAAAATGCAGTCTCCGTCAGGGAATAAAACCACACGTACAAAAATGAGCTGAAAGGAGCACCTGAACAAAAGAGAAGGGAAGGTGAAGAGAGAGAGATAAGAGATTGATAAATCTGCTCACCCTATCTGCAAAGGACATTCTACTCTCCTGCCATTAGAAATTAATAAATAAATAAACCCACAACACTAACACACAATGTATGCTAGATATGGCTTTTGCCCATGGCTCTTCTTTATTCTGCCATACCATGTACTTAAAATACCTCAAACATTCCATAAATATTATGCAAATAAAAATAACATCGATACCACCTCCTCATGCATGGAAAAATGCACATAAATTGAGCTTGAGTACATGAGAGATGATATGCTTCCCTCAAAGCTGTGTGTATCTTAGGAGGTGCTTTTCAGCAAATCCTTTATGAGCCGCAAAACGAGCGATGAGCAATTAGTGTTAATTAAACAGCCCCCCTAACTATAGTGCTGCCAGGGACAAGTTAATGACCTCAAAATGCACTTGGATTTGAAACTGCTTTCCCTCCGGGTGCATGCCAGGCTGCCTTACCTCTGTAAAGCTGTGGCGTGCTCCAGCTGCCACCACACATGTACGGAATGTCATTCCCATTTGCAGTAACATGCACCGTCCGCCAGACACCGAAGCAGCCATTAGAGAAGGGCACTGCAGACACAGCTCAGGGACTAAAACACGCCAGTAAGTTCTCATTTGTCTGCTTGAAACACCCAGGGAAGCCACATGCAATGGCAAAGTGACAGCATAGTGACAGGCAGACCACCACGAAGGCAGCTGACTTAATGCAGTAGAAACACATTCCAGAAGCTTATTTATCACACTCAATGCCCCAGGTTAGTAGCACACCTGCCTCTTAACATCTCAAAAATAAATCAGGAAATTTCTTAAGAAATTAAAATCTTAAAGAAAAAAGAGTCAAATCTACCACCACCACCCCCCCTTCCCTCAGGTAGTTCATGTAACACCATGGAATCAAAAGCAGAAACTGAGGTGTCCTACTACTCAGAAAGTAGGAGACAAAGGAATACAAAAGATCAGTTATCCCCATGTATGTATAATGGAAGTCACTGAAAATGACCAGAGGAAATAATGTAATGAAGTCAGAAACAGACAGCTAAACCCATAGCTATTCCTAACATGGGCTTTATTTACAGACCAGACTGCAAACACTCATCAAAGGTACTCAATCAAACTGAATTAACTGTCAATAAAGGTTGAAGCTTACTGGGGTGTTTGACAATTTTTATCTCCAAAGCAGAAGATGGAAGCATGTCGAATATGTGTTAAAGAATGAAGCTGGAGCACCTGCCATGGCAAGCATGCTATTGGGCAGCTGGAAAAATCCAAAGAGCTGGCTCAAGGAATCTATCAAAGAAATGAAGAGGCGGAAAACTCATGGGACTTCACAAGAAAGGATGTGCAGTGGCAGAACACACAGGGATTGTTGAGCCCAGCTGGTACCCCAGAGGTCATATGATAGCACAGAAAATGTTCGTATTTCCCATCTTGTTCTGAAAAATACACCCACGCTCTATAGCTAATATATATGCTCCTCCTGGGCTGCGATTTACCTCAAGAAAACAAAACCTAATCTCTACACAGACAGTAGTCATATTTTTCCTCATGGTTGTTTTTTGCTTGTAGGATCTCTACCTCCATCTGCCTTGAATGACATCGTTCAGCTAAAACACAAGACGTGAATCAGTTTAGACTTGTGATTTTGGTGGGGTTAGGGACAGTAAGGTATTTCCACCACTTTTCAAGGATCTAGCTAATGGTATAGTCAAGAATGTTAAGATGTTGGGAGCTTTTTCACTGTGGTAGAGAGAAGGACAAAATAAAGCTGTTCCAGGAGCACATATGGTGCAAGAAAAAAATCTGAAGAATAAAGTAGTAGCTTAAAGCAGAGAAAAGTTATGAAAATAGCAGTATAAATTTCTTGCAGCTAATATGCAGCTTGTCACAGCCCCTAAAAATCACAAGTTAGTAAGTATGAAAACTAGAATGTAATAATGACACTGTGCATTTCAGCCAAAACAGAATTCTGTTTTGAATTTTATTTTCATTTCAATACATGAATAATGTCCACTGAAGGATACAGACTGCGTACAAAAGACCCAGGTAAGTTCAGGTACTTTCATTTGAAATGGAAAAGAAAGAATTTTCATGCTTGGATCCAAAAGTAATCAGTGAGAGAGAAAGGAAAAAACACCCTTATTCAGAGGGACAAAGGAAAAGACCATGAAGAAAAAAATAAAGAGAATTGGAAATTGCACTGTATTTAAAACATTGTAATTTGTTCACATTAAGCTTTGATACGTGTGAAATTCCAAATACAGCTGAAGCAAAATGCAGCCCACTACAGAAAAAATGAAATCTTTAATTTGCACAAATGTAACAAACATATCAAGTTATTGTCTGCTGCATTACATACAGTCAGAATATATCAAGTCTTCTTATTATTTCCATTATTTCATTTGAATTACAATTGCACCCATTGTCCAGAGAATAATTTCCCGAGATTCTATCAGTGCTTCAGAGAATTCAAATCTAAAATAGCAAGCAGCATACACAAGAGAAATGGGAAAATATTAAAGCATATCAAGCGTCGGCTTCTTCCACCAGCAATCTATCCAGACAAAAAGGTAACACCTGCCTGTGAGGTGTACCTATCTGGTACAAAAGTCACATAATCACAGGCTTGGTGAAAATCTATCATGTTTTCATAAATGCCCCCCTTTAAAGAACTGCATGTGGAGGAAATGAGAACTGCCTCCAATTTTCTATGCTTCCAATAAGGCTCTACTGAGTGGCTCTGAGCTCTCACTGTGCATCGCCATGAAATCAAGGCATCTGACATATTTAACATTCTGAGCATTCAGAAGAGCATGAGAAGACAACAGCTAAGGAATATCCTTTCTGGAAGTGTTCCATCACATAGTGCTTCATTGAGTGGCACATCTGCCACACACTTGCACTTTCTCACATGGCCTGCAAAATGGGATAATGCTGACTGACATACCACAACCAAAATCATTAGCTGTTTCTCATTTGGGTTCATATACAGAAGCACAGATGTTAAAGTTCTGCCTTGCAAATAAAAGACAAAGCCCAAAAGGCAATAGGTACAAGCAAATTGTATTTCTTTCAGTGGGAGTCATTGGAAAAGTAATCTCTAAGTTTTTCCAGCAATCTGACCTCTTTGAAGACAGTGCTGTAGCAAAGCTCTTAATGGGACCTCTTAATGGAGCCTAAGTTGTGTACATGCTACAGCCATGAATTTACTGCTGGAATGCTAAGAGAGAAAAAACAGTCAGGTGAACTTCTATTCTGCAGCCTGTGTCCTCTAGGAGGTTTGCAAACTCAGCACACAAAGTGGCAGCTTATGGATGGAAAAGAAAGCTGTAGTTGAAAATACTGTCCCTAACAGCAAAGGTTACCATGGTCTGTGTGCAACTGAGGCCATTCTCTTAAGCATTGTATGAACAAAGATGAAGAAGGGAATATTAGTCCACTATCACAACCTGAACACGACAGCAGGTGGCAAAAGGGTAAACCCCAAGGAAACAGTGGAATAACAGTGGCCTGTTGCTTACATGGTTGGTAACTTTTGCAGGCACAAGAAATAAAGAAACTTTTTAGAAAGGCTTTGGGGGAGATTTTGCAGGCAGTTCTGCATCTGTTTATGAAGTTGCAGAATTATAGCATTAAAAAATGTTAAAGACTTAAATGGTTTATGGAGATTAGCAACTGAAGGCAGAAATAAATGTTTTAATAATGCAGGAGATGAGATGTGTAGGAAAGAATAAAGAGCCTTGAAAACAAAAGAAAAACATCCTACATTTAATATGACAGGTTAAGTGGAGATAGCTAATGAAGTCAAGGAAAGAAGTGACAGAGGTCAAACTGAGAGCTAAGGAAATTCTCTTTAGAGCAGCAATTATCACTGACAGAAGTGGATCAAACCTGCATTGCCAAAGCTAGAAGTGTTGTTGGCATAATCAAGGTATACAAGAGAAAGCTATGAGAATGGCCAGGAAGGCTAAGGGCTCTGTTTCAGCTACACGGAGCTTCAAGAGGTGAACATACAGGCCCAAGCAACGATCAGACAGGACAAGACTTCAGCTTCATCATGGAAGTTGTAGAACCTGGATGATGACAAGACACAGAAGTAAAGTGTGTGCATTTCTACCCTGAAAATTCTAGAAGACAGATGACTCATAAGAGGGAAGCTTTTGGAGATTACAGATATGAATTATGATGGTTTTGAGGGGCAGACAAAATGAGGATTCAGGAAGTACAAGACAAGAATTCAGTGCATTCTATGTAAGAGCCAAGACAATACACTTAAAGGAAATATCAGTTATCCTTATTAATTCTCAGTCTGTGTGAGCTTCACTATCGCTCTGCAAGCTTGTGTGTGCATGCGTTAAAAACAATCAGAGAGAAAGGGGAATCTCAACTAACAGCCTGCTAACTCTTGACTGAAAAAAGGAACTTGGTAAACAACACAGGGAAAGCAAAAGAACTTTAACAAACCAGACCACAGAGATTGTAACCTGCTTGTCAATACTGAAACTGTTTTCTAAAGATGATTAGTAAAAGAAATTTCTTTTTTTAAAAAAAGGAAAGTCTCAAATGTCACCAGTTTCCTACATCCTATATCTCTTATATGGGCTTTACAGAATCACAGTGTGACTTTGCATGAAAGGGCATGGGGCATCCATCACCTCCAGGCAACATATTTCCATGTTTTGCCACCATCATTGTAAAAAACGGCTTCATTATGTCTAATCTAAATTGACCGTATTTTAGAACCACAGGCAGTATTTTGGGTTTTGCATCACAAATCCTTTGGAATGTAGCAATGGACAATGCAAGAGCTGCTGAAGATTTGATAGCTCTGTAACAGCCTGTGACTACTTAGAGAAGCAGGATTTTTTTTCAAGTCCACAGTCAGACAGAACCTGAAGCCCTGAGGCAGCTGAGCCAGCCAATCTGATAACAACACTGTTATTATAATTTATGAAAATTTATTGTGATCAGGCCACTGATAAAATAACTGTTTTAAAAGTGTGCTATGTTGATCCTTAAAAAAAGTAAGGAATAGAATCCAAAGAACAATCTCACCTGAAGTCCTGGAAATCATGGACCACCTCTTCTTGCATTTCCAAACACACACATTCCCCAGGAAGGGAAACAGGAAAATCAGCATTGAATTATTAAGCTTAAGCCACACTCAGCCAACCTACAGACTAACTACCTGGAGAGAGTAGTGAAAATAATCTCTGGAGTTTAGTAAAGTTTTTGGAAGCTGAACAAGTATGGGCTGGAAGAACAGACTCTTAGGTAGGCTGAAAATAGGCTGGACTGCTGGGCTCAAAGAAAACTGCTGGGCACCAACTGCTCAATGGCTGGCAGTCAAAAGTGAGAAATGTTTGACAGTGATTGGTGCCGAGATCTGTATTGTTTAATAACACCTGGGCAATAACAATGAACATCCAGAATAGTGCAAAGCTTTGTACCTGGGGCAGAGTAAACCCATGCTGGGAAGCAGATGGATAAGTTTCAGCTCAGTAGAAAAGAATCTGTGGTATACAGCAGACACCACCCTGAACACATGCTACAAATGCTCACTCACAATGACCAAGGCAAACTGAATTCTCGACTGTACCAGCAGCATGGTCAGCAAAATAATGGGAGTTATTACCCTTCTCTACATGGTGTTGGCAACACATCAGGAATCTGTGCCCATTTCCAGGTTGATATGGAGAATTTGAGAATATGCAGAGGATGATCACCAAGAGGGCCATGGCCTTAGAGAACATGATTCCTAAGAATCAATTGAGGGAGCTGGGCTTCTGTAGGTCAATGAAGAGGCTAAAGATTGCTAGAAGTACAATGCCAATTAAGTCAAGTTCTCCTTGACAGTAGCAGATGAAGTAACAAACTGTCTTGACCACAATCTGCAGCTTTGGAGATTCCAACTGGACATGAGGAAAAGCATAGTACAAATTTGTGTCCTAGAGCTCCTAAATTTATGCTAGAGGATCAACAGATTTCCCAGTCAACCACCTTGTACCCAAAGTGCAGACACTGATGCTACCAACCCTTCTGTTAAAACTGAGCTTCTATCTGAGTATTAGATTCAATAGGCCAAACATCTCCAACTGAAATACCTTTCTAAAAAAGGCATTACATAAAGTTCAATCTGCATAAGGCCTCCAAAACCTGTACTGACTTACTCTGAAAATGTTTTTGTGAAGGGGATGACAGGAAAAAGGACTAGAGACTGAAATAGGGAGCATGTGACCCTTTCTACATACATAATATCCTGTGAAGTTACCACAAAGAGGGATTTGCAGGCCTGAGCTGTCATTGCATAACATTTCAAAGCCACAGTCTTCTTTCTGTGATTCCCTTCTATCCCAGATCTGTAAGTTCCCCACTCAGAGAAGGAAAACCCATGGCCCTATATTTGTAACTACACACTATGCCTGCAGTCAAACTGTCAACATCTAAACACTCATGTAAACAGGTACATATTTTAATTCTTTCTCTCACAGGCATAATAAGTATTATTAAGACAAGGGCAGACATCAGATTTTTAAAAGGCTTTAGTTATATCAATAGTAAGTTTGAATGGCTTTTTCGTCTGCTGTAGTAAGGCAGTAAAATATAATAGCCTCTTAACTGACACATTGTTATCAGTCTTATTATGGCTTTCTTCAAGCCTGTCAGTGGATTATTGTAATTTTTTTAGTCACGGCTCTAATCAAAGTAGAAGACTCTGAGCTACTGACAGCTCAGGGGAGATATAACTGCTTACATAATACTGTCATGAAAGTCTAACACAGGTAGAAACTTCAGCATCACTCCGGTCCAACTCTCCTCCTAGTAAAACAAAGCAACTGTTAGAACAACAGGTTCCTTTTTATGCCAGAGGAACAAAGAAAGTCCTATGATTTCCTTCAAATCACTACAGTATTCATAGCAGGAAACACTTCTTCTAGGCAGCTGGTGTGATGCAGTCTGGAGATGGCTTTGTGATCAGGATTGTAAACTCATCTTAATATCTACCTGTCCAAAGCAACTCTTCTGCTTAGCTCTGAAAAACAAGTCAAGTTAAACCATTACCCCACATGGGAAAAATTCCTTCATAAGACTGAAGCATTGTCTTCTCATTCAAGCAAGGTGAACTTAATTTTTTCTTCAAAGAACCAAGGAAGAGCTTGGTGCAAGCATTATACAGTGGCTTAGAAGGACTGTCCATGTGCAGGGTGTGCAGCGTGTTTGAGCAAGGGCTGGATGGTATCATGTGGGGATTTCTGTGTTCCTCAAGCTTTGTGGGTTTCTACTCAGATACAAGCACTCAGAAGATCCCAACACTAAAAACCTTACAAAGCATAAACCTTTCTAAAAAACAGTCTTTCTAGTGTAATTTGTATCAAACTTGAGTACCACAGATTGAAAGTTGAATTGATGCAGATTTAGAGTGTATACAAAATGCTGCATGAAGGCAGCTCACAGCATCTCTCCTACAGAAGAAAGTAGAGGAGCTTTTACTTCCTTCAGGTGCACCTCACAAGCCAGCAGCAGCAATAGTCACTGACCCATGGGATTATATACTAGTGCTTGAATCAAAGCTGGTGGGAGCGTGAAGCTTGAAGTACTAACCAGCAATCAAAAAGAAGAAAAAAGAAACAACCCAACAAAACAAAAGAAAAAAAAAAAAAAAAGAAGCAAAAAAAACAAAAGCAAAAAAGCAAAAGCAAGAAGCAAAAAAGCAGAAAAAAAAAAAAGAAAAATAGCAGGGAAAAAGGAGAAATAGCAAAAAAAAAAAAGAAAAAGAAAAAAGAGAAAAAGAAAAAAAAGAGAGAAAAAGAAAAAATAAAGAGAGAAAAAGAAAAAATAAAGAGAGGAAAAGAAAAAATAAAGAGAGGAAAAGAAAAAATAAAGAGAGGAAAAGAAAAAATAAAGAGAGGAAAAGAAAAAATAAAGAGAGGAAAAGAAAAAATAAAGAGAGGAAAAGCCCACACCAAAACCCACAAAACACCAGACAGTAGACTGGCTGCACATATCAGCATTCTTCACCACTGATATTACAAAAGAAAATATGAACAAAAAAAAGGAAAGGAATACCTGCTTCTGCTGTGCTAAAAAAGAACAACAAATTCTTGAAGTTAGTAGGAATGTTGCCACAGCCTGGTTTTTATTCATTTGCCTTTTGCATATAAAGCCAGGTTGTTAACGTCCTGAAGCTCGATCCTATGGTGAGTGACATTCCTCCCATGAAATGATTTCTTGCTTTCCCCATGAATGTGTTGGATGTCAGAACACTCTCAGGCACAGGAGCCATGCACTATGGAGGTGTCTACGAAAGAACCTATTCACAAGATGTAGCCATTCCTGAACATGATAGAATGGGTCTGAAAAGAAGCCTCAAATACATTTGAGTATTTCCAAAATCTTCTCTTTCTCCTTCAACCATTTTTTATTTTGCTTGACTTACAGTGAGCTAAGAAAAACCAAAATCAAAAACAAGTCTGGGCAAGCCAGCTAAGGATTTTATCTTCACATAAAATAATTCAGGCAGGTACTGAAGTGCTGCCCGACACTACATTTCTATTATCCACAATGGTACAAATCATGCCCAAAGAACATCTTTACAAAGAAATGCAAAACACTTAGAAAACAATATGGATTTTTTTTTTATTGTGTGCAAGCTGAGGAGAGTTTTATTTTTTAAAATCTGTTTCAATTCCTGGCTACTTCAATGGCCACGGTATTATCAGCCAAGAATAATAAGAACTCCACAGAGCTTCATGAGTCATAGTATTGGGTACAAAGCCGACTGATGTCAAGGTGAAATATTATTTTCTCATTGACTTTAAAGGGTTTTGACTCAAGCTTATAGCAAAAGACATGAAGTGAAGCAACGCAAGAACACTTGAAATAAGATAAAACATATCTTAAGATTTAAGACAAATTATTATACAATACAGAATCTCCAGCACTTACTGCTTATCCTTGTAGGATTTAATGCTATTTTCTATAGTTTCTATTCTGCAATGAGCTAAGGTTATCAGCAATAAAGATTTCTGTAAGACATTTCACCCTGCTTTTGCAAATCCTTAACCTTTTCCACCAGATTTTGTTCAGAGACTTCAATCTCATCTGTCCTTTCTAACAGCAGAATTAATAATTTCAGAAACTACTGCAACAAGCTTTAGCATAAACACATCCAAGTGTAACAAGGGCAGAATGCAGTGACATCCAAAATATTTTCAAAATAAAACTGACACAGGGTTAGCTTTTGTGGCTGAAGGAAAGCTGTTGCAAGCAGTACAATGGGGTTCAAATTATACAGGTGAACAAATACCTTCTACTAAAATCCTTCCTTTTTATAGATCTCAACATTTACTGTCAGAATGTGCTGAGGAAAGGGGAGAGAATCTAGTTCTTCAGTAACCAAGTTCTAACTGACCAGCACTACTCAACATGAATTCTAACTAATGTTAATGAAACATCTTAAAAGTTGTTTTCAATTGGTTGGTGATAGGCTCTGGGCAAACACTACAAGAGCTTTTATTTTTTTTTTAATGCATTCCTTGTGAATTAGAAAACTTATCCAAACTGGAAGAAACTTTTTCAAAGCTCATATCAATACTCCTCTTCTGTTAATTGCTATAAAATTCCACCTCATTAACATATGATAGAAATACTGCTGTAACTAATACTACAGTTTAGTTAGTGTCCAGCAGTAATAAGCGAGGTATCAATAGATATAAGCATCGCTTTTTCTAAGTGAAAACCTAAACTGAAAACTACTGAGATCTGGGGTTATCAGAGATAGTATAGTCACATGCCACATTGTAATACACACTAATTGCAAGTTCTGCTCTGACCACACCATGCCCCTATCTTCTATTCACACTTTCCAGTCTGCTGCTCCAGTGCATGTAAAACAACGCATTGAAGTACAACAGGGTGCTAGCTTGACTGCCAAGTCCTGCCACTGCACAGCCACACAGTAAAATTAACATTTTTATTTTGCTTTCCCCATGTGGTAATCTCTGTTTTCCCAGTGATAGGCTTCCCATGGAGGCACATGATAATTTAAGGTGCTGGAAGGTTTAGCTGACAGCAAAACATACCTCTCACTACCACAGCAAGGACAACGACTGATTGCAAAACTCACTCTAAACCATGCCCTTTAAAGATAACTGGCCAAATGCTAACAACTCTTCCGAATTCCCTGGAATAGAACTTATTTCCCCCTCTACTCTGCTACCACCCTTTAAGTTTCTGTTTGTAAAAATGGCATAGAGCAGGCAATATAATTTATGCGGATATGGACCCAATAAAGGAGCGACAGCTAGAAGAAGGAGCTGAGAGGAGAAGGGTATACAAATTAAATATGGATTACTTGACATTAACTTTCACTAATGTATTCAGGTGACTCAAGACTTACTCCTAAGGGATTAAGGCTTGGAGGGGTTTTGTTTGTTTGGGGGGTTTAGTGGAGAGGGATGTTATTTGTGTCTGATTACTCTATTGTTGGTTTTTTTGAGTTAAGAGTCAGTGACACAGAGCAGTCAGCTTTGAAGGTCACTAGATAAGGACATGACACTAGAGTGTTTTTCTTCCTGCTGTTTTCCCTGTACAGTGCACCTAAAATAACAACATCATCATATGCTACTTAGTGGAATTGAATCAATTATATCAGATGCTGTGTTGTGCTCAAACACATGAAGCCAAATAATGAGCATTTGGCTCATTGTTCATCCTTTTCAGGAAACTTGGTGTCATGGGAAATTGACAACCAAAACAAAACACCATGTTATAGCCTGTGGGGAGTGCTTCTGCTCCAAAAATATGATAAATACTATTGTCTTTCATTGTGGAAGTATCCCCCACCAACACAGGCTACTGCTGATGGCAGGCAAGCACAGAATGAGCCACCTGTACGCCACACAACAGATTTCTGAACAATACCACTTCTAGAGAGCCAGAAGTATCAGGCCACAGATGGTGCTTTAAAAATCATTACTAGGGTAATTTGTTGCATCTCACCTCAATCTTTATTTTTGTAATTATGCAATAATTTATGCAAATCTGTCACTGAATTTTACAATAGCCAAAGTCCTTTTCCACAAAATCAATGGTATCACAATCATAATAATAAAAGATTAATAATCCACAACATTGTCTCTTGAGCCTGCAACACCTCCTCAGATCAGAGATCAGCTGGGCAGTGCAAGTCAATATGTCAGACATCTTGGTCCCTATGGAGGGCTCAAAATAGCATCTTTTATTGATGAAGTATGCTGACGGAAACACCCAAGTTACTGAGAGAGAAGAAAGTACTTAAGGTTTTGGACAGCTCCTAGACTCCTGGGTCAACTGGGTCCACTTCAGGCTTTTCTCTTCAGTTTTGCTGTTTGCTTGTGGTGCTGGTTTGTTTTTTTTTTTAATACCCTGCTTAGATGATTTAAAAACTTGCTGCAGTTCTTTTTAAAGTCAAGCCTCTGAACAAAATCTATGCATGCTATGATCTGAGAGGAGGTTATGTTCTTTCTATCAAATCAATCAAGTTTGCACTGTACCGGTTTCTCAAGTACTTTGGGCACAGGAGGCCTTACAATCTATTTATCATATGCAGTTCAAGTGCCCCAGCCAGGTGAGCTACAAAAACTTGGGTTCACTACAATCCTCTTTGCTAATCATTTTCATCCCTCTCTTGTTTTCCATAGAAGAATTTATTCTCTCTAAAACTAGCTTTTTTAATACATACATTTTCTAACACTCAAATCTACACTTGTATTTCAATCCTAAAAGGGAACATTCTGAAAATTAAACAGCAGAAAAAAAAAAAAAAAATAGTTGAAAAGGTCATCACATCCCTAATTCTATTTGCTTCTGAAATTCTAATAGACAGTTTTGGACCTGACAGGACAACCCATATTGTGGTTGCTCCAGGAAATTTTGCAGGCATTGCTGCTGCCTGGGAGTCCATTGTAAGCTTGCACAGATTTTCAAAACAAGACTCCTCTTTCAACTATTTAAGAGTATGGCGGAGGGGGGAGGAAAAAACACACTATTCAAAAGAGAAATCCTACTGTGCTACTGAAAAGTCCTTTCGACCTAAATACCAGGAGAATTCCCTAGAGAAGCCTGACTTGCCATCTTTTTTTTTTTTTTTTATTGCCATCATTAAAGTCATATCCGTATTGCAAGTATTTCTTATATGGAAATTAATAGAATCTGCCTTCTCTCAAGCAGAACAATTAGTCCATTCAGAAAATGTACATAAATTCCAATAGCAATGGTTTATACACTTAGGCAGGAATAATTAACTGCTCAAAGCACACAGTGGAGGATATCTTACTAGATACCACTTCTGTTGGAAGAATCTGTTAGTTACATCAGATCACAAATATTAAATTAATAATTGTTTCTTTGTTTTAGTACCAGAAAATAAAAAGCATAGATGTTTATGCCATTTACAGCCATAAATATAAGCTGAAAGAAAAGTGAAGTATCTCTACTCAGCACCAGTTAAGCTAGAATTCCCACAAAAGTATGACATTTCAAGAAAAACCTAGGCCACATGGAGAGAGTTCAGAGAAGAACAGAGATCAGGAACCTAAAAAATACCAGATACCAAGAAAGACACAGGACTATTTAACTTGAAGAGATCAATGGAAATGTACTAGTGAGAGTCTTACAGGATTATACAGGACTGCTGCAAAGAGGAAGGGATTAATTTATCTGCTTATCCATTATGGACAGGACAACAAGAAGTTGTCTTAAATCACAGGGGTTAAAAAAAAAAAGAAAGAAGTTTGCAGTAAACAAAATTTTGCATTAGTGAAAATAGCGAAGGACTAAAAAAAGTAGGAAATACCTATGCCAGTAACACCATCAGAGTACAGGCCGAGACACAGATGACTTTACATGATTCAACAGAATCTCCTGATTTCCTGCATACTCTTTTTCCTGTTCAAAGTGTTTTGCAGAATGTAGAAGTTATGCATTTTAGCCCATCTCCACTTTTTGGCCTAAGGTAATACAAGCGTTCATTCCACTGAAAGCTGTAGCAGGGAGAACCACTAGGTTTGAGGACTAAAAAAACCATGCCTAGTTTTAGCTGAAATAAAGCCTATTGGATTAAAAAAATATATATATAAAGTACCTGAATCTGGGAGGGGAAAAAAGTAATACAAAAAATGAAGTAATAACTTAGGAAGTACAATCCACTATGAGATTTCTTGAGAGCTAGTAAAGGCCTGAGAATATTATTGCTAAACCAAACATATGCATACTACGGCAGAGAAACATCAGACTTGTCAACTTATGCAGTATACTGTATTTTATTTATCTTTCAAAAAATTTGAAAAGCTATGTGAATTCTAGAAAGACATACAGCATCTGGCACCTGACACATGCACTTACTAATTTTACTCAATTGACTGAAATAAAGGAAGTTAAGAAAGAGAAATTTTGAAAGTGACAAAGCAAGAACACAACAATATTTGTATGCCCTATTCTTCTCTGGCTGCATTTGTCAAATAAATCACTACATCAAGCAGATAATCTGACTCCCTTCTCAAAGCATTTAAGAATTTTTTCATCCCTTGCACATTATTTACCAGCTCTAGCATTTATTTGTGGAAGGAGTTGGTGGCAGAGAAGCAGGAGTCAAAGAAATGGTTTATCAATGGATAGCACAGTTGCATTAATAAGTGTGGGGCAGATGGTGCAAATACTTTGGTAATAAATAATAATTATTTGAAGCATTGCACACAGGCAAGAAGTCTCTGGGGGTCTCTATAAAAAAAGCTCATGCACCATTGCACTGATTAACCACTTACTTCAATTACATTTCCACCTTTCAGTAAGAACTAAAAAACAACAGGATTCCTAGAGGCTCCAGTAGGATGAATAGTACAAAGTTTCAGGCAGCTAGGTACAACAAACCTTGCAAGAGAATCAATATTATTTTATGTTAAAATCTTGCTACATTTTAAGCATAGTTTTATTTAATGTTTCAAGATACATGTGTCCACTTGATTAAATAGTCTCTATGAATGTGAAATCTTATGGGACTCTGTGCAGTCAAGGAATTATCCAGGGTAGAAAAGACTGAAGGTTTCATCCAAAAATATTTTTTCCTCCATTTTTGAGACTAATTGTGGAATGAGGTAACAAATCTAGTCCAATACTATTATGAAATATGCAATTTCATCTACTTTTGTGAAGGACAGGGTCGAATAACATAGTCACAAAAAGTAGTAATTTACACCTCAATCTCACGGATTTAAGGGATCAGAATGAGGCATGGAATAAGTGAATAGCTTAATTCTACTGCTAGAGCAAATGGAGAAGCAGCACAAGTGGAATCTGAGACAGGACGCCAGAACCACGACCGTATCTCAGGCAGCCCTCCAGCACTTTAGTACAAACCCACCCTATGCCATGGCATGTGCCAATCTGGCACAGCACGGACACGCACCTCGTTCCCTGCTGCAGGGCAGGTGGCACCCACACCTGGCACACTGGTGGAGAACACGGCTGATATAGCAAAAGGTACCTCCCCAGGAGCTGCAGCAGAGGTGACAATGTTTATATTACCAACCAGAGACTCATTAGGTGACTGTATTCAGATTGAGTCAGACTGTGGGCCAGACTATTCCTTTTTCTCTTGCATGTAAAGGGAAGAAGAGGCAGAGCACTCACTTCCCCTCTCATAAGGAATTTCCCCAAGGGCCTATAGACACATATAAATGTATACACATTTCAATAAACCACATTTCCTCTGCTGACTACATTTTCTCTCCATTTCCATTTCAACCTAGTTGAATGGGTTGTCAGTCACTGTTTGGCTAACCCTGACTTGTGCCAATATGTAAATTAGACTTCCCTACCTTTAATTCCCTAGAGTGATATTTTTTCTGTATTTAAATAATTTTACTACATATTACATTACCCCATACCTGAGTGTTTGCCTATGCTAATAAATACATAACAATGAACTGAAGATTTTTCGTACTAGTGCAGTGACATGAGATAGGAAACACAATGAGAGTTCTGCGGTTTACTAATGATGTATTTATGAAATATGGACAAACTGAAACTGAAGGTTAAAACATATTTGAATCTTGACCAAAATCAAAACATGCAAAAATCAAAACAAAAATAAATACACAACATGCAATACCCAATGACTGCACTGCTCCAGTAATAATTGCTGAGGCAAGTTAGCAGTCCAAGCAGGATCAGCCCAAGCCATAGGACATCAAGCACTGCTTTCACTTCCAGTTTACTTCCAGGCAGCAGAGCAGATGCAGTCCATTCATAAAATCCTCTACCCAATAAACAAACCTGGACTGAATCTCCACCTTGACTACATTCACCTAGCTCCAACCACACCACAGTTCTGTCCACTGTCACTGATCATGGGAAGCAAACATTCAGCCACGTCCATACTTGACTGGCACAAAGAAGCAGCACCAGCTCCATTCCTGCAGTAGGACTTAACCAGTTTTACTGAAATCCAGGGTTATCAACACTCGAAGGAAGAACAATAATTCTTTATTTCTTCAGTCAAAACCATACCACCTCTTCAGCTTTCTCACACCAATTTTGTGATAATCTGCTTACAATTGCAAATCTGAACAGGCTTTCCTAACTGGAAAATCCTCATAGATTTAGTGCTTTTCTGAAGGCCCCACTCCAGGCCCTTAATATATTTCTTTTGCATTGCTAATGCTACTGAAATCAAGGCCACTGGAAACAATGTGAGTCTGAACCCAGACCTAGTGTAACTGTGATGAAAAAAAAAAAAAAAAAAAAAGTAGAGACAATTCCATAACATCTGGGTGGAAGATTTATATTACTATTATCCTCTAGATAATTCCACAGTGGGATATGAAAGCCAATATATAAAGTGAATTTCAGCTATCTCTTACAAAACTAATCTCAGAGAAATAGACCAATACTGAAGGTCAATTTTTTTTTTTTTTTTTTTTTTTTTTTTTTTTGTTAAATAAGCAGGTAGATTAACAGCATTAGAAAAGCCTTGTTTAGGAAACCTAAGTCAACAGTATTTAAGAAGCAGTGTGGTTTGCTGGACAGACTCAGACATCTTAGAGAAGACAGTATTTCTTGGTCTCCTGAGCCACTTGGTAAGTTATAGCGGAGGGTCTTCTCCAGACTGCAGAATTTTTGACAAAGTGAAGTTACACAGTCTGGGAAAAAGAACTGCTCTTCTTACAGGCAGCATTGTTGAGTGGCAGTAATGAAGATTTGTGATGGGAATCTGCTGGGCTCACCCTTCCATCCTAAAAATCCAGGTAGTATTAAGAGCTTTCAATATTCTATCCCAAAGTGTACTTTTCTGGCCTAGCTTGGCCTGCCTTCTATCTCATATTAGTGGCTTCCAGCCATTGCAGGGGAAAGCTGGACTTCTTTCATGTCCAACCAGGTGTCAGTGTGAGAGGTATAGAACAGATATGTAATTAACCCAAATAAGTGAGACAGCCTGGTATCTAGAGCTCTGTGTGAAACCCACAGTCATAATCCATTTACAGCTGAAGTGTCAACACAGACAAAGGAACTGAAAGAACTCAGAAGTACTCAAGTCTGAGTATCCACGTGAACTTCAGCCAAGGGAGTTTGAGGAAATGTGCGTGTATCGCTCAATCAATGCTCTCAGTTTGGGACTGCTGACTTGCAAAAGTGGATAAGGAAGGAAGTCTAGTGCAATTATTTCAGGTTTTCATCATTACTATGATGATCATGCTTCCCTATCCCTCCTTGGATGGATTTAGAACAGCAACCTACAGACTTCTGTGTAGCAGCAAAGAACTTTAAAGGTTCAGCTATGTTCTGACCTAGTCCCATTACTGCTAGAGGCATTTCTGTGCAAGTGAAAAACGGGATGGATAGCAGAGAAGAAACATTGTCTGCCACCACTATTACACAACTTGTTGAATTTGCCTCACTGATACCAGGGCACATTGTGTAAATTACCTGCCTAGTAAATTTGGTGCCTAGAGTTTACAGTTTGATATAAACTCTAGCTGGATTTTGATCATGTAGCAGTTCCCTAATCCTGCTCTGTTCACACACAGGACAAGCATTAGATTCCAATATTTTAAGGCTCTTTTTTTTTTTTTTTTTACAAGCTTCTAGAGGCCCAAGTCCATCATTAATGCAATTTACTAGTTCATTCCTAAAATCCAAACATCTGACTGATTGAAGCAAGTTACAGATGCCCTTGAACCCTTTGAATAATCACAGTATGCTCTTGACTTGGTTTATTTCCACTTCTATCAAGAGCATTAAATCAACAGCTTCCATTATCAACTGAAAATACCTAGTGCCATCCTGGGATCTCAAATACTCAATTCTCTATACTCTCATCATACTTACTTTGTAACATTCATAAGAGCTAGTTCAGTATCTTATCATTCTCAGCTACCTTTCGATATTTGGTATTTTACCTTAAAGTCACAGCTTTGAGACTTTAACTGTGAGTTTGGTACCCCTAAAATTGACTTTAAATTGTGAATTAAAGTGAATTTAAAGAAAAACTGAGACAATAAATCTTAACAGTTTTAGGAAAATAGAAGCTAAGTAATTAATAAACATTTACTACTACTTAAAAAAGAAAAGAAAAAGAAAAAACATAACCTTACATCCCTCTTGATTTAAAGTCAGTCTTGTGATGTGATTTGAGGGGGTTCAAACTCTCAACACTAAGAATTGCCCTTTAAATGAATTCACATCCCATGAATTTGGATCCATATTTAAAGGCACAATAGAAATTCAAGCCAGAGCAGCTAAGTGAATACAGCCACACTGTGAAGAGATAAGCTATGAATGAATAGCTTAATTGGACACTTGAAAAATTAACTTGTCAAAAGTAATTACTCTATACATGATCCAACTGGAAATGTTTTATATCATCCACAAGTTGAAAGAGTATTTATGCTATTCCTTGGCCTTTAAAAGATACATTTACAATATGCTGATTATTTACTAAGCTGCTATCATGCATTTGAAAACTTCTCAAGCATTTTGGTAAAAGGAGACAAAAAATTCAGTTTTGTTCAGTTCTGAAGAGGTTAGCAGATACACTGACTATATTTTCTATGACAATTCTCATTCTTCTCCTTACATTAGAGAAAAATCATCCTGACTACAGGTATATGTTTGTTTTCTGTATGTAACAATAAAAATTGACTTAAAATTAAACAGATGGAGACTGGGAAAGACCAAGTAAACATAATCACAAGTAAGACACACAAGTAAGTGTACATATTTCAAAAGAAATAAAAAACAAACCAAAGCGAAACCAGACATGCTGAAAGAAGAGTCCAAAAGGAAATAAATACCTCTCCCTCTCAGGACCTAAAAGAAACAGCAATCTTTGCATAACCCACATAGAAGTAAATAAAATGTTTCCTGAACTAGACAGTTTCCATCTAGTACCATGAGACAGGAGATCATAATTGGGAAAAAAATGTTTTGATACACAGATACATTTCTTTCAGCCAGCTAAGGTAGCTGCATATCTAATAAAATAAGGTGTTGAATTTCCACCTCAGTAGCACAGGAAGCCTTAATCCAAGTGTGCCTTTGAGGCCAGGTACATCTTGTAACCTTCAGATATAGTTGCTACTGCAGGTCTGGCCCAGCAGGAAGATAATTCTTGTGTTTTTACTGCATGTAAAGAAGTCCCATGACTTGGCAGAGTATCCTTTCTCCCATAGATACCACCCTGATGAAAAAGGCTTCCTATGCCATCACTCATGCATTGCCTTAATCTAAACTGTAGCAGAAAATGACAGAAGAGAGATCAAAAGCATTGTTAGAACAAAAGCCAGCAATGTATTCCTATGCTATTACCACTACTTTTGGCCACTACTGTGAGCATCAGCAGAAAGCAAACACTTTTAAAGAGAAAGCTATGCTACCATACTATAAATGTTAGCATCTAGAAAGGAAAGAGAAGGACACACAGCAAAGCTGGAAAGATTAGCTTCTAAAGTTCCTTTGGCAAAGTTGTTATTGCAGTTATCTCATACATTCTACCTCATTTGGGTTTGCTTTATCAAAGGTTTGGGGAGTCAAACCCAAACTCTTACTCAAATCCCCAGAGTTCTGCTTGAACAAGTCCTGTAGAAGCAGCCCTTTGACACAGTCTGAGTATCCTGTGCTGCTGTGACTTCCCTGCACATGCTGCTATCCTGGACAAAGCAAGGAGGAAACACAAACTTCAAAGATTATCCAATGTATTAAAACTTAATGAGCCATTGCCCCAATCTGTGCAAAGCACATAACACCTCTTACAGTCTGGCTTCAGACTGCAACTTACTGAGCAGCTACTGAAGCTGAATCACCTCAGTCCAAAGCAGTTACTGACTGATTAACAGAAGCTCCTACAGAGAGAATTTCACTTCCATAACAGAAGAATTTCATCTACTCTGAGATGATGAAATCACTTGCTCAAGCACTTCAGTCCCAAAGTAGTTACTGATTGACCAGTTAATAAAAGTTTCTATAGAGAAAATTTCACTTCCACAATGGAAGAATCTAATCTCATCTAATCTGAGGTGATGTAAAAAAAAAAAAAAAAAAAAAAGAGAACCCCCGCGCACACACACACACAAAAAAAAAAAACCCACCTCAACCCCCAAACAAGAAAAAACAACTCTACATACAGGACAAACTTCACATAAAATCAAAAGATCCCAAGCCCCAACTTCTTCCCCGCAAAAAAAATGCCTGAGCAACAAAATCAAACCAAATACCAGCGGTTAATTATTTTCCTTACCTTTAAAATAATATTAAATTAAGTATTATACTATCAATGTATTTTATACACTGGCACAGGACTTTAAAATGTCTGTTGACTGCACAATCATTCATACTTTTTTCAAAGAATAAGTTGGAAAACAAACTCTGTGATATAATATGTATGAAACACCAAGAGCCTTCAATGGGCCAAGTTATCCCATGAGCAAGGAATAACTCAGGTCAAGTTCAACAGAAGGTACAACTCCCAGGTGAAGTTCATAATAAAATAAAAGGGCTCTGGTTAGTTACCAACCTATTTCATATTAGCTGTGGTTACTGGTGGGTAGCAATTCACACCAGTCAGCAAGAACTGATGGCACCACAGAAAGCCCAGGGACAGAATAAACGACTCAAGAGGAAACCCTTGATTGAAATTTTTTGGCAGAACTTTCCATTAGGAAACGAGATACACAAGTAACAAAAGAAAAAAATATGTTTGTACTGCTTTTGTATGTTCTGGCCTGTTTTATACCCAAAGGCTCTCATTTCTCCAGGTTGTCACAATCTGTCTCTACTTGCACGCTCTCAGTTATTGCCTGTGACTAACACACTATCTTTACCAAATCCATGGAGAAATCATAATCTAGATGCAAAAGAAATGAGTCTGCAGGAAAACAACAACAAAAAAAAACAACCCAAAACACATAAAAACCCCAAAACCACATCAAGTTGTGAGATGGATGTTTAATTTCAAGCATGCTGCCATTCTCCTTTCATTCTCAGGAAGAATCAATGTTTACATTTTTTATTTCGCTGTAAGAAAAGTTACCAAGCACATAGGTATGGCATAAATACAGTACAAGGGGGAAAAAAAGCCAAAGACACATCATAAACATTCTTGTCACTTATTACTAAAAAGCAGAACATAAACTAGATTTTGCTTTGAATGCCAAAGGCACTGTGTTAAGATGAAGACAGCAGTGCAACTATGCAATTAAAGAGAGAAAAATTTATGCTCTAGAGTGAAAACATTATATCCAGCAGGACAAAGTTTTCAACATGAGTTCTTCAAGCCCACCTGGGTTATATATAACACAATGTATAGTTGTGTACATTTGAAGGCAAAGAATATGCAAAAAAATTGAAAATAACGAGCTAACTTGTAAATAAATACTAAATAAGTGAAACAGAAGTTTGTGTTCCTACAGAGAGAAAAGATAGGGCTGTCTCACTTCACGATCTGCAACTTTATTCAAAGCTTTTGAACACTTATCTGTGGTATTTTCCTTCATTTACATTTCTACTGTGCTTTTAGTGAAGTAATAAATCACAAAGTTCCATCTGGGCAATGGTTTTAGTTTGCGTCCTTATTGCTCTAGACAATTAAAATCAATCCTTAGTGTTAAGAACAATAAAAGCAGCCCTTAGGAGCATCGTGTTAAGTTGTGGAATATATTTTTTTAAATATCACCTTTTCAAATTGGCTTCAACCTACTCGTAATCTCATGTTTTAAAGAAATCCCTCTCTTACAAGCAGCAGCTTGACAGAATTTAACATTTCAGACTATCTTTAGATTGGTTTTGATTTAAAGAATTCATTTTAGACTAAACTAATAACATTATTATAACCAGCTTACTCCCAGCATTTCGTTGCTTGACAACTCCTTCAAACTATTCCTTCACCTTATTCATGACAGAGAAGTCAATAATAATTGAAGGTTTTGTTGATTCCTAATACCATCTCTTAGTAAGGGCAAAACACTTTGATGTGTACTCCAAATTTGACTGTTCAGCTAACATTTTTGTTCTTTAACAGATTTAGCATAGATCTTTGTGTCTATTTTTTCCTAGGTTGGGCCGTCAGCTAGAATCTTATAACTGAGAATATGAAAGTTCTTGTTTGAGTATCAGTTATGTGAAACTATATGCTGCTGAAATGTTAGATCCATGACTTTTATATATATATATATATAAAAGTCACAGACAGCCTGCAAAAAGAGTTATGGCTCTTAATTTAGGAAATAACAGGCCTCAGACATAACAGCTCTTTGAAAATTTCAAGCTAGCTGAAAATTATAATCAGAAGAAGAACATTACACAGAAATGCAATGCAAATGAAATACAAGAATAAATTAGTCTCACTTCTACACTCTCTGCTTTTCCCTCTATTCTTTCTTTGGTTCTAAATGGACCAAAGTAAGAAAAAAAAGCAAAAGCTACAAAGACCTTTTAAAGGTTTTCTTGCAGATACCAATAAGAATAGAGAGAGCATACTAGCAAAATTTAGATCAGCGGAAATACTATCAATCACTTCCTTCTGCATAATCATTACAGACATTCTGCACAATAAGTTTATTTAACTTTATTATAGATGATCTAACCTAGCCTCTGCTGTTCCCAAATGCAGTTTCCATTGCTAGAAAAATACACTATAAAAGCAAACCACTATAGCATATTCCTTATAGACTGAACTATGTCTGAGTATAAACCTGACACAGTTCCAGAATTACAACTCCAACATTTAGAAAACATTGTGCAGTATAGCAGGTCCAAGTCTAATGGAGTGATCAGCCTGTAGGTAGATCACACTGATTTTCTACTAAAAGAAACAAATCTTTAGGCAACTAGGAATCATACTTAAGGTAGCATAGGCTCACAATGTAGATTTTCCAGCTTAATCGAGATGCAATACCAAGACAGCAGTGATATGCTAGGAAATCCTCTTATGCCTATAACAGTGGAACTTCACACTGGAAAAATAAGGATTTAATTTATAAAACAATAAAATTAGAACGGTACTTGCCCTCAAACAAGGTTAGTGGTACTGGACTTCCTCAAACACTGCCTCTACCAAATGGGTTTACCCAGACCTCAGCTAAAACAAGCCCAGAAACTACTTCTCTTCCAGCTCCTAAGTGAGTTTTCAGGATTGCCAGCACCTGATTCAAATCACAGGTGGAGCCAATGCTCAGTGCAGCACTCCCAGGCAAGGCACACCAGGTGAAACCAGTACAGAAAGGTGGTAACACACAGGTTCCTCGTGTCTGAACCAAGGATACTGGTTCTCTTCAACACAGCCTCTGAGGAATAATAATTCACCTTCTACACCAGGACTTAGATGTAACTTACATGTTTTCATTACTGTTTTAAGAAATTGCTTGTACATACATATTTCTTGTGGTGTTTTATTTCCTAGCCAAGTCTGGCCCTTATTTTTCAACTCTTGAGTTGTTACAATTTTGGTAAATAAAGTAAAATGGCACTATGTTCCAATTAGGAAATTGATGGCACTCTGACACAAGAACCCTCAAATCATGAGGCTGTTCATACTACCCAATCTATCACTGCATGCATGCATACACACACAGTCAGCAGATCATACGAGGCAGCTCTATTAGGTCCCTAAATACTCTTTCCTGTGGTCAATAGAAATATCCTTTCCCAATCCTCAAGATCAAGTACACAAGTTTGTATTTGCCATGTCTCATTACTGGTAGATAGACAAGTTGAATCCGTATTCCAGACTGAAATAGTTCACTGTCACTATTAGTTCAAAGTTGCAGGAAAAAGATTCTCTCTTTATACCTGCAGAGAAAAAAAGAAAAAAAAAAAAAGGGTTCCAAGGTATACAGGTGATCCTAGGGGCCTAGAAGTTTGAAAACACCCCTTACCATAGTTTGTTTCCAAATTTATCAATTGGCTTCATTACTCTTCCCTGTAGGCCAATGTGTGATTTTTTGACAGACTATGGATCTGCTCTTCCAAAAGTCACAACTCCTGCTTCAAAATCTAGCAGAGATTCCTGTCTGTTCCTTATTTCACATGCTGAAATAAGACACTGCAGGCAGCCTGTGAAGTATCTAACAAACACCCCAGTCTGAACAACCCATTCCCTGCTATACCAAAAGGAGACCTCACAGTCCACAAAAGGAGCAAGTATGCCTGCTAAGCATGACTTGCAAAAAATCAGATTTTAGAGCTCAAACCCTAAAACTAAAATTCAGAGGGATCTTCTTTCAAATAAATGGAATAGACTGATTGTTTATGGATTAAATTATATGCAGTTGGGTTTTTGCTCTCTACAAAATTCCAATTTCCTCTCAGACATTGGTTAAATTCCTACAGTAACAAGAGACTCAGAGCAAACTGTCTCCTGGGTCTACCCTCTCTAAGATATGAGTCTACATAGTACTGAACTATCAGAGCACAAATCTTTATGCAGTGCTATTTTCCTATTCCAAGCCTCAGCATGATCTATAAACACACTGCAATAAGGAATAAATATGTAGCCTTTCCCACCTCAAAGTAAGCTGCTGGGAAAGGCAATTATTCCCAGCTTCCTGTATATGGATGTGGGCTTTCATTTATTACCTACTCACCTACTGGCAAAAGGCTGCAAAGGTTCTTCTGACAGGATTTTTTTCTGAGAAAGGAATTAAAATAACATTGAGACAATTTAAATCACAAACAATGACACTTCCCAGTCTTCCTCTCTCTGTAAGACAACACCTAATACAGCTAAAAGTTCCAAAGGAATTGTTTGGGATGGATTTCAACCCTTTTGTGCTGTCTACTCCCTTCTAAATAATATGTGCAAAGGGCAGAAGTCTGTGCAATCAAGGCAGAGTAAGGCTTTAAGTAACATGATTTTAAAATTCATTAGGTTTTAACTTCTTAGCGACTATTTATGAAATCTTCTATTACATCAGGATAACAGGATTAAAAGAAAGTCAAATAATCTGAAATTTACCACTTTTACAGCAGTAGAAACACTTCAGAGCTATATTTAGAACCTATCCTGACAGCTGGGTTGAAATGACCTGCCAATCCCTACACAGGATCAAATAATAACTAAATCCAGAGTTCATGGAGGACAATTGTAAAGAGAATAAATTTGTTTCAGAAATAAAAACCATGTGCTATAGCTTCACTCTGAAAAACATTTTTCATCACAAGACATTGCATGGGCCCCTGCTAAGTCCAAATGAGAATTGGGTTTTCCTCAAATCAGAACTATCAAAAGTTCTTAAATATTTCATTGGCTTAAAGACTACTACACAGGCTTTATATTAGTTTACCTCATATGTGACGTTTTCTACAGGAGAGAAGGAAAAAGGCCACTTCAATGTTTTCCATCTCTGCAACATGTACAAGATGACCTGTGGTCAGTTCTTCTCTATTAGAAAGGGATTTTTTTCTTGGTCACTCTTTGTTGTAGAAGGGAAGGATATTTCCCAAGAAAAGGAATGTGACAGACTAACTGAAACAAGATTTATTGTACAAGTAACCATAGGTCAGTGCCTGCTGATGGGATCTCTTAACTGGTTCTTCTTATACAGCACTTCCAGGCAATTTATTTAAAATATTAACATATCAGAAAATTAGTGCTACAAAACATTGTCTATAAGACATTTTCTTCCTTGAGTAAATTATCTTGTGCATGATTCAGAGCCATTCAGCATCTCATACTGGATCTTGGGAAGACAAGAGGCCATAAATGTTCTAAGAGAGTTTGAAGTGCCTGTGTGCACGAGTATCCTCTGCTGGAAGAAATCAGCCTCACTGGTGTGTGTGTGACGGATCAGCTTCTGTTGGCAGGTGCTGACATAGTGCACAGATGACATAAGCAACAGCAGCTCATGTTCATTCCCATTTAGGCTCCACACGCCCGAGGCTTGGAATGGAATGTCATTAAATCTGTTATCTGTGCAATGTAGCTATGTAAACATTAAAGATGTTTGCATATGCCCTGGACAAGACCCTTTATTACCACAGAACGTCCCCAGGCCCTGCCGAGACTGAACCTTGTTGCTCCACGTAAGAGAAGTTAAGGCCCAAGATCTCAGCCGCGTGGTACTGCATCGTTTGATGCCCAAGGCTTGCAAACGGCCGCCAATAAAACAGCAGCTGGTTTTGTGTCAGCGTAAGCCCAGAAGGAAGCCACATAAAACCCACTTGGAGGACCTGAGCCACCAAATGCATTTTAAACAACAGCCAAGCAGCGATCCCCATCCTTCACTCCCGGGATAAGCAGAGGACCTGCGGACCCAGCGCCACGGCGAGCGGCCTGATGGGAGTTGTAGTCCGCCCGCACAGCACGCGCTCCGCGCAGCCAGCCAGGACTGCATTTCCCAGGGGGCGCTGCGGGCGCCTGCAGCCGCCGGCAGGGCAATGGCGGCCATGGCGGCCATGGCGGCGCGGGGGTGCGGCGGGGTCTGGCGCCGAGCGCGGCAGCGCGGCGCGGGGCGGCCGGCGCCCGGGCCCGAGCCCGGTCCTTTCCCCCGCGGGCAGAGGGCTGTCGCCTGTAACGCGAAAGGCGGGGCGGTGCCTGCGGGGAAGAGCGGGTACGGTGCCGGGACGGCGCGGGGAGAGGGGCCGGTGGAGCCAGTTCTGCCCCGGGGCAATCCCGCCTTGGGGCCGCGTCTAGGGCTCGGGGCTTGGGCACGGCAGCGGCGGTGAGAGCAGCGGGGCCCGGTGTAAATTCCGGCTTGTGAGCGGTGTAAGGCATGCACGGCTTGCAGGCAGCGCCTGCTCAGCGCACATTCATCTCGCAGCCCTCCCCAAGCGCTGTCGGTAATTGCGGGGCCGTGACCCTCTGACACGCTTGGCTGCCGTAAGGGCCCGCAGCTCCGGAGGCGAGAGCGCTCACGTGTGCCGAGAATCAACAGCGAGGGCCGCACCAGCTTCCAGGAGCGTGTTTTCGAGGGTTAGTCTAGTCTAGAAGAGGCTTTCTCTTCCAGTGGAGTATTGTGAGATTTGGGCGGTGTGCCTGAAACAGAGCATTTTATTTCTGCTGCGACTGAAAGTCACGGGCTGAAGAAGTTCTCCTGTTCTCTGGTGTCCCACGAGTTTCTGCACAGCTGATCACTTCAAGAAAGTTGTGCAGACACCGGCAGAAGTGTGCTGCTGATTCTTTAGAGACACAGATAAACATAATCCTTGAACAAACGGCAAGAAGCTGCAGGTGCCTCATCAGTGTTGTTAGTAGGATTGAAGGAGTGACTGGTGCACGTATCTTTCTCTCTGAGTGTAAGCCAATACGCTGATTAAGGAAAGCCTGGTGTAATTTTTAATGCCATGATATGACAGAAAGGCATTTCTGAAGAGTACAGGAAACAATGGAATACATTTTCCACCAAAATGTAAAAGAAAGCCCACATTATTTCTTAAACCTTGAAGCATTTGTATGATCAGTTGAAAACACTGAAGAATAATATTATTTCAGTGAAAGAAAATGTATAAACATCTGAATGTTTAAACATCTGAACCTTAATCTTTCATGATAACATTCTTCTTCCTAAAGCATCAATACAAGTGTCATCTGCATCACTAGTTTGATGTTTGTAGGGACGTCCTCCTGTTGGAGCTGTTGGAGGGCACATGGAGAATAAAATCTTGGCAATGTAGAATGTTCACCTTTGGAAGGAACGCTGTACTTGATATATTTATTTGATGTTTTTCCATAGCTTGCTTATCTCCCATAGCTATCTGGGTACTCGTACTGCTGAAGTATTCTGCCACAGAAATGTGATTTCATCAGTGAAATATTATTTGTGCCAGTTCATTTGTACAAGGCCAGATAATTACTTACAGAAACTGTCAAGCAATTCATACTGTAAAGGTGACCTTTTTCTCTTGTCCATATAAAGGTTATGGATGTGAGAATTGCAATTACTTTTTAGATGATATGGAGAAGCTTTATTCTGTGGAATACATTCGGAGAACAGTAGCTCTCTAGTTGAAATGATGATTTCTCTATTACCAGATTACTAATGTTTATGCTAATATTCTACTAATGCTGCTCTGGAGAGCCACCTTTCCCAGCATGCAAGTGTCTATCTGACAGAGAATACATAATTTATTGTGCCACCTGTCTGTTGGAGATTTATCAAACTACCTGAGAAGTAATTCATATTTATGATGATTTGGGGATTTTCACGAGGCACCAAATTAGGGTTCATCCAGCATGCAAGTGTGCCTCATTAATTTCTCTGAGATTTCTCGTGTAAGGAAAAGTTAAAAGTTTTAAACCATTACATTTTTTTATGACATTCTTTTTTTGCGTATAATGAACACTTCCATATAGTCCCTGTAGCCTCTCCAGTATCACAGCACAGCTTTTCCCATTACAGTGTAGATGTATTTGCAACATTGTTTACAGTGCTTTTACAATTACAGTTTTGGGGGTTTTTTAATAAATTAAGTATTCCTAATTCTTCTGTTTCTAGGTTTTCATGGGTTTTAATGTCATCTGTATTTAAATTGTTTCTCCCTTCTTCTCTTTCCTTTTCAGCCTTGCCCCATGGATACCAGTTGTGGGTCTGGAAATTCATGCACAGATCAGTTCCAACTCAAAACTCTTCTCTGGTTCCCAAGTCCAGTTTGCAGCACCTCCCAACTCTTTGGTATCTTTCTTTGATGCTTCTTTACCAGGGACTTTACCAGTAAGTTTGGCTGCAGTTTCATTTATGTCAGGATTAATGTCAGGCAACTTTTGCTTATGTTTCTAATTAATATTTTATTCTTCCCAGGACTTGATGAAATTCATATATATGACAACTTTTCCTTACTTTTCTAATTTCTGATTGTTTCATAACATGAGATGCCTAGAACTGTTTCTTTTCAATTTCCTCACTCCCTAGTTATTGCCTCAGATACTTTATATCCCCTGAAAAGGAGAAAAAGTCAGGAGTGTCTCTTCAATGCAGTGAAATGGATTGTGGTATTTCTTTGAGGCTAGAGGGGGTGTGTTTGGTTAGTATGCCACACAGGAAATTCCTTAAATAGGAGAGATGCCTAAAGCCCAGTGAGCGAAGAACATCTTAGATTTCTGAGTGGCTATTTGATGTTATTTTGCCATATGTTTGTTTATGTAGCTGTCATTTGCCATTTGGAATGTCTCACTGAGGAGTTACTTTGCTTCCTGAGTAGAAAGTCTCCAATTTAGGAAAGTGTCAACCATTCCTATTTCCAGTGCAAAGCAATTATTAAAAAAAAGTAATCTGTGTGAGACATTGGGGATTAATAGGTCAGAATAACTAGCTAGCACTTAGCAATAAGGTTTATTAGTGAAAACTTAATAAGTGTTTGAATTCACAACTTAATTATAACTGTGATGGCTATGACAGTACTGCTGTAGAATTCTCTGAGTGTCTAACAAGTTTAATATAAAAATAAAAGTTAAGAAATTATAAGCTCTTACAATACAGTAAAAATAAATATTTAATAGACTTAGCATTGCCACATGCAACAACTCTGCAGAGCCTGTAATGGAGACTAATTATTTAAAGTACTGACTATATTCATTAAAGTGGAGATTTGAATTCCAGTTACAGAGATGTATATAAATCTAATTGAAGCTTTTCATCACCATAAAACAGCCTCAGATGATCTGAAATTGAGAACTAATTTGTGGCTATATTCCTAGGGTCTTGATATATGTTATGATCCTTAAAAAGAAAAAATTATGTTGTTATTATTATTTTTTTTTATTTCTGTATTTGCAAAGGTATTGAAAACTGAGGAAGTGCAGTTTAGATGCTGATAAAATTGGGACTTCTCTCTGGTTGAAGTGGCAGTTCAGAGCTGAGTTGCAGATCTAACTATATGGAAATTCTGAAAACTTTGCAGAGATAATGGGTATCTTTTGCAATAATTTGGTTTTAGAAGAGTCTAGCTAGACTTTAAGACAGAAAATTAGTTCCTTTCATTTGGGGACACAGCTAAGTTAGTCAGAAAATCCAAAAGAGTTCAAGATTCTGGTTTTGGACCTTCTACTTAACCTTCTGTTAATGCACAGAAATTCTCTTAAATTGTATAATGCTTATCTTCAGTCAAGTAGAAAAGCTGATCTTGAGTGAACAAAAATGAGCATTTGTGAGGAGTTTAATTTTCCTGTATGTTACTGTGTATCAAGGGTGCAGAGTATGTGTGTGTGTTTTTTCTCTATTAATGAGGCTTTAAAATGAGGTATGACCTTTGTAAGAAGACCCCGGTACATGTGGGCTTTGGTAGAGAAAATAACTGTACCTTAGAAGAAAAAATCCAGAATGGTTAGGTTAATTTTAAAGTAGTGATTCTATGTTAGGTTCTTCTAGCTGCTTATATCTATACAAAGAAAAGAAAGATTTTTCTTTCTTACTCATGAAAATAGAGTTGAAAGTAGATGTTACAAAATACATGTTCCTGCATGTTAGAATGTGATGCAAAATCCAGTCAGTAGTCATAGCTTTATTTTCCCATTGTACCTGCTGCTGCTGAGAGACCCGCATTTGTTCTGGAATCAGATGGGTTTGCTTTCTTTGTGTAAATTTGTACATGGCAATAGTGTCTGAAGCAGAATTGGATTTTGGTAAATTTTGAAAGATTGAACATTTGAAAATTCAGAGTACTTGTAGAATAAAACCAAACCAACAGAAGCAATTCTAATAAATGTTAAGTTATAGCCTAATAAGACTGCTTAGAAGATAAATATTTGGCCTTTCCTTTGGACTCCATTTTGTTGAAAAATGAAAAAAAAAAATCAAAGTTTTTATACCGTAGTTGTGCTGTCTCTAGAAGAGAATGACTGCTATTTTAACCTGACAGCTATGCTGAAATTTCAGTGTCACAGGGATTTAAATTTACTGTGTGGCAACAAGATGGTTGTGATAGAGAGCTGTCCTAGTATTTGCTCCTTCACAGTGGGACCAGAAGTGATGGTGCTGAAGGGAGCTTTTCATGTTGCTGTGAATTTCTGGGTCACAGTGTTGGTGAGAGCCTTTGCTGTGCTCTACACAGGAGAGGTGAAACTAGAAGAATGTGTTTCTCCTCCTCTCCTCCTGCTTTCCTTTTCATATTTGCTTCCTGTAAGGTTACAGCTTATTTTATGCTTCTGCTGCAAGTAGGCCTTGGGAGGCTCATCACAGTGGAAGTGGTATGGCCGTTTCACTGTGTTGTTCTCATAAAGTGCCTCTGAGAGACAGCTACAGGCAAGAGGAGCTATGCAGGTGCCCTCCTATTTGGCATGGGAAGGAAAAAAATGATTATGGAATCATGGGATGGTTTGAGTGCCAGGGACCTTACACCTCATCTGGTTCCAGCCCCCCTGCCATGGGCAGGGACTCTTTCCACTAGACCAGGCTGCTCAGAGATCCATCCAGCATGGCCTTGAACCCTTCCCGGGATGGGGCAGCCGCAGCTTCTCTGGGCAGCCTGTGCCTCAACACCTTCACAGTAAAGAATTTATTTGTAACATCTAATCTAAACTTAACCTGTGTCAATTTAAAACTACATCCTATCATTACAAGCCCTTGTAAAATGTCCCTCTGGCTCTCTTGTAGGCCCTCTTTAGATACTAGAAAGTGCTGTAAGGTCTTTCTGGAGTTTTCTCAATACTGAAGAACCACAACTCTGTCAGCCTATCTTCATAGGAGAGGTGTTCAAGCCCTTTGGTCATCTTCCTTCTCGGGCCCTCTCCAGTAGGTCCGTGTCCCTCTTATGTTGGGAGTCCTAGAGGAGGATGTGGCACTCCAGGTGGGAACTCACAAGAGTGGAGCAGAGGGGCAGAATCCTCTCCCTTGACCTGCTGCCTGCATTGCTTTGGATGTAGCCCAGAGAATGGTTTGCTTTCTGGACTACAGGTGTGCTTTGCTGGCTCATGCTGAACATTTCCTCAACCAACCCCCCCAAGTCCTTCTTGGGGCTCTCTGCCCAGCCTATATTGGTGCTTGGGATTGCCCCAGTCCAGGTGCAGGACTTTTCACTTAACCTTGTTGAACTTCACGAGGTTTGCACAGCCCCATTTCTCAAGCCTGCCCAGATCTCTCTGGATGGCATCCCTGCCCCCCAGAATGTTGACCATATCACACAGCTTGTTGTCATCAGCCAACTTGCTGAGAATGCACCTGATCTCACTGTCCCTGTCACTGACAAAGACATTAAACAGCTCCAGTCCCTAAAGTAACTCCTGAGCACCACTCTTCCCTGGTCTCCACTTGTACATTGAACTGTTGACCACAGTTCTTTTAGTGCCACCATCCAGCCAATTCCTTGTTCACTGACAGTTTGGGCTACATCTGACTACATACATTTCATTTCATGTAATGAAATTTGCAAAAGCCTGGGATTTTTACCTTGTGAATGGACTTGGCAATGGTCTTGGTGTGGTTTCTTCAGAAAACCTATTCTATACATGGTAGCAAATAGTGCATTAGACTGCAGACTGGACTAAAATTCTTCTGAGAATCCATAAAAGTGGTTGTCCTCCCAATATGAAAATTCTGAGAGGCTTTAGAAAGCTTTTTAAAGCTAAAACTGTGCTCACAGAGGAGGAATCCATGATTATCTATTTTCATGATGAAGGTGGCTGACTAAAAGTTAATTATAGCTCAGCCACAGAAATAAAATAGTAGATCTAGCAGCTAAAAGCTGAAACCTTTTTGTCAGTGTTTAGTCTTCGTCGCACATTTTACGTTTGTCTCCTGCATGACTGAAGTGAAACCATGATCCTATTGTAGGCAATCCTTTGTAGGCAAGAATATAAAGAAATAATCTAGGATTTACATAACCCAAGTTTAAATTAGTAAGATTTGAATGAATATTAGACCTACAGTCTTAAATATTTTGAATTTTTTTGTATTTTCTCATGCATTTGAATTTCATTCTCCTCTTAGTGTGAACAGCATCTGTTTTATCTTTTTTTTTTTTTACAACAGGCTTTTCAGAAACACTTGGGCAATCAGATCACTCCTTTTCATGGAAAAGAGCAGTGCTAGAGCAGCTATCAGCCCTTGTTCCTTCTGGCATTGCACCTCTGGCACTTTCAGCTCCAGGCTCGGGCTTGTCCAAAGCTGGTGCAGCACTGCACAGTCACTGAGAGCACCTGGATCAGGCTGTTGCCTTGCAGTGCAGGGCTGCTGAGGGGGCTGCCCAGGCATGTGGCAGGATTAATACCCAGTTTGGGATTGTAGTGGGTGTTTCCATCTGTTCTTAGCAGTGGCAGGTTCCCAGTGTTTTTCCAGATGTTTTGGGTGATGGATTACCAGACTTAAATAACATCTACAATTCATCAGAATATACGGGATTTATCTGATGCATTTGCTTTCAAGGGCTCTGAGAGGTTTGTGTGAGATTTTGGTGGATCTGTCTGTCAGCTATTCATACTGGAACAGAAACAGCATTTGAGACCAGAATTTATATTTTACAGCTTGAAACTAGATTTTTTTTTTTTTTTTATATATCCTGTGCCTGTTAAATCTGGTGATTGCAACAGCTGCTTTACCAACTTGTGATTTCAGTTTTGTTTTGACATTTCTGCTGGCATGCATGTGAATTTACTCCCTTCTTGTACTACTCTGTTTTGAAAAAAAAGCCTGCTTCTTAGCTTGATTTTGATAACTAGTTTTAATTGCATGCACTTTTCATGAGGAACTGAACAATCATCTGATCATTGTATGGATGATTTTTAACTTCCATTACATACATTTTCTTCTTTTCTTTGAAATCATATGATGGCTAGGTTTTTGTATCCATGAGCTCTCCTCTAAAAATAAATTAGTGTCAATGCCTGATGAAAAAAGTGAGTTCATGCTTGTTTTAAGTCATTTACCTATGTCTAGGTTCATTTAAACTCCTCATTACTTATTTCACTAAAACTGTGGTAATTGTACTTAGGAGAAAAAAAGAGTACTTTTTTTTTTTTTAATAGAATTTGATGTTACCTTTCTGTTGCAGTCCTTTCTTTCCTGATAATATTTGGGTTTGCAACATGCATTGTGTGGTCAGTGCTTCAGAGCCTTTTCTTGCTCACACAGTCCCAGCTTGCTGGGCTTTCAGTCCAGAAAGCTTCTATAAAGAAAATCCCAAATAATTTAAAAAGAGACTAGAGGAGTGAATTAGCCTTTTAAACCATTGCTCCCTGAGGATGCCTTTGTGGTTCACAGACCCTTAAATGTCCAAGTTCATGATGAGTTTAAGTCTGCCTACATAATTTCAAACTATTAATCAGTTCAAAGCTGTTGTATTGGTCAGAAGAGGCCTTTGAAAGATCATTAGATGGCTTCAGGTGACTTTCAGGACTGGGTTATGGTGCAGGTTGTTTCTCATTCTATTTTTTTGTGTTCCATAGGATCATTCACAGCCCCAGGTTTACCTCTGAAACCAAACTTCTTCACTGAGGTCTGAGAAATGTTATATTTCCTCCATTGCTGCAGTTGCTTAGCTCAACTTGATATCATACTTAGGCCATTTTTTCTGGAGATGTCTCTGCTCTGCTGTGTATTGAAGTATTTTTTGACATTTGTTTCTTCTCTCTCAAGCTTTGAAGAAGTCTCTTGTAACATTTTCTCTCACTTTTTGCTATGTCTCATATATTTATGAGTATTTCTGACCCTCATTCTGGGTGTTTTAATCTTTTTGTCAAGGCTAACAATTCAGGTTGGGCTGTTTCCTTAGCACCTCAGTAAGTGTTGAGCTCTCTGTTCTTGTTGGCTTTACTGTTCATCCTTAACAGGTCCCTGTGGCTGATGCAAACTTGCCAGTTAGAATGGTATGAAGTTGATACATCTTGCTATCACCTATTTCAGCAGATCCTTCAATGCACCAGTGATGTTACCTGTGTATTTTCTTTTACCTCTTGTGTTGTTTCTTTTTAATTGCTTTACCTTTTGTTTTACACAGGTATTTTTCTACTTCTTCATGTGGGAGCAGGAGTTGGCAGTATCTTGTTTCCTTTATTTCACACAGTCCTATTACTGCAGTTGTTCTGCCATCTTTGACACTTTCAGACAGCACAACCCCTGCATGACATATCAATGTTCCTCCTTTCTGAATTCATTTGGAAATTACTGCTGAAATGCACATTAGCTTTTTGCAGTAGCTTTTCTCACTGGGCTGGGAATTTCTTTAAGTTGGACCTGAGAGGGGATTTATTTTTGCAAATTTCTATTACCTCTGTTATCAGTCACTGTAGGTGTTCTGGCATCCTTAAGATATTGATTTTATTTCATTTTCTCCCAGTATGTAGACAGTCTGAATCCAGAGATGACTCCATTTGAGGAAATCCAAGGTGCTATGTTGTCTATGTGTATGTAAGCAGCCCTCTCTTAGGCAAAAGTTTTGTGGTTCTACCAATTTCTTAGCATTTTAACTTTGCAAATGGACCTCTTGATACTTCATTCTTCTTCTTAGCAATTATTTCTTTGAAGAGTTTTTCATTAAAAGGTGTTTAGGGAAGCATTGTCCAACAGTAATGACTGATAATTGTAGACTGGGCCTTCGTTATCTTCATGGTTAGCTGTCTGGTGAGTAATGTTGCATAACTGTCAGGTTTTTGTATTTTGTTTGAAACTTATCTTGGCACAATTAGACTGTAATTGGTTCCTGGGGTAAAATTAATTTTTTTGTGTTCTCTCTGATTATCAGTCACCTTGCCACCTTAAATATGACTGTATTTGATTTTGAGAGTATTGTGTAAACTTCTGCAAGTGATGTTTATTAGTTACATATGCAGATTTCGCCACAAGGAAGGACTGTTAATTTCTACATAGAAATGCTTGTTTTGCACTTTTGCTGCCAAGTTCTGCCAAATTTTCCTCCAAAAAATTTTAGGCTTGTAGAGAGTTGTTATGAATATTATAGCAAGGATATAAAGAAGAAATTATTGATTTAGTCTCCCCAGTGATCTCAGTTTATTTTGGGCTGCTGCTCTTCAGATACTTATGACACTTTATACTCATTTTGGGATGTTTGATGAAATGAGAAGATGGGGGAGTCACAGGAGAGTTTTGGGGTCACTGCTTAGGTAAAAAAAATTAGGGATATTATTTAAAGGAAATTAATCTCTGTTGGTTCTGCTATTGCAAAACAACTTTTATTAAAAGCAAATAATTACCATTTTCTCTGTTACTATTTCTCTCAAATAATTTCTTAATAGCTTTTGGCAAGACTTGTTGCATTATGTTTTCCTGAATTAGAATCTTTTACCTATGTGTAAAAGACCACTAGTGGTTTATTCCAAATTTGTATATTGTGCTCTCTTAAGAGATCTGGGTCAGCCTGCAGGGAAAGATGGCTGAGAAGAAATAAGCATGTTTTGGGACATAGCTGTTGGAGAAAAAAGGAATGAGGGAGTCGGAGCAAAGGGCTGAGAGTTTAGTGTGGGCTCTCAGACACACAAAAATTGCAAGAAGGAGCAGAGAGCAGATAGCCAAGACTTAGAAATAATAGAAAATGACAGTAAATGGGTATCAAAAACCAGAATTTGTTACGACTCAGAAAACCAGGGAGCTAGCTCTCACCAAGCCTACGAGCAAAGGACCATCTGCAAGGAGAAACAGGATAGGAGTTGGTTTACAAGCTATTTTGTCCTAAATGCTCTGTCTTCATTTAAGAAATTAAAAAAATCTATGTTATATTGAAGAAGGCAGATGATATGCACATTCAAAAGCCTTTTTTTCTGAAACTCAGTGTAGGAAGAAAGGTCTGAGATGGTTCATCTTCTTGCCTTTGGATTTCTTCATGGTCTGTAATTTAAGTTTTAGCCATTGCTCAGTCTCCTACCTCCAGCAGCAGTGAAATGTTATCACTGGATCTTCCTGCATTAAATGTGCCCTGGATCAGATAGCATTAGCAGTGATTTAAATTCCAGCTGGCATTAGAGAGTGACCATCCTTATGAGCAGTCAAAAAACGCCATGTGGCAGATGCAGAAGACTAATATCAACAAGGGAGAGCATGGATGTTAGAGAGGTCCTGGACTTCTTTATGGGAACACCACATAAGCACAGCATTTAGTTGTGAGTTTCATGAACCACTATATCACCATTGCATTGTCCTGTCCTCTCTGTGGGTTCTCCTTGGAACTGGTTCTGCAGGCTAGAATTTTATTTGTTTTTAGATGTTGCTGATCAGAAAACATCAGAATATGATCTGGATTGGCTGCTTCTCAGAAAACAAATTTATTCTATTGACACCATTGAGCACTTTGCCCACTCAGTGGTCTGAATGGGCTTTTCCTTCTGTGTTTCTTCTAGCAACTCCTGTTGGGCTGAGAAACCTTAAAGTCTGTCATTATTGAAATATGTTTGTATCTGGTGTTACCTTCTGTTTTTCTTGCTCCCAGGGGTCAGCATTTCTCCCTACTGCTGCTGCATTTTTCTGGTCATCGCTAACACTGGAAGGTACTTCCTTCATCCTAAGCCTTGTGAAACAAGCTTTCAGCCAAGCTCTTCAGCTTTGAGAAGGTGTGCCCTCTTATTCTGTTGAGTACACCTGAAGTAGTGTGTTTGGCAGTTGAGTACTTCTTGATGGCAGAATTGCTTGGTTTTCAGATATGACTGGAATCATTGTGTGCTGCTTCACCACAAGGCAACTTTGCCACTAGACAAGGTTAGCAATAATATGTTTTGTATAGCAATGTATAGCTTTGGTACCGGATTATGGAAAAGCAAACTTACAAAATGCATTAAGTATGTTTAATGCCCCTCCTCACTTTTGTTGTTTCAGCTTCTGAGCTGCCATTTTGTTCTCTTAAGCTGGAATCGCTTTTGATAAAGCTAAGATCTCAGTTTAAAATGTCTGTTGCCTCTTCCCCTTCTGTCTTAACCCCTTCCTTGGGGGAAATAACATGATGCTCATACTGGGGCAGCAAACATGCTGTGAAGTAGCATACTGGACTAAGTGCAGAGGACACTAAACTGAAGCTTTTAAAAATTTCTCTGAAATTTGATTCCTCAGGTTTTGGAATGTAGGTTCTTTGAACACCTAACAAATGACAGGACTTAAGTTATCTTGATTTTTAATTTTTTATTGCGTGCTTTGGGGGAGGGAGTCTGATTGTAACCTATTGAAGTAAATTTGAGAAATAGTCAGCTCTTGTTTTATTTTATGTACATTCTGTACATGCATAGCTCCAGTTGGTCCCTTCTCTGTGTGTGGGAGGATGCCAAGGCAGAATGCTGCAGAGCAGTAAGTACTCATCTACAGTGTCAGACTGAACAGCCACAATTACACTGGGACTAAGTACATATAAGGGTATTCTATTTTGAAGTTTAACTTATGATTGCACTTCAAAGAACCATATATTGCAGCAATTTGGTACTTTTAACTCAGCTAGAATAGTAAGACTGAGTATATCCATTAGTAGAAGCAAATAAAAATCAGAGTGAGATGAAATAGAAGTACTTGAAATTGTGATTAGATATATCTGTTGAGGTTTCTAAAGATTAGTGTCTGGTCTACAGAGAGCTGGCTGAGTACATTGTACTACTTCCTTCTTTCAGATATTATTTTGAATGAAAAGGAGCTAAAATTAAATGTTTCTTAGATAAACAGTCCTGTAGGTAATCTGATTAATGCTGATTTTTTTCATGATTGTAAGTAGAATTGAAGGTCTTAAGATAGCCAGTGAATATTAAGTCTACTTTATTAAAATGTGTGACCTAGAATCAAAAACTTCACAAATTTTTGGGGAATCATTTTGATTTTGTCATTTTTAGTACAAGGAATATTTTCTTCTGTAAGATAGGCTTCCTGGGTCCAAATGTTACTGCAGAGATTATTGGGGTTTTTTTTGTAAAAGGTAGCAAAAATAAACTTTTTCCAGGAAAGTAATTTAGATATTTTTTTCTTTCTTTTTCCCAGTTATCCTACTTACCCTCTATAAAATCTAAACATGCTAATTTATTAAATATAGAAACATACATCTTTATGTAAAAGGGTGCCAGCTTTCTTTAATATATTTCTATAAGGACAACATCTATTGTTAAAGAAAAAGATGTTAGAAAATTGATTTTGGTGGGAATTTGTTCTGCTGAAGGTATTATGTATAGTTTTGAATAGCTATTGAATATTGTATTTAAAACTAAGGTCTTGACTAAATTGATCTTGAAAGTAAAGATAAATTTTTAAAAGGAGCCTTTCCACTTGTGGTCTAGATGTAAAGAACAGACAAGTAGCAGGAATAGAGAGATCTTGGTTGGACTGTTCTTTCATTCCTTTAGTGCTCAGTTACCATGGTGCTGTGGCAGGAGACCATAGCTACAAGGGAAATGGTGCTGGTGTTGTGATGCCATTGTTAAGGTTTCTAATGAGTTTCCAATACAAACAATTTACATTTCCTTTTGTAATAGCTCTCTAGGATTTTCTTCAAATACTAGGAGGGATGCTTCCAATTTAGAAGAGCAGAAATTATGAAGCAGTCTTTATAGACTATTGTGTTTTGTCCATAGCTACTGCAGGAACTAAAAAGCTTGCTTTCAAGGCCAGCACTTCGCTAACATAGCAGACAGGCAGCTTGTCAGTTCAAGCCAGTAATTTAAATCTTTGGTGCTAGTCAAAGCTGTCAACTTAATAACAGCTTACTGCATAAACAAGCTGGAGGACTTACTCTGGGTCATTAGTATGGGAAGTTTCATGAACTGAATTGATGTTTATCACTGGGGATTATTTGAAAAGCAAGGCTTGTTTGAAGGAAAGGTAGTAGTTTGCTTAAGCAATTCTGCTTTGTGCTTACAGCCTTGGTCATGGCAGTGGGTAGTAAAAGTCACTTCAGACATGAAGCAGTATTAGATAAGTTTTGATTTTTGAAGAAGAGGGTCATGGTTTTTTAAAGGCAGAGGAAGCGGATTGGCACGGCAGCTGTCTCAGTATGCCATAGCAGGAAAGATCTGCTTTGCAAGGCCTTCTCTCACCACTGACATCAGTGAAGGAATAGCACAGGAAGTTGAATGAGTAATGGTGCATAAACAATGATTTGGCTACTATGATCTGGTACACTGGGGACACATACACATCAGAGTCATCTAAATGCTTAGTAATACTACATAAAAAATAATCAGTACTTCATGTTTTTATGCCAGTTTTTCCCCAGAGCCACCAAAATGTTTCATCAGCAGTAGAGCAAAAGATTCTCTCTGGTTTAAGTAGTATATATGTGGGGATTATTTCTTTTCACCTCAAAAGAGTGTTATCCCTTAGGACAGTGAATAAGATCCACACTACCCTGTTGGAAGTAAAAATTGAAGAGCGGTGAAGTACTATGAAGCTTTCACTGATTGTGACTTGGGAGTTGGGTTTTGTCTTGTTCGCTGATTGCAGTCACTCACAACCCCCGTGCCGTCAGGAACTGTAGCAAGATATTTGTTCACTGCTTTGAAGCAGTGGTGTTTTGAGTCTCCCACTCCTTATGGAAGCTTAATGGGTTTCTGGTGGCCAGTTTTTAAAGGACTGACTGGCAAGGGCCTCACTAATTTGTAAAGCTGAACAGGATTGTGCCATAAGGCTTTAGTAAGAGGAAATTTGCCTGCGTATTTAGAAATATGAAGATATTTTAAACATTGAACAGTTTGACTACCACTGTTACAGAATTCCTTAAACAGTAAAAAAAAAAAAGTGTCTGTACTGTCTGGAAGCATTTAATTATTGAAAACAGGAGCATCTACTATGCAATGAACTGCAGTTATGCTACTAAAATAAATTATTATTTTGTAGTTACCAATTTTCTTTAGATTAGAGTCAGGACTAATTGTGTGCATTTTGCTGTGGATTGGTATTTCAAAGGGAGATTGTCCTTTCTTTTTTCTTGTCTAGAATTTGCTTTATGTATCTCTTAAATTTTTTAATAAGTAAAATATGCCTGAACAGATGATGTGTTCTAGTTAGCCATATATAGCTATACTAAAGATCTGAAAGTTCCCTCGTTAAATGTCTTAAATATTTAATTTCTTTTCTGTATAAGCAATTTTAAAGTTTTTGTTACATGAAAAGTTGCCCATATCCTCTCATACTATTTTGATTTTTGAAAACTAAATGAGTAAAATAAAGAGATCTGTTTTCTGGCTGAAGATGTGGGATGATGGGAAATGTACAGCTGCTTAATATGTTTTCAGAAATCAGGCTGGAGAATATAAAAAGTAAATACTGTCAGAAACATGGAAGAAAACATTATTTAAGCCTTTTATGTTCTGGTCAATGCAGATGAAGTCATGTACATTCTTTTACATAATGTGCTCCTTTAATGGTTCGGCTGGAAATAGACTTCTTGGCAGCTGTACAGTGCAGAACAAGATGGATAAAGTTCTGTTCCTGTTTCAAAATGCTGTAAGTGTGAGCATGTCAGTATTGTACTAAGACAAATTCAGTCTTTTTTCCTTTTCAGTTTCATCCATTTGATGTTAGTTAAACGAACTGTTAAATTAATGAGAGCATATCTGAAAAAAACATAATTTGTCAGTAGTTTTTGGAGTGAAATTTTCTTTCTCCTCTGGATCCTGACCCTGCTGTGGAGATGGAAGGGTGTAGTGCTGAGAATGATGAGTCCATGGTGAAAAACTGCATTTAACTCTTTATTTCTTTGTGAAGACCTTGCTGGATCTTTAGATCACATGGCATTCTGCAAAAAACCTTAATTACATGGGTTTCTAGGGTGCTGGAAATGTGTATACTTGCAGCCATGGGTCAGTTGCTATCTTTTGGGTTCTGTTTTAGCAAAGGTGATTCATTTCATCCTGGTTAAGCAAAGCATTAAAATCTATGCTATGTGTAGATACTCATAAATTCACTGTGGTTCTGTGGTTACAGGTGTTCTGAAGTGTTCTATTGTAACAGCACTGCAGTCCCTAATGCAAATCCCGTGTTTCAAATTCCCAGTATGAGCTGACAGCTGGTTACAAGTCAGTTATCATGGGCTGTGATTTGTCTCCTGTACCCTCAAAGATTCAAAAGCACTGAGTGTTTGCAAAAGTAGCAAGCCAGAACAGTGCACACCTCCATATGTGGCATGACAAAATGACTGAATAGCTTGTTTTTTCATCTTAAAGCTTTGCAGATTTATAGCTACCACAACTTTAATGATGAATAAGAACTACCCACACAAAGAAAGAGATCTAATGATGACTGAAGGCAAGTGAAATTGAATATATGCTCCTTATAAGGCAGTGTGTGGGAGACACATTTGTAACATACTGAGTATCTGAGCAAAAGCATGTGTCATGTTTCCTTAGGTTCTCAACAGGAGATGTGTAGAAGCAGCAGTGATGACAGGCCTGGCTCTCAACTGCAGCATAAACAAGAAGTCCTTGTTTGACAGAAAGCACTACTTCTATGCAGATCTGCCTGTAAGTATGCAGCATGGCTGGTCCCTCCTGGGCTGTAGGAGGGACGAGTCTGGAGTAGGGATAGCAGTAGGGAGGAGTGCAGAGATGCTTTTTCTGTTTTCAGTCAGTGCTCTGCTCACCCCAACAGGATGCTGCACTGTGCCCTGATGGAATAGGCAGCTGTACCCTGGTGCTCACTGATTGAATATGATTGCTCTGATTGCTGACTCCTTGCTTAGCTGCACAATTCCAGTAGCCTAATGTAATTGGATTGGGAGCTGGAGCTGCTTTGTGCCTTAAGTTGTCTATTCCTGGTGTTTTGTACTAATAGTCTGTTAGGGTAAAAGCAATCTGATAAAAGTCCTTCATTTAAAGTGAATGTATAAGTAACACAGGCTCCAGTAGAATAAACACAGTAGTGTCTTTTCTGTGTGTGCTTAGGGACCTAAAAATATTTAATTTCCCTTCAAAACTTTCCCGGTCATGATTCCAATAAATGAAAAAACCAAAGCTATTGAGAAGTTGAGTCTTTGCAGTGTGGTTTGTTGGTTGATTTCATATTGTGTAGAAGGTAAGTTGGATGTATTTTGCTGCATTTGATATGGATGTAGAAATATTGAAATAGTTTAAGAACCTGACTTCAGTCCTTGCAACAGGATGCAGCAGTGTTTGAGCCTTTTTTTCTCTATAATGGCATTAAACCTTTCTGATTTTTAACTTTTTTTTTGCATGAGCTTATTTGTACTGAATGTTCAATTTAACACTGATCTGTCAAAGGGAGGAAGCTATTTTTAGTTTTGGTGTTTTGGGGGTGAAGATTTGATGACATTAAAAGAAAAATATGTGGGTTTATTTTATTGAGGAAAGATCAAGCATGTTAGCTTGTCCTCTCTTTAGGTGAGGAGTCTCAGACATCCAGAGAAGCAGAATGGGAGACCTCTCAGATCCTAGGTGAATCTGTAGAGGTGCTGTATTATTAACCAAATTACTTTCTTTCCCACTCTTGTTCAGGCATTGAAAATATTTTGAGATTACAGAAAACATTTTCAAATACAATTGTTTCCCATCTTAGAAACAGAATTGTATTAGAGTTGTCCACTGGAGACCTGGATCTCAAAAGAGATTTGTTTTATTCTCTTCTGTGTTGGGAACTTTTGGCTCTTCTGTGAAGCTGCTATAATTTTGATTTGGTTTCTGGGGATAATGTTGCAAATACTTGTAAGTCATTTAGAGGCCCTTTTACTGGGAGCTGTGCAGTGACCTGCTGGGAATGTGAAAAGCAAACTTAGCAGTTTGAATTGCCAATATTTTTTTTAAAGCATGTAGAACTATCTTAAAACCCATTTCAAGACCTGGAGGGTAAAAAGGTGAAATAGTGGGAAATAAATATGACTTTCGAAATTCCTTTACATGTCATAAAGAAACATCAAAAACATCGTAGACAAATTGTTTGCAAATTACCTTTAGTGCTTACTCTGTTAAACTGAAATCACTCATATTCTTGTGATGTCTGCTGCTATCAGCTTACTGATATGTTGTCCTGGGAAAGAATCCACATCCATGTGTCCAAGAGAGCAGTTGAGATGGAAGAAACTGTGGGACTCTGTAGACATGAATTACAGAATCATCTGGTCACATAAGCACGGAGATTTAGTCAGGGAGATGCTGACACATTTTATTAGCTTGAAACATGTTATTCTGGCTTTTTACTGACTGACTTCTGCAGTTTAAGCACTGACAATAAACTGCCCGACCTGCATTTCACAGTGAGCAGTCTAGTCAGGAACCCTGTAATAAGATGCAGAGTTTAGGCTAATGAGCTGAATAGAACCGATAAATCCAGCTCTTAGGGTCATTTGACAATGAGATTATTGTTACTCCTGAAAACGGGGCTTTGGATGGGAAATGGGATTCATATTATTTATTGTCACTCAATATATCAGCCTTTTAAAAAATCATTTTAATGAGAACTTTTAGGAGATGAGAAGAGCCTGTGATTAGCATAGGCTGCAGAGTCAGTTATTATTTTTCTTACAGTGATCACGTCTAGTAGGTCATGCACTTCACTGCATATATAAATTGGGGTGTTGACAGGGCCAGACCACTGTTCTGCATTCCAGTGCCCTGGAATTCACCATCTCTACATTTTAGAGTAAGCTCATCTTCCCTACAAAATATGCAAACACTCCTCCCAATTAATTTGTGTCTGGCAGACTTTTTTTTAATTTTCACCACTAGTGCCATAGGTAGGTGAGGAAGGAGGAAGCAAAGGGGGGCCCCACCTCAGCTGCCATTGATTCCCTTCTCTATTTTTACATCATTGCAGTTATTCCAATACCTTGTCACTGGCAGCCACTGTTTTGGCCAGCAGTTTCCCCTTTGAGTGGAGTCCCAGGCGTGAGGTGGCATTTATCAGCCATGTGCCTCATGTGGGCTGGCAGTGTCTTATCTTTTTAATTGCTACATTAATGGAATGGAGCTTTCTCATTTTCTTGATTTCCACACCTCCACCCCTTCCCTCTCTTCCCCTCTAATGAGAACAATTTGGAACAGACAGAGAGGGATATGCAGACTGTTGGGAGGATGAGTGATAGCCCCAGATTGGGGATGGAAATACAGTAACTGGCTTCAAACAAGATGTAACAAGATCATGGAACTGCAGGCGTGGAAGAACCTCCTCTAGTCCATTTCCTGCCCCACGGCAGCATCAGAGAAGTTTGTCATCCTTGGCAAGAGATTGTGGAGTTGATTATTGATTATTTCAGCATTAGTATGGTGTCCTATATTTGTCTGTTATTGAGAAGTTCTTGTATTTTTTCAAGACTTCCAGCTTCTTAAAGTTATGTTGAATTCTAGACTCACCTTCTAGCTTGCTTCCTTTCCATCTAAGCAAAGTAACTTTTGAATTTACATGTGCATGTATTCTCTTATGTAGGCTGCTATGAAAGATGTTGCATTTTCAGTTTTGTTCTTGGTCAGTTATATTTGCGCTTGGTCTGCTTTCTGAAAAGTGGATGTTTCAATTGACTATAAAGCTAATTTTGTTGACAGGCTGGCTATCAAATCACTCAGCAAAGAGTTCCTATTGCAGTAAATGGAAGTCTGTCATACAGTCTCTGCATAGACAACAAGATGAGCCAGATGGTGACCAAAACTGTGAGGATTAAACAAATTCAGTTGGAGCAAGACAGTGGAAAAAGTCTCCATGATGACACAAGGAGTCAAACACTTGTGGACTTGAACAGGGCTGGTAGGCTTGGATTACTTCCCTATTTTTCTCTTCCTTTTGGGTTAAGATAGGTCTTTAAAGGTAAATAGATGACAGGAAAACAGGCAAAAAATAAAAACAGCTTTATGGCTCTCTCCTTGAAAAAATCATTTATCAAAATTACTGTTACACTTGAAACAGATGAATACTTGTTTTTTTTTAATGGTCAGTAAACCTTTCCCATTTGCTGTTGGTTGTTGGCAATTGGCAGTAGCAAGTTAGAAATCTCTTGGCTTCAGTTTGCTCAAAACTGTGTCACAGTCACAGAGCCACTCACTCAGCCATTTAAGCTCTGTACTTATGTATTGTTACAAAAAATAAGATGTAACAGATCAAGTGAATCAAGTTTGTATATAGAAAGAGCAGCTGTTGGAATCTCTTGGTGCATGAGTCAGGCATTTCTTTTAATTATTAGCTGTGAAGAAATGTAGATTTTCTCTTTTAACTTGGAAATTGTAGATGGAGCGATCCAAAGGAGTGTACAGCATGGCTGGCCTAGACTGATTGGGATGAAGTACTCTGGTGTCTATTGAGGCTGAGGGCTGTGGCTGCTCAGATTCCTTGAAAGCTATGTCCTGAAGCTAAAAACTAGACCACATCTGTTGACAGTTCTGCCTGCTCCAAAATTAGTTTAAGATAAAGTAAATTTGCATCTGGAACCCCACTGGCTTTAAATGAAAGTCCTTCTAGAGAAAGGCAGAAGAGGAATGAGTCCTTCTGATCTGCATGTCCTCAAAGGGTGGAGGGTTGTGTGCAGTTCGTTACTTTAAAAAAATAACACGAAAATTTTTTATAGCAGCTAGGCCCTTTGTGACAGTTACTAAATAATACATGGGGGTTTATGGTTTTTTGGTTTTTTTTTTAAAGAGACCCAAGTTCTTTCATGTGTTAGCCAGTTGCACTCTCATGTGCCAAGATCAAAAGCTATTTTTGAATCCTGTCTCTTTCCTTCATAGGAGTCGGTCTCATGGAGGTTGTCATGGAGCCTGATATGTGCTGTGGGGAAGAAGCAGCTGCAGCAGTCAGAGAGCTTCAGCTCATTCTGCAAACACTTGGGAGCAGCCAAGCAGTCATGGCAGGTACTGAGGGGAGAAAGGCATGTTCCCTTGTCACCAGTAATTCTCTGCATTTGCAGGAGTTTTGCAGCTTCTGGTTATTTTGCTCTGTGGTTGCTTATAATGCATAGCCCTTTCTAGCTGTTGTTTTTACAATCCTCAGAGTCTGTCCTGATGCCTGCCATGCTTATAGGCCTGCCTTTGTCTGCAGAACTTTGCTGTGCTAGATGTTATGTTTCCTCACACAATGATTTTACAGGATAAAGCTGGGCACGAAGAAATGTCCCCAGAGTTCTTGTGGTGCTTCTCCCCATCTCTTTCCATCTTGCTTGCTACAGTACTGCAGCACAGAAGATCTGTAGCAAGGATTAATTGTAGAGTATCAAAGGGACAAAGTAGTGGGAGCATGGATCATCTTCTAAGTGTCAGGACTCAGCTAGTCATAAAATTGATGTAGGCAGTAAACTTGTGCTGGTGTCATGGATGAGATGGAGTAAACAACAGCATGTACAGAAATGGGTGCTGGGGTTGATTTTAGCCAAGATTACCTGTCTTTCTGAGACTACTTCCTCTTGCAGGAAGCATTGCTTCTGGCACCAGCTCTTTCTGTAATTTTAAGGCCCTGATTTTCACAATGGGTGGTGTGCAGAAGCATAGACTGCATTCAGCCTCCTAACTAGGGATTGTGTCTCATTAGTTTTAAGATTCAGATCATGCCCTTTTTCCTCAGTCTTAATGTTACCAAAATTTACAACCAGCCCATGGTTACAGGTAGCATATAGCAGACATCTGCTTAAGAATTTAAAAGTGGTTTCAGGCATTCATTCCCTCCATACATATCCACAATTATCAGCTGCTTATTAATGTTCACAGTGTAAGATATATTTTTGCCTGTGACAGTTGGCCTCAGTGTCTGGAAACAAATTCAGTCCATTATACAAGTGGATGTCTCCTGGAAAACTGAGTCAGAGTGCTCCATGCATCACACAATAAATGGGATCAAATAAATGTTGGCTACTGATGCAGCTTTAATTTAATGTAGCGGGAAATAATAATAGCTAGACATTATCTGATTCTCTGAATCTTTTCTCACACAAGTGTCCCACATGTCAAATAAGGCACACTTGTCAGTATTAAGCAGCCAGTTTGGATGCTTCTTCAAGGGCCTTCGTGGGCATACCTCTCTACAATCATTTTTCACTACTGAATTTGGCCCTAAGATTGCCATTGGAATTACATTGTGGTATCTTTTATCGCAGGGACATTTCTGACTTTATATGAGAATCCCAGTATTGAAAATATTTTTCTTCCAGGATAGTTAGCTATAAAAGTATTTGGATTTATTTTTTTTTCTAAGTGAAGGTTTTTGGGGCTTTTGCATGTGCACTGAAGACTTGTGCCCAGTTTTGTCAGATGTTATTTCATTAACAACAAATACATGAAAAGATGCTTTTATTGTAGAGTGAAAGAAAAGTAAACTGGATTCAAAGAAAAAGAAGCCCTTTTTTGTTTATTTTTTTTGTTTGGTTGGTTTTGGGTTTTTTTGTTGTTTTTTTGTTTTGTTTGGCTTGGTTTTTTTGTTTCTTTTAAGAACTTTTGCAGCCTGGGTCTTTTGCTTATGCCTGATTAAATTCATTGTCTGGTCACCGTGACACCTACATCCAAGTACAAACAGGTCATGTCTCAAATGAAGCAAGGGCAGGACAAGACTGTTCCTCATTTGGAACAAGTACAGGTTTCACCCCAAAGAGGGTGCACATGCAAAACACTTCCCTTGAAAGAGATACTGGGTCATTCTAGCATCTTTGTCTCATTTGCATGTCTGGCAAGGCTCTGTGAAGACAGAGGAAATTAGTGTGCTGTCATCCAGCCTGCTTTTACAAATTGTACCAAGGCCTTGCCGGTCAATTCAAATCCACTGACCGGAATGGGTTCTGAAGCCCTAGTGTCTTCAGTTTTAACTCTGAGCCATTTTGCACTCTCATTTATAATTCTATAATATTATAATGTATGCAATCAGTAGGCATTTGTTTCTTTTTATCTGTATCTGAAATAAAAAATGAATTTAAAAAAAATACAGGGAAAGGCTACAGATGTTCACTGTGTAATATGGGGAAAATAATGTTTCTTAACATTCCAGGATGTAATACAACCTCTCCTCTTTGTGTATTCCCAGCAGCTGATAACTGTGGCAAGCCTTTTCTTATTGGAAGAGATGTCTTTAGACGGACAATACTTAGAAAGATACAATTATGATTTCCTTGTGGCTGAGTAATTAAAAATTTTTAAGGACATTAGTCCATTTTGGACTGAGAGTGCATGATGCTTTTATATAAAACTTCGTACAGTTTTTGGCAGCCAGGGACATTTTGGGGGGGTAAGATTGCAATTTCTTCAAGGAGAGGAAGAAAATTACCAAAAAAATCCACTGCTTCTCACTTTGTCCTTGAGCTGTAAATTTCCAAGAACACCTTAGTAAATCTGTTCAACATAACCTTAAGTTCTTGTGTTCCATGCTAGGGTAGCATATATCCATCAAATTGTAATTCCAAAAGGTATTTTTGTGCTGCTTTGAGAGGAACGGAAGCTCACAATCCACCACTTTGCTTGTCTAATTCTGCCCTTTATTAAAGAGCTGTGAATCAGAAGCTCTTTTCACTGTATGGCTTAGAGGATCTGTGCTGCACTGCACCACGCAGTTTTCTGAGAGGTATTATGAGCAATGATTTAGAAGTATTTTGAATGATTCAAGGCAGTGCCTTGAGATGGAATCACAAACAGAAAGCTATGATGAAATGGTTGTTACTCCTTTCTGAACATAGAGAAGTCTACTATTAAGGCTCTGCACATAACATGAAGTTTATTAATGCATGACATGGTTTTTAACTCTAGTGTACAGGGCATCCTGTTCTGTTAATAAAATTTCCTTTTACAGAGGGTCAGCTGAGAGTGGATGCCAATGTTTCTGTGCATCACCCTGGAGAGCCTTACGGAGTGAGGACTGAAGTGAAGAATATCAATAGCATAAGATTTCTGGCAAAAGCAGTAGGTAAATGGTTGCTTCATTACAAGAGCATTGTAGGTATTTTATGTGGTCTGAGCCGAAAGATGGCAAGCTCCTGAGTGCAGTAATTGGCCTTAAATGGCCTGATGATCTTCACCTGAGTGTCTCCTCCATGTGCCTTGCCTGTGGGTACAGGAGTCCTATTTAGGCTCAGGCTGGGACCTCTAGACCTTGCCTGAGTGGCTGTGTCACAGGTGTGCCAGTTTTAGTCCTGTCTCCTGAAGGACCTTGGACCTGTTCTGTAGCCTTGTTCTCAGTCCTGTCACAGGACTAACCTTCTTCTGCTTCTCCCTGAGCTCCCTGAATGAACCCTGGACTCAGCTCATCCCCTCACCTCAACTGGTACTGTCAGAGGACTCTTAGTAGCACCTGCCCCTGCCCACTCAGACTAGTGGGACTGCACCAGAACATCAGGTCATGGCCTTGGTTCTGGTCACCCTTCACTCCTGGCTTATCCCTCTATGGAGCAGCCCCACTTGTGTTGCTCTCTGACAGAATAAATCTTAGTGTGAAAAGCTCTGGAAAGAGCAGGTATTTTAGTTTGCAGGTTTTTTGCAGTAAAACCTCTGCCTACAAGAAGGACGAAGCAGGTGGTTAAGTGCCTAGCATGTACTAAAATATGGTAGCAGTGGTTTTGTGTCCTCCAGTGGAGATGATTGCTTTCCACTGAGCATGGTGTGTGATGTGTGTGAAGTTCAGATGCAGCTTGGGTATGAGGAAAAAAATGCTGATTGTTACAACTCCAAAAGAAAACTGAACTGGATGACTACAAGGTCACCAGGAATGTATGGCTTGACTGCAGTGCCTGGGAGAAAATGGTTTCCACTTAAAGGAAATGAAAGCAGATGAGGAAAACACACAAAGACGGAAACCGTGCTGGAGAGAGACAGTGACTGATAATTCTGCCTATAACTACTGCTGTTGATTTCATTAAGGTTAAAACAACAAAGTCTTCCATTATGGCATGGCAGTGAAAAATGAAATAGTGGAGTGCAGTAGAGCTAATAGTGTAGTCTAACAAGCTTACCCTTTTTTCTTTTATTACTGTTAGACTATGAAATACAGAGGCAAATTGAAGAACTTGAAAATGGAGGGACAATTTTGAATGAAACAAGAGCCTTTGATTCCAAGCTTGGGTGAGTTTTTATTTCGGAGGAACATAGGAATAGCTGCTTTAGAGTGCCCACATATACATAGTGACATGATCAGGAACTGTGTCTTCTAAGGCTAATGTTCAGAAGTATAGTCTCCTCATAGGGAGTAATTGGCGGCTGAGGCTTTTTCACAACAGATTGTGTGCTGCATCAAGTAGTGTCTGTGAAAATAACTGCCCTCTTACATGCACTTATTCTTTGAAGTGGTTTTAAGAGGCTCTCCTAACCTTCATGAGGCAGAGGTTCTGGGTTGTGGTTTTTCCATAAAACTGATTCTGTGGTGTCTCTCTTACCACATCTTGTTTTGTTTTTATTTTAGGTGCACAGTACCAATGAGAGACAAAGAAGGAAAACAGGATTACCGGTACGTTTTTTAGATAGACTTAACATTTCACAAACGGAGAATTTATTACATTTCTGAAGTTTATCCAATGTAATAAGGATGTAAAGTTATTCAGAACAGTAAGTCTGTGTTGGAAGTTTACCTTCTACTGGAAGGGGCAGAGACCTATCAAAATCAGTGCTCATCTGCACAGTTCAGATCTGGATTTGTGTCTCATTTCTGGTGAAACCCTTGGACCTTTCACACCTAGGCTGTGAGTATTTCAGCTCAAAGCAGGAAAGCTGAAGGTTTACTGTGTGGCCAGTATACCACTGGTATTTTCTTCTTAGGAAATAAGAAGAATGCCTTAAGAATAAGGCATTCTTAAGAATGCCTGACATAAAACATCAGAATATTCTGAGTTCAGCATTGCGCCTGCTTTAAGTAAATACAGAGGGAAATGGTTTTCAGCTACCAGGCCCTGCCTCTTCATGCTTAGATTCTGTGATCACAGATCACAAATGCTGTTTGAAAATCCTAGCTGCTATTGAAAGGTGTCGGCATTTCATGGGCAGGTTTCTACCTTGAAGTTCTTCGCAGACCTAGTGAAGGTGTTACCTTGCTAAGTACTTTGCCTTCCCTAAGTGTAAGATGACAGTCACTGAACCATAGTCACCCAGGAAGGATTTAGCTGTAGGGCTGAGGGGACAAGGCATGAGCCTTGTTGGGAAGCAGTGCTGCTGGGAATGAGTTCTGAGGGAATACTGCAAGGCAGCAGCACAGCTGCTTAGGGCCATCATAGTGCCAATCCTCCCAGTAGTTCCGAGCTTTGCATCCCAGAGAGAGCTTCCTGGTACTCCAGAGTTCACTTTACAGCAGGAGACTTGTAGTTCTGCAGGACAACATTCAGAGCCACTTAGCTTGGTCAGCTCTGTGCTCCTGTTAGATCTTCTTCTCTACCACTGATCTTGCTACAGCAGAGCAACAATTTTGAAAACATCCCACAAACTTTGAATTCAAATCTGCTTTTTAGATTATGTTTTTGTAGAAATGCAGCAGTGATAATTTTGTGAATTCCTTGTTATGGTAGGGGCAGGCACGATGCTCATTTAAAAAGACTACCTTGAAAAAATGCAAAAGAAGATTAATTAAAACCTAGACAAAACTGATGAGTCTAAGATATTTCAAAAAAAGACCGTAAAGATTATTACTGATGCTACGATTATGAACAGTATTGAACTGTAAACAGGTTTTTAGGTTTTTTTGTAACTTAGTGCTGCACATTATGCATTAATCTTAAAATCTATCTTTAGGTAGATTTTAAATAGAAATCATTATAGCCTAATGCCCTTTATTCTGGTGGTTTTGAACCCCTCATTTGATCATGTAGGAGTGAAGTTTCTGCTTCAATCGCAGTTATTTGAGTCATTTGAACTGGCCTTCTCTTTAAGGGAGCCTTTTGTTCTGTGATAGCACCCTGCTGAGCACAGTAACTTTGCTTTTAGCCCAGCATGAGATTTCATCAAGATTTTTTAAGTTTGGCTGGAAAAGGTTACAACCTGCTCAGATCACTCCTGGCAGCTGGCTGTCAATCCAAGTTCTTCCCTGGCAGCCCACTCCCATTTTTGTCCAGATCTGTAATTCATGCTTGATGTCAAAAAGAGTGGGCTGTTTCAGTATCTTTTACTGGTGCGATTGGGACTTATTATTATTTTTGGTGCAGAATTGTTTGAATTACCCCTTTTGTATTATGAACTCTTTAACAATTGGTGGAAAATTCCTGAAGTAAAAAAATAGAGGCTTTGCAACAGTTTGGGGCCTGATCTCTTACTACTTACCAGTGATACAGCAAGTCATTAATTTTTAATATTATGTTTAGTTGAAAGGGTGATGCAACTTTCAGGGAAGTATAAATTTGTGATATAAATTTCATTCCTTGTTTAGCTTCTGAGTGGAAATAATTATAAAGGAGTTTTTCTTCATTTTTTACTAGGTTCATGCCAGAGCCAAACCTTCCCCCATTGATTCTGTACGATGCAAAATCTTTGCCAGCTAATATGAACCATCAGCAAGTGATAAATATTGATTGGATTCATGAGAGACTGCCTGACCTCCCCAGTGTGAAGAGAGAAAAGCTTGTTGAACAGTATGGGATTCTTCCTGAACACAGCTTCACCTTATTGGTAGGTCTATTGATCAAGTGCTAAAATAAGCCTAGAAACTTCAAAGTTGCACAGTTCTTGAAAAGATTTACAAATGTAAGATTAACCAGCTGTTAGTCCTTTTAAATATTCTAACTTGGAAGTGTGTCCAATTCATACTTCATACCATGGAGCCATACACATAAAATGGTGGAAAAAATGAACCAGACACAGTGTGCCAAGAAGTGTTTCTCACGCAAAGTGCAGTCAAATAACTGGTACTTAATATTGATCTTGTCTGTCTAGACATTGATGCACCCCTGACTGACTGCAGCAAATGTACAGCTTGTGGATGCAGACCCTTGTGTGTAAGTGTCTGCTCTTCAGCTCTGTGCAGGACTGGGCACATTGACTGTATTTAATGAATGCGAATCAAAATCCAAAGTCTAAATCTTTCAGCTTCATGTGCTCCTTGACCTACCTTCCACATTATTGGAAACACTCCCCCTTCTTCTCCCCAGGTTTATTTCTAGGGAAATATACCAAATGCTTGTACAGTGTCATCTTGGACCTCATAGTGCAGTTTACCAGGGATGGGGTAAACTATCCCATCAGAAGAGGGGATGAGAAGGGAAATGATGTGTCAAATACGCTTATAAATAGGGAAGTGACAGCAAAATCTTGTAACTCCCAAAATTATTCTAGAGGACTACGAGCTTCTTAAAAGCAAAATGTCATCTCTCTTTGCCAGTGGTAAATCTGGGGAGGGACTTAGTATACTCAGATTAGACATTTTACATACCCAGCGAAGCTAGGAGAATGTCCTGCTTTGGTTACCACTGTCATTAGTGGAGACAGAAGGAAAAGGACTTTTTCAGAGTGAAATTCAGAGCAGAACTGTAAGTACTTTAAATTGTCCTCTGGAGGAGAACCTTTCCTTTGACTATAAATTAAGGGAAAGCAATGCAGATAACTACCTCATATCCCTTCTTTGTATGTCTGTAATTTAATACACTTGTACAGAGGCTGATTCTACAGGAAGAAAATGATTCTGCGTTCTGAGGAAAGCTGTTAGGAAAACTGCTTTTATGCTGCTGTGCCATTTTAGTGAGTTGCAGACTGTTTGGTGGGCAGGTGAGTCATAATTCTCATCAAAGTCACAAGACTGCAGTCATAGTATTGAGAGGTGTCAGCAGTTCTTACCTTTCTATTTCATTGTATAAGCTGCAAAATATGCTTTTACAGCCAGTATTCCAGTTCATGCATGCATTTGTTCACATATTTCTAACATATTAAAATAAAAATAATAGTAGAAAGGGTAGATAGGTCCTGCATCCTTTTTTTCTGAATTTTTCTAGTTCTTCTCTGTAGTACATTGGTCCTGCCAGCTGCTAAGTACGACAGCTGCTTTCTCATCTTCCAAGCCAGTAGTACAGGGAGGAGATTAGGAAAAGCTAAAGTAAGGCTGGTGGTTTGAGAGAAACACTTAAGTGAAGGAACAGAGTAGGGGAAAACCTAAAAATGATGCAAATACAATCACTCACCACTGCCACAAGTAGACTGATGTGCTGCCAGTCTGCAGCCAGTGACACTGACTACATCCTCCAAAATGCCCTTGCCTTGGTTTTCCTTGTTGAGGAGGGCATGGAATATAACCAGTTTGGGTTGGCTGTCAGACTGTGTCCACACCTGGTTTTGTGCTCATCCTTGGCCTGTTTGCTCTGGGGGACAGAGTGGAGAAAGAAAAGTGCTGCTCAGCATCAGCCAAAACACCTGTGTGTTGTTGGCATTGCTGTGATCACAAATCCAAACCACAGCACCGTCTTTAGAACATAAACTCTGTGGCAGCCACGCCCAGGGCATCCACTCCTTTCACTTGGCATCAGCCCACCTTTAGTGTGTATCAGGTTGCTGGTGGTACAGGTGACCTCTGTCATCTGTGCCAACTAGCCCTATATATTTGCCTCATCTGACCTTTCTTTAAGCTGTTCTCTCAAATCTTTTATTGCCTTTGCTTTTCCCCTTTTCCTTATTTTCCTTTTTGCGACGTGTAAGCAATTAATGAGCTCCAAGCTGAAATTTGGGATTCAGCTTGTAATAAGCTAATGCATCCATTTGAATGCATGAAGCAAGCACGCTCTTCGTTGCGTGTCTCTTTTATTGTGCATTAGAATGTCAGCCTGCACACTCTCCACCAGAGCTGCTTGCCTGTGCACTGGGACACCCGTTAACCTTAATTCATGGGGAAGCGCCGTGTCCGTGGCTGCGTTCAGCTTGCATCAGAGGCTGCACAGGATTGCTGATAGGGCCAGATGCACACATCTAATGAGCATTCTTTCAGGTTAGAGTGCCCAGGAGTGCTCGTTAAATAAATGGCAGTTGTAGCGGAATGGCTCTAAAATGCAAAGTCTGTTCTGCACCAACTTGTTAGAGAAAGCATTTTGTGCCGAAGTTACAACCAAACATACATACTCCAGCATGCAGGGTACCTCCTGAGCTTGCTTCCAGAGCTTTGTCCTCATACACAGGAGCTGCTTGTGCATACTGTGGTGTTGAGAAACTGAGATTCCTCCTTTGCCTCATTACAGGATGTACTTAAAGGGAAGAAGAACTCTATTAATATCTTGGTATCTGAAATGCCTTAAGTGTAAACGGCTTCATTTTTGGCAGTTTTATATAAATTGCAGAAATAAATGATGTTTCTGATTTTTCTTCATGCAGAACTACTCTTCTCATAAGAATATAATTCTTTGAACCTTGTAGACTCCATGGTATTTGAGTACTCAATTTTTTCATGTAATTTTTACTTTGCTCTGTAAACTGGTGAGCTGGCAAATATATCAGTCAAGAAGGATCTCTGACAACTTTGCCAGTTATGGTACTACAGTATTTTCATTTTGCTATCTGTTGAGTAAAAAAATAAGATATATTGGCAGACATTAATGTGTTAATGCAACACTTCATTTTCAAAATGCATGCTGACACCCAGGGAGGTTCAACCAGAAAATACATTGATTGTCACAGTACAGCATGAGAAAAAAACAGTCTGATCACTTCCTTTGTCATGTGAATTCCAAGTCTTCCCATGCATCTACTGTTCCTCTGCTTACTAAGATAAAAGTGGCTGTTCCACTTGGGCTGATTGCCCTAGTGGAACAATCACATTGGCGACTCCTCCCAACAGTAAAAGTGGGTTGCTGGAGAAGTTGGTTTTGACTGTTTTGTTTTATGCCATGCCATTATCATACATGTTAGTGTGCAGGTGAACTTCTGCTTATTTTTAGAATTAAAATAATTTTACAAGAAGCTTTAGGAAAAAGTTTGAACTTTCTTTGACTGATCTTCTTGTCTACTGGATGTTCTGAGTTTTTTTCCCCTGACAGTTTTGTACATTTTTGCAGCACTTATTACCTCACAGTTGGTTATTGTAGGAGTTGTGATGGTAAAAACAGGAATAACAAAGCAGCAAATGACATTTTATTTGTGAACATTGAAGCAGTTTTTTTCCTTAGTTCTTTGGGAAACATTTCAGGTCTTTTAAAAATAAGTTTGCATTACATTCCCAATGTCCCTAAAGATTGTACCCATGGTATTCTGTAAAATATTGTTTTAAACTTGTTTAAAAGGTACCTGAAATCAGTACACCACTGGGGTTTTTTATATCTCAGTGCTATGAAATGATCATTTTAAACCATGTTTAAGAAAGAAATTTGCATCTGATTGAAATATTGGTATGTCAGGTTTCATGCCAGTGAGACTTGCATGAATAAATTACAGCATATTTGGTGTGTAATTGGAGCACGGTGTGGCCTGGATCACAAACATGATGCTACTATTCCAGATTTCTGGTTTTGTTTCAATGAAGTTTAGAATAGAGTATTCAGAATGAAGCGAGAACAGGCAGTCAGCATTCCTGTAAATCCAGCATGTTGGAGCATGGAGTGGTTTTCAGCTCAGATTTGCCGCAAGGGACAGGTCTGTGAGTGTGTTGGTAGTTGGAGTGAATTTGGCAGGAAGAGAGTTTACCAAAATGTAAACCAAATTAAAGCCAAGTAGTGCAGTATCTAGAAATTGAAACTAATTAAGTTCTGCCTACATTTTTTTTAATATGACAAGAAAATAAGGAAAATGTTTAATTTCTGTCAGTCATTCTGATGTTTTGACACACTGCCTTATTCATTTCAGTCTAGCATTACTGGGTTTTCCTTCTCTTTGGCTACAGAAAATGACAGTCACTTTAAAAAACCCAAAACGAAGTACAAAGGAATTTTGGGGAATCTGTCTGGTTATGTGTGCACAAGTAGTGAGTATGGGGTTCAGAGACTTAGTAGCATATGTAAGTCTGTCTCCCTGAGTTTTCCTGGGCTGTTCTGCACTTGCTGCCTGGAAATCAGCTGATTAAAATGCGGAGGCTGCGTATGTTTGTCCTTGATTTTTCAAAGGTCTGGCAGCAGGATCAGAACTGTAACTCCAGCCAGGCTGTAAGTATCCGGAAATCTGGATGTGCCCACTGCTAGGGATATGCTCTGTAGCCTGTACATGATGGAAGTGCTGGATGTGCTGCGTCTGAGCTGTGTAGCTGCATTCAGACATGTGGCATCTGCAGATATTATTTGCCTGTGCATAATGTTGTAGCTAGACCTACTCTGCCTGGAATGTTTGTAAAACCTTCTGCAGCATGTGTAGAGAAACCAGCATTCAGAGATGCTCACTTTTTCCTACCTAGATTGTACAATCGTTGCTGTGTAAAGGAACCCACCATTTAAATAATGAGTGTTTGTTTGTGCTATTGAATCCTGAGGTGAATTAGAAAGAATACAGTACTTGGCAATACATCATTCCAGGAATTCTGCTTAACACACACAGTTTTTAATCAAGTTTACTGTGCTTTGGTAATCATGTCATTCCTTTACTGTTTTTTTTTAAGTCAAATTTGTTCCTTTAGTCTATTTAGCCTTAGTTTTGCATAATTTGATTAGAGAGTAACTGCTAGTTAAATTAGAACACTGGAGAAGAAGAGAATGATGTCTATGTGTATTAGATAGATAACTAGTGGGAATTAAAAGGTTTACCTTGGTTCACAAAAGTGGTTTCCCAGGCTGAGAACTTGGTTTCTTTGGTCATGGTCTCAAGGTGAAGGGAATGGGTCTGATTTTTGTCACACCAGTTTTACAGCACAGACATTAATCTAGGTACATTTTGTTCTGTTTCAGAGAACAGAGATCAGTAGTTTGCAGTCTTCTCAAAAGCCATACATCATTATCAATGAAAAATGTGGTATCCGGAGCTTTTGGAAGTTTGTGCTATGAAACTGCAGAGAAGGAAAGTCTAAAATTCTGTGTGGCTATGGCAGAAAATGGCTTTTAAAAAAAGGACAAATGAGACTGTTTTGATGGGATCTGAGTGGAGGACTCGGGCTTTGTTTTTTAGTTACCCTGCTCTCTTTTTGTTCATAACTGTTGAGAGATCTGGCTGCAGGCGGTATGTGCTTGAGAAATGTTTTTGCTGTGATGACTGTATACTTAGAATAGCTCCTTGGCTATCTCTGAGCTGTTACCTCCTGACTTCTGTGAGCTGGCTTGTCCTCCTGTGTGTTTATGGCACATACTGCAGAAGTCCAGTGGCATGCTGGATTTCGATGCGTCCTTTAAAAGGTAGGAGCTGTCACTTCATACCTCTTCAGCCTTCAGTAAACCTAATGAGTTCTGTGCTGCATTTAAAGGTCCATCAGTGCCTTGATGACAAACACCACAGCATTCAACAGACTGTGCAGTATCTGTTCTTCTAAAAACAATCTCAGATTTCACTTAGGCTATAAATTGAATCTCCCACTGTCATATCTTCTGAGCTTTTAGTGTGTTGTGTAAAAGTTTACCATAGCTTCTCAGAAAAAAAAAAAGGAAAAATAAAACTCGGCTTCTTACATATGACCTTTCTATATCACTGAAGGGTAAATGCAAGCTAAACTTACTAATTCAATCCAAAACAAATAGAAGTGATTTCAAGATCAAGAGGCAAGTAGCTGCAGACAATTTCAGGAAAAGGCTCTTCTTGGTAAAAGGTAGCATGACAGTTGTGAGATGGCAGCATTGTATTTTCTAGCATTATACATAAAACACGTGCAAAGATGAGAAAGCTTCTGTCCAAATGCTAATTTAGGGAGGCATTAAGAGAAAAATGATCGCTCATTTGTTGGAAGTTCCACTGAAACAGGCAGGCTGACAGATAAACTGTATGTTCCTGCTCTAGGCGTAAGATTGTTTGCTGTTATGTTAATAAAATTGCTCCAAAGTCTCGTGACTTCGCACTGAATTCATAACTGATGTTTACTTTAGGACTGAGCATTTATATGCTGAGTGTAATTGTATAATTAATTGTAACCTGTAACCCATGTCACCTGTTCCAGGTGACGCTGCCTTGGCAGAGGGGTTGGACTGGATGATCTCCAGAGGTCCCTTCCAACCCTAACGATTCTGTGATTCTGTAATCATGTTTGCACACCAGTATTGATACATTTAACTTTTTTTAAACAGAATGAAGACGGACTAGCAGAATTCTTTGAAAGTGTGGTAAAACAGACCCAGATGAAGCCAAAGAAGGTGATCGGCTGGATTCTAAATGACCTGCTTAGTTACTTGAAACAACATTCCCTTACAGTAAAGGAAAGGTCAGTCTTCTTCATTGCTACAGTGGTAACACAAAGTTTCTCATGATTGGCACCCTGCCACTCCATTGCTCAGGGCTGCTTTAGTTGCTACCTGTGAAGTTTGTTACTCCAGGCAGTCGTGCACAGGCCTTGGCTCTGTCCTGCTGAAGGGAGTTAGATGTGGCAGAGAGGAGGATCATGTAGTTAAGAGTAGTAGTCAGTCTTTAGAGTGTGATGATGGTAAGGCATGGTCAGGCCATTTGTACTGAACATGAGGAAAAATAGCTTGTCATACTGAACTGTGTGATCTTTATGCAAGCAGCAGTAGCACAGATACTTTACACCACCTTATTCTCTGAGGTAACTTCTGCCCACTTTTCCCTTAGCCCAGTCAGTTCTTCTCTCCTGGCTGACCTCTTGAACCTTCTAGAAAAAAAAGAAATTTCTTCTACAGCAGCAAAGCGGGTAAGTACCTTTTTGATTTTGCTGTACTCTGCATCTGTGTCTGCTTACTTCAGGTGTGTAGTGATTTTATAATCATTGTGTACCAGTACAATGGTTGCTTTAAAGGAAAATTATTTACAGTGTTGATAAAGGACAACTTCTGTATCTATAGTATAGAATTATAATAGATACAAATGCCTTACGTTTGTATATAATCTTAGAGATATATCTGCATATTCACTTTTAGAAGAGGGCAGAAGCCAAATAGTAGACTTAAACAATGTGAACTTAACTCAAATAAATCCTGCTTCTGAAAAGAGCAGACAGTAGATCTCAATTTCATTATTCCAGTCAGGCCTGCATGAAAGGTCAGTGGGAGCTAATCCATGGCTTGCAGTTAAGATCAGAGTATCAGTTACTAGATTCCTAGAGACAGTAAGGTCTACATTCCCAAGCATTAGCACATGGGAAAGGATAGAATTCATCCAAGTGTAGTCACAAAAAGAGTTCTGCATTGGTGTACCTGACTCAAAACAGGGAGAGGTCTGGCCTTTCTTTTAACCTTGCTTCTTTGAGCAAGTGCTGTCATGAAGCTCTCAAGCAAGTAAAGCTGGAGCTTATTTTTCATCTTGCCTAGGACAGTCTGAAAAATCAGCTCTTGATTTATATCTAAAACTGTGAACTGGTTATGATGGGAACAGTACTGATTTGTTTGTAAACAAAATTTAGAGGCTTTTTTGTGATGGTCCATAATCAGTCATTCACCTTAAATTGCTGCAAGCTTATTTATATGGAATGATTTGTCTTTTCAGACTAATTATTATACTCTAGATAAGTGCATTAGGTGACTGTTTCAGTGTTTATCAGTGAAACTGTTAATGAACTGTGAATGAAATTTCTGGTTCGTTTTCTTTTTTTGGATATGCATGTGGTTCTTAATTAATTTGGTCTGTGTCTGTGGATAGCCAGCTGCGTAAGACAGGCATCATAAATAGAGATTTAAGTGCCTGGTGTCAGGCATGTGTGTTTGGAAATTTTGTATTGGAAAAGTAAAAGCTTCAAAAAGGAGATAAAGTATTAATAGGAAAAGCACTGGAATGCAGAGCAGCTCTGTGCCTGCAGGGCTGTGGCACACCCATCAGTTTGGTGTCTGCGTTTGAAAAGGAAGCTTCAGAACTCCAGTCTGAAGTCTCTTCCTTGTGGAGGTAGGGACAGCGTACTAATGCTCTTCTATGGGATTTTCTGCTTTGTGATATATTTGTGTGCCAGGCACTCCTGACAGGTTGTGAAGCATCAAGAATTTCAGAAATGCATTTGTTGTTTAATTACTAACTCCTTGTAACGTGCATGTTGCCCTCAGTGATCTGAAACTGGACCCAGAAATCGCAGTACTGTTTGCCCTCACCAAGTGATGATGCTATCAAACTGCAGAGACCTTGCCACATTTAGAAAAGTATTTTGGTTGCCTGGATGTCAGAAGAGTAACAAATGTTTATAACAATTCTCAGCAGTAGGCAGAGGAGCTGGATGGCCCGAGGGCAGAAAGGGCTATATATACACAGCAGCAGATGAATTGCAGCTCTTGGGGAGGGGAACATGATCTGCAGTGGCAGACACTGATCCAATGTGGAGGGATGGAAGGGTTCGATGGGGTGAGCACACAGACATGTGTACACATACGTGCTCGCTGCGGGAGGCTGTTAACCACTTAAATTATTTAAAAGGTTTTGTGTTTGGGCTCTGCTAAGGCAGTAAAACAGGCAGATAAAAGCCATGAGCACTGGCTGTACACACCGAGCATTATGTGGTGGGATGCAGTGCCAAGCTAAGGGCACTGTGTGCTCACATAATTACCATGTAGGTAATTACAGAGCTCATGCCCAACTTGCCATCAAACATAGCATCTCACTCCAGAGGTGTCCGAAGCAGTTCCAGGCTGGAGTGCCTGTGCAAAGGAGGGAGAAGCTTCCAGCTCTGCTGGCGTGCGGGGTTGTGGGCGAGCGCGTCCTGGATCACACACATTGCCTGTGGCCCAGCCCAGAGGCACCGTTTTGAAGCCCACAGTGCAGGGAGTCAGTGCTGCTCATCCAGGGCTGAAATCAGTCTGATGGGGAGTGTGCCTGCAATGGGGCCTTGCTCCTTAAGTTGCCAGGCTGGCAGCAGGTCTATGTCAGGCATAACAGACCTGCCTGTGCGTTTTATGGGAGTGAGCATTATGGGAGGAGGCTGGTTCCTGGGCCAGGGAAGTGGAAACTCGTCCCTGCTGCCACGAGCCATGCTGGAGCAACTCCGTGTGGACATCTTGGTCACTGGTTCATGGGGCTTCCATGCCCAGCAGGCCATGGAACAGAGCAGACCTTGGGTATTGCTGGATGCTGCAGTTGCTTGGGTCATCCACATAAGAATAACTTCAACAGACCTGCTTGGCATCCCTATTTTAAAGTAGGTAGCAGGAAAATTAGTACAGTACCCATATCTAAACAGAACCATCTGCTTTGACGATTATGACAACACCATCTGGGGGACTGGACCCAACCTGTCCCCCACTTCTCTGAGAGGCTGAGGGACACCTGCCAGACATGAAGGCTTCCGTCACTGGAAAGGAGAGGTGCCCACAGGACTTGCTGGAGTGGTGCTGCCTGCTGCTTTCATCCTGCCCTTGGCAGCAAATCACTGCAGATAGGGTTTCCAGTTGGAGCATTCTTAGGCACAGCAGTCAGCTGGCACGGTCACCAGCTGCAAAATGTTTGATATGATGCCCACAACAGCCAGACGTGTAAGTCCTGATTAATTCATCTTGACCAATGCTGCTATGCCTGCATAGGTGAAGACCACAGAACATCATTAAAATCTAATCACGCTCAGGCAAGAATCAATAGTAGAAGCTACTGAGATTTCAGTAATGGAAATGAGGCTTGAGATTCCTTTTTTGGCTCTGGAGACTTCATAATTTGATCCTCCTGTGCTGGTACAGGCAGTTTGTGTAAATGAGTTGAAATCGTTTTTTAAACTGCTTTCTTTAGATTTGTACTCCTTGCCAAGTGGAGAAACACATTTTTTAAAAGTGCATCTTTGACAGGTCTTGGCCACATTTCTTTCTGCTTTCCTACATACCTGTAAACAAGCAAGGGCCTTGATAACATTGTTGCTCTACTAAGTGGAGATGCTTGTTACCAAATGGGAAGGGATACATGATGCAGCTGTCACAGAGAAAATCTGGTGCCTTCAAGGTTTCTAATGGGCAAGCTTTCCTCAGTGCCAGGAAATATTTGGCATACACATAACAGGGAATCAGAGCTGGATCTCTGACTGTAAAGCTGTCCTGGCCATGATCTAAGTCAGCCTGATGTACATGTTGCTCCTGGGTAACTCTGCCACGGTTGGCTGCATAGATTTTGCTCGTTACAGATTTCCCCTTCCTCCAGCCTATGGCATCCTGCTTGAATACGTACCAGTCCTAAAAATCCCATTTGCCTTTTTCCAGGAGAGTTAAAGGGCTTATTCTTTGTCCACTGTAGACTGTCCAGGGTGTTTTGCTAGAGGCTGTGCTGTGCCTGGCGAGGACAGGGCTCATTCTGAGGGGTGACATACAGTATGGGTGCCTTGGGAGGCCTCCAGGACAGAAACCTTCCTGCTTCATCCCTCAGGGAAGAAAAGCAGAAGGGCTGCCTGGAGTAGCAATGGAGTGCAACAACAACAACAAAAAAAAAACCAAAAAACACCACCACAAAAAAAGGCAAGCAGCTGCAGACAGGCTGAATCTCTGTTGGATATGATGTATTTATTTCTAGGGTTATTCCAGGTAGCACTGGCATGATGATTCTTAAATATCACACTAGAACGAAGATCTCATAGAAGACATCATATGCAGCACTGATTTATTCAGTATAAAGATATAAAGATTTATTTACAGCTATTGTAACTTTGTCTGATTATCAGTAACTTCAATATTGTGATCTGCCTTTAGCCCTCTCAGAGGGAAAAATTAAGATGTAGCTGCCACAATACAGTCGTGTGTCATTACCCTCTCACAAGATCTCCAGAAGAGTTGATAAGATCCCATAAAAAGCTTCAGAGTGCCACTGGCAAACAAATATCCTCTTGCAGCAATTGTATGAATGCACAGTTCTTAAATACTTGCTGTGACTAAAGACCTTTCACCAAACTTCTTTTGTACCCAAAAATTTGTCATGCTGAAGCAAATGGCTGGGGTAGTTTAAATTCCATCCCATAATTTGAATGCCCCTCCTTGTCTTCCCATCCCAGCCTCTTCTTCATCCTACAGGGAATATTTAATGCTGAAACTTTGACATGACATTCATTTCCATATTGGGACACAGCAATGGCCCAAACATAAAATTATATCTTCAGCTCAGGATGGAGCACAACGTGCTGTTTTAATAAGGGTTTTCTTACTCTCCTCCCACGGCCCTGAAATAAAAGCAAAGGGAATACAGAAAATGACTGCCCAAGGAAATTGGTTTTTTATAAATGTTCTCTCCTCTCAAGTGTATTCCAGGGCAATAGCCCTGCTGCAGTGTAGGAAAACACTAGCATTAACAAGTGATTATTCCACAGGCCTGGGTTTGCCCAGCAGTCCAGTACTTGGAGATGATGCATAGGTGGGCTGGGGCTGCTGCATTCATTCTGCTTGGCACCATTTTTCTTCTGCTTTGTCATACGTATCCTCATTACAGCCTGCTGGCGAGGACTGGTAATGGGATGAGTTACCTGGGATTGGACTTGGTACAATAGTCAGCTAATCGTCAGTTCCCGGGCAGAGCCATTGCTCATGGAGATGCATTTCCTTGCTGTTCCCAGGCAGTTCTGTGAATGATGTGAGAAGAGCAGGAGTACTGGCAGAGGAGCAGCCTTGCAGCCATCCCTGCTGTGGAATCTCCTCTCCCAGACAGGGAGTGGCAGCTCTGGGCATGAGGAACAGGGGGCTGTGCTCAGCAAACCCCTCTGGAGAGCTCCTGGCATGGGGGAGTGGGCAGGGCCTGGGATGCAGGAGGCTGCACGGCCCCTGCTGCAAACCATTAACCTGGACTTGTGCAGGAACTGGCAGTGCTTTGTCTCAGTACAGGTGGCAGAAAAGGAAAGAGGTACAAGGGCACTTTCAGAGAGGCACATGATTAAATCTCGGGCTTGTTCATGTTTAGGCAATCTGCTCTTAGTGAAAATAGGGCTTCTTGGATCCATAACTGAAATATTGCATGTAAACAATGTTGGTAAGTCAAGCCACTGACCTTTGCTGCCTTTTATTGTGATTTTCAGGTGCTTGTGGAATTGTGGAAGGGAGAAGGGAAGACTCCCCTTGAAATTGTTAAAGAACAGAAACTTGAACTGTTACAGGATCAAAAAGAGCTTGAACAGATCTGTCAGGCAGTGATTGATGGACAAGAAAATGAGGTGATTATGATGGTGCTGGGAACCTTCTGCACTGTGGCACTGAAAGGGGGTTAAAATAGCCTCTCTTTTTTTCCCTTTTGATAGCATTTGAGCTCTAGGGCCAGAGCAGTAAAGCTGCTGCCAAGATATTATCAGGCTTTTCTTCTCCTTTCTTATTTTACTAAGTGGGTTTTTTGAAACTGAAGCTTACGCAAAATGATCTGCAAAACAAATTACCAGTCTGGCTAATATGCTAAGTCATTCTGAGAGCCTATAAAACTTTAATGCAGGAAAACAAAACTGCAGGGCCCTGTCCCTCTCCAGCTGTACTGCCATTAACCTGACCCTGCCACCTAGCCACATAATTCTGATTTTTATGTCATCTGTTGTGATATTGGGGCAACACTGTTAAACTGTTCTGAAGCTGGAGATTGACATTACCTGCCAGCAAGGCATACATTAGTTATGGAATTAGAGACTGTATCAGAGCTGGCAAGGCAGAAATTCTACTTGCATATGACTTTTTGCCATGTCCCTGTCTCCATCCACTGCCAAAGAGAGGAGCCTCACTGGCTGCTGCCTGACAGTGGCTGTGGGGTGGGGAGGAGCCAGAGCCCTCTGGCAGCAGCAGCAGCTCCACAGCTGCTGCCCGCTCTGCTGTTCTGCTGGGCTGTGGCAGCAACACAAACGCTTCCCCGTGGGGGATGATTGGCTCTTCCCCATCTCCTTGGAAAGACACACAGCAACCAGTGTGGCTCAGTCTAACAAGGTCTGAGCTGGAAAAAAAGGGAAAAAACCCTTGTTGATCATGAAAGGGAGGAGTGGGAAGGGATCTTGACAGAGTCTATATAATCTGCTTTATAAAAAGCAAAATGAAAACAAGTGCTTATATGTTCTCTGGAGCAAAAATGTAAAAGCAGAAGTGAATAGCTTACTTCTAATATAAACAATGTCTAGCTCCATTTGCCATTTGGAAAAAAACATTAACATCTTTTGAGAACAATACCACCCACTCCAGATCTCATTGGGGGATGCTAACAGCTCTGCAAGAGCTTTTGATAAAATGAGCTTGCAGTAGGTCGGCGTGACCTCCATCCGACTTGACTCATTTGCAGAGCCTGATAAAAGTGCTACTGTATTTCCAGGCTGGTATGAAAGCAAAGGCAGGGAGGGAAAGAACATTAGAACTGACTGGGAAGTACAACAGCTGAAGGTCCATAACCACACTCCCATTTCAATGTGTTTTGAGAGTAACTTTTTTCAGAACGAAATAGCTTCTTAACAGCTGCTCAAACCAACACTGAGCACTTTATGACAATGCAGGACCAGGACTGTACTGCACTCTGCCCCACACAGGTAATTTCTAGCAGATCCAGAGTAATGAGTCCTTTCCACTGTGCAACATAACAGAGAAAACTTTAGACTGACAGTAATTCAGATACTGTAATGAGAAGCAGTATTTGCATATGGATTTGGTATTGGCAGTGCACAGATCCTATGTTTGCAACCCTTCCCTGAATATCTGCAACTCTGTCATCCTGTTGCATTGCACTGTATTTATTGTGTTCTGTCTAGTAACTCTGACAAGGTAGAGAATGCCTTCCCTGCCACACAAACAGTAGGAAGGCCAGATGCTTGTCTTTGAACAGGACCATCTCCTTTACGAAGGCCCAAAGGTGAAATTTCTGATCCTTTCAGCTTTTAAACATGGCCCTTACAATGTACCAGGTGATTGCATGTCAAAGGCCGTCTGATAGGAGGTCATATTTGACCAGTTAATTAATCATCATGTTGCAAAGATTTTGCACTTAAAGGAAATAAGAAACACCTACGTCTGTGAAGGACCTCACCAATATTATCAGACAGATTTTGATTTGATGCAAATTATCTGTTATAACAGGACATTATATTCAGTGAAATGGTAGATCGTATTAGCAAGGAAAGTCCATCTCATTTCTCTGGCTCTTCTCCAGGAAGTTGCTGTTCAAGCTGCAGACACTGCAAAATCCAAAAGTGTTTTCTGACTCTTTCAATAAGAGGAGCTCTTCCTATTAGTTGTAAGGCCTTGCTGCTGTAGTGACTTGCTGTTCTCTCATGGGAGCAGAGCAGGAGCTTATTGCAAGGCTGAAGGCAGTTTTTATAAATAACGCTTTAGCCCAAAATGCAGTCTTTTATCACAATAGTCCAAAGAGCAAAAATATTCATACCTTGGTTGGGAATAAGTGAAGATGTTCAGTTTTCCTGTAACAACTGTGTCTGTTGCATTTTTTTTTCTTTAAAGGTTATGGCAATAAAGACAGGAAATCGAAAAGTTCTAAATAAGTTAATTGGTCTGGTACAAAGGAAAACACAAGGACGGTCCAATCCTGTTCTGGTGAAGCAATTATTAGAGAAGAAGCTATCAGAGTAGCCACAAGAGAAAAAGCACACAAAGAAGCATGAAGCACATAAAGAAGCATGTGCTTCGTTCTGTCTGCAAATGAACTTCGGTGTCTCCTTGTGCAGCATCATGCTTCTTGGTTATACTTCAAGCAGCTTGAAGTCCCAGTCTTCCCTGAATACATCAGCCAAAGGCAGATGGGCCAGAGAAAAGCAGGATACAGCCATTTGCATCTCCCACGCTTTGATGTGGCACTAGGAAATGTGATTTCCACACAGCCCTGGGAAACAAGCTCCCAGAGGTGTCTGTGAGTATGCAGAGAGCTGAAACTGCATGGATTAGTTTTCTAATAAAGCGGGTACAAACTCAGCTTTTCTGTCTGCCTGTTTGTGAGAAGGGACATTCACAATCTCAAACACTCAGTCTGGGCGTACCCTCTGTAACTCACTGTCAGTGTGAGCACAACAGTAACAATGATTAAAACACCCAGAAGTAACTGAGGAGACCATGTGTGCCTCCATGCCTAACAGGAGGGAAAAAAAAGTTCACTGCTACCATTCTTCCTGTTTTCTGAGGAAAGGGGAAAGGATGAAGCCACGAGCTGCTTGACTGTGTGCCTAGGAGTAATATGAACTGTGTGCCATAGACAGAAGTGCTGGCATGTCACCCTGTCAGATTGTTTGCTCGCCTTCTCCCACTTCTGCACCCACATACCTGCTGTGCCTGCTTTTAGTTCTGAGGAATGCCTGAGGGGTGTGTGCCTGAGCCCTTCTGAGGGTCACATCCCATTGTGGCCTCAGAAGTTCAGAACACAGCAGATGTGCTTCTGCCAGCCCTGTACAATCTACAGCAGAACAAGTAGAATCATAGAATAGCTGGAGTTGGAAGGGACGCAAAAAGATCAATGGAGTTCAGTTGCTGGCCCTGCAGCTGGACAGCCCCAGCTCCAGTTTGGGTTTTTTTTCTCTGCAGACAAGAACTTGGCCTCGTGTTACGAATGCCCAATGCCCAGGGCTTCTGCTTCTCTGGTATGTGGTTTTCTCCTGTCACCTGGAACTTCACTGCTTTGAGGAAGGAATGGAATGTTCAGTTGGCTTATCAAAACTAAGCTGGATTCAGCTGGGGTCCAGTCCTTCTCCACTACTTGATTCTAAGGGGTGTTTTGTGCTGCTAGTTTTTATTTTTGTTTTTCAGTTCCTGGCATTCAGTATTCACTGAAATGCAGGGATCTGAAATAAACTTCCCCATCCCAACCAGCTTTAGTTACTCGAGCCATTAACAGGAAAGGCAACAAGAAGGAGCCTGTCAAATTGTCATGTAATAGGGAGATAAATCCCATTTAGTACCAGATGCTTGAAGTTTTTAAATCCCTCCTGGAGACTGCTAAGCCATACTTTTTAAAGATCACACCTACCTCAGGCCTAATAGCTACTTCTTCAGAATGTGTTCTTTAGGATGTGCCTGCAGGGCAACATTGTCACAGGAGTGCAGCAGGTGTGGCCCTGGGACTTAGGTCACCTTTGGCAAATGTAATGCTTGCAACAGGAGTTCAAAGCAGGCTGATGGCAGTTCCTCCCCCTGAGTGGCAGCGCTGATGCTATGTCTTGAGGAGGACACTGCTGTACAAACTGGCTGAGGTTCAACTGCAAACTCCTTCATTAGAAGGAAAAAAAAACCCTTTAGTTTTCAATACATTTAATGAATAAAATGTATAGCGATTATTAAAAAAAAAAAGTACCTTTACAATTCAAACATCATCATACAGCTTACAAAAAGCAGTAAAATGATTGCAAGTCAAAAACTGTGACCCTTCAAAAACCAATCAAACAAACAAAAAGCCTAAACCTCCAAAAACTCCCCAAATCACACCACGCTTAGGATTTTCATGTAATTTGACCTTCACACTAAGACGTCTACTATCACTTTTCACATCATGAGCAAAACCTACCATTTTTACTTAGAGTGGTGTGAGTTTTCAGATAAGTGTTCAGTCAATAAAGGTTTAGATTATACAAAATACTTTAATTCTGTTCAACTCTTGCCATGGCAGCAAGAAACAAGAAGGCACAAGGGTTTCTTCAGGAAATCTTGAATCTTAGAGATCCTCCCTCAGTTTAGAAAAACAGTTGTTTCCCAGAGGTGGTCCTCCAAGGTTAGTGTTTATTGTGACACAGATGAATGCTGCTGTGCTGAGTTCCCCACTGCTGTAGTGGGTGCCTTTTAAAGAGAAAACAACAATGTATTTAGAAGAGTAATATTTACTCTTAGTTACATAGGTGATGTAAAGGAAGGAAGAATCTCAACTAATGTTGCAAGGCTACTGCTGATAATTCTCTGTGCTACTTCTTCTTAGCCACTCTTTTGCTACAGAATTATACTTTGCTAATAAGATGCAAAAATCTGTTAAAAATCACCAGCCAGGCTCTGTCTGAGTCTGTGTCAGTACATCATGCACCCAGGCCTGCACAAAGTACTGGACACTGTCCTGCATGGCATTGTTACCTCTCAACTGGAGACAACATGGATTTGATGGGTGGACCACTCAGGGGATAAGGAATTGGCTGGCTGGTTGCACTCAAAGAGCTGCAGTCAGTATCTTTATGTCCAGGCGTAGGCCAGTGATGAGCGGGGTTGTCCGTGGGTTGTCACTGGGCCTGGGCCTGTTTCACATCTTGGCTGGTGACATGCACAGTGGGATCGAGTGCTCCCTCATCCATGAGCAGGTTCTCTGATAACAAAAAACTGCATGGCATGGTTGGCATACTACAGGACAGAGAGGCTCAAGAAACGGGGCTGTACAAAGTGGGACTTGAGGGTGCTGGAGGATGACAGACTTGTCAAGACCTGGCAATGTGCACTTGCAGCCCAGAAGGCCAAATATGTCCTGGGCTGCATCCAAAATGCTGTGGGCAGCAGGGTGAGGGAAAGGATTCTGCCCCTCTGCTCTGCTCTGCTCTGGTGAGCACCTGCAGTGCTGCCTTTAGCTCTAGAGTCCCAGCACAGAAAGGACAGGGACCTGTTGGAGCAACTCCAGAGGAGGCCATGAAGGTGATCACAGGGCTGGAATGCCTCACCTGTGAGGACAGGCTGGAACAGTTGAGGTAGTTCAGCTTGGAGAAGCCTCTGGAGAGACCTTCCAGTACCTCAAGGGGGCCAGCAAGAGAGCTGGAAAAGAACATGTAGTGGTAGGGTGAGGGGGAATGGCTTTAAGATGAGAGAGGGCAGGTTTAGATTGGATATTAGGAAAGAATTCTCTACTATGAAACACTGGAACAGGTTGCCCATGAAAGCTGCATATGCCTCATCACTAGAAGTGTTCAAGGCCAGGTTGGATGGGGCTTTGGGCAATGCTCAAAGATGGAAAATGTCCCTGCCCATGGTGGGCGGGGGGGAGAGGTTAGAACTAGATTAAGGTCCCTTCCAACCCAAATCATTCTGTGATTTCCTTTAGGTCTCAATCTATTTTCATCTCCACCTGCCAGACACAATGGATAGCAAGATTAAAGAGGGATAATTGTAATGTTCTTCCCTTCCAGGGAAGGGAAGAGCAGCCATAATCTATAAATTTTGCACTATAATATGAAACAGTCACTTATAAAATTTTTAAAGAACTCTTTTGCAGACACACACAAAATGTAAATTTCTTTTTGATAGGAAAAAAAAGTGGTTTGAGTCAATTGAGATCAAGATAATGAAGCTTTTTAACATTTGTGGAGATACCAGCTACCAATTCAAAGCAGTGGTAGCTGGCAGTGCTCAGACCTACTGATGGGAAAGCTCAGTAGGGCCAGCTCACATTGCTCCCACTATCCCAGCCTGCATTAAGGGGCTCATCAGTCACCTCATACCCTTTTGACTGAACCAATACAGCCAAAACATGGGATCCTTTTTGCCTGCCAAGAGCCTGAGACAGCAGCCTAAATACGACCACCACCTTCCCATTTCCCTAAATGGAGCTCAAGGCAAATTCTAAATATTCAACAAGTGGAGCACTGTACTGAGCAAAACAAAGACCTTTGGTTTCTATGTGCTTAGTAGTAGTTGATGAGCACATAAAAAAAAGAAAAAGCAGCAGCTTCAAGGAATTTAGTGTCTGCTATTGTAAAGACAAATAAAACAACCCTACAGGAAAGGTGGGTCTGCAGGATAGAAGGCAGAGCCTGACTGCGAAGTGTTGGACATAGAACATCCTGCAGACCAGGAGGCTGTTCCAAGTGTGGTTGTATTGAGGCTGGAACTCCAGAATGAAGACTGAGGCTTTGACCCCAACTTGGAAGTCTCATTTAGCTTCTCCAGTGCTCTCTGATCTAATGATTGTAGATGCCATCTGTGCAACAGCATCAGGCAGGGTGAATTAAGGACAGTTTCATGCAGATTTTCAGCAGTTACTATCCACGAACAGAGGACCAAGGAAAATGCTCACAAATTAAAAGCTGACACCAGACACTGACACAACCGTCTCATCTACTCATTGCTGGAAGTCTTTTAGGAGGTCAGGCCTGAGGGTGGAGAGCTGATACTTACTATCTCATATAGCTGAAGTATCCTGTATCTGAGGCTGCAGAAGAAGAGAAGAAAGTTGTCTGAAAAGATGCTGGCAATGCTCTAAGTAGTGAAGAAAGAATTTCTAGCACTCAGCCTTGGCTGCAGAGTTTAATTTTAACTTTGTTAAAAATAGAAGCACACGATAGGAACCTTAACTACAAAATTACAGCAGAGCATTCAGCTGTGATTTCAGTGCGGCCCCTTTCCACCCTGCTTTGTGGTGTGGCGTCGGGGTTCTGGGATGCTCTCGTGTCTCTTCTGAGCACCCTCTACCTACACTTACACAACCACTGACCTCAGCAGCACCCTCCCAGGGATTTATGGCCTTGTGTGCATGCTCAACCTGGAGAGTGTTTGTTTTTTCACACATAAAGAAAAACAAATTGGGTTTTCAGTCAGCTCTCTGTTCTCTAACTGCACGAGGCAGAAGAAGGAATAGCACACTCCTGGTTCGTTCACCCTCGTTGCCGGCATCTTCTTAAAATGCTATTTACACATACTCATACACACATTAGATTCTGAATGAGGCAGTGGTCACTTAAAACCAAGTTGCAGCAGACAGGAGGTCTACATTTATCAACCCAAATTCTCAGAAGCTTGCCTGCATTGGGTTGGCTTCAAGTGCAAGTTTTCCCATCCCCGCAGAAGCTGCAAATGTGTAGATAGTACACAAGATAGAGAGGATTCTATTGCTAAACAGTATGAGGAATGCAGTAAAATACAGAATCCCAAGTTGTCATGATCTGTAATTTGCTGCACATTTTTCTGCCCATTGTGATGGCAAATTTAGACTCCATCTTCAAGAGCCCCTGGGCCAAGCCACATCAGTAACTAGGGATGATTGCAGTGGAAACACAAAACCACTGGGAACCACTTCTGACAGTACTTGAGCCCACATCCCACATTAGGCTAGACAGACTGAATTTTAACTGCAATAAAGCAAACTATAGAAATTTTCAGGTGCCACCATGAGGGAACAAAGCTGCAGAAAGAAGGTAGTTTAGTGATCAACATGGCTGAGCATGCTCCCAGTGGAACTGAGCCTTCCCTCTAGGACCATCCTAGTCCAGATCCTTAAGATCGCTGGTAGGGCATATAGGCATTTCACAACTGTCTGCAGCATTTGCTGACCAGCTGCAGAAATAAGTGGTGAGGGATCTTGGCCTTTGGTTTCTCCCCTTTATCTGTGGGGGTTCCAATTCATGACCCTGTGAACGATTCCCATCTTGCCTGCTGGCTTTGCCCAAGAAAAAGACTGGTGACTGTGCCAGATCCCACATTATCCCACCTCACACACAGGCAGCAAAGTAACCCATGCAACATTCCCTGCCTTGTCATTGCAGCTGTTTGAGAAAGGCCTCCGTCTGAGTCCAGTACTTGGAGCTGCAGAGCTGTAGTGCTGTGATCCTCAAAAGAGCCAACAGCTTCACTGTAGGGAATGTTCCCTCCATGCACAGCCTTTTGTGAAAGCACAAAGCAAAAGTTCTCCCAATGTATGGCTGCATCAGCCACAGCTGTAATTGTCCAACCCACTAAGCAGGCATAACCATCAGTAAGTTGTATTTTAGCTACTCAAGAGGCCACACTTTTAGGCTGGGCTTAGAGGCTGCTAGATTTTTTCACGCTGAAGCTCAGAAACCAATGCTATGACCCCACAGATTTACAAAAGGCACTGATCAGTGTTTCTAAACACCAAGCTGTGCTTGGACACCACGAGACATGAGTTGTTGGCTCAAGCTGCAGCAAGGAATACTGAGACCCAGAGCCACTCCCTCTCCTTAGAGGACGAGCTGGCATTTCGTCTGAGCTCTGGCCAAACTGACACAGCAGCACTGAGCTGGACACGGTTTAGTTGTCTCGGATTTGAATCGCCCACGTTATTTTTTGGTATAAATCCAAGCTAGTTATTTTTAAAGTAGACTGCAATAAAATACAGCTGCTGTGGAACTGGCTTCATCAGAGACGTAGGTTTGCAGGTATTTAGTCCACAATACGTAATTGTATGCGGGCAGTCTGCTGAACTGCCAAAGTTGAGAAATGCAGCCTTTGCACAAAAGTTCCATCAGGGCTTTTAGCCCAGAGACTTCAGTCTTAATTTAATCCAGCTGCCACACAAGAACCATTATAATCAATGAACAAAAAGAAGATTTGCACAGTCAGCAACAAAATGCCACTTAAAGCACCTACATATTTGAGACTCCAAGTAAAGCTCCTTTTCATAAATAAAAGACTTCCAACTGAGCATATAACAAATAAAATACATTGATGCTGGGCCACAACATGTTTAGAAAAGCTGGGGGCCACTGAAAATTACAGTGCATTTAGTCAGAGCAGGGCTCTGACCACCAACATAGTCACAGAAATAGTGCTGCATTCTGCGGCTGTCTGCGGTCAGGTAATTACCTGACCCAAGATTACACCTATTTATGCAAGTCTGACACCACCTTCACAAGAAGCAATTTTTACTCTCCTTTGCACATTTTGGTCCCAAAACATCATCCCAAAACTGCTGTCCACTTTGACAGGTACTGTAGGACATGGTCATATTCACTTTTCAAGTTTGAGCTTTTTCTTTCTGGTACCTGATAAATCAGAGCAACACAAATGTAAATTCTGCAGTTCACACAGAGGGAAATGCCCCCTGCTAATCTGTGGCGTTTTACCTTTGGTTTGCTCATTAATGTAACCAGCCCAAGTGCCATGTATCCTCCATTTCTGCTGATAATGCTCAAAGAGTGCAAGGAGGAACATACTCTAATTATCTAAATCGGATCTGGACACAGCAGTATCGTTACTGTACAGCGCCAGAGCTGAGTTAAAAGAAAAGAAAGAGGAAAATCCCTGTATTCTACTCATAAACACAGATGCAATTTAAATGTTACAAATGTAATGGGAGCTGTCATAAGAACTGCAGGCATGACATAGCAATTTCAGTAAATACAGCAGAGTAAATTGCTTATTAAATCAAGCCATCCTCAAACAGTAGCTGTGGCTACAAATTCAAATGATACAATCACATAATTTAACTGCAACGAATAACACTGCTCCCATCCTTTTCTTTCCAACCCAGGGATTTTAGAGCATCTTAGGGGAGCTAAAAAAACCTTCCTGAAGCACAAAACCTTCTGAGAGGCTTAAGCAGAGTGCACAAAAGGGTAGTGAGCGTGTACACGCTGTGCTGGATGGTGAACTTCTCTTGGTAAATAGAACTTAACCTCTTGAACTTAAACCCTTGGACTCTGCAGGATGCTGCAAGTTTGTTTGCAAATGTTTTTCTCTGAAGGACTGAACAGACCACTTGGGCTTTATGCACGGGCCAATGAGCGGTGTTGGTGGCAGGAATGCTGCTCAGGCTTCCTGTCTATCCAGTCCTGCTCCCATTCCAAATCATGGATCCCTACTGATGTCCAAGGTCCACTCAATCATACTTTGTTTTCTCCCATCCTAGGAAATTTACCAATCTTACTAAAAATACCAAACCACACCTGAAAGGCAAGTGCTCTGTACCACAGCATGACACCACTGAATTCACACTTTTTGTAAACTGACAAAGCCCAAAGAAAGAGGAAACAAGTAATTTATGAACTGGATGCTTGGAAGCATGTACCTGGGCCTGCTGGTGGGAGGGACAGTCCATGCCTGATACTGGAATTTTCTCATCTCCACAGAATACATCCGAAAACAGAAGTTATCATTTCTGTTCTTCCAAACCAAGGTCAAAAGTTACCAGGACAAAAAAAGACGATGCATTTTTCACACCCAGAACTGCAACACTAACAACTTGATCTCATTCAAAATACCATAATATTCTTTAGGGCACACATGGAAAAGATCAAATTTAAGAAAAATGCCTAGAATACAATAATAAAGGTAGTAGCACAGCCAGCAACACAAGAAACTGCACCTGACTATACATGTCCAAAGATCCAGTGTGTTGGTGCACAAGCATCAATGAAACTGCTGAGTGCTTCAGTCCAATTAACACAAACCATGTGTATGTTTACTGAGACTAACCCAGAAAGCATCCAAAAATGGCCAAAGGTAAAAGAGAATGACTACAAATTTTTTAAGCTCAAAGTGCTTTATAGGTAGGTTGCAAAAACAAAATAAACAAAAACCAAACCAAAAACACACACATACAAAAAAAAGCAAGTTTAAAATGTTGGAAAGATTCCTTGCTATAGCAGAACAGCTTATAAACACACTCCAAGGCTACATAATTGGAAATGTGGCATTCACAGTTTGAAACATCTAGTAGGAGGCTGGAAATTCACTTTGGTATCACTGAGCCACCACCTGCAGTCTTTGGAAGAGATCTGCCAAGGCACTTCATTTGGGACTGATGCTGAGCCAATGTACCAATGAAGGACTGCTCCAGTCACACACCCACCCGAGAGTGGGGAAAACCAGATCATAAAGCACTTCCTTGTTCTTGGTAAGAGCAGCATAAGGCTGTTATCCTCCAGGGACCTATAGGCAGGACCACAGCTTGGACCACAGGCACAGGGTTTTTTTGGGAAAGAATGTCTCATTGGTGAGAGACAGGATATCACATTATCTAACGAGAGGGAAGAAGCTTATTAGAGAAGCATTTGGCTGAAGAGCTTATGCACACAGATGTGATTCATCTGAAAAGATCAACATTTTCCAGGCTAAATCACAGGTTCTGCATTTTGAAGGCAGGAAGAGGCAATTCCCATCAATAGTTTTTTGTGCTGGCTGCCAGACATTATACTGCTATTACATCTGAGACACAGCTGCAAATCTGATCCCACTCAGAAACCAAGCAATGTAAAGGTACATGTATGATCTGCACTTTTACATTCTAAGCCAGGGTCACTGCACTCATCCACCTCTTCCTTTTGGGGAGCTCCTGTTTGTAAGGGGACACTGAGCACAAACACAGCTCTGACCTTTCAGCAAGAAGCCTTCCGTACAACTCCAGATTTCAAAAGCTGACTTTATCCTACTGGATGTAGAACATAAGCTCTACCAAAACTTATGAGGAAAATCCTCTCCTTCCTCAAATTTACAGATGCTTTTATGAGCAGTCCACATTTTGAAATCCTCATGTAGCTTAACAGACCTGCCAAAATGAAACTGCAGTGATTTTGTATGTTTTTTGAAGACGCCAGTTAACAATCTCAAAAGAAATCCCTTCTACCCAGAAAATAAGGATTCTTAGTTTAGAATACAAAGAAAGGAAAGGAGTGTTCAGGTAGTAATTTACTGCCTTGAGCACTGGTCTGCAGAGTTCTTTATTTTTAAAAAAGTGAAATAATATAATTCCTCTCTAAACATTCCTCAAAAAAGAAAAACAAGGATTAGATTGCTTCTGCATTTTAACACTAGTTTCTGAACCACTAAAAGTCAGCTGATCAAACTTTCCTTTTGCTCACATGCAGTTCTTGCAGAAGAGGTAAGGAGCAGAGCAGAGGTTGACTCTACAACCATAATGCTAAAACCCTTCCAACACACACACTGAATCCCCTCAGGCAAGGCCTATGAGCACAGGATGGAAGGCAGCAGAAATGGGAGAGCTGGGAATGACCCATGGTGCTGTAGGACAAGTTTAAAAAAGAAAAATAAAAAAAAAAATAAATCACTCCATCTCATTACCCATTTACAACAACAATGCAGGGGTGGGTGAAACTGAAAAAGAAAGAGCTGTCTTCAACCTGGACAACTAATACTTAAGGAAAAACCCCACAACTTTGGCTTCAGCTTCCAAGAAAGCTGGTGAGGTGAGAGAGGGCCATGTGGAGGTCAGTAGGTGATTTACACAGTAGTGATGCAGTGGCACCTGACAAACTAAACAGGTCACAAATGAAAGCAAGCCAGAGAGTCAGCTAGAAAGCAACAGGGTGCTCAGCCATCATGGAAGTGAAGACTGTGCAGTAAACAAATAAAGATGGACCCAGAGAAGTTCTGGAGGTGATTTTGTTGAAGGGAGACTTGGGGATTTTTTTTTTTTTTTCTTGGAATAGCCTACAGCAAGCTGACACAATGAATGCAGACACTTCAATCTATACCTTGCAGATTAAAGGCAGAACTTTTCAGAACTATCTAAAGGATTTAGGAGCTTAAACTGCACTGCACATTCCAGAGGAATTTGACGTGCAATTAATTAGACTGTTCTGGAGTGTCTTTTGTTTTTATTTTTAAACTGGTTTTTTCCCTGAAATCTCTGAGAAAGTGTGTTTCAAATTCAGGATGTGATTAACCAGAATTCCACATTATGGAATTACAACGAGCAGGAGAACTAATGTATGCAAGTGTTATTTCTGATTTCTGTTTCTTCACATTTTTTGGAGTCACTGTTAGTTTGTATCCTGGACAAAAGGGTTTATGGCTTTCTTGAACTAAGCACCTCTTTATGTAGCCAACTACAACACAATGGAATCACAATTATGCAGCTAAGATAAGACAAAATGCAGTGGTGATGCGCCAATTCATCATGTTTGGATTCTTCTAATGAAGCCCATTACTCACAGAAGAGAATTTTCTCAAGCAGTTAGTCACCAGCAGACAGATTTCCCCATTTCTCCTTCCTTTTCTGCAGCTGGTGAATATCCTGGTCCTCCCCTCACCATCCCAGGAGTGCAATATTAGGAAAAGTCAACACCTAAACTAAAAGTAAACAAAGAGTAACTTAACTTTCCCTTAACCAAAATAAATTCAGAAAACAGTACACCTTTCATAAGCAAGCAAACATTTTTCATTTAATTAAAAAAACAGACAAAAAGACAAAAACAGCCTGCTGTCCATTTAACACTACAGAAAGATACTGAGTATCTTTCTTTAGCTTATTAAAACAAGCATACAAATAAACTAGACTCTAATAACAGCTTGCATAGAAACATTTTGTTTTGTACTTTGTGCAAATCTTACTAAATAAGGCATGCTTGCAGGCTTAGGTAGCAATGCAAGAGTTATCAAGGAATGCTGAGGAACTGCAAGGAAAATTCCAGGCAGTCTGCAATCCACATCCACTTACACACTTCATTGGACTTCAAAGCCCAACAGCTGATAGCCGCAGATCTGTCTTCGACATAAGGCAATATGGTATGTGTAGGGCCCAGCACCTGCTTTCAGCTACTCATGGGTTTACTACACATAAGATCACTTGAATTCAGAAAACCTGAGCCAATATTTAAAAAAAGGGGTTTTGGATGTGGATTGGTAAGAACCCGGCTTCAGGGTGAAGCAAGGGAAGAGGCAAAGAGGAGAATGACATCAAGAATGACAGTCCTTCACATAAAAGGGTATTCTGCAGATTCTGCATGTCTTTTTATACTGTGAACTTTTCCCATTGGGCAATGTTTCTTCAAGCAAACTTGTCTCCTAACAAGTTATCCAGAAGAGTATTTCTGGAACAGAAAAAGCCAATGTGTTTGTGTCTCTCAGCCATCCAACAAGTATCTATTGCAGAAATTCAACAGGAATTAGTGACACTGAAGAAGGGTGGCTCTGTAAAGAGGCAGGGATGAAGAAGGAAGCTGCAGTACGAGCAGTATCAGAAATCTCAAATAAGTTATGTAGCACTGAGGGAAATTATAAGGCCTAACTGGAATAATATTTTGCCTCCTTTTTCCCCCTCCAAATCAAGTATTTTCAGGAAATATTGAAGTACAACCTTCTTTTGAAAGCAGCTTTGCATTAAAAATCTGTTTGAACTCCAAAAGCTTTTTCAAAACACATTTAAAAAACCCATTAATAATAATCTTCAAAATCCCCCAGTATTTTGTAACATAAAATGGAATGCTCCTGGGCTAGAGCTGCCAGCTCCTTCAGGAACTCTGGGAAAAGGGCAGCTGCAAGTACGGCGTTCCTCACGTGCGCAGGAAGGCTGGGATGAGCCAGGCCTTTCTTTCCTTTCTGTGCCAGGAAGGGCTGCAGTACAGCCGGGTAAGCTTCTGGAAGATTCCTTCCTTTCCCTGTGTTGCTGCTGTGCTGGACATTACCTAAAAACAATAGGAGAGGGAGAGGAAAGAGAAAAGACTCTCTATATTAAGCACACAGAGTATTTGTACAGTATCCAAACCCAGTTTATAAGGATTGTGTTCAGAGCTGTAATTTGCAGTACCCAGATTGTGCAGGCAGATACTCCACTAATCCAGCATTTTAAAGTTCTGCGTGACCTGGTTCTATTGCATTTTTTATTACCTGTCTTTCCCTAGGTTATATATCATTCAGTTCCAGCTCTGATGAGAGAAATATGTGGGCAGAAGAGGACTCAAGGGAAAGAGTCATATGGATTTACCTTCTGAAACAGCAGATAATACCTACCCATCTAGAGCCAGCATGGTTGTCTCCATTTCAACAATATTATGCTCTATCCCTCCTCCAGATCACACTGCTGTTTTCATTTTACTTCACTTTCTCTATCCTCACCCTGTGAATCACCATGTCAATGGGTTCAAGGCCGAACTATCACCTCAAAGCATGAGTTTGAACCAAGTTAAAAACTAGGGGAAAAAAATTTTAAAATTCAGATTTTTCTGCAGCTATAGGCCCCACTAACTATACTTACTTCCCTGTAAAGCAACTAACCATTAAAAGAGAGCAAGTGAAAGCCACTGTGTGCTCTGCCATACGATCTCTGCTGCCAGAGTTCAGAGGATCAGAGCTCAAGTATCAGAATGCATGGAATTACAGTGACAGAGCACTTAAACTTCAATCAATTGCTCCTTGTTTCAACCTGAAGCAGAGCTGCCCTTTAATTAGACGATAATTAATTTAGTGAAACTAAAAAGGTGACAAAATTTAATGCTGATGGAACTAAATACTCTACAAAGAAAAATTAACCTGTAGAACTCTCTGCTACAAGGTATCATTGAAGCCAACAGCAGACAGATAAAATCCTGTCTAACTTAGAAGTAGGATGTTCTCCTGAGATGTCTAAGTAAATCATTAAAAAGAAATAAAAGGGCTGTTATGTTAACTCAGATACTGCAGACAAGCCCAACACTGCATCGCTGCCTTCAGAAGGGGTTTCCCCTACAGCGCACACAGTTTATGTTAAAGTAAGTCTCAAGTGACACCAGATTTGCTCTGAAACCTCTCCAAGTAGCAAACAGGGGGAGCTGTAGATGAAGGCCTCACTCGATGCTGCACAGCAATCCCTCTGTTCAACAGCTCTGCACTTTCATTCCATGCCTGTACTTCACCCAAGGCACTGTGGAACTACTCTACTCTTCCAAACACTGGAAAAAAGAAAATTTCATCTCAATCATTTAACAGACTCGTACTTTTCTTGAGTTTAAAACTCCTTTCCAACTCCAGACTTATCAATCATTCATGTTGTTATTCTACAAATTTCTACCTACTAGAGACAGAGTACAGGAATTTCTGTTCTGTGGGAAAATCTGACTGTGGGAGGAAAAACAACTTAAATTATAGATTACAATGAAAAGATAAAGTTTTAAGCTTCCCCTGAAGATTTTTTCCAGATTTTCTAATGTCAATACATTTCATAATTAATATTTTAAGTTTTTTAAATAGTTTAGGCAATATAACCAGAATGCTAGTATACTGTTAAAGCTTTGCTTTTGTTTATACTCCTACTTTTAAAAAGAATCAAAATTGATACATTTCTAAAAATAATTTTAGTTTTGATTCAACTGGTTGTTTGGGGGGAAAAAAACCCCAAAATACCAGAAAAGCATAGAAAGTTGATCTAGCAACCAGAGATTTGATTTTATTTTCTTTGATCAGGATTGTTCACTTCTCTCTAGGGTCAGGATGCAATCTGAGTCATACAATTGAAAACCGAGCAAATGAGTAGTCTGAAGATTGTTACCAACACACTGAAAGAGGGGCAGCTTGCACATGGAACTACATCGTGACAGCTCAAGATGTGTAACCAGAGCCCAAGCTGCTGTGGAAGACACCACACACTACTGCAAGCAAAAAAGAACAAATTTTCTGTTCAAACACCTTCAGAGACCTACACTGTAAAGAGAGAGAAAACCCTCTATAATGTTTTGGTTTTACATTTGTCTTCCTCACTAACTCTGGCTTCAGGTTTTCATATGTTAATTCTGTAGGAGGCTGGCTATGCTCAGATCTGCAGAGAACACTGGGGTTTATTCACCACTTCTGTTCAGGGGACAAATCCCTCAGAGAGCAACCAATATGCCTGACAGTCAGAGGTGGTGGTCAAGCTAATGCAAAGAAGTCCATGGGGAGTTCCTAATTTGTTGTTTAGTTTTGTGTTTTTGTTGGGTTTTTTTTCACTTACCATTACTGCAGCAGTTCCTACCTTGCACTTCTTAATGAATATAATGAACTAGTGGTTGATGGACTACTGAGCCAACACGCCCCCAGGATTACAGTTTGATGACTTGCATCACTAGTCCTGTAGGGAATCAAGTCTGCATTTTATACTGACATTTACTTACTCCCCATTTATTTGTCAAGAGAAGCTTTCTTTGCAGGAGTTGCCACTATACAGAAGAAAGTGTACTAACAGGGTGACTAAGCAGCCTTGTTTCAAATTCCTAAATAATGACCAGCATGAGTCAACCTGGCAAATTCTGAAGCCCACAGAAGAAAACTGACGTAAAACAGGAAGTATAAATAAATGTCATTGGGAATGCATTATGTAAAAGTTCTTATTGCCGGCACCTGAGAAAAAAAAGCACTCTGAATGTTGCCTCCTAATCTCATCTCCCACATGTTAGCTACAATGCCATCTAATTGCAAGGCTTTCTATTCTATGGCACCAAAATGCAGAGCCTAAAACACTACTGACATGTGCAATACACAGCTTTTTTACAGCAGGCACCTTCCACAGACCAATTCTTTGGGAAGCAGCCTTAACAAGATTATAATTTTACAGACTAGATGTACTGCAAACCTTAGAAACACATACTATGCTGACTAGAAACTAGGTAGATTATTCTTCAGAGCCTTGAAAAATGAAAATACAATTAAAATGGCACATAAAGAGTCCCGATTTCCATACCTCTGGAAATCGAAGAAAAGCATCAACATCTTCACAGAAGTGTGGGCAGAGTGGGTGATTATTGACGACTCTCAAAGAGTAAGCATACACCTGTAAATGCAGCCTCTCTTGAACCCTCTTGCAGAGTCAGCTCGTCATGACTCACCGAATTTGACACATTCCCATCAAATTGGCTTTTAAGAGAAGCCTGCATCCAACATTGCCCACTTAGCAGCAAGCTGAGAACAAGCACATCCTCAGGACAGGGCTTCAGTTCTACCCATTGCCTGCCTGTGTCTGGAAGGTTCTTAATTGGCAGCTAAGACATCATTCTGTTTATTTTTACTAGCTTGACCCACAGTGGTACAAATAAGTCCAGGTAACTGTAAAGACAGCTGCAGCGTGCACTGTGCTTGAGGCAGCAGATGTTATAGAGTCCCCTGCAAAGCTGGCTTGGTGGGATGATACCTGTCTAACTCCCCACTGCTCTTAGACACACACCTTTTGTTTTTTTCTGTTTCTTTTGCTTTGTTTGTCATACAAGAAAGACACTAGCCAGAAAACTTTCAGTGTCTTATCTCCTTCAGTGGTAGCCCAAACCATGATACCAAGCCTTATTCAACTGCTGCAGAAACCAATTCATCCTGGACTTCTGTCCTCTCTAACATTTATCAAAAAGGAACCAATGACTAGCTGAAGGTCAGGCTAAAAATAAAATGAAAATCATGCACATATGCCACCTCACCTCATGCTTTGAAAGTGAGTTTGTTTACTGATAGCAAGCCAAGAACTGATTTTGTTACTTCTTTAAACAGATGTTTTATATACCAAATAAAAATTTCTAAACAGCAAAGAATATCCAAATAGACACATATACTGTGGTCTACACAGTGAGCATCATCACTTTAAAGTCAGAAGGATACAGCTGGCTAATGACATTCACAACATACCACACCTTTTAATAACCTGGAGAAAAGGACAGGGGTAACTGGCTCTCCTCTGAGCGTGGTTATCATTTACCTTTGGTGAGCAATTCTTCCGCAGCATCAGACATGTCCACACGAAAAAGCAGGTACTGTTGGGCCTCCAGGAGAAGACCTGGGAAGTCTTTTTCAATGGAAGCAAAATGTTCAATCTTATTTTTCACAGATGCCAGCACCTGCCAAAACAACAGTAACAATCACTTCTTTCTCCTTTGGTCCCAGTGTAGCCACAGACTGAATATTCAAGCTTTCTCTACCTGCATTAAAATAGAGTTCTGACAAAAGCTACGGTCACACAGTTTCCAGTTCTTTGCACAAATGTAATTAAAACGTGGAAATGAAATAAGAAGCTCTCAGACAGGTAAGAAAGCTTCATGTGAAACTGAAAAGAGCTAATGTAAGGCTTATGGGGACACTAAAGACACTGCTCCAGTAGGCATGGCTAACTCCTGTGATAAATACCTGATAGAGTGAGCGCACACTAGGCTGAAACACCATGTTGGTGTTGAGCAGAAAGGAGCGAAGAAGCGGCTGTGGATAACTTGCCAGCTGAGTAATAATCCCAATAAGCAGCAAATTTACATGCAAGGAATTCTCCAGCATGTTCTCCAGCTTCGACAACACTACGCTGATGAATGGTCCTGCAGGAAAATAAGAAGGAATCAATGCTTTTGTTTTCACAGAAGAAAAACGCTAAGATCCAGGAAAAAAGCATTTAAAGGGAATTTTGACCATCATAACCAAGCAAATTAGCCCTCCCACACACTAATTAAAGACAGCAGGGAGAAAACCCAAACTGTAGGTGAACAGAGAAAGCAGACTTAACAGAGGTGTTGAAAGCTTTTGTGGTTAGCAGCACATTTGCTACCTAGCCAATCAGTTTACATTAATAGCATATTTAACATGCGTGACTATTCCACTTGCATGTGCCAATAAGGATTTAGCCTAGGACATTACAGTCCACCACTCTATTCCCCTTGAATAAATTGGAAGGATACTACTAGTTTTAATGCAAATGGAATCTGTTCTTTTTACTCTTCCTGTGCCTTATTTCTGTGTAAGGACTGGGCAAAGTGAATTATTGCTAGCTTTCTTGTTCTATCAAAAAACTGGTGATCTAAAGAAAATATGAAAATGCTATTCTAAACAAAAATCAAGCTGTGATAGTCCCCATCACAAGAAAAGGCATCTTCAGTACACCAAACAGTCACACAAAGCAGGGATGACATTAAAATAGATTTATAAGCATAATTGTTGGTAGACATAGGCGTTATCATATAAATGTCACCAATAAATAATAGCTTTAGTTTGTGTATCCATGCTGAAGGACAGCCACTGAAATACAGAAGCGTTTACCATGAAGTACATAAACCCTTAGTGCTCAAGCTTAAGAAACTTTGCAAGTCTAAGAATGACTTCACCCAAATACTACACTGTTAGACTACACAGCTGGGGAGACACTTGAGGCAGCCACTACAAGGGACCTACTCACAAGTAAAGTCTTAGAAATGTCCCTTGTCCCACCCACAGTCCTACCACACTATTCCAGTTGCATAAGAGCTAGGAAAACCATGCAGAAGAATCCCTGGATGATTAGCACTGCTATCTTTGAATATCCCACCCTCAAATCTGGCAAAAGATGAATGCCATGGGCATTTCTAGGGTCAAGCAGGTGGCCATAATCCCACACCATTCCAGCTCCCCTCAGCTTGCCCATGGCTGCCATCCGAGCTGCCTGGGTACAGTGCAGCCCAGTTCAATGTGCCTACTGGAAACTGTGGCAGAGGCTAAGGCACTTCTGAGCCAGAGCAACAGGAAGGATCAAATGAGGAGTGCCCCTGTTGCCATTCCACTTAACAGAGCTCCTCTGAAAGCTGGAATCTGTAATGCTTTACAGCAACTGTGAGCACAAAGCAAGTACTCCTTCCAGACTCATCTCTCAGGGCTAATGCTGGCGCAGCTCTGCTAACAAGAGGAAAGGTGGGAGGGCCACTGTTGACAAGGCTTTATGTGGCTGCTGCCTTCCAACCACCATGACAGGCATCAGAACCTCCGTCCCCAGTGGAGCAGCCCCAAACACTTTGGCTGAGATACAGTTTCTTCTGTCCCAACATAACCTATCCTGTTCAGGGTGACATTTTCACATAGCTCCGAACCGGAGCCTTACTGTATCAAAAGGGATGGCAGAAGGAGCTCAGATGTGTCACTGTTTCTCTTCTCTAGGTAACACTTCAAAGCTCAGTAGGTAAAGCTGCAGCTAGGTATGTGTAAAAACTGCTGCTTGCCACTGCAAGAAAGGTTACCAAATTCATAATTATTTTTTTTTTTAAAGTGATAGCATGACTTTTACCCCCAAGAATTTATTGAAATGGGAATCAGATGATGTAAGCAGAACTTAGGAGCCTAGTAAGAAACAGGGTAACTAGATGACAAGTCAAAAAATTACTCCTTTCATGGCCATGAAGTCAAGTACTGATAAATGGAGGGAGAGGAAGCAAAATATAAACTCCTGTTCCTGAACACCACAAGTGAAAATAGGGATGAGAGCATTTAATGCTGTTACAGTGGATATAAGACACTGAGAGTGCATTTTTCTTAATAGATCCATAGACCTGAAGGGAGCATCTTCGCATTGCTGACACTTACTGGCTGTGGGAAACTTCTGTCAGAGAGAGGCCACATCCCTTAATGCCCTCCCAAAACAGTAAAAGCAACCTAAAAACTTTTAAAAACACATCTACAAACATAATAATACAGCACCTCAAATTAGATACAGAATCACAGAGTGGTTTGGGTTGGAAGGGACCTCAAAGACCATCTAGTTCCAAGCTCCTTGCCCTGGGCAGGAACACCTTCCATTAGACAAGGTTGCTATCTTTGAAAGGCCCTGCAATTTTAACATTTTCAAGGTGTTGTTGCAAGTACCTCCTTACATGCAATCACTAAGATCTCCATTAAAGCAACATAAGAACTCTAAGAATAAAACACACTGCAGACAGGTAGCAAACATCTAGGCTTACTGTGTTTCGCTTTTTATCTTCATTTTCCTCAGTTTTGAGGTTTTCATGGGTTTGGATGAGGGGTGAGTTTTTGAAAATGAGCAAATGGAGAGAGTGACTACACAAAGAATGAGAGACAAAGAGAACATTTTTGAGCTACATTTGACAGCAGATAATGGGAAACAGAGATTTGGATACAATTAGATTCCGGTACAAGGAAATTGCCACCACAGCAAAAATAGCAAATTAGTTGAAAAACAGACTGGATTTTTCAATTAAGAAACAGTGCCATGCATTCTGGCCACAGCTGACCTAAAAGGGCTGCTTTTCAATAAACACGTTTTCCTCCTCCAAATGAATATGAAGCCATCTTACAGAGGTTTTGCATTGGCTGAGGAAACCTAGTACATGATTATTTTTTATTATTTGCATTACTCCTGTATCTAGGAGACCTAATTAAAGACCAGGAGCCTGCAGTGCAAGGAGCTGCACAAATACAGATCAAAAGCCCACTATGACCTCCAGTAGTAATGCCATTCCTGAATAGCTTGGACAGTCAGCAGAGATCAATCTTAAATTGCTGCCTGGCACTAGACAGAAAAGCATGCCAACAGAGAGGGCAGACCTGACACTGGAGAACAGGATGCCAGGGTAGAGCAGGGAGACAGGCACGTACAGACAGGGCGCCAGTGCTGACACCTTCTGCTACAATGTGGAATAGCAGAGAGAGGGAAAATGGCACCTTGATGCTGCATCCATCCCATCAAAGTTGCCAGAAAAACAAATTATTTACCCGGGCTCTGTATATTAAAACAGCTACTCTCAACACCTTTCAACTGAAAAAGCTTCCTCTGGAGTGACAGAGCTCTCACATACAAACAACATAAACCCTGCTCAATGCTTTAAACAATTGCCAAGAAAAAAACCCCTGAAACACTACCATTTGCTTTCACCACAGTGATGAATTTGCTGTATTTTCACATTGTACTTCACTCTCCTTGGAGTGGTATCAGCTATATTTAGGCTATACCCTGTTTAGTGCCAGGAGTCTTCCTTGCTCTGTGCTTGTGTGCCACACAGTGTGATCTCATTTGACCACCTTTAATCACCATGCATTCCTATATTTGTTATGTATGTAATTAACAGGACATTCCACCTGTAAATGGAGCACTCTGGCTCCTTGTAGAGTGCTTGGGAGAGACATCCTCTTTTGGTCCAAAGGGAGATGATATGCTCTCTGCAGAAGGGGTATCTGCTGAGAAATTCTCAAAGTCCTCCTCTTCTTCTGCTGGAGAGACAGGATCAGGAGCATCCAACTTCTGCTCCTCCAAGCTTGCACTGTTTGGATCCAGTTCCTTAATAATTCTGTCATACTGTGCAATGAAATCCTCACCATCTGTGCTCAGCAGTTTTACACTTAAGTTACAATCTGCCTCCTGAGAAGAAATCTTTAACTCTAAGTCTGGCTGTGGATCAATCTCAGTCATTTTCTGGTTTATTTGTTCTCTCATTACACCTTTAGCTGAGCTTGAATTTCTCTTACTGTGCTCATCCAAGTCCATTTCCAGCTGAGTCTTTGCAAGAGACCCATTGACTATGATCTGGCTCTGCACCTTGTGTTCTCTGGCTACATTTAAAGCTTTCTCCTTGGAGCTGTCATCATCTTGAGTATCCTTCTGGGCACATAACCTGTAAACCATAACATCATCCTGAAAGTCTGACTCCTCTATGTAAGAGCCTTTGATGAGCATAATGGCATTTTTTTTCATTTCTTGAATGTGTTTCGGTGGCTCTGCAGGTGGCTGCATTTCTGTGCTTCCCAGATCATCATACGGTTGTGGTGAGCTCACATTAGAACCAGGAGAAATCCCTGTGTCATAGCTATCATCCCATTCTAGCTCTAGCTGCATCTTCTCACTGAAAGGAGTTGCTTGAGCAGAACTACATGTGCCAGGTGTCCTTTGCTGGAGCTGAAACATGGGGTGTTCCACATCTGTACTGTTCTCCTCTGCAAGCGTCTGGATAAAGGTGTCTGGATCAGGATTTACTCCATCATACAGGGCAGACCAAACCTTACAATCTTTCATGCACTGGATGATGGCTTCTTGAGCTTCTGCCAGGTACTGCAAGTAGCTGATGTCCACAGCCCTTCCATATTCCACAATGCAAGCAGATTCAGAAGAGCGTCTACCAGGATCTGGAAGTAAAGAAGATGACTCGTATCAAGAGTAGCATATCAAATTTTCTCCAGCAAAGCATCCACAACAACATTGCAGGGAGAGTCTTTAATCCTAACCAACCAAAAATGCAGACCAAAGCACAACAACTGAGATTTGCTCTTAAACACACTTTCCACTATCACAAAGACAGCTGTAACTCAAGATTCCTATGACAGCAGCCTGCATTCAAACCTTAATGCTCTGAAGTAGCAGAGTTGCTGCCATGTATCAGTACATATTGTCATGAATGCATATTCAGGCTGGATAGCTGTTAAAGTAAGGTTTAGATAGACCTGGACATACAGAAGGAATTAAACAAACTTTCTAGTCCAAGCTTGCCTGGTTTATTGCTGCCCACCACATTTCCTTCCCCTTCCATTTTTTCCCAATTCCTCCCATAAGGTGCTACCAGGTCAAATTCAATTAATGATTTGGTCTTCCCCTGAGCACCAATTACCTTTTGATTGTGCTGTTTTTGTCCAGAGAATATAGTCTTTCCCTTGGCTTTCAAGTGTCAAAGTGATTCCAGTGGAGCAGCAGAGAGGTGTCAGGGCCAGCAGTTTTGCAGCAGATACAGAGTAACAGTCTCTCTCTTTCACAGCACGCCGCTGGCTCAGCATCATGTGGTTGCAGGGGATCAGATACCTGAAACAGCAGTGCCCAGCATCACTTACCATTCTTTCATGTTAGAGAAAGCAACAACACACAGAATTCCCTTCCCACCTTCTTGCCTTCTCAAATGAAAAGAAACAGCAATAATAACATTCCCCCTGATCCATTTTCTAAACCTCTCAAGAGCATGAAACCATGACTCTTTATATTGTGATACTTGTATTGATGAGGAACTGTCCAGATGCATAGAGATAGGAGACAGCTGCATCAGTACAGGGAATCCTTTGCAGGTCAGAGAAAATCTGTTGTAAAAAAGCATGGAGGGAGTGTGGGACAGACAGACGTCAAAGGCCAGCAGAGTGGTTTGGTCTGACTATGAATACATTCTGTCTCAGAATCCTCAATTTATTTGTTTTCCTGGGAAATCCAGAGAGAGGCAGTTTGTCAGGCAAACAGTCAGAAAAAAAAAGGTGGGAAGGGTCATCCAATCATTTTACTGCAGTAGATCAACACTGAGCTCTTAGGCAGAGGAGAGAAGCTAGAGGAAGCTAAGGAACAGAGAAAGCAGAGTCTCATGCTGAACTTCTTTACAGCACTTTTGCTTTACTTTTTAAAAGCACTTTTGTAAGAGCCTCAGTGTTAACTGTACCAATGATCTGCCACTTAAAATGCAAAGAAATTCTAAAGGATTCCCTAAATAAACAAAAAAGATCAATCACAGCACTCTAATGTCAGAGTGGTGATGTACTTGTGTTCATGAGGTCCTAGCAGTATTTCCAGGCACCACTGCCAGATCTATGGGGAATTTCACCTTAATGCCTGTGTGGGGAGGGACAGACAGTATCTGGAATAGTCATGTGATCTGCAATGCTAAAAGCCAAAGTCAGTTACAGCAGTATTTCCAAATAAATAACCAGTTCTCATCTAATAAACATACCCAAATTATAAGTATTTTGAAGCAATGTATAGATTATCACTGCATTTAGTATATCACCTAATCTACATACAATGGTGCAGGAACCTGAAGTGTTCTCACTGAGCGAGGAATCAAAGAGGTGGAAAACAACATGAAGGGTGGAAGCTGCAAACAGTACATAGGTCTGTATCCCAGTGCATTATACACTAGAGAAAACATGCGGAAGGGAAGAATTATGCATTTAGAAGCAGGGAATAAGAACTTCGGAGGTGATAAATATATTCTTAGCTTCTCTCACTTTTATAGAAATAAATCACAAGAAAAATCTCTTGCTCTGGAGATCTCAGGATGTAAATCATACTTTGTCAGGTCTGGCAGACTTTTGTTGGGACCATAAATATTCTTATCTCTTTAGTTACTTGGACTTCTGCTCTCTTGAAGAACTCCCACCCAGCTCTGCATCCACAGACAGAGACCATACGTCCTAGAGTTAGGATGAAGAATGGGAAGAGTTTGGGCTTTACCTTAAAACTAGCTGCAACATCACATCTTCACAATGCAAGCCAATGAGCGTTCTGAACAATGCCAAGGAGACCACACAGAGCTGGAAAATGATAAACATTGTCAGCTTTTGATCTGGAAGTTGTATCTTTCCAATCTTCCCTGCATACTACATTACAACAGGGCTCTGCCAGAACATCATGATTTATAAGACACTCTTAGAATGATATTTCATTTAGTCAGCACCCTATGAGATTTTTTTTCAAGTTGTCTAGAGCTATACATGTGATATGTTACATTTTAACAAAATGCAATCCTAAACAGAATTTTCCTTCAAATAAGCTATTAAAAAAGGCAGTCTTAAATATTATTCAAATTTATTCATTTGACTTAGCATGAACTGAACCCTGTAACTTCCAATACAGTGTTTTAGTTTTTACCTTTGACACAGAAATTGAACCAACTAAAGGTCTTTTCTGAAAGGAAAATTATAAATCACTTTAGGTTTCTGTTGCTTTAGGTATAAGGAATTATTAGTGTTCTGCACATTAAGAAGCTGAATGGTTGAAGAGCTTCCCAACAAACCTTTGGAAGAAGTCAGATTCTTGTATGAAAGGTGTGTTTTAACTGGGGGAGGGACATATGAGAAAACTGGGAAACTTCCTTTCCTCTGTAAAATTTACAGGGAGTCAAGTATAACTTTTCTTCATTATGTGAAACTTCAAGAACACATGCTGCTGCCTCAAATCATCCTGTATTTAAGAAATTTCAGTTACAGGGAATTTTCAATTACAGGGAAATAGTAATCATTAGTCTTTGCAACCACTTTCAAATCTTGAATCTTCTGAATAACTAAATCCAAGTCTATTTTTTGTACTGTGTAAAAATAGAAGATTTAAAATACACCCTAGAAACAAAGAGGATAGTATTTCTACAAGTTCTTTCAAGCACCTGTCTCTAAATAAGTTTAACTCTGTGAATTATTAATCGTATTTTCATCAATAGTAATGTACACAGCTTTTGTGCTATGTTTGCACTTGGCTGAGCTATACTGCAGAAAACTCCTTCAGCATCAGAGAACCACTCTGGCAGGGATCCTGAGTTGCTCAGGGCTGCAGAATTCTTTACAATTCCCATCTCGTTTGCCTATGGAACAGTAATTAATGATTAGCAGAGACAACAGCATTTGCATTTTTGTTGACAGAACTGTTTCAGTTTTCAGAGGTAATCCATCTTAGAAATGCACTAACAGCAGCATACATTGGTATTTGCAGGCACTTACATTTCAGAACAATTTTCAGATGAAGCTACTGTCCCTAATACACAAATTTAATGCACATGCTGGTGTTCTGGCTTCCCTAAAATATTACTGCACATTCTAAGCATTCCCATGCACTAAAACAGCATTCTTGACTTCATCCATGAAGCTCCGCATCATCCAAGAGTCAGCCAAGGCTGCCAGTCAAGCAAGGCTCACTCAAGTAGTCCAGTGCAACAAGTAGTCATTTTCTCATCCAGAAGATCCAACTGCTGGCAAAGGTAACTACTCTCTCTGGCAGGCAGCTCTCCAGCCACCATGCTGCACTGTGCCTAAACTGAGAAAGGGCTCAGCACAAACCTGAGATAAACCCTATTGTACAAGAGAGTGAAGGCAAAGAGGAGGAGGCAGCAGCCTTGTCACCTGAGCAAGAAAGCATGTTCTTTTAATCAAATAAAGCAGGCAACATCATAGTTAAGTAAACATGCTACAGTAATACAGACTACGGATTCCTGAGAAATACATCAGCAAGATTGCAGTTAACAACTGGGATTCATTTGGGGACATCCTTAGAGTGTTCCCATTGTTTCCCCAGATGGGCCATTTGAAAATGTTTGTTGCTTGGCAAAATTCTAAAGATCAAAAATGCTCCTCACCACAAGTATATTTTTAAGTCCCAGGGAGAGTTATCTATGATAGCACTAATCCAGCACTGTTCAGAATAAAAATGCTTCCAAATTTACCTTTTATCTTCCAATAGGATTCAGACTTACAGAAGCTCTCATTACCTCTGTCCTATTTCCTACAAACGTGAAACTACCTCACAGGTTTATTAGCTTTGTATAGCGGTTGCTAAATGTCAAAACATGCACATAAAAAATTTAGAGGGTGGAGAAATCACACCATTGTGTGTGGAGGGGAGAAAATTCCTAGTTAAACAAGAACCCAACTGTAATGTATGAAATCTCCCACTTAAACACTGAACCTACATCCATGCTGAGTACCTGGACTTCCTTTCTGCTTGTCTTACCCGGAATGGTGTGTTGATTCTGCTGGTAAGTGTATCCAGGATATGAACATTCTCATGTCGGTGCAGCAAAATAAAGCGGAGGAAAATCTTGAGGAGGGCAGGCTCTGAAACGCTGCGCAAGAAGAGATCCAGGTATGCAGTTGTAGTCATCACTTCCTCCACAGTCACCTGTAAGCAAAAGTAACATAAATACTGCAAACACAAACATGCTGCATACACAAAATACCCACCCACCTATCCTCTGCAATGGTATATCCAGCAAAGCTGTCCATCCATAACACTGCCACAAAAACACTGAGTATTCACTCTTAAATTTGCCTCACAAGCATTTTGAACGTATTTCCTACCTGTCTTGCATCCCCAGAAAAAACATCCTCCCTCAAACTGACACCCCAGATCTCACACATAGTGAAAAGCAAAGGACCAAATCATGCTAGAAGATCCCCTTTCTGCCCATGTCATCTTCATTGCATCACACTTCTGTTCTCCCTCAGAAGCATTTTCAGATGTGAATGCCTGCATCTACCACTTAATTAAGAATAAACGTCAGAGCAGAATCAAAGCACAGTACAAAGTCATGGTCATGAAGCTTTAAAGAGAAAATTCTCATAGATGTCCTGATTTTCCTACTCTTTATTTTGCCACAGCACAATTTCTCATTTTACTCAATTTTTAAAAGGAGTATATATACAGAAATATTCACACATAAAGCCCAACCGAAGTAGATCAAAATAGAATTCACGATCCATGTGACATTTGCATACCATAACCCACGCTGCTCTGCTTATTGCAATCCCTTGGAGATTATCTATTCACAGAACACACTGGCAAAGCACAGAAAATTCCAAAGCCCACCTCTGCACCATGTACTGCTCTTGCAAAGTCAGCATTTTTTAAATAGTTACCCAGGAATCTAATAAGCTTAAGTGCACAAAGATAAACCCTTAAATACAAGAATCTGTCCATATGAAAGGAAGTATTAAACATCTTTTGTTTATCAAACTTGGCTGGATAAATGAAAAGACTGATTTTATTTAAAAAAAAAAAAAAAAAAAAAATCAAAGCTGTCACTTAAGACCTAAGAGGATTTAGAAAATACTCAGAAGGGCAACATTTACGTAACATGCTGTAAATATTAAAATCCCTGTTCCATTATGCTGCATGTTAGCCATGTACACAGTAATGTCATGATGCAAACACTCTCTTTAAAGCATTTAAGATCACAAGCTGCTTCTGGGTGGTTACACAGAGCATAGGAATGGGGTACGCAGCCTGCAGACCTTACAGAGAGAGACGCTCTAAAGCGTAGCTCATTGAATCACTCCCAGTTCGAGGCTTTATTCTAATACTCAGCTACACCACCATTAATACAGTGGGATACTAACTCATTTTGGCGTTAGAAACAAATCACCAGTGAAGTAGCAACAGTCAAATTTTTCATCAGGAAATAGAAATAGCCCAGCTCCAATCAGAAACTTTTTTTTTCTTGGAATAGGTTTAGGGACCTAAGAACTATTTTCTTGTGCTTTCCCCCCCCCCTTTTTTTTATAGCAGTGAGTGGTAAAAAGCAAAGCCCAAGAAATCCATCATGTGACATCATTATGACACCATGCAGTTCATGGACAAGTTTAAACTCTCTGCCAAGGAAAGGCCAGACAGCAGTAATACATCGTTACATCTCCACGTCACTTCTTCATCTTTAATGGAGAAAAGGGAACATGCTCCTGGCTGCCAGTTTCACCAATGTTTGCTGACAGAATGTACGTGTATCAAATACTGCAGCTGGACATGAAAGCAAGAAAAGTCAGCAGATTCACAAGGGCAGTGACCTTTTTCTAAAACCCACACTCTTTGGACAACTCACCCTACAATTTCTATCAGTGAGAGAAACCCACATGCTTTTCAAAGTGTGTTATCATGAATGAAACAAAGAACAGCAGCAGAAGAAAGCCAGCCAGAGAGCTGCTTAGAAAAGAAATGATAAATTCTGAGAGTGTGTACAGTGCTCCTAACAGTTTGGGCACTAGACAAAAAACAAAATCATATTTAATAGACAACACTTCACTGGTACCACTAGGCAGAGCTAGAAGAACCAACCAATGATTAATGAAGTCCTAATAGTTCACAAAGAAGTTACTTGTAATCTTGTTAAAACCTGATTTTTTGAAATGAGGCAGTTTTGTGAAGGGTACCATGTTACACTTAATTTTTATTTTTTCTTGGGAAAAAAGTTGGTGAATCTGATTAACCATTTTCCAAGAAAGAGACAAGATGACTAACTTTTGTCAAGATTTAAATGGATTTGTCAGAATCTTTTTCAATTTTCAGTGAAAACCTTATCCACAACACAACATAACACTCCTTCAAATTTTCTCAATAAATGAACTTAGGGTCTATTTTGCAGGGTCACTGTGCAACACTCAAAGCAGGCATATTAAAGTTGCACAAGCAATTTTTATGCTATCATGTTCTAGAAGTTCTAGTGTTTTCTCAGCGTGCCTTTGTGTGTAACTTGTCCCTACAAACCAGCAAGGAGACGAAAACTGCTTCATTGCCAGGGCAAATCAAACAAAAATACTGCTGTTGGGCACTTAAATGCAAGCCAGGTATGCAGCTTAGAAAGAAGATCGATTAACCTGGCAAGCAGATGTCTGTACTTATACAATTACTGTATCTTATTTTGCCATCTTGCATTCTGTGTTTGCTTCTCCCTTTTAATATATCTGACGGAAAGTGTAACTTCTGAAGATTCAAGACACCTAGAGAAGTATTCAAGAAAGCCAATTTTAACTCCACAAGGCTAATTTTACTTATACTCTATGGGATACATTAGTCTGCTCTGATTGAGCCTCTGGAGAACTGACTCTTTTTGCAATTAACTAGAGAAGGACACTGGAGAAATCAGTTAGACGAGGCTAAACCCAGCCCTGGCAAAAATTCTTTTAACTCTGCACACCTTCTCTACAGACTGCATCATACATAAAACATGGAGTGTTGAAAGTAAGACTGATTCAATTTGTGCAGTTATTATTGAAGATCTCTGTTTTCTATGATACCAAAGCCACACTATTAAGCTTCATTCAGACTACCTGCTGGCTGTCTCTTCTTAAACAAATGTCTCGTGAGACAGATTTGGGGGAAGAGGGAAATCATTTCTAATAAATTCAAATCAGTACTTAGATAAACAACAAAAGAACAAATCTTCCCAGAGAACTAAACAGGTGCTACCCATGTCAAGTATGTCCACTACAGTCAAATCCTGAGGCAGTTCTACAAAAACTGTTCTTGTAAACATTGATTACAGTATCATTTCTCCAAGTAAGCTCTTAGCTACTAGCCCTCAGAATTGAACATCTTTGAAAAGATGATAAATAGCAAGCCAAAACTTAACAAAAATCTGGTATTTAATTTGAAAATTCTTCACCTTTGATAATTCAAATGTCAAGAAAAATACTGTAACAAAGGGAGACTAATAAAATCAAGACATGATAGTTTTCTAGAAAAACCCTTTTTTAATTAATTAAATTTCAAGTTTGTTTTTGATAAAATTTTTTATAAAATGTTGATTAAATTTCAAGCTATGTTCTGATAATATCTTTTTGTTAAAGGCATTTCAGCAATACTAAATTCCACCACTTCCTCAACAGCAAAAATAGAAACCCACCAGTAGCATCCCTTTCATTAGATCCTTTCTGTTAATGGCAGAGACCAGGGTATCTCTGCTCTTAAAATAAAACTATAGGATTTGTTGAAAAACAGGGAAAAAAAATATGTCTATTGCATTAATCACACCACTACTCCACCATTTGTAGTTTGATTACACACAAACTTAACAATTAAAAGTCACTGGATTTTTTTTCAATATGTATACATGTATACAAAATGTCTATCTAAAAATACCATTAAAAAAGCCATGTTTTTCTGTACAAAATCAGCTGTTACAGATATTTTTTGAGATGTAAATTGCAATAAAAAGGACTAGCCGATAGTTTTCATGGCCAGACAGATACTTGTCTGGAGACTATTGAAAAAAGAAGGCCACTTTTAGCCATGTAATACCCTTCTATAATTATGTAATAATTTTCAGCAAATCTTTTCTTGCCTCCTCTGATGACTGATTGGATGGTGAGGCAGAACACTGCAAAGAGATCCAGCTTTTATAAGTTACTCTGCCAAGTAATAGCAAAGAGCTAGAAATTACTGTCATTGAAAGTTCAGTTTAATGTATTATACTCACTGTGTTAGACCAATCACATGGATTCTTTACCACTGGCTATTTTCCCTTGGGAGTCACACAATATATTTTCTAATTTACAGCTTCATACCCACTTATAGCAATATGCCTACATGATTCCTCCTTTTCATCACATATCCCTTCTTACAAGGACTTCATACTGCCCATGAAAAGACCACAAATGTTCTTACTTGAACTTATTCTCTAGATCCATCCACAAGCAGTTTTAAGCTAAGTTCACCTCACTGATAAAAAAAATCCAACCATTTCCAGCCTCTTCTATTAATTTTCAACTTCTTGCCCCCTGCTTATATAGGCAGAAGGGTTCATGCTGCACAATGAATTGGATCAAGAAATTGATTCAGATTAAAACTACCCACAACTAAAGGTGAGTTTTAACCTCAATCAGTTTAAAGTATGAACAACTGTCCTGGCAAAAGAGAGGGACAAGCAGGATCAGAGACAGAGGATGTTTGCCCACTGGGGAAAAAAAAAAAAAACCAAAAACCCAAAAAACCCAAACTGTTTCAGCTTCCTTAAGCTTTCATTTATAAACTGTTTCAGTTTATACCAGGTTAAAATTCAATTGAACTGCATGGCTGAAGCAAGAAGTGAGAGGCATCTTTACATACATCCACCTCACAGCTGATAAAATTAAGTTTTGTAGCTATTAATGGGCTTCTGCAAAGTACAAGGCTATTCAAAGTTTTCCATTGACACTTGGTTTACACGTTTTTACAGCAGCTGTCCAAATGCTTTTCAGTAAAGTGAAGGATGGTATTATTCCTAAATGGGAACTGACAGTCTTGTAGGATATTTATAAAGATGCTCATTCTAATCTGCAGAGTATAATTTACAGGTCATTTCCCCCTAGCTGAGCTGTGTAATCATCAAGCAAGTATTATTGAATTATCACAGTAGTACACCATGTCAGAGGCTTTTTTTTGGATGGGTTAGTGTGCAGTAGACTTGAGGTCCATTTGATAGAGCTTTCTTGACGGGACCATGCCAGCACCTCTGCAGAGCAATTCTGTTCACTTGGGCAACAGCAACATTTTACACTAAAAAGCTGGTACAATTTTCCATTATTCAGACTAAACCAAGCCTATTCAGATTAAAACAAGGCTTCCAAGTATAAAAATAATTAGATCATAGTAAGCAATTAATTACCATGTAGTAGAGGAGTAAATGCTGACATTAAAAATTTGCTTTTATCGTATAATTTGTCAGATTTTAGTGCTTTCTTCAATAAATTGAAGTACCGCAAACTGCATAAACATACAAGATGGTCTGAATAGCTGCCTTTGTCAACCAAATTCTCTGAATGCCAAACTAAAATGAAATCACAAGTGTTTACAGTGAAAGGATGTATATAACCAATCTGAATTGTATCAAAGGAAAAAAAATATTTATAAATACCAAAGTGTGGCTCCTAATTATCTAGCACATGGTTTTGACTGCAAAATAAATACATATTCAAGACCTTCTGAAAAGGCTTTCACTTAGATTTCTACAGAAGTGCTGTAACTACATAAAAGAATAAGGTAAATAAACACAGTCTACTAACAAAAACATCGAGACCAAAATAAGACAATACAGCCTCTAACAGACTAGTAAAAATTACTTCAACAGGGTTATTCTGGATTCACTCTGGGATTTCAATGAGGTTTCAACCGAGGAGAAAATTAGAATTATTCGATTACTTGGACCCTTGTATAATCTGGCCCCAGAAGACCTTGTATTTTATTGATAGAGCTCAATGTTAGTTTTGAACGTGCAGCAGGAAATAGCCAGTGAAATATCATAGAATCCAATGGCTCTGTACCATTCTCTGAACAGAACTATACCTTCTCATGAGTAATTTTTTCTTACATATCAAAATATAGGGGAGAACATACAGAGCTGCATAATTTCAAGTTGTAACTGACATGCCGTCAAAAGTTACTAGTCTTAATATAAGAACAGTTTCTGTCAGATAGTTCTAATTTTTCTAAATCCCAGACACTCACACCAGAAAGAATAAAAGATGGTTTCGGCAAAAATTTAAATAATGGAAAAAACCTACCAAAGTAACATTTTCTTTAGCTCTGTATCTTTACAGACAAACCATGTTATCCTGTTTTCAAATGCATTTGTGACCTTGCACAAAGACACGCTCTCCCCCCTGCTCTGCAAACAGTTTCACTGAATCACTCTTTTTGATGGCTCAAGCAACTCCTGTGTTGGAAGCAAGGGAGGTGACTCTTCTGTAAAAAGTACAATAACATCCAGATAACCAAAAAACAAGGCAGGGCTCACCAGCACAGTCAGTTAATGCACATCCCCAGCTACATAATACAAATCTGGGCTCTGACTACCCATTCAGCAATGTGCAGCTTTGGAGATAGGAACACACTTGTCAATCGCCCATTACACGTGTAGGTGGGATAACCCACACAAAGTGACAAGACTAGGACAGATAAGGTATAAAGTAGGCTACAAGAACATGCTATATTTAGGATACTTATCTTTGAGAAATGAAGTTAGGGAGTCATAAGCTTGAGAATGTTTGGGTTATTTAAGCACATCACAGTTAATCTGCTCCAAAAATAACCTTCACAGAGCTCACTGCGAAAAACAGGTTATTTCAAGCTAGCTAGCCTGCCCAATCTATTTGAAACTTCCTTAACTGGAAAAAAGCCTGAACTAGAGAACTCTTTCTTTCAACTCCATACTAGCTTCCCAAGATAAAACCAGAAAGATCACACCAAGAAAAATATATTGGTCTCCCCACCCCCTGACTTTTTCATAGAAACACACCTCCATCCTCAACAGTCTTGTACTGTTTCATTCACACAGTGAACTGTGTACATAGTAAGTATTTATAGGGAGACAATCTGCAAAATTTTTAAAAAGGCAGAGCTTACTACACAGTTCCATAAATGTTACAAACATTTCACAATCACACATAAACATATCTTAAAGTTTTGAACCACATATTGAAACTCTAAACAATTTTTAATTAAATTCTACTTACTGAAATTCTTATGCTACTTTTACCAAAAGTTTTGTTTGATTGTCAGATGTTTTAAGTTGGGAGATGAGAAGGAAATCAAAGAAAGTAGGTAAGAGGTCTGTGTGGATGAATTAAGAGGTCCTAAAAGGTCTGAAACATGAAGAGACAGAAGCATAGAAAGGTGACCCAAGAGGAATAAGGAAAAAGTGCCCGAGTATGCAGAGAAAGGATTAGGAAAGCCAAACCCCAGCTGGAGCTGAAGAGCTTCAACAGTAAAAGAAAGACCACGAAAAATGCATGCTCACTGCTGAATGGGGATGGGCACCTGGTGACAAAGTACATTAAAGACATCACAGTACTCAATCACAGAATAGCTAGGATTGGAAGGAACCTTTGAGATACCTAGTCCCATCCCATTCTTGACTGGAAACTGTCTTTGCAAAAACAATTAATGCTAGTCTGTGCCTTGCTGCACAGCAATTTTTTTTTCCTCAGAACATACTTCTTGTAGAAAAACTAGAATATAGTACAAAAAGACCAGGTTTGTAGCAGTCTGCATGCCCAAGCCATTCAAAGGCAGAGCCAGGAGCTCATCTCCCTTCCAATTTTTACATTCAGATTGAACCAAGAGAAAGACTGGATGTGAGATGTTAAGACTAGTATGTCACATGAGGTCTAGACTGACTGACTGACTTCCTTCCTATCACCATGAATTATCAGAAGCAGCTGTTCCACACCAGTTAAATTCTAGAAACAAGATTTATAGAAACACCTTAGGAAAAAGTACCAGTAATTATCATCATCTCTTCTTAGCATCCTTTAACCTTGCACTGATCTCTCTTCCTGATCAGGTATTTATACCATGCTCCATTACACACTGCATTTGAACTCAAGCCAGAATGAAGCAGAACAATCTGAACTGAATGACTGAATTAAAACTAAAATCTGCAGCCACAAGTAGACTTTATGACACCAAACCAACTTCAGTGATTTTAAAAGAAAAAAATCAAGATCCATTTAGTATTGTGCTAAATGAAAGAATTTCTGTTTTAAAAACAGTCATGATGCATCTGGCCTCTCATTTCAGCCCTTTCCAATTTTTTATTAACCTCAAGGTTAATTACAATATTAAGTCCCCAAATGGGAGATACAGTTTTCAAAGCCCACTCTTCCCCTTAGCATCAATGCTTTCAATGGCAACTAGAAATTATTTCAATGTGTGAAAGAGGTGTTGCAGGATAATTATCATAGTGCATAGACCTATGTTCCAAAAGCAAAAAGGCAAAATATTTATTTTCTATTATTAACATGAAGCACAGGACAGAAAGACTGAAGAGGTCAAATGTGCCTCAACTTACTTAATTCCTTTTGCTACAGAGTTTTGGTCTCACGGATGTGAGAGCCTTGTATCAGATCCACTAGATGGTGCAATCCATCTTCTCCATTAAAATCATTTGAAGGTTATACACAAGAAGTTCATTTTTAATGAGGAAGAAGTCAATTTTAATGCTAATCAGGGAAAGGTTTATTATTGGAAGAACAAGGCACCAAACAGAATATCAGGGTTCAAGAAAGATCTAGGCTTTGAAAGTCACCTATGTTACCAGCCAACATCCCCATTTTCAAGAGAAATATGATTTTACACACTTTCAGAGCATAGAAACAGAATTTTCATCCAAGGTAAAAAGGAATCACAACAGCCATCTTTAAATTATTTAACATCAACAGGGAAGTAATCAACCCAATAGGACATCAGGAGATTTACTGACTGATAAGAATGGCTTTCAGAGGCATGAGAGTATTCAAAACAATCTAAGATTAGTCTTGAATACTTCAGAGATAAAATAGTACTCACTAAGACTAGAATCCATTCTGATATCTCCCTCCATAACCTTGACCTAAAACTGGTTAGGCTTTTCACTTCTAATTCCTAGTCTTGGTGAAGGATTAAGTCCAGATACAGAAATAGAAAAAATTACTGCCAGGTAAAGAGATGAACTACCTCAGGACAGACTACAGCCTTGATCTGGATCACAGTCAAATTTTACTTCAACCCTCACCCAACTGCCAAGTGTTTGAGGTCTGCTAAATCGTTGAAAAAGACTCTACATTGCTGATGACTTTCTTGGTGACTATTTACCATGAAGAACTCTGTGGGCTACCAAAACAAATGGTGAACAAGAAAGCAGGGCACACTGTTTCACTGTCCTCCAGAAAATGGAACAGCTGCAATGCTTTGTGCTTGGTAGGTTTTGTGAGATTTAGGAAACCTTACAAAAGTAATTTTTTAGTTTGCTTCTGCAAGTCTTTTGTGAATTTTTACACTCAGCTGTTCCTACATATCTCCTCAAAAGAGGTATTCTTTTACAGAGCAATGAAGACTGTCAACTCATAAAATCACAGGACCATATGATGACCTGGGTTGGAAGGGACCTTAAAAATCATTTAGTTCCAACTCCGCTACTGATGGCAGGAACACATACCACTACACCAAAGTGCTCAAAGTCCCATCCAACTTAGCCTTGAACACTTTCAGGGATAGGGAATTGACATATTCTGCAACAGTTGGAAATGCAGCTTTTTGCAGCCTAACCAAAAAAAAAAAAAAACAACAAAACAACAAACCCATAATTCACTAACATTGGTGACACATTTTGCAAGGGATAAGCCCTAAAATTCAATGAAAAAATGGATTTTTTTCTTCAAAGTAACATAAATTGCACTCTAATATATCAGAAAACTGATACCAAACTCTACTTTAGGAAAATAACTCTACCCAAAATGATAAGGATCTACAGATCAATAGCATCTTTGCTAATACTAGCATAATATTTCTTGACTAAAAATTTTCATTGTAGGCATCTTCCTTTAGAAAAATACTCATTTAGGAAAAAAGTGCTCATGGAAACATGTCTGCCATGATGACATGTCTAAAATGTCACTGCTTTTTTGATGATATGTGAATCTAGAACAACAGAAACATTTTGGTTTTTCATTACACTTAAGGATTTTAAGCATTTTCAGAAATACCTATATGTTGCTTAAGAAAGCATATAGAATGAAAAGAAGGAAAGTTAGTCTAGAAACATATCGAACTGCATGGAACCCACTACTGACAATATGTCTGATAGTATCTTAACATAGAAATTTCCGTAATACTTTTTCCCCATTATTCTTTTGTGCCAAGCTTGCAGACATCACTGACCTTATGGAGTGCAGGAGCCATTACTGGCACCAAAAATCCATTGTAAATGTAATTCACAAGCTGGTTGCGTATCAAGGGATGTGCCACCTAAGAGGGTGGGGGAGAGAATGACACAGAACAGTTCCAGTGAGATTTCAAAGACAGGGCACAGAATGCCACTACCAAAACCCTTTCCCATTTAACAAGACATTCGTTTGTCCTTCTCACCAGCATTTGATATGATTTGGGTTCTTAACAACTGTTTCTTCTACAAAGAAATACACACACCATGTTTAATTACATTACAGTAAGTCTGCCAAACTTAGAAACATGGTTTTTCAATCTTCCTGCATGCTGACAAAGATGAATGGATGGATGGATAAGTGTATATAGCCACATATCAAAGCAAGATCTGAAATTCTAAATTCAGCTCCTGCAACCTTGTTGGGCTAACTTGAAGGTGGATTTGTTAACTTGTCCTTCTACAATAAAGAAAAGCAGAACAGCTGCTTTCCTATAGTTCAAGAGTAGGTTAACCAAAGAACTCTCTAGCTATGGGGTAAGAGTACACTATTTATATGCCCTTCTCCAAGCCACTGTAAAACAAACAGAAATTAAAACAAAACCTGTACAATTTACTCAATGGGATGGTTAAGAGCTCTAAAACAAACAAACAAACACCCCCAAAATATTATTAGAAGCCAAAAACTTACTTTTATAATTAAATATTCATTTTGTCTTTGCAATGAAAACACATCAATTCATGTATATAAAAGCAAAATAAAATTCCATTCAGAAGCTTTCAAAGCCAATATACTCTGTTTGAAGTTCACAGAGACTGGAGTGTCACAGCCTATATGTGGCCTCCAATATTCTCCAACCTGCAATTCTTACCAGACTTCCTTTAACTTGTAACTCTTAATTTGGTAAGAGGAAGAAAAAGAGTGGCCCTTCCTACACTGTGGTCCAGGGAAAAAGTAGTAAATGGAAAGAGGTCTTGGCTACACTGTTCCTTTTTAATCTCTGGCCAAAATTTTTGGGTGAACACGGACCAGTCCACGTGCAAAGCAAAAATTCCTACAGTAACTGATCTTTCAAGTTAGCTGAAGACTATACAGACACAATCAAGCAGCATTCAGAAACTACTCTTTCTGCATGTCAGCTGATATGCTTAACCATTTTGCATCTATTTGAACAGGTTTTTTAAAATAATTAATTCTTTAATTTTTCTGCAGTGTCCTTTATATAATTTTTTTTACAATAAAGGTATCAATTATTATCTCCTGCAAATGTAGATCTGTATAATAACTCTGGTTAGACACCAAAATTAATATTGTCTACTCTTCATGTTTAAACATGCGTGCTAAAAATCTTGTATAGTGCATTTGAACAATGACAGCTACTATTATTTTTGCTTGTTCAAGACTTTAATAGCCAATCAGTTCTTTTACTGTACTTAGCACGCATTGCACTGAAACATATCTTTTATATAACAGTAAATGTGACTAAATTTTCAATCCTATCCAGCACAATTCAGTACAAATAATAAAAATCCACAGTTTCTGTAGAATTTTTATCCTGTTTCAATGAAATACTGGGTTTGGGTTCTACTGAGTATTGAAGAAAAACAATATATAAAGACAAGAATTTTATTTTACATTTAAATCGGAAAAAAACAATAAGGGAGCAAAGCACTGAAAATGAGCCTTGGATGAACAGAATAGACTCAAAACAAGCCAATCCAAAATGAATTTACACTTCTAAGAGGAGATCTAAATAATTCTGCTTGGAAGGCTTTTTTTATGTTGTACTCTCCAAAAGACAAAACAGACTATTCTCGCTATTTTCTTTTGGACGCCGTTACAAGAGCTTACACAGATACAGATATAAACCCTACATTTTCCCACATGTAAAGGCATTCGATTTACTTCTAGGATCAACAGTGGTAATAAAACGCAATAAACATTTTCTTTTCCTCCTAAATGGAAATGGTCCCAATTACATGAGCTTTTATTTGAAACATTTGGCACCTGAAAAGCACAAATATATTAGTTCGTCCTTATAACCAGCACAAGGTTGTGTTTACAAGCAGCTTGGTTTAGTCTAACTTTAATAGTTTATGCTATTAACAAAAATAAATAAACTCTGTAACTTGCAAACTTCTGCAGGAAATGTAACTTACTACTACTTCTGAAAAACAGTCTAACTCCATCCAATTACCTGTATCACAGCATTGCAAAATTCAAGGGAATTCATGAATTGTACAAGGGCTGGTGACAAAAGCCAGTCATCTTTCATCAGACAGTGCCATTCTTCTCCTTTTTCTTCCAGCTTTGTAGGCAAAGAGGAATAGAGGCCACTTAGTCCTGTTGCTAGCACCTGTATTTCAGAAACAGAAGAGGAAATAAGTCAACTTTCCAACTGTCCATCTGCCTGAATGGCAGTACCTCAAATGGTTTCTCCTATTAGTTTTAGTAATAAAAGAGAATGTTAAGATTAATTTAAATTCCTTTCAAAAAAGTCCTGTGGCAGAAAGACATAATTATTTTAAAAAGCCTACCATATAATATGCTTCTTTCAAGATCTGGTATTTAGGAGAAGGTGATGGAGAAAATAAGATTATTGTGATTTTTTGTTTGTAATCCAAAGTTTTAATTTCTTTTTAAATTTTTCTAAACTTATTTTGCGCTTTCCTTCAGTCCCATTTAGAAACAGGCATTAGTGCGATTATCTGCAGCTTGTCTTGTGCTGCTGATTCAAATGTCATGCTCAAATATGTATGAAGTCACTTCACTCAGAAACATGAAACATCAGAAATGGAGGGGAAAACTGCCCCATCAACAAAAATGAAGTTCAGCCCCACTTAGACCACAGATACGTGTTGTCTTTGATTGCCAGGCACTTAAACTCAGCTGAATCCACTTTAAAAAAAGTAAATTTAACTGTTCATAATTTCCCTTTTTCCTTCCTTATTTATCTGAAGGAGGGAAGGAAAAAAAAATAAAATAAATAAATTCTGAAATTGGTTATTATTTAAACAATGTTTCCAGTAATTTTAAGCCTTACAGATGATTCATGTAGAATGTATCACTGAAGAATGAGAGCATTTTTAGTTACAATTTAGAAAGCATATTTCCAAAAAGGTTTTTAAATTTTGCTGAATGTATCTAGAGTATTGCATTTTCAGCTGTAGTTTTTAATTATTAAAGTTAGTTGAAGCCAGAAACTTTCTAAGTATTACTGAGGACTCTTGTATTTCTGAGATGATTTCATACAACTTCACAATAACTTTTTAAGATGATTCTCATTTTAACGGGAACATTATAACTCGTCCCGATGGAAATCTTTTTAGTTTTCATTAATCAGATTCTTTTAAGAATATTTCCTCTCACAAATGGCTACTTGACATCTACAGGGCTAGACTGTCAAAGCTCAGATGAAACTGCTCTTATCTGCTAGAAAACAAACTGGAAAACAAACAGCTGAAAATGTTCAGATCAAAGACCGAGGGTTGACAGAAAGTGATCAGGTTTTGATCATGCACAAGCATAAGCAATTGTAACTGTTAATCCATACAATCAGACAAAGGCTGTCTTTCTGAATACCTTTTATTCAAAATTCACATAATTTTGAATATGGATTTATTCTGGCATAGGTAAGCAAGCCAAATATTAAAGGGGAGGGAGAATACTGTGGAAATTGACTTCTTTAGTACAGTGATATATGCACAGTTTTATATACATAGATAGATAAAGGACAAAGCTGGACATACATTAAAAAATTGAGAAGTTAAAGCAATTGAGCAAGGCTTTATTCCTACAATCTCATTCTTCTCCAACCAGAATCTCTTTGGGATTTTTTCCTTCTCACAGTAGAAGAGCTCAGAAAAAAGCTCTTACAGAACTACCTGTACATAACCCACACAAACACTTATTCTCACAAACCCAAGGTTACGATGGTGAGAGGATTTGACATTTGTTTGTCTTGTGAACTTTTAATTAATGCACACTCAATTTTCCATTGTCTGCTTAAAATTTAAATGCTATTTATGAACACAAATGCACCCTCTCAGTATGCCATCTGATTCTCAGAGCTGTCCCATCCACACTTCTCCTTCACATGGGTATTAGCCCTTAAGCGCAAGAACCTGACCTTGAACAAAACATACTACCCTCCACTAAAAGGAGCAGTGAACCCAGAATCAATCAATGTCTGAATTCTTGAGTTTGTCAGACTTGCTGAAGTAAGAAGTGACACATGCAGATGCTAAAATCTGTGAAGTTTAGGAAGCTCTTATTTTTGCTATGAAGTACAACAGAAATGGCTCTATGGAATTATGTTTCTTAAGCACTGAGACAGAGTAGCCACAGGAAGCAGGTTCATCTCTTTAGATAAAAAGTATTTTAAAATGTTCATGAAGTATATGGTATAAATAGGGCTACCATCTGAAATTACCAACAAAACAGATTTTTAATCAGTAATGAAACATTAATGAAAAAAATAATCTCAAAGGGAAGGAAAAAAAGCAAGATTGGTTTAATTTTTTGTTTTACACAAAGCAGTGTCCTTTTAAACTTCATCAAGAATTTATCATGTCAGCCCTACATTCTCATATACTTTTACAAGCATCTCCAGCCATTTCTTTCTGACCATTGAATCATGAGTTTCTCTACAAACCAGTTTCTTTGATTTATTTACTTTCTCTTGACTCACAGAAGACACTGACTACATGATTTGTAATCCCAGGCAGATTATGTTATTATAATGCATTGTTAATGCATAATCAATTGCTACCTGGACAATTACTTCCTTTTAATAATTCTCTCTCCTCCCACATCCATAGTCCGTCTTTCTACCTCTATGCAGCCGCAACTTTTTAAGGGCACTGCAGAGCCATTGCTCCTCCTGCTGTAACAGTTGCTTTCCTAAGCTGCAACATATTTACAAAGTTTTGTGAGGGACTTTGAGATGTTACCCTGCTCAAAATTCGTTTGAACCATTTTTTTTTTCTTATTCCAATGCTGAACAGATAATATCTTCAATCATATCTAGAAAACTTTCATGTCAAAACATGATAAAATTATTTGGTGTAAAATAAAAAAACTTTACCAAATAGTTTGCCCACACATTTTGTGTTAAAAACATTTGTTAGTGATGTATCCCACTGCAAACAGCCTCCTTCTTTCCTTCTAGTTTTTTCATCCGAAGTTTTGAATACTGTGGATCTATGGACAATCCAGTTTTTAAAAAGCTGTTAACCAAACACGTGTCAAAAAACAGTAACAAGAAACCTTCAAGTTCACCTTGGCACAGATCTAACACTGATCTGGGTACAAGAGGCAGCTGAGACTTATGGCCAGACCTCACCCTAGGGGTTGCCTATATTATGCAATAAGGCATGGTAAAGAAAATCCTACATGCCAATCTGTCCCCAGAAACAGAGATCACATCACATCAACACAGTGCCACCTAAAATGTCTCTGCAATCAACACAGGACTGCATTAGCTGTTTTGCAGAGTACCTGAGGCAACATTTGCACCAATTTCAGTGATACAAAGCAATGTCACTGACACCTACAAAATACTCATTCAGAACAAAATCTGTTTTTCAGCTCATCAGAACTCAAATTCAAAAAAGATATTGTGCTAGTAAGCTAAATATATGGCATTACATTGAAGGCTTATTATAGACTTAGGCCAACCTCATTACTGTTCAGAAAAGTCTGATTTTAGCACATTTTGACAAGAAGCCCTCCTAATTGGAATGATTGTCGATCATGGCTCCCTGCTGTTGAAAGCTGGCTTTTATCTTCAATGTAATAAGGCTGGTTATTTTTTTTCTTTTTAACTAATTGGAAAATGTAATTATGGAAGTTAAAGCATAGATCCAATAATGGTATCTGTCTTGGGGACAGTTTGAGAATCTATATCATATTTTTTGGCAGTACCTATTAAACAAGGTCAACTGGAGCCTCAAATTGATGCAATATTTACAACTGACAAAAGAAATCATTCAGAAGTTTTGTTGTGGGATTTGTAGGCCTCACCTACCCTGCAAATGTGCCCTACTGTTCAAAGCAATGTCAGAATACATGGAAACCTAAGGCTGGAGTAGCTGTTGAGCAGCGTCAAGGGTTCTAGTGCACTCTCTTCTACAGCTGTCTGCTTTAGTAGCCATGTAAACTCTCCTCCACTTCATTTTTTCAGGATTTATTAAATTAAAATGCAAGCCATGCAGAATATAAAAGAATCTGTTCAAAACCTGACCCACAAGAAAACTTCTGTACAGAATGATACCTGGGTTTGAACACACCCACTGCAGATCTCAGACTGATAAGACATAAAGAAGCAGGTGTTGTTATTCCAGTCTGCTTTAGCTTTAAAACTGCAGTAGCAGAGCTTTGTTAGTTAAATCAGATTACTTACTTAACAGCAAGGTAAGTAAAGGTTTTCTATTCATGTAGTAAGATCAATTTGCCAGGTGTAACAATGCAACAGTGCTACCAAGTTTCATAACAGAGAAAAACATAGCAAGATGGCGGTTAGCCTGAGACAGCCATAGAAATACTGAATTTTGTGATAACAAGCTAATCTCCCTTTAATCTTGCAAAATTTACAACATTTCTGTAACACTCTCACTATTCTTACACTTATTTTTTGACCTGTTGAACTGATGTCAGCATGGGAAGCACAGTCAGCTTAAGCTTGTGCTGCCACCTGAAACAATCACCTCAGGACACCTTACCCCCCTTTCTCACTCCCTTCAGCCCCAGAATCTCAAAGGTGCCTCACAGTGAGACAGAACAATTTCCCTCCCACTATGTTCTGGTACAACTTCCATCAGTTTTCCAATCCAATTCGCTGTGTGACTGCAAAAACACTTGTGCTGGCCCAAAAGCACAAGACACTAGTCTGGAAACATGAAGCAAGTCTACGTTTGGCACCGGGGATGGCTTAAAACAGCATTACCATTTGTGAAATAGGTGTTAGCAGAAACAAATGTGTTACAATACTTCTTCACCAGAAATGAGAGAAAAAAAGGAAAGAATGCAGGAAAGACAGTTAGCTTAGTGCTGAAGATCATGTAAAATAAGAACAACTTACTGGGCAAAAATAGGTGTTTTCTGCTATATGGTTTGCAACAAGGTTGTTTTCTGCAGACAAGGACATTATGAAAAGCAGCGCATCCCGGGCCTGTTGGCCTACTGTTCCTTCTCGATGGATGAAGGGGATGAGCAGGGAAAAAATGAGGAAATTGGCAGCTCCTTGGTCCTCACTAGTGTGGAAAAACAGTTCTAAAATGGAGGGATCTTTGGCTATTATAGAGCAGAGCTGGTTCAAGAGGACAACCAACTCTGTTTCCACTGTTGGAGTGGTTGTTCCTGAGCAGGAACTCAACAACATCATCAAAGGCTTCAAAATGGGCTTGTGATGCAGCAAAGGCTGATGAGACTGGGTTACGAGCATTTCATACATTTTGAGTTGCTCAATTTTTGTTTCATCAGTGAACTCTCGCCGTAGGCTCCAAAGGAAAAGCTTCTCCATGATGTTTTCTGAGACCACAAACTCCAGAATAGGTCCCATCGAGGCATCTTTTGCTTGCTCCTCAATTAATAAGAAAAGCATGTGTTCCACGTAATTCTGGACAGTGCTGGCCTCATCAGGTGAGATTGCTCCATACTTTGCCTGAGTATTTTTCAAAGGATCATGCTTCTCTAAGATTTTCAGAACCTACGGAGAAACAAAGACAGATCAGTTTTAATGCACATGAATGCATCATAAAAAGCAGGCTATACCTATCACTACAAGGCAAACAAATTATCAAAATTCTTTAACACAGAAAGCATTAAGTCTTTTCATGTTTTCAAATTCAGGAAGTTTGACAGACAAAATCTGAAAGTTTCACATTTGGCATGTACAAGGCAAAAATATACTGCTGTTGTTCACCTTTTTTAATAAGCACCTAAATTTGTTGTATCTCCTACTCCTGATAACCAGGAGTTCTGGGACAAACTAGGTTTCCTTAGTGTTCAGAAACTGAGTTTTCATGATGTTTGAAACAAGTTTGTCACAGAGGACTGAAATCCAAGGGCCTGTTCTCCAGGCAGAGCAACTGTGCTCAGGAGTATCAATATCATGGGATGATTTGCAGTAGTAAGAGTAGCAGCAGCCCACGGTGCTGTTCTTTGCCTGACACCTTTTACATGATACCCAATGGCCACTGATGCCCACAGACTCCTGCAATTTTCAATATAGTAATAATAGTTATATCAACACTTCTAACCCTGAATTACATTCTGTTGTGCATGCAAACAATAAAGCTCACTGTCTGCAAAAAACACATTGTCTTTAGCCTTTTCGTGGAGGATAATTGCCACAAAACCATAAAGGAACAGTGGCTCCCCTAACACGACACATCACTAGTTAGGTGAGAAAAGGTGACTCTTGAATGACAGCTCCTGTGACTCAGAAAACATCTCAGAAACACCACCATTTGTCTGGGTGGCTTCTTGGGAGAGCCAAAGAACAACAGGAACAGCAGTACAGAAATCAATTTTATCTAAATTGTTAGGTTATTTATATTACTGCAGCAAACAAGACCTTATATTATGGTGCCCACAGCAAAACATCTTTGCTCAGAAGCAATTACAATCCTGATGACTTGCAAACATTTTTTAGAATATGCTGAAGTATATAATCTACATCTATCCATAGTAAACAAGAGTGCATACAGCTTTGCACTGTGCATCTAATTTACTTTCCAAAGGATAGACAAGACTTACACAGCACAAGGAAAAGAAGCACAGAAATCTACAACAGAGTGCAAGTCACAATGAATCAATAGGAAAGCCAGTAAGAAGATCTAGGCCTTCAATAAGATATTACCATGTCCTACCACTTCCCATTTAGATGCAAATCCAGAGTTCCAAGTGTGATTAGTAAAGGTTAACCATACCTTCAAAGGTCAATTGCATTTTAGAAATAGTTCAGTGTCATCTACTACATTCTGCATGAAAGACATTTGTTCCTGAGCAATTCAGGACTATCAAAAAAAAAAAAAAAAAAAAAAAAAGAATGAAGCAAATTTGTATCAATGCAGCTTACTTCAATCAATAAAACTAATTAACTTTACCTGTGCCCAGTGTGTTCTAAACACTATCATACATGTTTCTGGGTCAACACCCTGCAGGCTGGGAGCCTGCCTATTTCTGCTGATACTTGTTCCAGAGGACATTATAAAATTTCCACGGGTCAAGCCAACTAGGTCATGCTGAATTTCTTTTTTAAATCCTCCAGTGAGCTACAGATGTTCAAGCATCATTATGAGATTGATACTGTGTCCTGAGCTTTCATATCCACAGATATCTGTTAAAAAGAAAACAAAAACCAAAAAGAAACAAATATACCAGTGCACATAAAATTAGTGTGTAACAGAAAAGAACATACTTAAAGAGAACACAAACTTTTCTTCTTTTAATTCACTTGGAGGATAGAATTTCTAAAGCATGTTTTATGTAATCCCCTTAGACTTTTGCTCACAATAATAGCTTATAATGCTCAAACTTTTGAGACCAATGATTGAAATAAGGTGCTACTGAAATAAACAAGCCTGACAGAAGCTTATACAATAAACATTTTGTGCATATCACTGCATTTTTAGTTTCTCATTATGACACTTTTGCCATCTGACCATGTCTCTTCAGAGTTGCTTAGTAACTAATGTTGCATAGACTGAACAGGTAAAAAAAAAAAAATAGCAGGTTTTTTGTTTTTTCATATCGTCTAGTAATAGATATAATTACAAGTTCTTAGAAGTGTTCTGCCAGAAACCATATCATAAACAGTTGAAAACATCTCTAGAGCACCATATTCACATGGAAGGGTGCATCTGTATCAATACCAAAGTAAAAAAAAAAAAAAACAAACAACATAAAAGATAAAATCTTTATGTATCCAAAGCTAAATAAATTGAGATGTCATATTAAAGGACTATGAGAATAGGATCCAGCATTGAAACATTCCTCTCATCCATTATTTAATATCCTAGATATCTGAGTATCAAAGTAGTTGCACACCTGCAGGGGAAAGTTAAAATGAAATAATGATTGATATCTTGCAGGTATTTGAGAGACTTAAGAGAACATATTACCCCTCAGGCACCAATTCCCCCCCCCCCCTTTTTCTTTTTATAAAGTTTTAATTTTTATTCTCATTTTTTCAAACCAACTAGGCATTTAGTTCATTTTGGTTTGGGACCATAGTGAAAAAAGCCCAACCAGCACCCAACAACAAAGAGAATTTTTTTGTAGCATAAGCTGCCAAATCCCATACAGCAATTCTTTGCCACTATAGAAGGGATTTCTCTGTGCATATCTTAAAAGACGAAAATTTTCTCTGTAGTGAACATCTCTGCTCTCTGTATCTGTGCTCTGTTGATATTCTTGAAACTGCTAGCACAGGAAAACATCCAGCCTGTCTCAAAAGTAGCAGCGACTTTTGCCGTTTTAAAAGAGTCCAAAAATATACAGGGTACAACTGTTAAGATTTCTGAGGCAAGCAAAGAGGTTATGCATGCCACTCTGTATATATATACACACAGATATTCACATGTTCAAGATTCAATCGCATGATCAGCCTCCCCCCTCCATCCTACCCCTACTTCTTTCAGCATTTACAATGCATTGCCTATGCATTTGCTAAGCACTCTCACACAATACAAGTAACACAATCTAGCCCATCCTTTTTGTAGATAACATATTCCATGTGTGGAGAAGCCAGCATAACCAGCAAAAATCCTGCACACTTTATCTGTTCCACTTCCAGAATGAAGCTGGCACTCCAGACAAACTACTCTCCAGGTTATAAACCACCTGGAACCAGATGCAGTGGAGAGGATTGCACACAACCAGTAAGAACTAGCTCTTCTGCTCATTTACTTGAAGGTATCTGCCAGTACACTACCACTTCTTAAACAGCCCTGTGAAAATGAATTGTATGTCCTAGTTCTACATCACTGATGTTCCTGCAGAAGAAAATAAAAATAAATAATAATAATAACAATAAAACCCAAAACCAACAAAAAAACCCAAAAAAAACCCGAAAAAAACCACAAAAATAATCAGAGTAGCAAGTGGATTTGAGAAGCCAACTTGAGAGACCCAGGATCTGGGTGCTTTTATCATTACTTACTTAAGTAGATACCGCTATTCTGAGTACTCAACATTTCCACCAAGAAACACTGAAAAAACACAACGCATGCTTACACACCATGTAGAAAAAGACTGCTTTAAGTACTTTGCCTAATACCATAGCTAATAATCCAAGGAATATTTATACTTCAGATCACCTGCCCTCTTCCTGGCGGTTCATCTTTGCCAGCATTCTCCTGCAAACAGACTCTTTCCATGTTGGTAGAAGTCCAGCAGACTCCTCCAGGCAAAAGTGTCCTTCACTTTACAACCCTAATTCACCCTTTTAGCAGATCTCTCCTGTGCATGAAGCAAGCAGCTTTGGAAAAACTAATATGATCATGTAATTAAAGATGGTATCAGAAGGTGCAGTAGGAGAACTTAATTAACCAAGCAGAGGCAAGCTCCATTATGGAATTTATAAGTACCTTCATTTGACAACTTAGAGGTTGTTTCAATGTAGCCATTGCATGTTGTTTAAGAATTTCACTAAAAGAAACTGATATTCCACATCTACCTATCAGGTGACAAATTCCATTAGCAGCCCAGAATCAGAAACTTCAGATCAGCCTCCAGTACTTAAGATAATAAACAACAAGGGAGACTATAGCTTTCTTCACAAATTATGATAAAAATCAGTGAAGATGATGCACTCTCCACACACATGCAAAGCTCTAGGATGCTACCACACACAGGCAACCCAAACCTATTTAACCCATTACCCTCTCTTCTAATCCCTTTTAATTCTCTGTCCTTCCTACCTTTGCAATTTTCTTCATGCATTTTCATGCATATCTTCATCTTTTTTCTTCATGCATCTTTCCTATCCCGGCCTCAGGTGCTGCTCCACAAACATTAAGACAGGATTCTGTCTCTCACTGCCAGACAAACCCTACCCTATCTTTTAGCTCTCTAAGCAGACTGCTCTGGGATAGTTCCATATTGGTGCATCAGATTCATGAAATATTACCTGGTTCTCTGCAGCTATGAGAAGACCTCAAGTGAACAGAAATGGTACATACCTTGACACCCATTCAAAATCCACCAAGATCCAAGAGGTCCAGTGATAGAACCACTGTTATGTTTTTGTGTGTCCAGTAGGAAAGCTCACTTTCTGCAATAATGCTATTTAGTTATCAATGTTTGTGTAAGAATTTATAACCATCACGGTGGGACTGAAAATTCATTCAAGTCCTGCCTCTGCTAACAGCTTACTGCATAGGCAGATGACTGCTACAGCCTCCACTTGGAGAATGGACATTATTCCTACACAAGGATATCCTAAGTCCAGCTTCCACATAGAAAGAACAGATAGAGCCCCAAGGAAAGAAGCCTTCAAGACAAGCAGATTTCCCCTCATCTCCAGCATAACAACCCCTAAAGTCCTATTTATCCAAGATACTTAAGAGCTTCTTACAATTTCCAAGGCCCAGTTTGGGCACACTCAAACGACAACACAGCAAATTCTCAGATACACAGGTCACCAAAAACTGCCAGCATTCTGGTTCAAATTGCATCATTGTCAGATCAGTCTAGATCAGAACAGCAAGGGCTTTCAGTGTTGCCAGCTCTAGAAATGTCTATGCTATCAATCACAGAAATCTTTTAGGAAGGTCCCTTCAAGCTGATGTTTCATGCATCCTGCCTGGTCTATTTACTGTATTTGTTACTATAGACACAAACACCACCCCATTGCTTGGTAAAGATCTTTGAGAACATGTGACCAACAAACAGTAAAATAGCAAATTCATCTCCAGCATTTATGTTCTATAACTAAAACCTGCACCTAGAAATATCCTACATATACATACAATACCAACATTAAAGCCACTTACCTCTTTAATAAGAAATAATTATTAAAAAAAAATTGTCCCGTAGTGACAAACAATAATATCTCTAATGTTTCACTCTGAATGTTTACTCCTACTTCACAAAAATTGTCATAAACAGACTATACAGAGCATCAAATGAAGAACAAAAATAGCAAATTTAAATAACTAGTGGAAAACAACTTGTCTGCAGCAAACATTGTTGACAAGGGCATAGTTCACTTGCCTCTAGCCCAGCTTCTGGATCTGAAATCTCAGAGCAGTTGAAGAACACAGACATTATCCTCACAGCCGCCCAACTATGGTTTTTTAATCATCTCTAATCTAAAAGTAACAAGACAGCATTGCAGACTGCAATGTGCAATAATATTTCTAAGTTCAAATCAATTCCCCTAAGGAAGCAAATATTTCCAGTTTCAAAAGCGTCTTGGGATGCTGGGATTTCCTTAGTAATACAAAACACTAATAGATTGTGTAGGCTTCAAAGACTTCAAACTCTGTAATAGTGTTTCAAAAAGCTTTTGACAACTTAAGTGGTCACAGAATAGATCCTAAAAACAGAGTCCCTATTTAAAAAAAAGGTAATTGCATTGGAAGAGAGTCTATCTTGTAAGATACATTTCAATCTAACTGCATGCTGTAGCTATAGCAGTAACAGACAGACTACATTCATTTTAAGCAGATTTTGTTACTGGATTAGGTTTTCTTGATTATTTTGTAAGACCAAATGTGCAACACTAAATGTAACATCACATCATTCCCTGTGAATTAAATCTCACTCCAATTAAACAAGACAAATAACCTGAACATAATGAGTCCGAAGGTGAGGAAGTAAATTAATTTATAAAACACCAATTCATGGAGGAAAAAGTAGAAGTGAACTCAGGGGCCACTAAGAACAAGAGTAACCATTTATTTTAATCAGTTCATGATTAAAATTTTACAGTAATTTAGCCTTTTGTCTCTGCTAAGTCCTGATCTAGTTATTACTCCACCGTTTGATAACCCTGACAAGTGTGAATATACCTCTCATGCAGTCCATTCAAAATTCTATTTCCAAAAGCCACTTCTCAGTTTAATACTTTGATTCTGCCATAAAGTAGCAGAACCTTCTTAGCAGGTAAGTCTTTCATATCTTATCTATCAGTTGTTTAAACCCATCACAAGGTCAGGCCCACTTACATATGCCTTCTAGAGGTATTTCAGAAAGCTTTAGTACAACTCAGCTTATTTTCAGCTGAAGAAAAGCAGCAGTCCACAAGACTCAGTCATTGGGCTGATGGGAGGATATCTGTGTTTAGTTTTCCGTCAGAAGCCTGGAAGCCATCAGCTCCTTTCATGCAGCTGATTACAGTGCTAAACACCTCAATCAAAAGAAGTACTGATTTTACTGCAAAGTACACTAGGAAGAACAGCCTAGCAGAGAATCCTTTGTAAAATCTTCTCACAGTAGAGTGTCTCTTCTTAAAAATTTCACTTTTGCATTAAAAACAAAAACATACCAGCACAAGTTTGCAGGATTGGGTTTTCCAAGGCAATGCATAACAAAGACAAAAGATATCCAGCCTAATACAGTAACACAGTAAAGAAGGCATAAAATATGCTGCAAGGCTGCACAATTTATCAAGGTTGTCTTCTGTAGGGACATTAAGATGCCATGCTCAACAATTCACGAACACAAGCAAACCTCTGTTACCAGATACTGCAGAGTTTTGCTCTCTACAGGCCAAAGCTTTCCGCCCTGTCAGTCCAGGTATATAGAGGCAACAGAGAACCCTCGAATGCAGTGAAAGAAACAGCACATATCAAAACTTATTCATGGATCAGTGTAGCATAAAGGGGCTTGAAATTAGACCACTTCAAAGAAGCAGAGGGAAATTATACGGTCTTGCTCATAGCTATGCAATCACACCTCTGCAGTCTCTGATAAGTGGATAAGGGAAGGTAAGAGAAAAAATGAGTGGCAAATTTTTGCATGCCTCTACTTAGTTTCAACTTAAAAGGGACCTTGTTCAGGATTTGTTCACTTTTGGTTGAAAAGAAAGCCTTCTGCATGAATTTGTCAGATTTTCTTTAGGGACTATGATCAGGGAGAGGGTTTAAATCTTATTAACAATAGTGTTTCAAAGGAAGATATCAATCCTTCCAAAGAAAAGGATTCATAGTGCTTGTGGCAAAGTTTTGCTGCAAAAGCAAAGCCTATGAGGAACAGCCACATCCCCACCCTTAATGATCCTATACAATCACCACAAGAGTGTAGAATGATTGCAGCTTGTTCACTGGAAAGCAGTAGGTCTGTTGTAGACAACTAAAACTGTCAGTAGTTAAAAGTCACTGCATCAAGGAATCCTCATTTTCAGTAAGTCCTACTCACCTTCAGAAGCTCTACTAGCAAGAAAGCTGAAGCAGATTACTAGAGGAATCATTTAAACTGTGTGAACAGTTATCTTACTTCTTTGTTTGTCCTTTCAGATCTCAGTGCCACAGTCCCAATTTCTCCTGTCCTTTGTCTGCCTCAAGCAAGCATTTCACATTTAGGCAGCTTTCTTCAATCCAGCTTTTCTACCTAGTATTTGCAAAGATGCTAAGCTTTCCATGTGTAGGTAGATGTGTTTTACACTGATAAAGCTATCTGCTTAAAAGCCTAACAGAGAGCAAGTCACCACTAATTGTAAAGTAATGTAGTTAACCAAAGTATCAATCTGTTCTCATCAAGCACAATTTAATCCAACCTGCTAACATGAAGGTAAGAATGTCTTGTGCCTTGTCCCTACAGAGACTGCCTAACGATCTCTCTCATGAGAGAAACTACACACAGTATGTTTTATAATGAGACAAAAAATCTTCCTGTCCCATCTACAGTCAGCCTGCTTCAGTTAAAAACCACAATTCATCTTTTATCAAATGTCTGGGGAGCTAAACTACTCACATATTTATTGTAGATTCACATTAACTCAATCGGGCTACCACTAAGCTCTTCATGTGATCTGTATAATCCTATGGTATTATACATTAGGAGGCCCAGGTTCCAGCATTAAATAACTCCATGGTTCTCCAGAAGCATGAACAGGCAATTCTCCCACAGCAGCAAGCAGCAGCCAAATCCCAAGGCCTAGCTGACAGCCTCAGCCCAGCAGTGGTACACCGGCATAAACAGGCTTGCTTTAAGGGCAAGAAACAGCATCAACTCCTGCAGGGACTGTGCATCAGCTATGCACTGGGACACAGGCTAAGCTACATCCCAGGCCCTCAGAGACTCCTGCCGCATGGGTCAGCCAAAATGAAAAAACAGAGATGCCAGTTAGTATGGTCCAAAATGCATTGATGGGTTAGGCTAAAATTACACACAGTGTACCAAGGAAGGTAAACAGCTAATCAGCAAAGATGGTCCATCAAAGGTCATATTACCAAAGCTGAGAAATGCCACTGACTGCTCAAGAAAACAGGAATTAAGCAACATAGAATACTTGACAGAAACCTTGACCTCCTCAGGAAAGACTTGATTTACCTGTTACACCACAGGCTATGTTCATCAACCACACTAATTTGCACATAGGCAACTTCACTGGAACTTGAGAGCATACAATTACTGAAGCCATGTTTGCAAAGTCCCAGGAGGAATGAACTACACGTTCATATCCCTAGGTCATAATTCTGAAGCTAGAGAAAGAAAAAAAATATGGTTGTTATTCTAATGGTATGACTTGATCCTTTTTATGGGAGATAAGGAATATAATAAACCTGTTTCTCTGCTGTATTTTACGTCCTCTTAGCCAAATACGGAAAGGCAACAATGCAGTAACAATTAGTGGTTCAAAACACAGATTACATTGGTTAAAAACATAATAATAAAATAGCAGCTAGGGTTCTTAAAATCCAAGATAGATACCTCTCTATTCCCAATAGCATTGTGGCACAGTATGACTGAGATATCTAGTCTGCTGCTAGACAAAAGGATATTAAAACTGAACTTTGAAAAAAGGCCTTAAAAATAGCAGTTCAGAAAAGCTCTTTTCTACCTACACACTAAAGAATGCAGGTGTCATTGAACTGAAATCAGCTCAAAGGCTTTAGCTTTGCTGGTTCATTCCCACATCACTAACAAAACTGATGACCCCAGAAAAGACAGCTTCCACAGAAAACCAAGTCATAAAAATGTCCAGGGCCCACAGATGAAAGCATTTGGTGTTGTACTGCGTAAGACAGATACTACAAGCAAAACAAACCTCAGTTTAAAACTTTGTACTGCTAATGTTTCCATACCAAGTTTCAAAGAGAAACAAAACAACCCCAGAGGGCACAGCACACCTCACTGAGTGAAAGAATCTACTTTCCATTACTTCACATCTAGTGAATTGCAAATACCCCATGCTATGTCTAGACTAGTAACATTTTTCCATAACTGAAGTGACTTATTTCTAAAAAGTTGTAGCCAAAGTCCTCATCTTTACTGAGAATCTGTACAGGGTTTATTTCAAAATTCATAGCTATCCAGGAGTGGGAGGGAGCAACACATCAGAAAGCAGACATTTGACAAAACCTACTTTATGTTCTGACTATGCTAGTGGAAGAAAGAAATCAAAGTGACCCATGCACTCTGCACATTAATTTTGCTTTCCAAGATAATTCTGACACCTGTGTGATGCACAAACCCAGCCCCAACTCGTAATTTAGAGAAACCACAGGCTTCCTGAAGTTGTGATGCTGAAGTGATGGAACATTTTTTGCTGTTTAGATTGTTTTTGAGAAAGGCAAAACAGTTTCTGTAGCTAAAAGTATAAAATAAATTCATAGGAAATTATTAAGTTTCCTTTCTAGAAAGCCTTCCTGACAGGAAGATGAATGAGACCAGCAAAGTGTTAGAAGACACCATACTCTGAAGATTTAAAACTATTTTCAGAACACTAGCAGACAGAACAGGAAATACTACCTTCCCAAGAGAAAGATGGTCTAGAAAAATGTTATCAATATACCTGTAATTATCATATGTAGATTACAGAAAACAAGATTAAGCTATATATTTTATGGCTACAGCAATAATATGTAAGATGATTTTTCAAGTGATTTGTACAACATGTCAAATTACTCATTATAATAAGCATAAGAAGTCCAAGAATAATGTTCTCAAGCATACAGAGTAACATTGAAGAAGATATGTGTGCTTTCAGCACTAATCACAATAAAATGCAAATACACATGTATTCTAAATATTATGTTCCATGATAGAAGAGCCACAAACTTTTTTTTTTTTTAATTTCCACACTCTGAGTTGATTCTGTGGCTTCTAAATATAGTTCAAACACAAGAATCAGCAGTAAAACACCATTAAGACTACCCTGATTATTTGACCAATAAACAAAGAAACCAAACAACAAGCTTCCCAAGAGGATTGTTGCCAAGTTTGCAATGAGAAAAGAACTTCCACTCTGCAGATGGAATTGCTGTCTTGCTCACATGCACATGATACTTCTCTTTATGTTTCTCTTTCAAACTAAAAGCCCCAGAAAAGGACAGAATATTCCATAAAATCAGAACTGTTATCTATAGAATGGTTATTGCATAGTTGTTAACATAATATTTAATCTATAAGCATATTTATTTCTCCTTCCAAAACTTCATTCACAATATAAAGTTCTCTTTTTCCTAGAAAAAATCAGTTTATGACTCTATCTAAATTTAAGTCGCTAACACAGTAAAACCCTTCTATACCTCTCAATATGTTCATTATAGTACATGGACTATAATAATTGACTAGATAACTTGAATCTGTCATTTATCTTCTGTACACAGTTACTGAAACTACTCATTTTAGAGATAATTACCACCCCAAGCTGCTTATCCACCAAGTCAACATTATTTCCTACACTGAAAAAATAGCATGTTAGTGACATGATGAACTAATGAACAAAGAGAATGAGCAAAAGCATCTTGTTACAGAGCTTCAGGACAATTGTTTCAGTGCACTGTAGGATGGCAGAAGCCCATCACAAATTACTCCTCAAACCTAGTCAATTTAATGAGCTACTAAAATCTGAAAGGTTATTTTCCCACCTCTCCCTGTGTACTCTATCACCTCATATTAGGTAGGCCTTGTGGCAAAATGTTATATTTAGTGGATTGATACTTTTAAACATAAATGTATTTTTGTCGGTTTTCTTTCCTTCCTTAAAAGAATTAAAACAAAGATAGAAACAACAGAATTCTGTGAACCAGTATTGTTTGCATCAGACATTTCCAATTTAGCTTGGAGAAAGCTCCAGAAACTGGTGAACCTCCTTTGTCCTAAATTATGTTCAAATCTGACAAACAGAAAGCCCCTTGCAAAATTATTTTTATGATTTGCAATTGTCAGACTTGGGAAAAAAATGGCAAAATGAACACTTCCTTACAAAATCCTATCCTACTTCTCCAGCTCCCCATTCCCAAGGCACAAAACCCCAGGTATCTGTGTCATAGGAAACTGCACAGGAAACACTGCTTTCCCTCTTCTCCCTTTCTATTCCAACTCAGAGCAGACAAGCAGAAAGTGAAGATTCATGTTGTATTAATTCCTATAACAAAGTCAAGAACCTCAACAAAATAACACATCTGTGAGCACAGTTCCACGAAAAAACAACCTCGCCTCCTGCAGTGACACTCTTATTTAAAAGTATTGGTACAGATTTGCATGTTGGGTGGACTTTGGCAGATTATAGCTTTCTATATGTAGGTTAAATTTTTTGCTTCTATTACATATGGTATTAAACAAGAAAATCCAAAATTGAGTGTTGGCATTTTTATGATGTTTACTGCATAAAAAGTCAGATCAAAGAAAAATCTACATGTTATTTATATTTCCATTTCTATTTAGTTACATTGCATTTTATACAGGTGGCAGATGTTTTTCCCTTGAAGCTTCTCCAGCTTTCCTAGGAATAAAATTATTTATGTCATGTATACAGTGTTAAGTTTTCCATTACACAGAGTGCAAATTAATTCGGTATCTCTGATCTCCGAACATAAGGCTACTCTACTATGAAAATATTTTACACTCTTACACCACCTAGTCTTCTGCAACTGAAAACTGAATATCATTACAGCATCTCCCATTCCTGTGAATGCCTTTCCCTGGATAATGAAACATATGAATGCATTGGCCAAAAACGCAACACATATAGTCTATACAACACCTGTCTCAGACATATTGCCAGCATGCAAAAAAAAAAAAAATAAACTGATAAACAATCAGAGGAACAATTAAAAAAAAAATCCATGTAATCTGACACTGATAATAATTCTGTCTATTTTTTTTTTCAGTCTTGTCTTTGAACCTTTGAGAAACCATGAACAGAAACACAGGTGCCTTTCTAGTCTAGGAAGGAATGCAGATAAACTAGCAACTGTCACACCCTGGAGAGTAAAAGATGTCAAATAACCGAACAAATTGCAAGGGAAAATAACTCATCTTATAAAAGGCATGCTCAGAAACACAGAACTGCACAAATGTGCGGTTCTGTTCTAAAAGGTGAAGCAAGTATCAGATTCAAGTGAAAATAAAATCTAATTACTATTTAAACTTTTTTAACACTTGGAATCACCACTACTGAAAGCCTAGTAAATCAGAGAGATGGATGTTAGCCCTGGCAGGAATGCTTCTTGGCATAGATAACCAAAAGCCAAACCACAGCCTCTCCCATCTAATTTTGTAACACTTATGGAGGCTTCTACTGGCGTGGGAAAGCACAGGTTCCACCCATCACCAAGTTGTTCATTCCTGCCTGCACAGTTCTGAAAGTGGGGAGTGTCTGTGTATGCCTGGGAGAACCCTGTGGCTTCTCACCTCCTCTTCTGTCCTACCATGTAAGGCTGTCAGAGCTGCAGAAGCTACAGTATCCCACAGTCAGGTCTGACACACTAGTCCTCAGAGAGCTTCCAAGTTGAAGACAGAAGGAGTTCAAAGAGACACAAGAAAGTCCGTCTGTATGCACAGACCTTGAACAGCTGTCAGCTGCAACCACAACACATTTGGAAGTGAAACCTCCAACTTTATTCCTGAGGACATGGTTCTTGACACTGAATTTAAAAATTTATGATTGTTTTTCCAACCTCTGAATTGTAGAAAGCATATGTCAAACCAATTTTTTGTCTTGATGCATCAGGTATGAAACTATTGTAGAATATGCAAAGCTGTTACATCATTTACCAGCTATCCCTCTGCTAAAACAAAACTCACAGTATTTCTACTATCACCACTTATGCTGCCATCTCCTTTCTGTTTTATCTTCACCTCGCCCCACAGATAACATTATTCTTGCACAGAATGCCCAAGCCACTGCAATAATAAAGCCCTTCCCTGCTATGTCAGAACTGTCAGGCAGTTCAGACATTCCTGCTGATCTCAAGCAGACTTTTACTCTGAAATATATTACCCTCAGTCCTGAGAGCCACAGAATGTCTCAGGAAGCCCTCCAGTGACTTTATGAAGCATTTGCATACAACCAAGTGTCTGTGCTGAAAAAACTAACTGAAAATAAATGGTGTTACTAGTAAGTCAGCACAAAACCAAATATACATGACTAATGATAAATTAATGAAGGATAGAAGAAAACCCTGCCCTTGTGAGACCACACCTGGAATACTGCACCCAGGTCGACAATCCTCAGCACAAGAAAGACATGGACCTGTTAGGGCAGGTCCAGAGGAGGGCCACAGAGACAACCTGAAGGCTGGAGCACCTCTCCTACAAAGACAGGCTTAGAGAGCTGGGGTTGTTCAGCATGGAGAAGGCTCCAGGGAGACCTCACTAAAGCTTTCCAGTACTTTAAGGGAGCTTACAAAAAGGAGGGAGAGCAATTTTTTTTACATGGACAGATAGGGATAGGACAAGGGGAAATGTTTTTGAACTACAAGAGGAGGGGTTTAGATTAGGCAGTAGGAAGTTTTTTACTCAGAGGGTAGTGAGACAGGTTGCCCAGACAAGCTGTGGATGCCCAATCCCTGAAGTATTCAAGGCCAAGTTAGATGTGGCCCTGAGTAACCTTGTCTAGTGAAAGATGTCCCTGCCCATGGTAGCAGGACTGAAACTGGAAAATCTTTCATGTTCCTTCCAACCCAAGCCATTCTATGATCCTATGAAAGCCTCTCTTCAGGAGTGCCAGTACCAAAGGCACATACAGCTGCAATTATGGATACCACAATAATCAGTCTAATTAGAAAGAATCAGTCCTCAAAGTTGCCAACACTTTAAAATGAAAACCACTGGATTCCATTTGTACATATGGGGTTGTGCCAATGCCCCTCCATCCTCTAACTCAGTAGGACTGGGAGACAAATCCGTGGTTTTCTCTAAATAGGGAAAAAACTGAGTTTTCTCTGTGACAATGTATTCTACCCAACCATCACTAAGATCAACATAGAAAATACAACACTGTGCTGTGAAGGATGACTACTAGAATAGTCCATCTATCCCCAAAAGCAGTCAACAGCCTCTGTGCCCCTGCAAGGGCAACATCTGTTGCTATTACAATACACTGCTAACATCCCTCGGAACACTACAAAGAAGTTTAAATATCAGTTTAACACACTATGGTAAGAAAAGAGATTCCCCCTTGTACCCCTAGCAACCATTTAAACAGATTCTGTCATGACAGACTATATGTATCTGAAATACTGCTTTAATGTTGCTCTAGAAAGAGATGCAAACATTAAAAAATTCAACCTGAGAATGCTAGTAAGAATTTCTCAAAATAAAAGACCACATGGAAGCAAACGCAAACCAAATCAGTTTACAAGTGGAATGTCTGAGTTTTGCTGCCTCAGACACCAGAATCATCCCTGCTCACTCACAGTCAGTGCATCTTACCAACATTTATTGAGAAACCTTCAAAGCTTCAAAGTCTCCAGAAGAACTGAACAACTTTCTCTAGACTTAGACAATGCTATACTTTCTGGGGAAAGTATACTTTCCCCAGAAAGTTGCTTTCTGGGGAAAAGCATCAAAACTGGACTTGATAGAATAATTACTTCAAATGTGCTCACCTTCCACTTACTTGCTCTGAATGACACGCAGGGCACACAGCAATCATCATCACAAGCTGCAATGGCAACTCAGCTTGCATACAAGTGCTCAAGCCATGAGACTTTACTTTCTCCTCCAGTTCTGTTCCCTTTCACATGGGCCTGAGGCAAATCACTCAGGTCCGTTTCTCCTTTAATACAAGAGCCACACATTTCTGGAGAGTTCTGATTATTAGTAAAGCAGCAAGTCAACATAATTCAGTTGGCTGTCTGGCCATTTACCTGTCCCAAAACCCCTCAGAATCCACCACACTCTTAGACTTACAGACTACACACTTACACTTACAGACCCTCATAAACTCCTATTTGGCAAAACACTTCTAAATCCAGGGCCTACAAGTAATGACTTCTCATCTTACCTTCATTTCTATATTTTGGCACTGTGCAGAAGAGATAAGACACAATCAAGGCCCCCTAAATGAAAAAAAATAGATACATGAAGCATTTCAGAACACCAGTGGGAGAATTTCATGCAATGTATGGCTATTATTAGATTGCTATTTTGCTTAGCAGATCAGAGGGTATAATCAGCAGATGATGCAGCCATGATTTGCGAAGCACAGCCTTATTAAAGACTAATGAGATAAATGAGTTAAAATTTACATTTTGCTGCACTGATAAGGTTCATTGGCACACTTAACTCCAACACCATGGTTTGAATATTAAACCCACTTATTAATGTCTAGTAAAGCTAATTATAATGCTGAGTGGCATTAAACTATAATACCCAAGCAGGATGTTAGAATCACATCCTTTAGTATTACTGTACTCTGAAGTTAAGTGTTCTGCACCTGGAAATAAACACCTGTTGAGGTCATGCTGTGAGAAAGCACGAGCCTTCTGTGCCTTCTTCCTCATCCTTCTGAGAACCCAAAGCCACGTTCTTCTAAAAATGCAACATCAATATAAACATTGCTCATTTACTATGATTTCAACAGTGTCTGTCTGTCTTCTTGCAGTAACATCAAGCATTAAGTGACAAATACTTTTGTATCTACAATATATTAAATTACACTTGACATACACTCTTTAATCCTTAACACAAAAAGAAAGCACTTGCTCAAAAACAGAAACTGAGATACTAACAAAATTAACAGCAAAACCCTGGAAACCATACCTGTTGGTTTTTTCTCACTTATTTCACTATCTTCTGTCAAAACTACAAATATAACTATAAAAACACCTCCATTTACTGGAAAAGGTACTGGAAATACACTTTAGCCTATGTATTTTTATGCCACATCTATGCAATCACTTAAATGGACAAAAAATATTTTTAAGGATAACGTAAGAGGACTAAGGCTATAATATTCTTTTCCATTTTAATCTCCGCAATGTATTTGTCCTGTGACAGCAATGGAAAGAAAATGAGATAGGATAATTAAGTGCCAGCTACCCGTGGACCAACAGTACCCAGTGTGACGACTCACATGTGCCAGTCCAAAAACAATTTATAGTCCGCACAAGCTTGAAATACACAGTTCCTCTGGGATCCCCCCATCCCAACACAACAGTGGTGCCAGCTCTCCTTCCTGTAGGAGAGTCATACACAGGACTGCATAATAACCATCATTACCTTTTCAAAGTATAGTATACAGAATGACAACAAAAAGCATAAAAACACTATAGATAAAATATCCACTTTTTATTTGTAAGGTAATTCTCAAAAGCAGACATTCATTACACGTGTAAAAAAGGCACTGCAGAACAATTAGATTTTTTTCTTCTGTGGGGAAAAGTGAAAAAGCACTTGCACTGTGACAGTAAAAGAAACTAGCTGAGCAAATCATGTGTGAAACATTAAATACAACTGCTTTTTTGAACACACTTCTGTTCCTTTCAATTTATCACCCAGTTTAAACATTTAGGTTGTAACACAATCCATTCCACTTTCTTCAGCCCAGCTTTAAAATACAGGCATGCCATGTTTCAGCAATAGGAGCAACGAAGTGCTGTGGAGGTCAAAAAGAAAAGATTTGGTACACTGCAGATCAGTATAAAAAAAGATTTGGCTTTCTGTGGAGCATTCCACTGCATCCCTACTGGCAGGAAACTGTGAGTACTGCCCAGCATCCCGAAGCCTGTGCTGCAGCTGAGCAAAAACAAACAAATAAACCAGCAATCGACTTCAGTAGTAGATTCTAAATGCCACACACTCATCAAACCAGCCACAAGCTCACCAGGCCAGCTGAGCCTCTCCACCAGAGTCCTTTAGTATGAGTTTTACCAAGGGAACACACACCCTGTCCTTCAGTCCCTCCATCCCTCTCTACCATGCTCTTCACATGGATCCTGTGGCACACATCAGGTCCTGAAGCCAAACCTAGAAAAGAATGTTTGTTGAGGGCTCAAAGTATCCCTCACAGAAATGTGTACTGAAAATTGATACTTGTGACTTTGAAAAGGCTGAACCATCAAGTCTCTTTCCCTAAGGGAAAACCCTGCCAGCCTGATTCCACAGGAACAACTCTCTTTTGAACAGGCTCTTCCCACAGAGTAGAAAGTGTCTCTGCAGTCTTTTTCCTGCAATACATTGCGCTGGATGTGGCTTTTCCCATGCCATTTTATGAGTATGGTTTGTTTACTAAAAGCATAATCAGAGAAGCTCCTCCAATTACTATTTCAACTACACTAATATTTGGTATGCATTCTGCATCTAAATGTTTCAATACTTCTCTGCATCTACTATCAACAGATACACCTAAAGCATACTATATTTTTAAAGAAGAGACAGCCAACAGCACAGTATTCCCACAGGCAGGCTTGTCAGGAAAAGGCATGTGGTAAATAATTAATTTTCCTAGGTTAACTTGAGTTCCAGACTAGCATTTGTGAACATCAGTGCCATGGAAAGGCAACTAACAACTCTAGTTTGTATTCTTGTCCAGCACAGAGCTTTGCCTTACGTGCAAACACTGACAGTGAAAGTTTTATCATCTCAGAGATAGAAAAAGTAAAGAACACTTATACAAGTCCAGCAAAATCTCTTCTGTGAAATTCAAAGAAATCAGAAGTCTTTGCTTGGCTACTATTGTTTTTTTAGTTCTTTCCTTCCTTGACATATAATGGGCCAAACACAGATAGATGCTGAGCCCCGATGTCAGACTGCAGTGCACAGAAACCTCCAGTATAATCCACCCTACAAATAATTAAAGGCATAGTTCGCTGCTTACTATGCTTTCTTTTTTCTGCATTACAAATGTTTGGTGAGGACAATTCTAAACACAGGGAAAGGGCAGCACATACCTGACAAATCTTTTAAAAATTGATCTTAAGCTTAGTAGTTTAACACATCGAGGTTTCAAAAAGTTCATAAAATGTTACAAATACTACCAGTGTACATTCAGTATTCATGGCTTGAAGTGACTGAGCTTTTACATAGTCTAACAACTGTGATCTAATTATTTTTCCACTTCTGTTTGTTGCCTCAAAGGTGCTAGCAGATCATAACAAAAAATAGTTCATACAATCAAGAATAAGTCAGCAATAAAGAGAAGATTTTGCAGAAGGTAATTCATTTTCCCTGGAAATGGTTCCAAAAATGGACTAAAAAATATAAAAAAACTATTTAAGAAACAAACTTCATTAACATACTGCTTCTACATTAGTTTTCAGACAAACTGGGTGTTTCTTAAGCAATTCCAGACCTGCTGGTACCCACAGAGAGAATGAAAAACACTCATAAATTAGCTTCCTCTTTAAGTCAGGGAACTCAGTATAATACCCCTGAAATTTTTCTTCCAAATTTGATTTTATTTCTTGTGCTCCTAAACTGCTTTGACTGTGTGATCAGGAGCAAAGCTGACGGACCTCAAGATCTTATTTCCTATCACTTCAGTCAGCTGAACTTTTGGAGGATCAGAATACAGTTATATATTCCTTTATAACAGAGCTGCAATACAACCATGATAAAGAAATGGGAGAAATATTCTGCTCTGCTCATTACAATCAATAGATTATTCAGTTCGGTCACAAAGCAGAAGGAATTATGAAAAAGAAAGTAATCTTTAAACTATTAATATTGCCAGAACTACTTTGCTTTTAGATATGCAGACTCCCACCTCCCAGACACAGCTAATAATGTCAGAAGCTCTGAGATTCATACGGTCAGAATGACTAATATTTACATTAAGCAAATGTATTGCCATAGTAACATAGACACCACAGAGCTATCTACCTGCCACAGCTCTCTAAATTATTTAGCATGCCAGTACTACAGTGACACTGTGTAAATGATCACATTCATTAAGAGCAGAGTATGTGCTGAAAAACTGAATGTTAGACAGCCATATTTATTGCTAGAAAAAAAACAATAGCACCAATATTCAGGAAAAAAAAAAAAAAAAGCAGAGCGGTATAGAGGAAGGCTCCAGCCTGAAGCAGAACAACACACCTTGAAAATCTTCATCTAAAAAACACATTCACATCTGCATCCCTGTGCAAAGCAGCACAAACAATAATCTCACAGGACATAAGGTGACCAGAACAAACTGGGATTTGAGTTACACCCCAAACCATATTTTTGGGATAGTCATTAAACTTGTTTAATTTGCATTTTGTATCGCCAAAATATTATTCTACATTGTGGAGTTGCAAGAACTAATGCACAGAAAATAGAAATAACTATGACACATCTTCAGAGCATGGTTGTTCTTCAACAGTCGACAGATTTGTGATGAGGAGAAAGGTGCAATACTTTGGATGATGGTGTGCCACTCCTTCAAGCAGTAGATGATGTCAAGGATCTTTGTGTAAGCCACTATTCTCATCCTGAGTTAAAACTTTTGGAATACTCAAGCACTTCCTGCACTGAAGATATTTTCTCCTCCTCACATGCAATAGCAGAATCAATGACAGTGAAAACAAATGACAGCTCAGGTCAACTCTTGCAACCAGATGGATTTCTTCCTAATTTTTATCAGCTATTGTCCCTTATTTTGTTGGACACAAATAATGCTTTTTTCACTTTTCTCTTTGAATTCAAAATAATAAAGAAACCACCTAAGAAGCATAACACAAAGATCCAGGCACAAAATTAACCCAGCCCAGCTCTAACCAATTCCTGTTCTCTCTGATTTTTTTAGTTCTTCATAGGCTCAATTTACAGTATGTCAATGCAAGAGAAAGCTTTAAGTAATTTCTTCTACTACATTTTTATGAAAGTAAGCCTGGCATACACCCATATCTTATTATTCATTTGCACTGAAATGCCTCTAAGTCCTACCTAAAGACATTTTCATGGTACTAGCAATAATCAAATCAAATCTCAAACCCATAGATTACTGTAACAGAGACTCATGTAGAATTTGATCTTCAGAGACAGAATTCTCAAAATAATGAAGTGTTTGGAACATACTCCTCCTCTTCAGATAGAATACTGCTTAAATAATAAGAGTCTGCTTTCCTTAAGCAAGTTACTTTCATTAAGAATTCTTCAAGAAATTACTTGATCCTCCACAGAATGTCCAGGACATACAAAGAATGGGACCTTGCTTTGAAAGCTGTTTTAGAAAGCAGCCTCATGGAACCCAACAGGCAGACCAGTGAGGGTACCTCAAATATAGGTGCTGGAGAGCACAGGTGTGATGAAGAATACCAAAAGGTTTACTGCTTTACAGAGGTCAGGTCATCCACCAAAGGTATTTAGGCTGTGAACCTCTGTTTGGAGTCCTCACTCAGTATCCCACTTGAGATTGTGAATTTACCAGAACATCTGCTGGTTTTAGAGAAATGTCTGTGAAAGATGAATACTGCTTCTTAGGACTGTCAAAACATAAAGGATCATATGAAAAGCAACTGACTAGTGGACTAATTAGCAGTAAGGAATAGAATTATGCAAAGCCTCCAGATTCCAGGCAGAGCTATCAATTACATTAACATGTTACAAATCACCTTGCTGATGAAGTGCAAGCTGGAAATAGGAAGTCACCTTCAAGTATTCAGCACCTTAAAGCACATTTATAATGGAGCCAGGGGGGATATCTGCTTAGTTGTTGGAACAATTTAAAATGTGCACTAATACTTGAAATGATTCTATGACAATTGAGCATTCAGCTAAAGTGGCTGAGATAAGCCTTGACAATTCTAGATAAGAAACGCTAAGCAATTAATAGAGGTATCCAAACGCTAACCTTTAAATCCACTTAGGCTGAATTTTCTCTCACAACTTGTATCTTTCAAGCTTATAACTGAGAGCACTAGGAAAGTCAGTCCTGCTACATAAACCACAATTAATCCTGAACACAAACCCTGTGTTTTGTTTTCAAGCCAACACTGAGTAGATGAACCCAAAAAGCAATGAACAGAGAAATAGTGGCTGAATTTCATTAGGTTTGGCTCAGCATCACTACAACTGAATCCAAACTGTTTTCTACAGAACAGTTCAAGTAGCAGAAACACAAAGCACTCAGCTCCACAGGAATCTTTCATTTATCAGATGTGGTACCATTCACAAACCAAGTCTATATTTCTGCATGTTGCTAGATAATGTCCCCTCACCAACAAGGCAGTTCGAAAAGCAGAAAAGGTCTTGGCTCTAAGTCCTGCTCAACAATAACAAAAACATCTCTACTATCATCCAGCACAAATCCAAAACACAACCTCATACTTGTCACTTATACCTGAGCCCAAACCAGCACAGTATGGAAATCCTAGATCTGCAGAGCACTTCATCAAAGAACCGAGTAACTTCATACAAATCAGAGTTTAGTGCTGATACTAAGGTTTTGTTTGTTTTTGAGGTGTTGCACTATCTGGGTAAATACAACTTGCAAAAACATCCCATGTGTTCAAATGACCCTTCAAAATCCACAGGAAACAACCAGAGCAAACACACTCTAACTTTAGCTGGGGTCTGAGACCTGTTTTTACTAGAAACCCAAAAATCCTACTTCCACATTCTCCGGTCCTTCTCAGCCAGGATGGGAATGGAAACCTTTGTCAGGCTTAGCTCAGTCAGTGGCCTCCCTCACCCTGGCAACTGCTTTTATACACAGCAGGGATACTGAAGAGGTAGAGCAAAGCTTAGTATTAGTCCCTCAAGCTCAGGACTCTGTACAGAATACAGTCTTTTCCCACTTTGCATACCACAACAATTCAAACAACTCCCTAGTGCAATGAACTATGTCCTTTTCCCCTTCCCTCCAGCCTCCACAATGAAGAAGTATCATTGCTGTGTCCTCTGACAGAAACTTCCCATCCAGACTCAGCAAACAGAATTAATGCAGAAAACAAAACCAACCTTTTTTTTTCCCCCCAGGCAAAAAGTGATAGGAAAAAGTAAAGAAAAACAAAAACAGAAACCAGAATATAGACTTACATGACTTATAGTGATTAAAACACTGATCAGCCTCTTCTGTACTGTATAGCAGTGTTAAAACCCCCACCACCATCCTTGCACACACAGAGCAATACACACCCAAGCCAATGCATCTTGCTGTTAGGAGTTGAGCTGCTGCATACTTAATAGGGAGGCAGATTTATTGAACAGGTATTTCAAAATCCACATTCAAACTCTCTAAGTGCCATTCCCAAAAAGAATATCAAGTCCTGCATATCTACAACTTGAACATAAAAAACTGCAATTTGAGATGCAGACATCTTTCTACTAAAAAAAAAAAAACCAATTACATATGCACCAAATAAACCTTACACCATAAATGTCCTTCATTCTTTGTGTGCCAAAACATCAAAAAAGAAATCCAACAGATCTCCCACAGAATAAAAAGCAAATAAACTAACAATACCCCCAGACATGGGACCAGCTTACTATACATTATTAAAATGCCAAGCACATTAGGTTGTTAATTTTTCACTTGAAGTAACTGCATAACTTGGTTGGGGAATTATTCAGCTCTAAAAACCTCTGTAGCCATTTCATTTCACCTTTCATTTTCTATCATCCACAAGTCAAAATCATGTATGCAGTTTAATGAAAAGTGCATAAGTCCTTGAGTACCAGATACAGACAGAGTGAGCTCTGAGAGATTCTCACCAAATATGCAAGAAACCAAAATAAAAATTGAAATATACAAAGATACTAGTATAAGCATAGTAAATCAGTGGTATTTTTATCAAAATGAAAAACTAATTTCTTCTTTCTATAAACCCAAGATACACTTTCAATCTTTTTGTCATCTATCCATGCTATGCATCATGAAGATAAATGGTGATAAGTGAATGGAAATAGAATGGTGATAGATTAAAAGTAGTGACACTTAGGAGTACAAGCAGCTTAAAGAGTACTTTGAATATACATTTAAGTGTATGAGCAAGAAAATAATTACCTATATTCCACAGACAAACATAGCACAGCCACAGGGACAGATTCCTTTTCAGTGAACACCCTTGTGCTAATAACTGTGCAGGAGTCAGGGTCTGGAAAAGATGCAGAGTCAACTTGTGGCAACTAAAATATTTAACCATTACAGACGTGCATTTACCTGACAAACCTAAGTGGGAATCCCACTTGCAGGGATCAGTTGTTCCAGCCACTCCCCTATAGATAATTTGAAGACAATTATTCTGAGCATCATAAGCATCACGAGATGCTTACTGCTTTTGTATGCTAGTACAGCAAATTTTATTAAGAGACTTAACTAAGATGATATACCATACAGGTTTCAAAGGTAAGATATAAAAAAATATCACCCAACACAAATACTCTAACTTGTCAGGAGAAGGGGAATGGGATCTATACCCTCCAGAAGTATCCAGACTAGGCTTGTCTCAATTAGATTCAAAGCCCATATTGTTTCAGAGCACTTAAGAATGTCTGTGGAAGCTAATAGTGACATGGTAAATGAAACATGCCGACAGAGAACATTGTCTTATTATTAGCAACATGCCAGGCAATACAAAAAGACCACCACATACTTCAAAAACTGCACTTACAACAACTACACTTACTTTGCATTTTAGAAGACACAGATATAAGATACACTGCCCTATATCAGTTCAGATGTTTTTCTGGAGTACATATTTGTAAGATACTCATGCAAACACCAAAAAAATTTCCATACTAATAGAAAAAAACAAAGCATTCATAAAAGAGAATAGGCAATTCTGCTCCAGATTTGTTGGTTTTGGTTTGGTTTTGCTTTTTGTTTAAGGTGGTTTTTTATTGTTTGGTTGAGATTTTTTGTTTTCTTCCCCGTTCCACACTAAGGAAGTGTTTCAGAAAAAGCCACAGGTTCTGAGCAGGGTCATTCATGATACTGATTCAGCTGCTGCCTTGCCTTTCAGAAGTGCCAGACCAGTTTTATCTCATTTCTTTTAGGAAAGCAATGCAATGGGACAGTAACTTCAGATCCCAAATTAACTATCGTTGGATACCCAGCTTTAGGTACTTGGCTTACTCTGTGCAAGCACTTTATTCCTACCCTCCTACTTGTTTGTATTTCTCAAAATGCAGCATATTACTCACTTTGACTGTAGTTGCTTCATACATGTTCATTCATCTTAGTTTGACTCACTGGATTTCTTTAACTGCATCTCATTAAACAGCCTGAATTTTTCTTTCCAGCTGCATGCTAGGCTGACTTTCAGTGAAATGAAGGTAGATTTACACCAATGAAAAGAAAACAGAATGCAGTTGCATGGTCTTAAACTTTAAGAGGCAACAAAGATTTCTAGGCTATGAATATTAATACTCAGAGATTAGCAATTCATCTTAGTTTTCAGCTGTGTCCTTCTAAGACAAAATGGTTTAGAGAAACCCTGATAGGTTTTTACTAAAAGCATTGCTCCAACAGCTGTGGTGAAACAGCAGAACAGTTCATGGCTCACACAAGAAAGAGGTCCTGTCTCATGACCCACACCTCTGGCACATTCACGCTGTAGTTCCTGCTTAGTTCACATACAAGTCAGTTCAGCAGCAGCTCCATGAAGAGTAAAACAGAAGGGAGTGAGCCCACTGCAAACTGGGAACAGAGGCTGGGGAGGCTGTGCAGCTTCCACCCTGGACAGAGACCCCATCAGCTCTGCCTCTCCTAGAATTATTTCCTGATTTTTATTACTGTAACTGCATATTTAGAGTCAGCAAGCCATATTCTGAAGACTTAGAGACAGTAATTAATGCTGTGTTAGTTCTTCTGCAATAATGTTAGAATAATTCAAACTTATTAGCAGCAAACATGCTCAACATGTCACAAGAACCACCAGACTCCAGGTCTCATCTAATTCTGAACTGACTAATGCAAGAGCAATATTCTCTGCCTTAGTAGCCACTGGTAAGGGACACAAACTGATAAAGGAGATGTAAGGAAACATTACATTAAACACTTGCAGAACTGGACAAAAAATTCATTTGCTATACCAAATATGACCACTAAGGAACACATTCCCAGAGATTAATTTCTTTTTGCAAATAAATCAATAAAAAAATGATTTTTCTAGAGTAAACTTTTCACATCCTTTCCTCTAGAATTGAAAGTGTTCTAGTTTCTCAAAGATTGCTTTCCTGTTTCATTTCTCCAAAATTAAACCTTCAACTCTGCATTGAGCCAATTCCAAGATAAGTGTGACCCTTGGAGGCCAGCAGATCATCTTGCATCTCTTCTTGCATCTTTTAGTATCTCTGCAGCTAAAAGTAGGACTGTGCCTCTCCCTACCTGGCCAAAAAGAAAAATAATCTTGGAGAAAGCAACTCTTTATCTATTCTATCCCACCCTCAAAGGTCCTTGGCATGGAGGGAACTAATTCTGAAACACATCTACTGTGGCACTAGTAAATAGACTAGCTCCCATCTTAAAATGCACTTTGGTCTACAGCTGACACAGATTTGAAAAGGAAAACAGACTGATAATGTTGAAGCCTTAAAATAAGTGAAGGAGCAGAAAAGCAAGTTGTTCCTCTGAGGCATAATAATTTTCTGACTTGCTCCTGGAATGATGCCTAGCATTACTTCCTTAATCCCAGCAAAATGAAGTTTCTGTCTTCCGATTCATAAATAGCAAAAATTTATGCTGAAGTTTCTAAGGCGTTTTCAGAAGAGAAATACTACTTCTACTTCAACTACTTTGGTTTTTGAAAGATTTTCCCTGTGTCGTGACCTTCATTAGGACTTGGAACTGAAAGATTTCCTTGGTTATCAAGTACTCCTCATCTGTTATCATAATTCATAATCCTTCAGAAATTGATGAGGCTCCAGCTTTTTAATATTCTCTTGCATTCACTTAATGTAGTATGACATTTCCAAAGCTGTGAACTATTAGTCCACACACTTTTTGCCCAGTATCACATTGTAGCCTACTTACTCACTGAATCACCCATAGAATGAGATTATAGTCAGAGTGTTTTAGGAGTCTGTTTTTTAAATTAGAAGGTAAGTAATTAGATCTTTAGTGACTGTACTGCAACTTAAATGTTAGAGTTACTGAATTCACATGTAAAAACTTTACTACCAAAGCCTCTTTAAAAGATTCTCCTTTTCAGTTCCAACTGGTTGCTCAAGGGTGTACCTGAACAATTATATCATGAGGCTGAAATGAAGGTCCCTCTCTCCAGCACTTCCTACAACAGTAATACTCTGCTGCTGGTGTGTAGAAGGTATATTTTGCATAGGTCACTTGAGAGTCCAAAACATTTTACAGATCAGCAGTGTAATTTCAACACAGAGAGAACAAACTCTCAACTCAAGTAAAGCTCATTAGGAGGTAAAAACAATCAGCAAAACAGATTAAATATCAACATCCTGAGATAGGATTGAGGGGTAAGGTTTTTTGAAATTATGTTGTTACATGTCTTTTCAGTATAAGTGGGTAGCCATTAAGTATGAGCAACAGCTATAATGTGAAAAAAATGCTGTTGAACAAAATCAATATTAAGTGGTACTTAGGCCAAGTTAGTTTCTAGTATCCCTTTTTATATCTGAAGGATCACAAACTTCTTCAGAAAGCACTCAGATTTTAATTGATATAGTGATTACACTGACTAACACCAACAGTCTTCACTGAAACAAAATAATGATGTTGGTGAATTAAACCCCAGAGTAGTGCCAATCAAGTCAATGAGTTACAGGAATTTTATCTAGAAGAACACCTTTGGCCAAAGTTTCAATATAATTTCAAATTAGCCTCCTTCTGTGGTAGGGTAGTTACCAAAGATTTCCCCTTAGCAAAAGATTCAAGGAAAGACATTCGCATATTGTCACACACACTGACTCTGTGCCACACCTAGAATACAGTGAGACTTTGCCTTCCTCTTGAATACTATGTTCCTACTAGGAGAGAGGCAAAAAACCCATGTGTTCCATAAAGTAGTTTCTGTGCAAGCTGCAAAACAAAAAAATCTTCAAATGAGACTAGCAGTCAGCTGCACACCTTTGGAATACATGAAATAGCCTACAACAGAACAGCCTGTGTATAAAATGCACTGTAGCATTTCACTGGAAGAAATGGTAAGCTTTCAAATTAAATGGACATTAAAAGAATACTACAATAAATCATATTGCCAACTACATGCTAGTTTCAAGAAGCATTGTCCTTCAGGAATGCATTATATTTTAAAAATCACTTCCATCTTTTGTTGGTTAAGATAAGCTACAGTTTATTTTAGTTAATAGAGCCACAAAGTAGGATGAAACAATTATTCTGCTTAGCTTGCATTTTTCAAACTTGAGCATGCATACTGCAATGGAATCAATTACTTTACTCCCACCCAATTTCTTTACTTTAAATCTCAAGTACTGCCAGAAAATCTCATTTATCTAATCTGGATAGCAAAAAGGTTTATCCAAATTTCTTTTTCAATAATGTTATACTTACAGTGTACAAATCCTTGTTTTAAAAGACTTTCAATAGAAATACTCAATGTGCATTTCACAACATTGAATTTAATATGAAACAGAGGCCACAAACACTGCTTCAAAAAGCCCAACAGTACACTTGCAGTAGGGGACATAAAAATTTTTCATTAATCCGATTCTATTTGAAGCAAACCAGAGTTTAAAAAAATGCCTGTGACTCCAGAAAGTTAAATGACAATACACTTTCATAGCTCTGAAACATACAAGACCCAGAGTTGTTAAAAAAATTCAAATTAGTATGTAATACACGATTTAGACACCCAGAACTTGGATCTTGCATTTTCTTCCCGCTGCATAGCTCTTCTTCCCATCTCTGTTCCTGCACAAGTGATAATTTGTGACAAATTATGGAACTCATTGTTACAGGCTATAAGAGTTACCAAAAGCACTGATTATTTTTCAAACAATTTTGAAAGCAAAAGACAAAACCCACTGAATTTATGGAATGGAAAGACTACTAAATAATACCATAGACTGCACATGGCCAGGGACACTGCCATACGCTTGGACTATGCACATGTTGTCCTGCTCTGTTCTGTCCCATCAATTCCTACTCTGAGGACAGCTCAACTTCAAAATCCTCAGTGATCCCCACTGCTCCATACACAACAAAAACAAAACAAATTGAACATCTCCATTGCTTGGCTCATGAACAAGCAGCTTGTCTAACAAGAGCTACAGAGAGGTTTCTAAGATATGTTTCTGTTCAACCAAACAGATTCTAACACCGCAAAACCAAATCAAAATCTAATGAACACTTAGCCTTCCAATTCAATCCATTCTTGCAGGCCTAATCTAACTCTTCTTCTCTTTCATTTATTCCAAGTTTATATTTTGAAATAATAATGCATACTTCAAAATTATTTAACTAATCCCTACTAGCTTTACCTGAAAATCCTCTTTTTCTTAGAAAATATTGGGAACTAAAGAACAATGATGCACAGGAAAACGTGTAAACAAGTGAGAATTTGATCTTTCAAGATTTTGTTGTACACTTTTTTTGTATTCATCTTTCTCCTTCTAAGATAGCTGCCACCACAATGATGGCCATTAACACTATGTTGATAATAATCAGTTTTACTATGAAAAACATTATCACTTTTTTTCCTGGTTTGCTTTTTGCTGTTTCCTTATGTCTATCATAAAATCTCTGAATTTCTAACATCACATTAACCAAATCTCCTTATTCAGAATGGTTAAATATTCCCTTAGGTTTTATAGGGCCACTACCAAGGACAATTTACCCAGATTTAGTGCTAAGGTGTAGCCAAATTTGGAACAATACCTACTTACCATGTTATTTCCATGAGACCAAAGTTAAGAAAAATACTTGTCACTATGATCAGAAAACCAGTCATACTTTCCCATTTCCTCATGCCAGTGGCCTCTATCCACCATTACACATTGCTAATTTCCCTGCACTGTTCTTCAGGGCAAAATACACACCTAATTAAACTCAAGACACAAGCAATGACAAGTAAATCAAGATGGTTGGACAAAACATTCTTTATGACATACCCTGGACCTTTACAATGAATAGCTCACATTGTGTCATACATACACAAGTTCTTTCCTTGTTTATCTTGAGCTGAGAAAGAAAAAACCACCTTATGCATTATGAAAGCCATGTATACATCTTTATATTCTGTGAATTGCCAGGTAGATGTGTCCTTTACAGACCTCTCCCTCGGCATCACAAGGAGAGCAAATTTGTATGCTAGTGTATAGTGAGGAAAGATTAGAAATCAGAACCATTTAAATTATTTATAGAACATCACTGATGCCTCAAGAAGGCCATGCAAAGTAGCCTGCAACTGGACCAAGGAATCCTATGAAAGAGTAAAATCATGTAATAGCTATTTTCTATTAACATTTTGTGAAATTCAAGGCAGTTTAAAAATTACCTACATCAGTAAAATGGGATCTTTCTCTAAAATATTAATTTCAGATAACTGTCAGTAACCAAGATTTTATTGGCTTGCTCCTAAGATCAAACTCACTGCTGAATGAAAAAGACATTTTCCTCCTCACAAGTCTGAGTTTTCACAATTTTTATAATGAGAACAAACTCAAAACTCTACAAACTGACACCAGGAGGAAAAAAAAAGCAACAAAAGCCACCAACACAAAAACAAACAACCCCAGACCACAACGCAGGAAGAATACAACTGAAAGGAAGCATGATCCTAAGGTACTGCATATAAACTAATGGAATTTTTTGACTTTGCATCTTTTGTCATTCTGACATTCCAACTTGAATCTATTAAAGTCTTACTTTGAAAATTTTTATTGAAAACAAAAATATATGGGAACACATTTGTTCCAGATGCATTAATATTTTCCAATAAAAAAACTCTAAGGATTTAATACCAGTTGAGACTAGAGTTGGTAATCACAGATACTTAACAATCTTAGACTAGATACTAAAGCTCTTGTGTTAAGGAATTAGGGGTTCCTTTCATTACTGCTGTTAGCTAAACCAACAGGAATTCAAACATACAAGTAAAACTAAGGAGTTACACAAACAGAGAACAGGAAGAAATGAGAACTATAGAAAGACTCCACATTATTGTGTTGGTTCATGTTACTTCCTGCCATCGGTGACTGTACTGCCTTTCCATGAACATAACCAGATTTTAAGTCAGGGAAAGAAGAAACAGCCAACTGAAAGCTTTACACTGCTAGAAATAAAGTTACAGAATAAGGCCAGACTCTAGTTTAAATGAGGAATTATTGTTCTTTAGTTTTCTCTCTGGAGAAGGAAATACACCTGTCTTTATTGTTCAAAATATTATATTCTAATGCTACAAACCATCTGAAGAACTCTTACCTACAGCAACTGTGAGAAATAGTCACTGTGGCAACCAAAGCTACTTCCATAGAGCCACAGAATCATGGATTAGCTGTAGGTCAGCACATGTAAAAGCTTACATTCTAAATTTTAGGAAAGGTGTCATTAGTCTTGGGAATATGTAGTCCTTCCAAACACCCTGCTATGTGAACTTTTACACAAGGCTTGATACTCTGAAATATTCTAATGATCTGGGTTTAATAAAACAGTTTTGTAACATTGTCAGAATTACCAATTCATTCAGAGTGGAAACAGTAACATACTGAACATTTGGCAAGCATCAGACTATCTACAACCCCTCAGTTTCCTAAAAATACTTTGATATGATACTTTGGAACATTTTATAAGCTATTACAGAGAAACCAGATGCCTCCCTAACCTTTACAGAGCAGCACAGGTTAGGATGAGAAGAACAAGATCCTTGCTTCCCCCTTGACTAAACAGCCTCCCATCACTATCAAGAATTGCAACAAACTGCATCAAAAGAGGTGGAAGCACCACAGGGGAGGATAATACCAGACACATGCTGTATGAAAGGCTGCTGAGAGATGGTGCTCATTTTCATAAAGCAAGTGTTTGGTGGTTCAAAAACAACAAAGAAGGCACAAGAGTTTACCAGAAAACTAATATTAATTATAATCCACCAGCTATTTGTATTTTTTCTAATCAATTTGAAAGAAAATCTGGTTATATAAAACCCAGGAACTAGTGGTATTATAAAGTATAATTTCATATTTCTTTCCCTTTCTAATGTTGTTTGATTGGTATAAATACTCCACCTGATACAACAAACACATCTCAGGAAACCAAGCACACTGTCAGGTTTCCTGTGATTTTCCTTGTCTGTACTAATCCCAGTCTCATTTCACACCCACACATCAGGCTCCCTCCCTAGCTAGCTTGGGCTTCTGTACACAGCTTCCTTATGACAATATTGCAATTAACACCCACATCTCCTCCCCAGATGATGCCAACTCTTCTATGAAACATTCAGGCTATGAAAACCACACCCCTTTTCATGCTCTTTCATCAGCCCTTTTTCCAAACTGAGAATAAGCATCTCTTGGGGAGGTGACTCAGAAGTGTTCAGCCCTTTCCACGTTGTAAAACAGCTCATCTAATAAAACAAAACACATGTATAATGCTGCATCAAGAACCAAATTATATTCATGCTTGTAGATCAGGGTGGGGAAAGACTTATCTGAATTTTCATCTGTCAGCTAACTAGTTCCACTGCAGAGTAAGATAAAGTAAGATGATCCAATGACAAACCAAAGCCTAGAACCTCTGCCCCTTATTCAGCTTTTGTTGTAAAAGGTTTTCTAAAGTTTCTGTTCAATTTTTAAGCTCAGATAGAGAATACTAGCGTTTCCTCCATCAACTCTTTTTGTATCCTACATTGTACCTGTTAGAACCAGGACTAAAAAAGAAAACATACATTCTTCAGATGACAAGCATTTCAACTACTTCCTATCCCATAAGCCAAATAATGTGGAGATATTCTGAAACAGACAAACAAAAAGACGAGGAGTCTTGGCAACTCAAGAAAATCCTGGTGTACAGGCTGCTGGATTCTCATCAAATGCCACTGGTAACCTACTTTTGACATACAGGGTATGTAGATATATAATATGTAACAATATATTTATTGTTCTCCAGAGGTTACAAGGGACCAAAAGACAGCTAAAGCACCTTTGATAACTGCTGCGTATTCTTTTCACATGTAAGCAATTTCTGTGATTGCCACAGGAATACTGCGCAATAGTTACACTGTACAGGTGTGAACACAAACAGAAGTGAAACACAAAACACTGGCAGGATGCTCCAGAGCCCATGGTGTCTAAATGTAGCTGAGTGCTACCGTCCATCAGGCATCTGAAATAAGACTGAAGTCTCAAACTCACTTTTCATTGTCCATACCGCAAAAACTGATTTTGACACCCAGCACTGCAAAGCTCATGGCTCAGCAAACAGACGTCTTCTCTGAACTACCTGTTACACACACACAGACACACATGTATCTTACCTGCAATTAAAGCAATGTCAACAGGTCAGCAAGGAAAAATTTGCTCTGGCAGCTCTTCCATTTGGTCAAGAATCTAGACTTAGTTTCTTCAGCTTTCAGCAGCATTCAGCTTTCCACTAGAGACAAGGAAAGGCAGAGAAAGTAGAAAAGTAAAAATTATCATTCTCTATTAACAGAAATCTGGCAGCTTAAAAACTGAAAAGGAAAAAAAGCTCCATCTTAAAGAGAACAAGATAATAAACTCTCCAATACACAGGAGTAGCAGTAAGAGAGTTTATTTCACAGCACAGGACACATCCACACAAACAAGGTCAGAGTTTCCAGGCCTTTCACCAATACTTTAGTGAGAAGCCCTTGAAAAGACAGAGGGCATCAGCCACTAAGAGCCCACACCACAGCAGAAGCAATCCATATTTGCCTTCTTTGTTGCCTTCTGTTCACTGCTGCAACTCAAAAACAATCGTGCATAACACACTGAATAAGTCTGATGCAATTAAGAAACTGTTCTGGCTAAAAAGTAACCACTGGGGAAAAAAAATAAAACACAGAAGTAGAAAAAAGTGGTATTACACTGAATTCTAAAGCTTGCTACACTGCCAAAAAACTGATTACAAAACTCACTTTTCAGACAAGAAATGCATCATAACAGCATCTTGTTAAACAAGCTAAACACATGCAAGGGAGAAGGAGAAACCCACACCTTTCTGTCAACACTGAAGTAATTCATATTAAATTTATATTTGACATGTAACAAGGCTGCACACATACAGAAAAATGCAAGTATGAAAAGGGTGTCTATTCATTTACACAGTGCTTAGCATTCCGAATTGATTTTACAGACATCCTGCTAACCTGTCTGACAGAAATTCCTCCAGACTACACAAATTAACTCAAAATAAGGAGACTGTCATTTTTCTGTGTCTTATAAGCAGGAAGGCAAAACTCTGAAAGCTTTCAATTTGCTGAAAGAAAGCCTGTAAAAGTTTAAAAAGTATATACATCAAGACAAAAAAAAAATTAATAAACATAATTTTTGACCAAGAACTCATCGTTTAAAACAGGTTCCTAAACAGCTTTCCCATCAGGAGAGCATGAAAAAACAGCCAAAAACTAAGGGCGTATGGGAAGACACGGTTTTTATATTGCAAATATAACATAGTTTCAGTATATGCTAGACTAGATGACCCCAGAAATTCCTTCACATTTCATGCTCCTGAATTTCAAGGATGATTATATCAAGTTCCTCCACAGATGTAACCAGAAATTTCCTAAGAGACTTTTAGCATCATTTTCCCCCTCAATTGCAACAAAGACATTTGTCCTAAAAATTAGCCAGTTTCCAAGTGAAATGGTAACAGGACAATCTTTCTGTCTTCCAGATCATCTCTAAAATGTTTCCTATAGTAAAATACCGTTCATAAAATTCTATCTCACTAAACCATGCTATTTTTAATATATTTTCTTGTTAGTCAAAATAATTGCAAGTGAGGGCCCTAAAGAAAGGAGATTTCTCCATAATTTGTAATTAATACTAACTTTCCTCCTTTCTGCTTTATATATCCATTGCATCTGGTCATAAAAATAAGGTTCCAAGTTTAATTTGTTAAATACATTCTCTCTATTTTTGTTTTTCTGTACCATTTATCAGGGTAATTTTTCAAGTGGAGCCTATAATTATGTTCTTGACCGGACTGTCTTTTAGTTTAAACAATTATTTTCTCCCTGGGATTTTATTCTTTAATTTGTAGCACAGCTTAAAAACTATTGTCATATACATAACAAAATAGGTGTCATCTAAATTACATCCTCATGATTGAGGTTTGCAAGTTTATCAGCCTGGTATTCTTATTTCCTTTTACTACACATGAAATAATCCATCAGAGGGAACAGAAAAGAGGAACAGAAAAAATATACTTAAAAGAGAAACTACCCCCACCCAGAGTCCAAACTAAAGTCCTAAAGGTAACCCACAGCCCCTCTAGAAATCATTCTTTCCAGCAGATGTGGGAAAGGAGTATGCCATAAGCACCTGTGGAGGGGCTTCAAGTGATCATAATGAAGAGGGCATTGGGGGAGGAAAAAAACCTCTCAGCACATTTGTTTTAAAGATTCCAGTATGCTTCCATCTAAATATCATCTTTTATCTAGAACCACAAGCCTGAAATTGAAAATTAGTACAAGAGACTGAAACCAGAGCAAATGAAGGACAGTTACATGAGGGACAACCCATTTCTGATACGGCTAGTGCATGTTTTCAAATATATGCTTAATAAAAAATTATAGTTGTGCCTATTACCCAAATTTATGCAGTGTTTCAGCTTCAAAGTTCTGCAAGACTCACTCAATGAATCTTTGTTACTACTACTGAGGCAGTAAAGAAAATCACAAATTTCTCTATGATATGCAGTTAATGTGCAGGTTTTAGAGAGAAGGCATTCAGAACATGGAACAATTCCCTGATCAAACATATGTAAAAAAATCTGAATCTGAAACCTTACCACCAAACTATGGAAAATGTCCAGAACCTAAGCGCCTTTAGCTTCCCAAATAATTTGTGAAAAAAAACAGAACAAACCAAAAACCCACATAAAACTAAACCTACACAGACACCCCTTAGGTTAGAGTGCAAAAGAAGACAATGAAAGAACAAAAATTTGAATAATTTAGCAAGTTCCAACTTTGAATCATCCTTTTTAATATTATTTTTAAAAGCTGTAATTAAATAAAAGCAGCATGGTGACAATTGAACCGAGAGCTTCCCGTAGTTGTGGCCCAGGAGAGTCATATTAATCACACAGTATCATCAGTTCAGTATTGCCAGATAGGAAATAATACATCCTTATCTCCAAAGAGCACTGACACTGGGATCTCTTTGTAGGCACTGACAAACCATTACTGCCAAGCACAGTCTTGCCTTATGTAACATTCTTGGAAGAGCAAATATTTTGCTTTTGCATCAAATACACTGCTTTTTAAAAGCGGGCGGCACCAGGTAAAAAAAAAAATACATGTCTGCATTCTGTATCTGAGAAGGTAAGGAGGGAAAACAGAGGGAGAGAGAAGAGATAAAAAATCTTCTGCCTTCTCATTTCTGAAAACTGAGACAGGTAAGGAAAACATGAAATGGTAGAACTGCTTAAAAACTTTGAATCAGATACAAAAATGTTATATTTTATCTAATATTTTCTGTCTCATATGATTGATATGAATTTTATGTATTTTATGGATCACAGTATTCATACAAGTCATATGATTCATAATTATAGGAATATAAGAAAAAATATATCTCAGCTCACATTGTTTGGATAGCCTGAAATTCTGTCCTAAAATGGGTGTGGTGAGGCATGTATATTAAAAAGCTTTAGAACATAATCAATTCTTAGTAATACCCTTCATGAATTGGGATGCTCTACTTTGTATCTTGAGATCATCAAATCATAACAGACAGCAGTTTTCAATGTTTCTTCAGTTCACAGCAGAGCAGACTGTCAAACTTTCTTTTAACAGGCAGGTCACCAGGACATTCTCAGAATGGCAAAACCCTTTTCAAGGATTTATACATTCTCTCTCTCCTCTTTTTTTTTTTTTTTTTTTTTTTATAAACACAATTAATTTTGAGCTCAGGGTTATACTGCATGTTATTTGAGAGGAAAGTTGTCCTTAGAGACTGTATCGCATCCCATGCATCTTAACCTACACCACTACCCAAGCTGGATATTATGAAAGATGCATAGCTTTGTGGTTTGGGAAATTCAAATTGCTTTCCTTATCTTTCCCCTTCATGTGAGAGCCCAAGAAAATAATCCTAGAAACCATAGTACACAGATATATGAATCAATACAAACTCCCAGTACCAACAGATGCCATTCAAGAAAGCAGATGGACTTTAAAACATTAAGAGGTAAGTATGTTCCGGTTTCATATGTGCATGAATTAAGATAACAAACACATCATAGAGGTGATACCTCCTGGGAAATCTCCCTCTGTGAATAACAAACCAGAAATCTTCTAAACTGCTAATTTTACATAAAAATGTGCCTATTTTCTTTTGATTTAAAGATCAGTTGACACTGCAGGACTTCCTCAAATCTTTGCTTTCCTTCTGCTATTCACAGTTTTGCCCAATAACATGCAGCTGAAATTAAAACCTTTGTTTAATGTCACTGTTGTTATCCCTATCATTTGGACAAGAAACATGAAGTGAAGAGCCCCTTTCTGTTTTGGGCTGTTACTGGACAAATAATTAAAGAAGAATTAGTTTATTCAAGTAAACACAGGCTACAAGGGCAGCAAAATAGAGGGTTGTTTACAACATACAGCAGATTATATGAAAGAGTTTTCCAAATTTTCACTAGTACAAGCTGTTTAAGTCTGTGTGGCAGAGAGCAGACTTGCACAGGTCTGGAAGCAGTAAAACCCCAGTGGCTTGGATGCAACACCACACAAATATGACAAAATTGTTTCCAAAGCTAATCCAGCCATGTTCATGCCACATTTCCTTGCACTCCCTGTTCTAGGATTTGCTCTTACAGAGCCAGTCTGGGTATGGCCATGCTCACAGTCATTTTTTTCAGATTGCTACCTCTAACAGGGAGTTCTAGCTACTTTTCAACAGCCACAGCACTGTGAAGTTACAAGTGTCCCTCATCTCCTCCAGGTGAAAAGGGGAAAAAAAAAAAACAACCCAGAGAAAGAGGCATAATGTTTTGATATATTCTGGATCCTCCTTGTGAGTTGTAATATAAGAGTAGCGATACCAAGAAAATTACTTCTCAGTACTGTGCTCTCCCTGGATGTTACACATCGTGCTGCACCACAGTACCCAACTCCTTTTTGCCCTCAAAGGATAAAAAAAAAAATCACCTCAAAGTCATCTAGTCCTTCCCCCTGTGCCATGATAACATCATGTTCCTGTCACAACTCACAACTGCTTTCCTTACTTTGTTCTTAAAATCATACACAACTTTTCCTGGTAATATATTCTAATGCAACAATGTCTTACCAAGTAAGGAAAAAAACAGATCACTTTGAAAAACATATTTATCTCATACACTTAGACAAACCCTCACTTTCTCAGTTCTCCACTATCTTCTTCACTTCTTTGAAGCTAAAATAATAGCTCCCAGTTAATTCAGTCATTCCTCCAGACATCCAGGTATTCTTACTGCTCTTCTCCAGACTCCCTACAGTGGGTTCATATTACCTTCTTTTTTTCCTTTTAAATTAATTTTAATGAATTCCATCTTCAAAACATAACACTACATCAATATTGGCTGGAAAGATTACTTCATGTAACTTGTAGAACATAATTCTATTTACACATATGTGATGCAGACACAGGATCCCACAATAAGAACTGGAAAGGTCCTTAAGGTTAACTGAAGCAGGCCTCAGGGAGAAACATTTGGTCCTTCTGGCCTTCTCTAATTGCTCCCATCAACCAGGAGGCAGGAATTACTTTAAAGAAGCCTTGCCGTGTTTGAAATAAGGAACTGTGCTATACGGTTTTGCAATACAAACTTCAATCCCTACCTAAGAACCAGCTCCATTTAAAATAACCCAAAACCTTCTAAGAGCAGAATTCAATCATTTTTGGACAGTATCTTCATATGATATTCTCTAATTTTACAATTCTATAGCAATGTTGACTTCTGTTATTTTTGTTTTCTACTAAAATATATAAATCCTTTATGTATATATCTAAAACAAACCTCTCATCCCTAACAAGAACACTACCTCATGACTCCATTTCCAGGGAAAACAATGTTTTTCAAGCAGTTTATAACTTGCCCACAGTCAATTTCCCCAGACATTCTTTAATAAGTATGAAATGTTGACAGTTTCTATCACAGAAAAGCAACCAGAGATCTACTACTCCTCTTCTGTTAGCATTTTGGAAAGATAAATTCTATTAGCCTAGCGGTTTTAATATTAAAAATAGAATCATATGGACTGCTGTTTTTTGGGGTTTTTTTTTTGTCATCTTCTACTGCTTTGGGAGGGTTTAATTCCTAAGAAACATACTAGAACAAATAAAGATAAACAACTGAGTCTACAGCTGCTCATTTCCACTCGCCCCTTGCCCCTGACACCCGTACAGACAGACACCATAATCCCTCTTCTCAGTGGCACAGTATTACACATACCCTCCATGCGTTAAGTAACTCCAGCAGCTCAAGGATTACATCAGCCAGCCCTTACCCTTTCAACAGTGTTTTTGTAAACACTTGAAACTTAAACTTACCTAACTGCTCTAAAACTCACTCTTTACTCACACCAGCTTAGGGTTTTAGCACTTGCCTTGGACATCATGTTCACCTCCAAGTCCCAGTATCTTTTATTAGATCTGAGGTGAAGAAACAAACCAAAAAATACCTCATCCTGCTTATTGTCTGTCCACAGCTCCATTTGTCAAACAGGAGTAAAACTCCTCTTTCTTTTTACTAACTTTATATTTCTATAATGATTTCTCATTATTCTTTGAGTTGGGCCATTCTGAATGTTGAATCTTAATTATATATGTGTGTGTTTTATTTTTACACTTGTCCTGGGCAATCCAGCTGGGTATTCCTTTCCCTCCTTGTGTTTGATGTTGAAGAGCTCACTATTAGCCAAGCCAGCCTCTCACTACTTTTGATATTTTCCCCCTGTGGAAGAATAGTTTCAATTTCTGCATTAGCATATGCCACAAACTCCAATATTCCTGCTTCTGAATAAATCATATTTTTATCTCAGAATATTTAAATGTACTTTGAATTATAACTGATTAGACCACATTGTCTCCTAACACTGAGCCCAATGCCAAGTGCTCCTGAAATGCTGCTGTTGATTTGATGCCTCTTTTAAATCTGAACTGTTGTTACTTTAAATGTTTGCAAAACAAATGTACACTAGTAAGAGAATATGCTTTGCTGCCGATACAATGAAATTTTATCCTCATCACTTGCTGCTACTTTAAAATCAAACAGTAACATTTCAGCTATTGAATGTAAGTTGCTAAAAACACTACTAGCAGAAGATATAATTTGTAAATAAGCATGGATTATAAATGCAGAGTCTTCTAAACTGCCTTAGTTGTTGCTCTCTGTACTTTAAATTTTATTTTTTCCAACAGGAAAGGTTCTTGCAAGAAGAAAATAAAGTTCTCCAAGTCCAAGGATTCCAATGGCATCCAAGCAAAACAAACTATCTAGCTGAAGGAAATTTTTAAAAATAATCTCAATACTACTTTTGTGTTCTGCTTTTACCAACACTATCAAGTCAGGAACCCATAAGCACTGAGCTGCTGCTGGCAAACATCACCTCTGTAAAAATCATGCCAACAAAATATGCTGAAAAGCAGATTCAACCACTGACAGCCATAAAAACTTCAGTGTTATCTGGCAGCAAGTTTAGGGAAATATCTTTTATTATCTTTTATATCTTTACTGGGACCAAAATATTAAGAATAGAATCATTGCAAAGGCAAATCAGTTTCTGCCCTCCATGCTTTTCCTCCATTCAAAATGTACTCTCACTTCACAGGCTTCTCATCCTATGCATATGTTTCAAGAAGCTGATAAAGAACTTTCTAATTGTTTACCTGAAACCACTCCAAGCAGGCAAGCATAATTAATCTTAATGCAAGTCAGCAATTCAGAAAGGAAATTATCCTGTTACACCTATTGCTGACTATGTGTTCTTATGTGTTCTCTGCTTCCGTGTACTGAATGGCAAAATGGCCAATTAAAAGAAAAAAAAAAAATCCCAATCCATACTAAAGGCATTCCAAGGACTGTGGGTGATTTGAGAACAACATCAGAGCCAAAAAAAAAAAAAGAAAAAAAAAAGGAGAAACATACACTTTTCTGAAGATCTTTATGGTTTGCTGTAAAATTTTTGGCTGCTTAGCACCTGTTGTCACTTTTACCTTGGTAAGGCACACAAGGCAGAGAAACCAGCACAATTCTAATTCCACTCACAGAGAGGAACAGAGCCCTCGCTTCCAAAACAAATCCACATCACGCTGTGGTTCGGGGTATGCACTTCTTGCAAAGTCCAGCACTGGAAATCAGCAAGTTCCTCAAAAGGGGAGATAAACTTTTGACTTCTGTAACTTTTCTTACAGGAATACAGAATTCATAATACTGAACTAAAACATATTTATGCCGCAAGTGAAGTGCAAAAATACCACAAACGTGCAAAGACAAAGCAGCACAGTTGTGTTTACTAAGAGCCGTGGGCCTAGTGTAGCAACTTACTGATGTTCCACCTTCAACTTGTAATTATGAAAGGCACACCTCCCTATTCACTCGTAAGTTTAAGCTATACATACTTAAGGTATGCTTACAAAAGCATTCATCAATGTAATGCCAGTACAGTGATGAAGCAGAAACCCAAGTTATCTCTCCCTCTCAGGTTTGCTGCACTAGGACAGGAGCCTGCCACAGCAAAATGAGTTAACACAATTCAGTAACAGCCTATGCTATTTTTTGGACTTGGCTGCACAGTAACAACTTTTTAACCACAGCTCTCTGACTAGTGTGTAAAAAACCTAAACATCTGAAAATAATTTAGTTATTACAATAATATTAACTGTTAATTGTTAATAAAACTAACTCGAAAGTGTAATATTCTCTTCCCTCCTGCTCAGGGGTATCTGAGGTTTAACAAAAGATTTTGTGAATGCAAATGGGATTGATTCTTCATCAAGTTACCTCTTCAACTGTTAGCCAACAGCTAAATTTAAGTTACAATCCAAAGATTTACTGGAATATGAAGACTGTCAATACTTTAAAAGTTTTATTTTTTTCACATGCACTAGGAAATCCTTCCAACTGTGAGCTTGTTCGAGGTCATCATTTGATTAGTTCTGCAGGCAAACTCCACTACTGCTAGAATAGTCTTCTTATATAAAAATTTTCACAGAAAGAAATCCTGCCCATCACCAATGTACAATACAGGCAACTTGCAAAAATGAGCTAGAATCAGAAGGACAATGGGCACAATTGCCTTTCAGTAATAGTTACTAACACAAAGAATCTAGCTCATTTTTATTACCACACAGCTTTCCTGTCTTAAAATTAAAAAAAAAAGACAAGTTCTTCTAAGGCATGCAAATGTTTAAATAAACAAAACCATGTCTGTCATATGCTTGAAGACTACAGTAGAGGTACAAGGGGAGAAAATATTTGACTGTGCTTCTAAAGCTAAATGGCAAAAACTACATGATAAGAATTTGCCTTGTACTTTCAGCACTAATCTAGCTATGTTATGTATGTTCTCACACAAAAAGTAGGTAACACCATGCTCATTAAGTTTAGATCAGAATTAACTGTCACAGTCTAACATTACCGTACACATAGGTAATTCAATACTGCACCAAAATTTGACCTTTTTCTTCGTAAAGAAAAGAAAAAGATAAAGAAGTCATTGATTTCCCAGTAACTCACCACCCATGGGAAGGCACCACAGTTTGAAACAGAAAAAATTTCAGGGCAATTTTCCAATTGCTAGAAAAAGGTGCTACATGAGTCAAAATCCCAGCTACATGCTGGGCCTCCTGCATGCAGACAGACATGCTTGTGTCATGTTTCCAAACTTTCCTTTGCAAATTAAAAGTAATCCCACTTGATAGGTAACACAGATTAGGTCTTCATATGCCTTGAGCCTCTCACCACTCTCACCAGCTCTTATCTTATCTGCTCTGTTTCAATTCCACATGGAATTGCCTCACCTGGACATGCCCTTCAGGATCACCTTAGACCGGAATTTTTTGGCCACATGGTTTAACATGCAAATCATTCTTGTCATACCATCACTGAGTCCTTGACTGAGATACCCACCTGTACTGGGAAGACCTGGAAGTCTCATGAACAATGCCTACAACAGAAAGTAAGGAAAGATGCATTCCCAAAGCTTCTCAATGTTCAAAACACTAACTTCAGCTGGTGAATGCTTCCTTACCATCACAGCAACTCCACAGTTAAAGCTCTTTAAAATGTACTGGTGTGTGTACACATTTATTACAATGGAGTGATACTAAGCCAGAAGCACTTATTGTACACATTCACAAGGGCATTCAAAACTGCTTTTTTAATTCAACAGAATCACAGAATTATTAAGGCTGGAAAAGACCTTCAAGATCAACAAGTCCAACCTGGGACTGAACACCACCACGGCAACTAAACCATAGCATCAAATGCCATATGCTCTCATTTGCTGAACACTCCCAGGGATGGTGGCTCCATCCCTTCCCTGTGCAGCCCATGCCAATGCTTAACCACCTCTAAAGAGAAGAAATTCTCCCTGATGTCCAGCCTGAACCTCCTCTGGCACAGCTTGAAGCCATTTTTTCTGTTACTGGTTGCCTGGGAGAAGCGATCAACACCCGCCTGGTTACAAGCTCCTTTCAGGCAGTTGTAGAGAGTGATGAGGTCTCCCCTGAGTCTTCTTTTCTCCAGGTTACACACTGCCTGATCCCTCAGCCACCCCTCCCAGGACTCACTCTCTAAACTCCTCACAAGCTTCACTGTGCTTCTCTGGACATGCTCCACAACCTCAGCGTCCTTGTGAGGGGCCCAGAACTGGAGCCAGGACCTGAGATGCAGCCTCAGCAGCTTGATCCAGGTCTAGCTGACCTGCTACCCACGACATGATGAAGTCCTAGCTCTATTTTCCAAATAAATTAATCAGATCAGGAAAAGGCATTATTTTTTCACCAGTTTTACTCTACAGAAAGCTCAGGCTTTCTAATGAAATTCCAGAAAGCTGTTTGCATGAGTTTTTAAAAATGCAGACATTCTTACAGAGCAGCCATACCTGCATCTACTTACAAGTCTTTATTTGGCCACTATAATGTATTACAAAAACTATAATATATTGAAAAAAAAATCAGAACTTCTAGGTCACTCATACCCCAACTTTTGACCAGTGTAGACCTTTGTAGTCTCTTCTGGAAGCATCCCAAGGTTTCTTGTCTCTACTCAATATTATCAGAGCATTAAAAGTGCAACCACAACATACCAAAAATACAGGCATCTGCTGTTGTGCATTGCATTACCTGAAACGCACCCAAAAGCACTATTCTGCTAAGAGCTTTCCTTGATGTCCTCTTTCCTGGTGCTTATTCTAATGCAGATACAGCACATGACTATTTTCTTGGAGTGGAAGCTATTTAATATAAAACTGACCTATCCCATTAGGCTGAGAAGTGACCGTAATAAAGGTAACAATGCCAAGCCAGCATGTCTGAGTAGAACAGCCTGAGTGTTTGTCTGTAAACCAAAATAAAAATTTGTTAACAAAAATGATGACTGGAATGAGAGGTCAAAAAAGTCTTGTGCTCAGCAGCACATAAACACCATGAACATACCAACAACGCTAAACATGCTACGGGACAGAGAGAGAGAGAACACATCTCTCTCATGTCTGAGGGAAACTACTGCTCACATCAGTAACATCAGATCAGGATGTGGAGAACTGCATCTTTGGAGTCAAGTATGCTACTCAAACATTATAGAACTAAACAAGATTCCCATCAGACTAATTAAAATTTGGAGATCTTTGCAATGAAACCCTCTGCAGGCATCAAAAAGCAGCATCTATATATAATAAATAAAGATATGCAAGGAGGAACAGCAGCACTTATGAATAAATTCTTTGCTAAAAAGAAGTCTTAAAACGATGCATATCAAAGTAATCTTAATCCTACAATGTACAATTTAACAGAGAAACTGATGCTTCAGATGGTACTGAGTCTGTAAATCTCAATACTTAAGCCTGACAGGTATCAATGCATCATTATAATCTTTTTGAAGAGAAAACATAGCTATAAATTTCTAAAACTCAGTTTCATGCCAGGATCAAGTAAAACCACATTAGCAGCAGTTTCTCCAGTTTTGATTGTCTTGGCTTCAGATTCTATGAAGGTTTGTATCCTAGTTAGGGGAATAAAACCCCAAAAATAAAACAAGAAAAACAACTCAAAGCCAAAACCCTTACAGAGGACAAGCCAGTTTCTACCAGCACCACCATATAGTTTACACACAATGAAGTTTAAAGAAGAAAAAAAGGGAACTATGTACATAAAGCTAGATTTCTTCCACGCACTTTGCCCACACATTTTTCATTGTTCTAATAGGATTTGCTTCCTTTTCAAAGCACATATTGTCAATCACCATGGGTCAATAAACAGACTAAAACAACTGTTAGCAAAAGTCAATTGAAAACATTTGGTTTGATTGAGACAGATAAGAGGAAAAGGTATCTGGATGTTCCATGAGTTTCACCAGTGCCATCCTCACATCAGTATCTCACTGGTACAATCCTGCCCTCTACAATTATTTATACTTCACCTTACAGATTGTAAATTTTTCTGTCTTTTTTCTTGTCCTTCTCCCTTTGCCTTCCATGTTCATTAAAGCAGAGCCAGAGAGGAAGAAACGAATTACAGTATTAGGTCCTAATTCTTAGATTAGTTTCAGATCAGGTAGACTCTTGTGCACATATACCCCAGTAGAAGTAAAGTACCACAGATAATATGAAAACTGTAATTTGACATCACTCATTCAGGTATAACAAATCTTTCCAATCAACACTTCTAAAATTTTTACTTCTAGAAATTACAATATAAATAAAGCACATGGGCAAAGACATAGGTGTATACTGCACAACCTAACACTACTTATTACCTTTTTGGTCTATGAGAGAGCTCTTTGAATGGACAATTTATTATCACAACCTCTTCTCTCCGAAAATGAAAACAAAATTAAAACCTCATGCTTCCCCACTAGGATGAGGCCCTAGATCCTTCTTACTGCTATATGGGAGAATAAAAGCACTGTTGTACTAAAGGAAAAGGCAACTATAAACTCTTGCACAGCATCAGTTTCATATTGATCAACAGAAAATACCTAGGCAGCGAGGGCATTGGCAGATTCTGAAGTCACATTCAGTTCAGCCACAAGTAATAGGGTGGCATAAAAAATTACACAATCATTTTTATGCATTTTTTCTTCTTATCGTCATTGTATGAGATATGTTAATGCTAATCACAAAACAAATCAAACAGCCAAGGGAAGAGAAAAATCAGACTGAAATAAAAATCTCCAAATACCATCAAGTATGTCTTAGCCTTTCTCAGTTGCAAGAAACCACATGCCCCAACCTGGCAAACTCCTATACTAGCAAGGCTAGCCTTATGTACGACATCTCAGCAGACAGTGGGCATCTGCCAGCACCTATGTATTTGTCCACATGGAGCAATTCAACCATGCCGAGCTGCTACCTACACCCTTGTGCAACAGAAAGGTTCACATGACCTTGCTAATAGTTCCTTAAAGGTCAGAGAGAGCAACACAGCAATAGCTTTGTCAGGGAATACTGCCTTCTCCCGTTACCCGGGCCCCGAAGTTGCCGAGACCTCTGCTTTCCTTTGGGATCCACAGCAAATGCCAAGACAGCCCTCGGTGATTCGGCGAGTGACGCAAGGAGAAAGAAATAATCAGCGTTAACTAACCTGTTAAAACAGAAGTCCGAACCCAAACTGAGCACACATGCAGAGGGTCACGCGGGTGACAGCCCTACGCAGGAATACCTGGCACTCCGTCAGGCGTCGCACTTGGGAGGAAAAGCCTTCCGGAAAATAAAAGCGCGTATCCCATGCTCTCACCTCGGCACTCGCCCGCTCACACAGCCCTGTGCGAAGCCTGGGTCCTCTCTCTCCCAGAAGTTTGCGACCAATGCTGCCCACGGGTCGCCCTACAAACCAGCAGCGGAAAAGCCGAGCCAAAAAGATAAAGGGGATTAGGCGGGCATTACTTCCACTGACCTATATACTGCCCTCAGCCCGCGGCGGCCCATGCGGCAGACGGCAGCTGCTCGGCCGGGGGTGACACCGTCCTGGCAGCCCGCCCCGCCCGCCGACGAGGCCGAGCGGCGGCGCGACACCCCCGAAACCCGGTGCGGGGCCCGTGCCAGCCGCCGCCGTCCCCTCACGGCTCCCGCCCCAGCGGGACCAGCCCCTACCTGGCGCGGGTGGCGGCGGAAAGTTTCTCCGGGGAGGGGCCAGGCGGACTCCACTCCCTCTCTGCCGAAACCACCGGCTCCGGGAAGGAAGGAAGAAAGAAAACAAGGAGGGAAAGAGGGAGGGAGGTGGGCACCCAGGTAAATCGCCGTCCGCGACGGGACGGCGGGGCCGTCGTTACTCCCTCGGACGGGAGCGCCCTCACGGCCGCCCGCCCCGAAGGCTCCGTCCCCTCAGGGCGGGCATCTTGCCCCGGCCCCCCCCGCCCCGTTCCCTCACAGCGGGCGGCCCCAGCGCGGCACCGGCCGCCGGGTTTGTGCAAGCGGGGCCGGGCCGTGAGTCAGAGCGGCGGGGAGGAGCCGCGACCTGCCGGGGGAGGCTCGGCCCAAGGCGGCCCCTGCCGGGCGGGCGCCCGCCGGGAGACGATGCGGAGGATAGAGCCCGACTTTAGAAACAATAAACCTGCATTAAGAAAGTTTCCTCCCATCTCTGCCTGCCTACATGGAAAACCCGCGAACCAGAAGTGCCACTTTAAATCTATCCCGATCTTACAAATGAAAATTAGAGGTAACTCGCTAATGATACAAGCTGCAAGCTGGGCTGGAGCACCTCTCTTCTGAAGAGAAGCTGGGAAAGCTGAGGTTGTTCAGCCTGAAGAAGAGAACAAGGTCTGAGGAAACCTTGTTGTGGCCTTCCAGTACTTGGAAGCATCTCGCAAGAGGAGAGACTGCAGGACCTGTGCCTGTTAAGTCCAGAGAAGAAAAGACTGGGAGAAAATCTCAATACATAAGAATATGTCAAAGGCAGATGCCAAGGGGATGGTGCCAGACTCTTTTCAGTGGTGCACAGTGACAGGATGAGGAACAATGGGCATAAACTAAAACACAAGAAGTTTCACCTCAGCATGAGGAAGAGCTTCTCTATGTTGAGTGTGGTAGAGTGCTAGAGCAGAGGTCGTGGAGTGTGCCTCTCTGGAGACCCTCAAAACCCATTTGGAGGAGTTCCTGTATCATCTGCTGGAGGTGAACCTGCCTTGGCATGAGAGTTGGACTAGATGATCTCCAGAGATGCCTTCCAACCCTGTCAATTCTGTGATACTTGAAGTAAGCTCATAAAAAAGAGTGAGAGGGACCTTTTGTATGGGCACACAGTGATAGGACAAGTGGTAATGGTTTTAAACTAAGAGAGCTTTAAATGAGATATTGGGAAAAAAATCCATATTCAGAGGGTGGTAAGGCACTGAAACAGGTTCCTCTCAGCTCTAGACATTCCATCTATGGAAGTGTTCAAGGCTAAGTTGTATGTGGCTTTGATCAACCTGTTCTAGTGGGTGGCATCCTTACCCATGGCAAGAGGTTGGAACTGGATAGTCTTTAAGGTCTCTTCCAGCCCAAACCTTTCTGTGGTTCTGTGATACTATATAGTTCTTCTTTTTAAATACCTCACTGTAACTGTGCTACTATATAGCTCTTATTTTTAAATACGTCACTGTAACTGTGATAGACTGCTGTGGTGAATTGTTAAGCATAGTTCAATATGCCACTATGTTTTCTATGTTTTTGTCTCTCTTTTTTTTTTTTTTTTTTTAAAGCTTCAGATAAATTAAATAGATTGTAAGTATTCTTCTTATGGTTTCACTAAAGACTCAAAATAGGAATAGATGCTGGCCTATTAGAGTAACAGCTCATTTAAAGAATGAATAGTATAATCTACCAAGTGTAACGGTGTTGTCTCTGAGCTCAGGAAGCATTCTTTCCAAAGCTCTATGTAATTAAAGGATAATTTACTGAGATTTCTAACTAACTAGACTCATACAAACTAACTCACACCTAGGTATGCCAGAGTTAAAGTTTCCCAACCCAGGATAAAACCGTCATCCAAAAATCCACTAAGAAATAAAACTGATCTAACATAACTGAGGTTCCTGCGCTCCTCCACTTAGGAAGACTGGAAGAATCATTGGTTCTTGTACTATATTTTGGCACACATTGAAACTAAATCTAAACTTTAAAGAGCAGGGAGTACTGCCATTTCTAGGGACTGTAATTCCTCCTTCACTTGCTGTTGTTTATTGGTTTTGGAACTGCAAGATGAAATAGTAAGGCCATATAATTCTTTATTGAAAATGCTATGGCAAAGGTGCTTGGTGCTCAGCAGAGCTAGTAACATCATAGTCTGAATCCAGAATCTCGTGCCTAGATGTCTGAGCATGCATGTCTCTCTTTGGAGAGCTATTTTCCAGCATTAGGTCTGGTATTTCATTACATAAATTCAGGAAGCAGCTTCCAAGTGCTGCTATTGAGCCTGGATGCAGAGATGGATGGCATTTGTCTGCTGTCTAGGACAGCAGAGCAGAAGCCAGCTTAGGAATTTGGTAGAATTGTCTAGAGGACTTAGGAGAAACTGAGAGAATACTTCTGTTTAAATTGTTTGCTCTCAGAAGCGCGGGAACCGTCAGGCAGCACATGGAGCACTGCCTCTCACAGATGCCGACAGAATCTATTTTGCTTCTTTCTATCGCTGCTCTAAGCATTTTTAAAACACTCCATAATTATTTTTGCTGTGATAATTAGGTTGAATCCAAGATAGCCATCCTTTTACATCCCTATCTCTTAATCATTTGATAAGCTGTTCTATCACAGAGAGTTAGAAGAGATGGAAGTGTAAAGATGGCTTATCACAAGCTCACACTAATCCTCCTACTCACCCTCTTTGTTCTGAAGGCATTCTTAGCTACTGAGAAATACTTCACCCAAGTGTAAGAGTTAGAGGCATAACACGTGAACCCAAACACAACTGCTGACAGCATAATTGCAAGTAGTAAAGGTAGCATGAGATTTCATGACCAGCAATTGCCAGTCTTGAATGTTGTGTCATTGATATAATTGTGCAGTACCTCTAGTGAAGTTACTAATTATTACAACTAATTTGTAGTTTGTGTTTACAGTAGTTAAAGAACAGCAACATGTATGCTCATATTTTGGTCACCAATTTTACTGTACAGAATCTCTAGAAACTTTACTCTTCACATTTCTAATGAAATTCCAGAAAGTTTCTGCTTTCTGTGACCTAGGGCATGCCTGCAGCATCAGAAAGATATCTATTGTTGCAGACAAAAAAAACAACCAAGTATATCTATTTAGGTAAGCCAGAGAGCTTTTAGAAGAGCTCTCTTACAATAGATTTCTAGGCCGTTCTTTCATGTTACATATTTTATCCATTTGTCCATAAAGAAGTGTACTTTATGCAAAGAATTAAATTACACTTTCCAATTACTAGTCACAGTTGTACTACAAAGAGAAGATCCCTGAGATAGAAATAGTTACAATTAAAGAAACCCAAGTTACTGACAACAAACCAGAATGCTCACTGTAAATTAAGTGACCCCTGAACTGCCCCATTTAACACAGATTTTTCTTAGATTTTATCTAGATATCACCTCTTTAAAACAAACCTATACCACATTTGCTTCTTAG